>NC_092872.1:247595007-248271007 GCF_028372415.1 Notamacropus eugenii | reverse complement strand
AAAAGGATTTTTTCAAAGTATGGACCTGAACTTGTTACTCCCCAATTTAATAAATCCCAGTGTTTCTTCCTTACTACCTCTAGTATCAGATAAACTCGTCTTACATTTAAATTTCTTTATAATCTGGCTTCTTCCTATATCTTCAAACTCCTTACATATTACTCCCTTCCACATACTCTATAGCTCAGTCACACTGACCTATTTTCTGGTCTTCATACATGATGCCTCATTTTCCATCATTGCCTTTGCCCTGTCTGTCCTCATTTCCAGAATGCTTTCCCTCCTCACCTTTATCCTTTGGAGTCTCCAGTTTCGTTCAAGACTCAGCTGAAATCCTGCTATCTTCAGGAGGCTTTCCCTGGTCTCCTCAACTGTTAATTCCTCCCCATCTAAGGTTCCCTTGTATCTGCTTTGAAGGTGTACTACACAAACAAAGGTGGCACTAGTGCATCGAGGGCTGGACTTGGAGTCAGGAAGTCTAACAGGAAGCTTAGTAAGACTTGTTCAAACTGATTCAGAGTAAAATAAGAAGGGCCAAAGGGACAGTATACCCAATGGACATGATAATTGTAAAGGAAGGCACCAGTAAGAGACAGCAGGAGTCAATTGAACACAATTACCAACATTGATGCTATACAACTGATGTCAAAACCTCTTGACAGTGAGGTGGTGGGCTCTGGGAACAGAATGAGGCATAGCATTGTCTAACTACACAACGGGTCCATTTGTTTGGCTGACCTGTACTTTATTACAAGGAAGGGTTATATTGGGAGGAAGTCGTAGTGATATAAAAACAAAAAAATCAATAAAAAATTTATTTTGGACCAATTGGCAATTGTTCTATAATTTATAGTGTAGGAGAGGTGCTGAATAAATACATAAATCAATGTATGACTGGACAGATAAAGATAGATGATGGATAGATAGGCAGATACATAGATACACAGAAGGATGATAGATGGATAGATACATAGATGGATGATAAATGGATGGATGGATAGATAGATAGGATGATATCAGATGGGGCTGTGGAGATGGAAGAGCAGGGGATGGCAGACCTTGGTGCCTAGAAGAGTTAGAAGTTTGGTTTCTATTTAGTAGGCAGTAGGGAACAATCGAAGAGATTTAAGCTGTGGGAGGATGTGAACAGACAAATTGCATTAGGAAGATTAATCTGGCACTAGGGATGGAGAATGGATTGAAGTGGGGACCGACTGGGCCTGTTAGTAGGCTATTAAAATGCAAAAACCTTGGGGAGGTATTAAACCCTTATCAGTTAACACCTTAGCTGGGATTAGCTGGCAGCTCGCCAAGATGAAGACCCTGCCCGAGGATAACTTTTGTTAAGATTCTTGGCATCAGTGGCAGACAGAATTAGGCAGGCTCTCCTCATACAAAGAAGTTAAATGCAGACATTGGGACTCCTGGGAGCTTACATATTGAACAGTATGAAAACTGTCATACAGAGAAAATCCAAGGCTGCTCTGAACTAAATTTCTCTCTGAAAGTTTGGCCCTCCATGGCAGCCTAAGTCCTAGAAGCTGCAGTTAGATTACAGCTCATTGGAAAGGGCACTGGCCTTGGAGGAAGGAACATGGGTAAAAATATCACCTCAGACATCTAACAACTGCACTACCTAGGCCAAGTCACTCAACTTCCCTAGGCCTCAGTTTCCTCTCCTGCAACATGAAGGTCTTGGTTGACCTCTGGAGTTTCACATTAGTATTAATATCTATGAACCTGGAAGCCAGAGAGTAGGATTTTTGCAGATCTGCCAGGAGGGCGGGAAGGTTTCGTTTGAGGGTCCTGTACACTCAATCAACGGTCATGTATTGTTATTTATTAAATGCACTGAGTAAAGTATTGGGTTTACAAAGAAACAAAAGCAGCCCCTTTCCTCAAGACCCTTATATTTTAATAGGTAAAACACCATGTAAATAAGTGCAGAGAAGGTAGACGCGAAGTTAATGCTTTACTTTCTTCAGAAATGGAATTGCAAATAGGATCATCAGAGACTCAAGATTGTTCGACAAGGTAGAGGGAATAGAGAGTGGAAACAAGGTCTGGAGAAGGGATCCTAGGGCATAGATGTAGAGTTTACAGGTCTCTAGATGATCATTGATCCTAACCACTTAATTGTATAGACGAGGAAACTGAGGCTCAGAGAGATAAAGCATAAATTCGAACAAGTGCTAGATGACAAAGTTAGAATTTAAACCCTCTTCTGACTCCAAAGTCAATGTTCTTTTGGCTATACTGCCTAAAAAATTTGGCTTGTTCTGCAAATCTCAGGTGAACAGACCTAGAATTAAAGAGTAGAAATTACAGGGACTCAGATTTTAACTTGGCATGAGGAAAATGATCATCACAATGACTACAGTCCAAATATATATGCTGAAATATACACTTGTGTATGTGTGTGTTCATACATACAACACACACAAATATATAATAGCTAGCATTTGTATAGGCTTTCAGGTTTGTTAAGCACATAAAAATGTTATCTCATTTGATTCTCACAATGACATATGAAGTAGGTACTATCTCCATTTTTCAGACAAAAAAACTGAGGCTGAGAGGTTCAGTGACTTATCCAGAAGCACCCAGAGCTAGTTACTGTCTGAGGCAAGTCTATAGACACATACATATAAACACATATACATGTGTATAAATGTATGTGTATATATCTATATCTATCAATACATAACTACATCTCTATATCTCTATCCATGTACACACACACACACACAAACACACACACATATACACACACACATTCCCCTGTCAGCAGATGTCTTTGAGTAGGGGTTGGATGATCCCTTGATGACCACTTACAAGGATGTCAAATATGCAATCCTTGATATATAGGTAAAAAAGGACTCTGATGACTTCTGAGATTCTTTTAAATTCATCAATTCCATGATATTGTGAGCATTACAAACTTAAAAGAAGCAGGGGAGCTTTTAAGGAGTGATGTGACACTATTCATGGAACAGGAGAGAGAGGTGGTATCAACTTGTCTCCTTTGGGAACCAGGAGAGGATGGGAGATGATTTAGCCCAGAAAAGGCTGTCGCTCTGTAAATCTTTATGAAGCTGTGATCCTCCAGCACTTTGCATGAGTGGGCTCATGCAAAAGGTGAATTTAAACATGTTAACAATCCAATTCTATCTTTGATCTGAAAAAATGGGTGAGATGTCTTCCTTATTCTATAGTCCAGAAGCAAGAGAATGAACTAATTAAAAGAGGGAGGAAAAGTCATGCAAATGCAAGTCATTCTTGCAGGTTCCTGGGGTCCTCTCTGTAGCTGAGGATAGTGCTGGACAAAGAACTAAGCTATTTTCTGGTTAGATCAAAATGGAAAGAAGCAATGAGACCATGCATTCTTTAATGACAATGTCTTCTTTTCTTCTTTCTTCTCAAAGCAAAGAGTAAATCCAATGCTGGCCCCGGGATAACAAGTAAGTCCAGTCTAACAAATAGAGAAGTATCCAACCACCTTTTACATTTAACTAGGAATCTCATCATTAGCAATGTGTTCTCCATTCTCAAAGGATCTTGAACTCCCAAAGGGTTTCCTGATTAATTGAAGATGTCAAGAGGTCTTACTGGGATTAGGAATTAGCTCAGTTTATCTTTATACTGTTTCAAGAATCATCTTTGTTTATTATCTTTTAATTTTTTTCAATTAACAAAAATCTATTTTCTTTCTTACTTTTAGAAAAAGAAAAACAAATCCCTTGCAACAAATACGCATAGTTAAACAAGACAAATTCCTACATAGGCTATGTCCAAAGACATGTCTCTTCAGAATGGATCACAGGAATAGAGCTCAGCTGGATTGAAGGGAGGTGGCAGGAATATAATCAGGATCACAAAACAGGAGACTAAAGAGAAATGGATTTGAACTCAGGTCTTCCTGACTCCAAGTCTTAATGGTAATTTAAATGGGAAGATCTTTTTCATTCATTAATAGGTCCATGTGACCCAAAGAGGTCACATGGAAGTCTGAGTCATGTGGAGCCTGTGGTGGGAGGAGTTTGCTGAATGGGTGGAACAGGAAGGGTGGAACAGGAAGAGGAGGAGCTAGAGAAGAACTGAAGGGAAATTGGTCAGAAAGCAGTTGAGCTAGCAAGGATGCAGACAAGCAGGCAGCTGGCTAGCAGGAGTGAAAGAGCTTGTTTGTGATTTGTTTAATGGAGCTGGTTTGTGGGAAGCGTAGCAGGGGGAAGGCTTGGGGATGATGTTGTTTTCTGCATTGTTATTGTGTACAGATTTTTGTTATTATGAAGGATTTAGCTTTCTGGTGTCTGAATAAATGTTTTGGTTCTGTCTTCCATGTGGAGAGTATGTTCAATTTCACAATTCAGAATCACACTGGGATATTCATGGCTGCTATAGGTAGTGTTAATGTCACATTGGTGCTACACAAGTCCAGGTCACTCTCTATTTAATGTGCTATCCTGCCTCTCAGAGCCCAGTGAAAGTGCTGAAACAAGTCCAGCCTGTTCCATGAAGGAGATCGTACTCAGCCTATTCCCTGGTCTGGGAATAAGGGGTATGCCCTCTACTGGCCTTCCTCCCTGCCCCAGTGCTCAGTGCTACTATTCAGGGCAAGATGGTAATACTTGTCCCATTGATGTTCACAGAGAGCCAAACATGAGGTACCCTTGGGATTGGAGTTTCATGTACCCAATTCCTGTAATATGCCACTGACCAAATGAATAATCCATCCTTTCCCCTAATTTACCTTGCCCCTGATAAGACAATGCCAATATTCATTGAATCCAAACTAAAAGACAAGTATAATGGGGAATCTCTCACCTCTGAACAGATCAAACATAGAGGACACCTTTACAAAGAATAAAGTTATTTCTCAGACCCTAGAAGATCAAAATATTTTACTTCAGTCAACTACAGTGAAGAGTTAAACATTCAGAGCCATTTCCTTAGCTAGAGACAAAACCATTTTGCTCTTCAGTTCCCATAACATACAATGACACCCAACTAATTAATTTCCACCCAAAGGTCAAATGGGTAAGAAACAGACAGGCTTTTGAATGACAGAAAGATGGCTTGAGAAGCAAGCTGCTGACATTGAGGTTGGTGTTCTGTGGCTGTTGGGGTGGAGGTGGAAGGAATGATGTCACTTTTATGGCAAAGAATGATGAGGGACCTCAAAGACTCAAAGAAGTGTGCCGAATTTAATTTAAAAGTAATTTATCAAGGGCCTTCTGCATCCTGGGCTATAATTGCAATGTAGATACAAAGACAAAAACAAAATGATCCCTACCCTCAAGAAATTTATAATCAAAATGGAGATGTGTCAGACATGTTTTGACTGAATCAATGGACATTTTGTTTGCAAATCCCAATTTCTTTGTTGGAGAGAATATCCTGGAAAAGAGTAAGAACCTATGTGACTTTGAGGAACCACTGTCATGTTCGTGGTTGTATCCTAACTCTGAAGGAAAGGATGGATGAAAACTTTACCAAGATAATGCCAAACACAGAGCCTCATTCCCAAGAGTATGTGGAGCATCTCAAGAATGATGTTTATGCCCTCACTGACCATATTCAGGCCACATTCAGGAAAAAAGAACAACCAAGGATATCTGACATCTTTACCTTGATCATGTGCTCCATATTTGCTACAAGTTTCACCATAAGACCTAGCAGGAGTAGCTTGCTCCTCCTGAAGGATCCTCAATGTCAGAGCAAGACCAGACTGAAGATCAGGGGGAGGATTCAGTTGTGCTGATGGGAGAGGCTATTATAAGTACATATATGTCAACAATTGGACAAACTGAATTCAGATAAGTACAGTCTTCTGCCACATCTACCATCATGCCCTTCCCTCTTGCTGGTACCAGGTCCAGGACCTTATGCTCATGAGCCACCTGCAGGGTAACATTTGGCATATATATTCTTCTGTCCTTTATAACCTTTCCATGGTGCAGTTGGGCATCTGTGCCTTCACATCTCAGGCATTCAGTCTAGTGGCCATGCTTAAGGAGCATTTAGGGCAGGAGAAGGTGGTGTAGTGACACCCTTCCATTTGCATATCAATCTGAAGTTGCTTGAATGCATTTATCTGATATCTACCATACTTCTGAAGACCTATGGCAACCCATGAAAGTGATGCCTAGAGGTACATGATCAGCAAACAGCGCCACCAACAAGTTCAGTAGGCAAGTGGCAACCCTTATTCCATCTATGAGTGAGCATACTACTTCTGAAGCCATTAATATGAGTGACTGGAAGAACAATAAAGTCACAGCTTTATTATTAAGGAGAAGATGAATGGGAAAGTCTGCGATTTGTTCTCTGAGACCAACAAAGTCCTTTCCAGGCTAGTTAGAAAGATCCAGGAAGAGTCATTACATACCTACTTTCTCACCTACAGTAGTGTCTATGACTCCACTAATATGGAGGTATTATCTGATATGTTCCAGCTGGGTCTACCCACTGTTCACTCCATAATCAGCAAAATTATCACCAGTAAGGAGTTTATGGCCTCTCTGGACCAGCCAGCATAAATAGTGATGATACACAACACGGAATCCACATCCCAGGAGAACCTGGTTCTGCCCCTGGCAGCAAAGTTGAGTAACTTGTAGAAAACAATGATCATGTCTTCGACCATATGCAGCAAACCAGTGGAGGCTATTTTAGAGACCAGAGGCATGGCTACCCAAAAACTGAGGGAGACTACATTTGTCAAGGAAGCTACCACCAGCAGCAGTCACAGACTTCCTACTGACATCTTCAGGGTCTGCAACCCCTGAAATAGAACATTCATCCAGAGTAATTAAAAGGCTACACAGTGTTGACATTTTTAAAAAGAATGTACAGGAAGCAGTCATAGAATATCTGTGTGCACTTCAAAGTTCACATAGAGAATCATCTCAGATAGAGTATGCTGCTCATATTCATAAAGACTGGGCTTTTGATAGCCAGGTAAGTGACTCAGTGGTTAGAGGGCTGGGATCACCTTCCTGAGTTCTAATCTGGCTTCTGACACTGACTAGCTGGGTAACCTTGGGCAAGTCACTTAACCCTGTTTGCCTCAGTTTCTTTATCTGTAAAATGAAATGGAGGAAGAAATGGCAAACCACTCCAATGCCTTTTCCAAGAAAACCCCAAATGAAGTCACAAAGAGTCAGCATGACTGAAACAACTTAACAATTGCTTTGACTATCTCTAGGAGAGGATATGTGAGTTGATTGGTTTTCCTACTGCCAGAAAGGACTAACAATTTGAGAGCATGGCATATGATGACTAAGGGTCAGGGAAGGGGTAGAATAGAGAGGTTCATGGGGAGGGAAAAGTAATGGGAGATAGAGTAGATGACTATGATTAAAAGTATGTTGGGAGAGCTGGTCCTACCAAGAATATGAACAAAAAAGAAAACCTCCCTTGAGTAACCTCGGAATAGAAGCCCTTCACTAGGGAGAGAGCAGTATTGGGGCTCTTTTGCTGGCTGACCTACACCTAACACAATGCCTGACACATAGCAGGCATTTGTTGATTGGATGACTGAGTTTATCTGCACTATCCAGTGGCCTTATCATATGTTTTTAAAATCATAAATTATTAAAATTGCAAGGAGTTTTCGAGATCAGAGAGTTTCTTAGGTTAAAATCATCCCAGAGGAGTGACATTATTTTATCCTAAGTCACCTGATGAGCAGATGATTTTAGCTTTCTGCCAGTGAGTGCCATTTCATGAAACAAAGAAAAATCTTTCTTCATTTAAACCAAAACTGTAGCATATGGATACAACACATTCTAATGATCATGTTGTCATCAAGTATCAGAGTGGGGAAGACCCTACGAGATCAGTAGTCTGGCTTCCTCATTTGACAGATGAATTCACTATTTAGGGTAATTCCTGAACAGGCACTCTCCTCATGTCCCTGGACTTTCATCAGGTCAGTGTGTGTGTGTGTGTGTGTGTGTGTCTGTGTGTGTCTGTGTCTGTGTCTTTGTATCTGTATGTGTGTGTGTCTGTGTGTGTCTGTGTCTGTGTCTGCATCTATGTCTGTGTGTGCATTCACACCATATGTTTCTGTGTGTGTGTATGTGTCCTTCAAGGGCAGTAGTTACATTTCAACTGATGAATCTCGTTTGTGTTATTACACCACCCAGATCACCTGGCACCCTCTCTGCCTGTGAGTTTTAAACATTAAGTATCTGCCATATGTTACTGCTTTTTGCAGGAATCCCTGGATTGTCATTCTCTGTTTTTGCTGGAACAACACGTGGTATTCAGCAGATCCACTGTGATAAGCTTCATTTCACAAACCTTGTGTCCCTTCTTGGGGAAAGGACATAATAGTGATGGTAGAGAAAAGAGGAGAGTCGAGGAATAGGGGTACTTTTGATTCTAGAAAGGTATGGTGTTGGGAAAAGAACATAAGCCTGGGAGCTGAGTCATAGAAATTCTAGACTCTTCTCTGCCTCTGACTCCTGAGAGTGACCTTGAGCCAGTGACTTTACCCCCCTAAGCCTCCATTTCCTTATTTGTAGACAAAGTGAATTAGCCTAGCTGACCTCTAAGGGCCCTAATATTCCTAACTCTAATATTCTAGAACCATTCAATCAACAAACATTTCTTAAGCACCTACTAAGTAAAAGGTACATGCTAGTTGCTGATAATACAAGACAGAACAGTCTCTGCCCTCATGGAGTTTACAATTCTATGGGGAAGGACAAGTCATGACCCAGTATTTGAGGGAAGAATCTGAAAGAGGATTCATGTAGAAGTTGATGCTTGAGCTGAATCTAAGAGATTAGAAGTGGAGATGAGGAGGGAGTGCATTCTAGGCAGGGGTACATAGAGAGGAGAGGGCAGGGTCCTGGGGAAGGAAAACTAAGAAGGCCAGTGTGACTGGACCATTGGGTGCATTAAAAGTGATAGTATATAAGGAATCTGGAAGACCTGGTTCAAATCCTTCCTCAGGACACTTAGTACGTGACTTTGGGTAAATTGGTTAACTTCTCTGGAACTCAATTTCCTCGTTTATAAAATTAGAATAATAGCACCTATCTCATAGGTTTGCTATGAAGCATAAAAATGCTTTGCAAACCTTAAAGTGCTAGGTACAATTACTGTCATTAGTAATATGTCTGGACAAATGAGATAGAGCCCAGGATGAAGTGAAAAGGATGATGGGTGAGAATCATGAAATTTTTAGAAAAACTGAGTATTGAAAGTCTACACAGAAATGAAGATCAATACTGGTCATAGAGACATCAGTTGAGAAAGTTTTAGGGCTGGGGCATTGTAGCTGAGCTGACTTGCAAGCTCTGTCACCCACAAAGGGGAAATTCATTCAAGAAAATTTTGTAAGTAAAATTCAAGACAACCATAGAGGGAGGGGCTGTGCATCTACAGGAGAAGTAGTTTAAATGTAGAACCAAAGGACAGATGTAGGGCCCAGACACAAAGGGCATCACTTGGCTCAGTGACCACCAAGGGATCTGAGATCCAGAACCAAGGGATCTCAAGTCTAGAATTCTGGTATTAGTAAGTATTGCAGAAGTAGGAGGGAATTAGGAAAAGGAACTAGAAATTATTATAAAATTCTGAACTTACTGTATTCTTTTCTACACTAATTAAACTATGTGCCACTTGGAAGCCTTACTTGCAGGGAGTACTGGAGATGGTTGTTAAACATTTACCAGCAAACCTCTACTTTCATAAATCTGAAACAAACACAGTAGAGAAAGTACATCAAAAGAGAACTGATGCTAATCTGTTGGAGAAAATCCTGATCTCTGGAGCACTGAGGATGGAAAGTTACCCAGAGTCCATCAGCACCTGGGAGTTTGCCCAGGAAACAATGATTTCATATGTCAGGACCAGGAAAAAGGCCAGTCTGGCTGGATTGATGTAGGGATGCCCTGGGATGGAAGACCCCAGTCAGGACAGGACTTGGCTTTAGCTGCAACAGAACTACCATCTTCACATCAGATGTTCACAGCTGAGATATCCCAGGAAACTTCTTAGCTACCAGTCCTACCCGGGAATAGTCAAATGAGGTCTCGATCAGAAAAAGATGATGATGTTGGTGATTTCATCCTCCCTCAAAGCACACTAAGCCTCAGTGAGAAAGGCTTCATCATGCCCTGCTGGCACTTAGCAGACTTCCACTCTGGAGACCCAGATGCTCTGCCCAGCTGGTTCTCCTGGCAGAGGTTGGGTGTCTCCCTTTGAGTCGGTGCCTCAGGCGTTAATCTGAGAGGGAGTTTTTTGTATTCCCAGGAGAGCAGGGACTCCTGGTGGTACCCTCTATAGATGGCTTCTTTCAGTTGTGCAGGGAACTGATCAGGACACTGACGGTAGCTTGCAGCCTGGGATTGGTCTGATTAGCCTCATGTCAGAGAATGAGAACCTGAAGTGCCCAGTCTAGGGGAACAAGTAAAAACCGGGTAAAGGAAATGTAAACACCCTGAACAGAAAAGGGAAAACTGAGCCAGGAGTCTAACAGATGGGAACTGCCCTTGGATAAGCTTTAAATCCAGAGACTAAGTTCTTATAAGAGAAGAGAACTCTGAGTTTGACATCTGAGGACCTGGGTTCAACACTCTGCTTTTACCATATATGGAACCATTTATCTTCCCAGGGCCTCAGTTTCCTCACCTGCATAATGAAAGATTGGATTTGGTGATCCATAAAGTTCTTTCTAGTTCCCAATCTGGGACTCTATATCATAAAAAAGAGAAGCAAAGAAGTAAGTAGAAGCTAAGCTGCATCTGGCTTCTTACAGCTCAGCAACTGCTGGTCCAAGTGGCCTGGTCTTTACCTGTCCTGGCTTCTACTAGGCCATGCCTTAAAATAGATATTAATTACTCCAGCCCTAGATGCAATTAAACTGCTAAACAGAGTGGCCCTGAGCCTCTATCATTTTAATCCTGTGACCTTTGGTTTAGGGCATAATTAAGTCAAATGTCCAAAGAAATTATTTCATTATATTGTCAGATAAGTCTCTTACTCACTTAGGTTAATGCCTCCATCAAGTGTGACATGGAACAGAAATCAGTCCCTTGGAGAGTGAACCAGCACGTGACTTGAGCCCTTGTCTATCTACCTCCCCACCTCCTTCAGGTACTTGCCTAGTGCTTGGTATATAACTTGCCTTTTTGTCCCTTCTTGACATCCCATTCCTCACTCCCCCAGAAAATAAAAAATTCCAGCCTGGAGGGATGAAGATTTATCTAGCATGCTATAAGGAAATTTTCTGGCCCAACAAAGTCAATTCTTTTTTAAAATGAGTTTTCTTTGTGCAACTTCCTATGCTAGTCCTAAGGCTGTCACAAGGATGCATGAGACCATGGTGTCTGCCCTCATGGAATCTAGTGGGAAGGATAAGGCATGTATACAAATAACTCAGGCACAATCTAGAATATGATAAATGCAGGGGAAGGGTCTAGATTGTTATCAATGAAATATCTGAAGATGGAGAGATTGCTTCTGTGGGGGGTGGGGATTGTTCAGAAAATCAAGAAGACTCAATGAGGTTAGTCCCTGACTTGTTCCTTTGAAGGATGTAAAAGATTTCATTAGGCAGAGAGAATAGCTTATTTCAGGTATTGGGGATAAGGTAAATAAGCGCGCAGTGAGGCCAAGATGATTTCAGAGAACATTGGCAGTACAGTTTTCCTGGGGTATATGTATGTGAAACAGCCAGTGAGAGATGAGGCTGGAAAGGAGGATGAGATCATGGAATTTAGAGATCACCTACCGTGACCCGCCCTCCCTCTGCCTTTCTTTTGAAGATGTATAAATCAAAGCCCAGAAAGATTCTGTGACTTATCACACCATTAGAGGTGCACAATTATTCTGTGAGAAAGGAAGTTCAATTATTGTTACATTACGTTTTACAAATGAGGAACTAATGCTCAGAGGGGCGATGGTAGGTCACTCAGCTAGTTGGCATCATAAGTAGGACTGGAATTTAGGTCTCCTGACACCAGGTCAGCTCTCCTTTTACTAGGTCATGCATCTCACCCAGAATCAGAACCAGGTGACTTCTGGGTCACCATTTCCAAGCCACGACTCCTCTTATGGACATCTGTTGCCTTTCTGGCTTTTCTTTGGTTTGTATTCCTGATGAGAGTGTAAGGTCCTTGGGATCAAGGACTGTCATGCTTTCTTGTATTTCTATCCCCAGGCATTAGTGCAGTATTAAAGGTTTAATCACTCCTTCAGCTCCTTAAATAGACCCTTTCTTCCAGTCCAAACTGGCCTCCTTTCTAATCCTGCCCAGATTTATCTCCATGCTCTCCTAAAGTCTAGTTCAGACGTAGTCCCACCTCCATGCATTGGTGATACCTGTATCCTAACCGTAAAGTAGATTCTTCTCATTTGAAATTCCTTTTTGCCTTCAAGGCCCAGTTCCTCCAAGATGCCTTGCTGAATCCAGCAGAAGGAGATTTCTCCATTCTCAAGTTTCTCTTATATCTTTATCTTGGTCTTCTCTGTGCTTTTATTCTATGCTACCTTGGACCATCCTTTATTTTTGTGCCCAGGACTTAATCCTGTGTTTTCCTCCCCTCTCCCCTAAATTTGTATTCTTTAAGGAAATACCTATAGTTATCTTTCATCCTTGTAGCCCTAGAACCTAACACTGGATTGTGTACATAGTACGGATAGAGATTAGCACTAGACCAGAGACTTCACTAGTATAGGAAACTCCCAGAGAAGGAAACTCTCTCCACTGATTCAGGTCAGGAATTTCTCTGCAAGTTGTATCTGAGAGAGTTCTCTAGAGCACTAAGGGGTTAAATGATTCATTGAGGGTCACATTTGTTAGCGGCAGCCTTTGAATTCAGATCTCCCTGGCTCCAGAGGCAACTAGGTGGCACAGCGGATAGGGTGTCAGGCCCTAACTCAGGAAGACTCATCTTCCTGAGTTCAAATCTGATCTGATACTTACTACCTATGTGACCCTGAGCAAGTCACTTCTCCCTGTTTGCCTCAGTTTCCTCATCTGTAAAATGGCCTGGAGAAAGAAATGGCAAACCACTCCATTATCTTTGCCAATACAACCTTAAATGGGGTCTTGAAGAATCAGACATGGCTGAAATGACTGAACACCAACAACAAAATCACTTGGCTCTCTGTTCACGACAATGACCCTGTCAACCACTGCACATAGGAGTCATTTAATAAATGTTTAAAAGTGGAAATAGTGGAAACATGCCCTGGGTCAAGTTGTGTCCTTTCTACTACTTGAATAATCTCTAAGTTCTCTTCCAGTTCCAAAACCCTATGAATCTGAAAGGCAGGTGTTTGCAACCAGTCTTGAACACTGTCTATCAGTGTGACCATGGGAGAATCAGTTAATATCTTGAGCCACCAATATCCTCATCTGTTGAATGAGGAGGTTAGACCAGACGACCTCTGAAGTAACTATAAATGGCAGTTACTATTCTTGTCATTATTAATATTATTAATTACAATGATCACCGCAGAGTTCAAAAGAGACCATAGAGATCATCTAGCCCAGTCCCCTCATTTTACAGAAGAAGGTACCAATGAAAAAATTTGTATTTTTCCCTCACTGCCTTCACTTTCTTTTGGGTTACAAAAAAAGCCTACACCCTTGAGATTCATCATCATCATAGCTCGAAAGGAAGTGGAAACCAATTTTCCCTTCCTCAAGCAGGTGCTAAATCCAGAAAACTTAAACCGCCAACTCCCATCCACTGGCTACCAACGCGGTTGGAAAGAATTCTGTTGTGAACCAGGTTTTAATGGCTTCTTTTTCTGCTCTGCCATCGCTGACATCTTTATTCTTGATGGACATCTCTCCCCTTAAAGGACCACACACGGATTCCCTATTTTCAGTTTAATGCATTTCTAAGGTTTTAAACTTTTAAATCAGATGCCCATCCCTGAAAGCTGCTGTTGACTTTGCCTCTTACACATCCCTTGTGTCTCCATGACAACAGAAAAAGGAATATGGAAATACACTTGCATGAACTAAAACAGTAATTTTGGCACTGATCTGCTCCCAGATTTCATTTCAATTACACATTACAGAAATGATGTTATAAAATGGGTAAGGGGGAGGCTTGGGATTATGTTATAATCGTTTTTGACAGTCACGTCCTTTGTATTCATCTGATTCAAGAATGGGAAGACACCCCCATGGAAGGGAATTCAAGTTCTCAACTACCTCACCATATTCTGGTGCTTCCTTTACTGTTTCCCCCACCTGCATACACATGTGAATGCCACAGGAGCTAGCCAGGTGAATTTAATCAGGGAAACCATTCCACAAAGAGTTGATAAGATGGGGATAATATCTGTAACACCAACTTCATAGAGCTGTTGTGAGCCATGTGAGACATGCTTTTGTAAACCTTAAAGCTTTTTATTAATGTCAGGTGTTATCTTCTTCCTCCTTCTAGGGTCATAGTAGTTCACTTCGGGATATCCACCCAAATATTCATACAGACTGTCTGTGCCCAACCTGTGGTAGAGCACTCCGAGCTCGTATTGGTCTGATCAGTTAGTTGGACACACTGAAATTTCACTTTACAATGGTGATATCATTTTGGTCCTCTTCAACGATGAAGGACAACCAATCAAGTTCACTTTGTTGTTTAGTCATGTCTGACTCTTCATGACCCCATTTGGAATTTTCTTGGCAGAGATACTGGAGTGGTTTGCCATTTCCTTTTCCAGCTCCTCCCCTTTGCAGAGGAGGAAACTGAGGCAAAGAGAATGAAGTGACTTGCCCTGAGTCATACAGCTACTAAGTGTCTGAGGTCAGATTTGAACTTAGGAATATGAATCTTTATAACTCCAAGCCTGGCATTCCATCCACTGCACTACCTAACTGCCCTAGTAGTTTATAGGATCAAAGATTTAGAGCTAGAAGTCTACCAACTTTTTTAACACATGTAGAAACTGAAATATAGAGAGGTTAAGTGACTTACACAGGATCACAGAGCCTCTTGTTCCTCCTGGGAAGTAGCATGGCATATTGGATTGAATATTGAGCTTAGTACCAGAAAGGTCACTATTCAAACTTCATTTCTGACTGGGGTCATGCCATTTAACTTCTTTATGACTTAGACAATTCCTTGGGACTTACTTACTAAAGCCATCTGTGTTAGCAGTGGGAGTTCCCCACCCTGATGAAACTGAGGAGTCTTTGCTTATGATTCCCATCAAGAGTCAGCTTCCCCATAAGGATCTCATCTACTTTCTCATGACCCCAAGGTCTCCTTCTTATAAAATGTGAGAGGTAGAAAGTATCCTAGAGATGATCTAGTCCAGCCCTTTCTTCCTTTTGATGAATTTGTTCCCATTCTCATTGTTTTTGCAATCCAGCAGTAATAGCGATTCTTTCCATTTCTGACTCCTTGGTGAGGAATGTGCAAGAGAACATTCTTTTCTGTAGTAAATAAGAGACAGGTCATGTTCTGCACTGACTAAGTCTGGTAGCAGACTAAAATAATTGGATGAATTCCATTTCAGAAACTTTTGTTTAGCCACATTTGTCCCATCTGGCAACTGTGCAACTGATTTTTTGAACCCAACTCTAGGACTTTTCATTTGTTCATACTAAAATGTATTTTATTAAATCTACCCAAATCTTCTTGGATCTGACTGCTGTCATCCAATATGCTAGTTATTGCTACCATCTTTCTATAAGCTAAACTAGATAAGCTATGCCTTTATTTAAATTATCAATGTTTGTTAAACGCATTTAAAAAAATATTTTTAAAAATTATCCAACTGTTACAGAATATGTTTACAAAACAAAAACCCACACAGAAAAAAAAGAAAGGACACACAAATCTTAAAGTGAGACACCAATGCCAAGTATATCTTGTAGTAAATCAATCCTTTTTCTGCTTGTGTAAGATATGCTCATTGGAGGCAGCTTGATGGCTTCATGGATAGTGCACTGGGCCTAGAGTCAGGAAGACCTGAGTTCAAATTCAGCCTCAGACACTCACTGACCTCAGATACTGTGTGACCCCAGGCAAGTCACTTAACCTCCATTTGCCTTAATCCACTGGAGAAGGAAATGATAACCCTTCCAGTATCTGCACCAAGAAAACCTCATGTAGGGTCACAAAGAGTCAGACATGACTGAATAACAACAAAAATATATGATCATTTTAGATGACTTTGGACTCATCATTTTCCTTATTTGTGCTTCAGTTTGCTTATTTAAAAGTTGAAGGGACCAGAAAAGATGAGCAAATATACCTAATTCCTTTCACTGGAGAGATAGGAGACTTCTAGGCATTGAAGGTTCCATATGCTTTCAGTTGTACTGAATGTGTGGGTTGCTTTTGTTGAATTGATTTTTAGCAGCTGGTACAAGAGAAGACTCATTGTGTGATGGGTGAGACGAGGTATATTTGGAAATGAACTTTGTAAAAAATAGTTGTCAATAAAAAAAGAAATAAAAGAAATGAAGGAGTCGGATCTCTCAGGGCTCTACCACATCTCATATTCCAGGGCTACAGGAGGGTCTTTTTCCTGGAACCAACTTGAGAGTATTGATTATAAGAGCTAATAAAAGGCTGAAATTAAGCCTGTAGGTGACAGCCACCTCAACTGTGCCCACCCAGATCTGGTAAAGCTTTGTTGCTATGAGAAACAGGCACCTGACAGTGTTATGATCAATAAGCAATTTCACTTGGCTTGGAGGAGGTAAATTGAGCACAATACTGAAAAAGAAAATAATATTTCTGATGTCATAATGCTGTCACTTTCCTCTGTCAATAGTCTTCTAGGATAGGCTCATGAGATAGGGTCAGTGAGTCAGTCAACACACATTTATTAAGTGCTGACTGTGCCAGGCATTGTGCTAAGATGAGGGGATGAGATCTCCCAGTTTGGCTGACACATAGATGGTTTTCAGTGTTTAGTAAAGAGGAAACTTGCTTGTCATGGCAGGTCCTATGACAAGGTTCCCTGTAAACAAATTCTGAAGTGCTAGGTATTGCTTTGTGAATTCCCAAAGCTAAGATCAAGCTCTTTGACCAAATTCCTCCTTTATTACTTCTCATTGTGGTATGAAGATGAATCTGGGCTCTCAGAGGCCATATTCTTGGAACACTCTCTGGAAATTTAAGGAAAAAACAGTTTCTGTTTAAATCTAGTGATGAGGCGCACACTTTTTGACTGAGAACTAGACCAATTAAGTTTAAAGAAGCCCATTTCTAGGTAGGTAGCAAGATAATGACTGTTTTTTCAATAAAACAATTCTCAAAGATCATCTGTCAAGTCTTAGAAGGTTATGGATGTCTGATGGTGGAAGGAATGACACATGGATAAAAATCACAGACCCTGAAAGTGTTAAAGTAAGAGAGGTTACTGTGTAAAAAGTTTGATATGGTAGATCTGACTGAGAGTCAGGAGAGCTGAATTCTAATAACAAATCTTCCACTAATGAATTATGTAGGGCTTGAATACAGGTCTTCCTAATTCCAAGGCTAATTCTCTATCAACACCCACTTTTTCTATCATATATGTATGCCTTTATATATGTGTATATACATGCATATACATGTATGTATATTCACATGCATATACATATACACACATCCATATATAAATATATGTATTTATATATATATATTGTCAATGTCAATGTCAGCAAGCATTTTTAAAGCATCTATTATGGGCTGGGCACTTTGCCAAGCACTGAAGATAGAAAGAAAGCTAAAAAACAGTCCTTGCCCTCAAATAGCTCACAATCTAATTACACACTGACACACACAGACTACTAGCATGGGCACGTAGCACCTCTGGCAATGTCTCCTCATGTGGGATGGTCTGGAGACACTTCTGGCATGGTTGTGATGGCATGTAATAGAAGGGCCTTGGAGACCACTCATGAACCTTCTGTAACTATTTCCAGTCAGCAAACTCTATGGCTAATGGAAGAGTCTTTGTTTGGCTGCAGAGGTTTTCCAAAGGAGAACCCACTAGAGCCTTGGTCTTTGTCTTTTGGTGCTCTCTCAGCATGACTCCTTCACAGATGGCACCCAGTAACAGACATGGCTGTGAGGGGTGAAGACTTGGGTTATGCCTACCAAGGCCAGTGTTTGGGCTGGGATAGAGGTCTATGCTCTTTGCCTGCCTTAGTATTTGTTCGTTTCTATTTTAGGTGTCAGGATTAGAGACTCCAACCCTGTGAGGTCAGGAGAATGGCAGATCCACATCTGGGTTTTGTAGCCAGCCCAGCATCAATGCCCCAAGGAGCAAGCAATGACCTTTGGAAGTGACCTTCAGGACCCCAGCCCAACAGTAGCTGAGACAAGGAGTTATTCAGCAATTGTGCTGCATCTAGACACGCAACTCGAGGGACCAATATTGCCACAAACTAATGACATTAGAGAAAAGCAACCTCATCCTCCTCACCCCACTCTTCCCCAGGATACCCCTAGAATCCTGAGAGAGATGTGGCAGTCCTTTCTCTAGGATAATAAGCAAGAGCATATTTACTCCAAATATGTGTGTATGTGTGTACACACACATATATAATTATAGATAATATGATCATATATAATATGATCATAGCTTTAAAGTAGGAAGAATCCTCAGAGGTCCTCCAATCCAACCCCCTCATTCTACAGAGGAGAAAATAGAGGACAACAAGGTGACATAATTTACTTAAGGTCACATAAGTACCGTCAGAAGCCAGATCTTTCCAAAGGGTCTCTGATGACTTTTCACATTTCCCATCCTTTCCACTCCCTCCACTGTGTCAAGGCCTGCTAGAACCTGGATCCCAACAGCATTGCCATCCTTTTCACTCAATACAGCCTCACCAGGATCTTCTGCTCCATCCAGACTGGTCTGCACCCTGTCCCTGAGTCTCTAATCACAACTTTGCCCCTCTATTTAGTCATACACTCATAGATGTCTTCTCTCTATTTTTTATGTATACCTCTATGTAATTTTATTATTTCCCTTAAATGAACATAAGCTCCTTGAGGACAGGGACTTTCCTTTTTGTCTTATCTGGTGCAGCACCTGGCACATAGTACGTGCCTAGTAAATATTTGTTTGGTTTTTAAAAAATATTTGTGGATTGACAGATGGATTCTCTTTGAAATTCCTTCCTACCTTGCCTTCTAGCTGCCCATCCATCCTCCATAAAACTTTCCCTGATTATATCAGCTGGAAGATCTCCTCTTCACCCCTTCTAAACCCCTAATGGTATCTAATTCCTCAGTAAATATGAGGAGGTTGCACTGTTTAGGGTTCTTAGCCTTTTGTGTGTCATGGCCCCCTTGTCAGTCTGGTGAACCCAAGGAACTCCTCAGAAGAATATTTTTAAATGCAAATACGCAGAGTACAAAGGGAATCAATTATATTGAAATAGTTATGGAAATGTTCAAAAAAAACAACAACAAAAAACAGAGTTCATGGGGCCCAGGTGAAGAACTTCTTTGTAGATAGTTTCTCTGTCCCTTCCAACTGTACTATACTATGATTCTGGAAAAGCTATGTTTGGTAGAATGGGGAAAAATGATCTATAAGTCTGGAAACTTGGGGCTCAGTCCTGTCTTTGCCATTAGCCGGTTTGGTGACCCTAAGTAAATTAGAATCATTTTGAGCCTCAGTTTCCTTATCTATAAAATCAGAACATTGAACTTGATCATCTTAAAACCTTTCCATTGCTGACATTTTAGGAATCAGAATAATTTTAAATTAGTGGCATGCATATCATGGTCAGACATAAGGTGGGAGTGAGGAAACAGTGGGAAAGTCTATCCCCAAGAGGCCTTGGCCTGTCATTAAGAAGTAGAATACTGAAAAAGAAATGGAGGCTGGTGGGAAGCTAAGACCTTGATTACTGCAGTGAATAGAATTTTTAAGGATCTGAATTAACAATCAATCTGGCCAACTATTCCATTGTTAAATGTTTTATTGAAGCCTTATTCAAAGAATAATTTGCAGTATGTAATTAAAAATAGAGAAAGATTCCTTCAATCCATTTATCCTGGGGGGATTGGGGGATTGAGTTTCAGTTATAAACGGATAATTGTGTGTTTAGAAAAAGACCTTCTACTGGAATTTTGTAATAAAGAGGCCCAGAAAGTAATTACAAGCAAAACAAAAATGTGAAGTAGGTGGGGTATGGGGCAGCATCCTCCTGGATTCCGGTGCTGTGAAGATATCCAATTAAGGTACTAGAAGCAGACCCATGGAAGCCTTTGGAAATTGCTTATTCCCTCAGGGAGGTGTCCTCCTGACAGAACTCAGATACCAGAGCTTTAGCCCTGAACAGCCCAAGTGGATTTTAGGTTGTAAACCCAGTTTCATCAAGCATCCCCTTTCGAGTCAATCTGAGTGAATGCATTTTAGAGTGGGAAGGGACTTTGGAAATCATCTAACCCAATACCTCTCCACTATTCTCCACCCTGACATTCACCATTTTACAGATAAGGAAACAGAGGCCCAGAAAGGCTAATGAGACCATAGATTTAGAAACCATCTAGTCCAAACACCTGATTTTATATTTGAGGAAAATGAAATTCAGGTATGTTAAATAATATCCCAAAGTCACAAAAGTAGTACAGTATCAGAAGCAGAATTTGAACCTAGCACCTTGAACTCCAAATTCAATGTTTTTTTCATGCCACATATGTTGCTGCAACCTAGGTTTTTCATGAATAACCTGCAGACTTGCTAAACTACTAACTCTCCTGGCCTTTCTCAATTCTCCTCTTCCTTCGCCTTCCTGCAGCTCTCAACCCTGTTCACTGCCTCCTCCACTCAGTCCCCCCACCTTCAATTTCTGGCAGGTTGTATGAAGGGCAGGGGAGTAAATCAGGTGCACAGAATGTTATCATATTAAAAAACAAAAAAGAGTGATAGGGCAAAGGAGAAATCTAAACAATGTGCTCTGAGCATGCACACTTTCAGTTGGGTAGATCAGAGAAGGGTTCTCAGAAGGGGATGTTATGCCTCTGAGGGTTTTCTTCCTACCCCTCTGACCAGCCTTCTCCAGTCCTGTTGCTGAATGATCTCACAATCTGTAAGCATGGGAGGCCTCTAAGACTGCACCTTGGTCCCCCTTATCTTATCTCTCTATGTTCTTTCCATTGATGACCTCATCGGCTCCTATGAATTCTATCTTTATAGCTCCTTAACAGATGACACTATGTCTAGACCTAATCTCTGTTCTGAACTCCAGCCCCACATTTCCAACTGTGTGATGGCATTTCCACGTAGCTATCACACCACCATATCAAACCCCAAATGTCCAAAATGGAAATCATCTTCCTTCCTACAACTATCTGTCATCCACACTTCCCTGTTTCTGTTGAAGATGGCCACCATACTCCCCAGTCACTCAGGGGATCCAAAATATCTCTAGACTATATATCTCCTCCAAAATGTCTTTTGTCTCTGTCTCTCAGTTTCAGTCTATATTTCTGTCTCTCTCGTGTGTCTCTCTCTCTCCTTCCCTCTCTCTGTTTCTATCTTGTCTCTCTCTCCCTCCCTCTCTCTCTGTCTTTGTCCCTGTCTCCGTCGCTCTCTGTCTCTCCCTTCCTCTTTCTGCGTCTCCCTCTCCTCTCACATAGCCATCATCCTAATTCAGGATTTTACTGTCTCTTGCCTGTACCATTGCAACTGACTCTCAATCACTCTACCTGCCTCCCACAGCTCCCCTCTCCAACCCATCCCCCACACAACTGCCAAAATGATATTCCTAAAACAATAATTTTACCCTGCCACTCTTATGCTCAAAAAGCATCACTGAGTCCCTTTTGCCTTTAGGATCAAATGTCAACTCCTCTGATATTTAGAACCCTTCACAACTAGCCCCTCGCCTAATGACTGACTTTACCAGACTTGTTACCCATTACTACCTTCCACACCCTCTTCTGGACTTGTACTGTTTCCCTCATCATTTTCTGCCTCTGTGCATTTGCATAGGCTGTGGTCATGACTGGGTGCACTCCCTTTTCATCCCTCACTCTGTTCAGGCACCATCTCTTCTGTGAATCCTTCCTTGATACCTCCACTTGATTCTCGGAGCATGTTTGGATTTCTCCTACCCTGTCACTCCCTTTTTTTGTATTATGACAGTCTGCATACGTGGCTTACTCCCTTCTCCCTCATACACCACCCACACCAAGTAGGATATAACCTGCTTGAGAGACAGACAGACAGAGATAGACAGACACAGGGACAGAGATATGGGCAGAAGCTGAGGGGAGGGAATATTTCACTTTTGTATTTATATGACCAGCACCTACCATAGGGCCGTGCACACAGTGGGTGGTTAATAAATGTTTGTGAAATCTGAATTTGCTTAATTCAAACCATTCATTGTCATTAATAATGTGCTTCAAGGTCCCTATTCCTTGTAGGATCTCTAAGCTCCAGCAGTGACAACTGGATGGGGCAAAGGTTTGATGAATTAAAATAGTTAAGACACACAACTGTTTTACAATAACAGTGAACATTTGTCTAGAATTTTTTTTTTTGCAAAGCACTTCACACATTGTCTCCTTTGCCCTTCACAACAACCCTATGAGGGAGGTTCTATTATTCATCTTTATTTTACAAATGAGGCAACTGAGGTAGAGAGGAGTTAAGTGACTTACTCAACGTCACACAACTAGTAAGTTTCTGAGGTAGGATTTGAACTCAGATATTCCTAGTTCAAAGTCTATTCACTACTTTACAATCTCAGCCTTCATTTCTCCACAGCAAAATTTACATCCCCTCCCAAGGAAAGGGAATAAGCATTTATATAGCACCATATTTATATATGTGCCAGATACTATGATGAGCGCATTGCAAATATTATCTCATTCAATCCTCACAACAGCCTGTGAGATGGATGCTATTATTATTCTCATTATACAGCAGAGGAAGCTGAGGCGCACAGAGAGTAAGTGACTTACCCAGGGTTACAGAGTAAGTACCTGAAGGCAGATTTGAACCTACGTCTCCCTGACTGCAGGTCCAGCACTCTATCTGTTGTGCCTCATCTCTGGCTCCCAAATCAAGGAATATGTGATCCCCCTGACTCTGAGGTCAGCCCCCTATTGACTACATTAGCTCCTGGAGGACAAGCACTGTCTGATTTTTGTCACTGCATCGCTAGCGTCTAACATAGGGCTTGGCATATAGTGGGCACTTAATAAATGCTTGTTGGCTGACTGATGTGGCATTTCTCCAAATAAAAAAAAAAGGAACCTCACTGAGAATTGCAGTGATGGCTTAGACTTCCTATGTGTTGCCCTCAATGCCTAGTGTATTTCTGATCTCACCATGGGTCATCAGTACACCCTCTTAGGACTACGGCTTCCTCATTGAAATATCTGGCTCATTGCTAAATCAACCATTAGCACCAAGTAATTGTGAGATCTGTCAGCAGAGTTGGAGACACAGGCTATTTTTCCAACATTTCAGGCAAAGAGACTGAGGCACAGTGAGAAAATGGTTCATCTGAATATCCTGAAATTAGTCAATGGTTAACCTGAGATGTCAAATTTTGCTGTTGAGTCATTTCTGCCCTGTCTGACTCTTCTTGAACCTATTTGGGATTTTCTTAGCAAAGACTCTGGAGTGGTTTGCCATTTCTTTCTTCAGCTCATTGTACAGATGAGGAAACTGAGACAAACAGGATTAAGTTACTTGCCTAGGGTCACACAGCTAGTGTATGAGGCCAGATTTGAATTCAGGAAGATGAGTCATCCTGACTTCAGGGCTGGCATTCTATCCACTGCATCACCTAGCTGCCTATGTCAAATTTTATGGCATCTCAAATGGCTGACCATTTAATGCCAAATTCACATCTTCTGGCTTATATAGCCTCATGTATTTTCCTCAATACCAAGCAGCTTCCTTCATGTTGGAGGCAAATACAAGATGCCATGTCTGGATGAAGCGATTAGCAGTTAACCTCATCAAATGAGAGGGGAGAATAAGATAGCCTGGCAAAAGTGTGTGTGTGTGTGTGTGTGTGTGTGTGTGTGTGTGTGTGTGTGTGTGTGTGTGTGTGTGTGCACGTGCACGCTTTCATAGCTTCCTCCTGGGGGGAGATCCAGCCTTGGCAGCAGCTATTGTCACACTGCTGAGGTTAGCCGTTGAGGTTTCTTAAAACAATATTCTTCCTTTTCCTTGCTATATGAAAGAAGAGAGGGAGGGAGACAGAGGAGAGAGAGAGAGAGAGAGAGAGAGAGAGAGAGAGAGAGAGAGAGAGGGAGAGAGAGAGAGAGAGAGAGAGAGAGAGAGAGAGAGAGAGAGAGAGAGAGAGAGAGAGAGAGAGAGATTTGCCACTTTGAAATGGAATCATTTGCATGCCAACTTAATCACCACCTCTCAGTGGCCCTCCTTTTATTTTAATCTCCCCCTCCTATTGGCATTGTCTTATTTTAAGAGCTGACAGTGATGAGCTCTTTGCAGTGAAGCTGTCTGGGGGAAGGGACCTCTCCCTCCTGTTCCTCCCTAGCTAGAACACTTTGGTAGCTTACACAGGACTGCATAAATCACCATCCTCACTGCTAATTACAGTCACTCAGGTGCTTTTCTGAGAGGAGGCACTCCTGATCCCATTTACTAACACGAAGGAGACAAAGTGAAGGATGATGAGGGCTTCTCTGGGAATCAACTGGAGTTTAGATTTAGAGTTGGAAGAGAAATTAGAAATCTTTTAGTCCAGTGTCCTCATTCTGGAGAAAGTGAAGCCCCAACAAGTGAAATAATATTTGGATCACATGAGTTCTCAGTGGAAAGTGCCCTGAGTTTGGTGTTAAATGACCTGGGTTCAAATCTCAGCTTTGCTTCTATGTCAAGCTTCCTTTGCACTTAGAGAAATAGGAAAATGCCCTGAAAGTAAGAATGAATGAAAGAACACTTATTAAGCTCTTACTATGTGTCAAGCTATATCCTAAGCACTGATAATACAAATAGAAAAAAAGGGAGATGGTGCTCACTCTCAGGGTGTCCAGACTTTACCTGGGGAAGAAAACACATTTTTATAGGTTCAGCTGCAGACCAGATGGAAAGACCTAGAATTTCTCAGAGTACAGCAGAAAGGTAGATGGCAAGGCCCAAAGCTTATTAGGTTACATAAATAGGTAAAATGACAATCCTGGGTGTAAGAAAGGGGGTTCTGCAAAGTATAAAGACAGGGCAAATGGTAAGGTCTGGTGGCACTCCATGGAAGATAAAAAATAAGAGTTCTTGACCCCCATCTCGTCCAAGCCATGTGAGCAATTAAGCAGCCTGGATGAAGGGAAGGGAAGGGAAGGGAAGGGAAGGGAAGGGAAGGGAAGGGAAGGGAAGGGAAGGGGAGGGGAGGGGAAGGGGAAGGGGAAGGGGAAGGGGAAGGGAAGAAGCTACCCATAGGGGTGCTGAGTCTGTCTGGCACCCAGATACACTAGACAGAATCTAGGATGGTCCCTGGATGAAGGAGGGATCAGTTTAGGGAAGGGTGTCCTCTTTGTGACAGATCTTTCTACCACTCAACTGTGGATATTCTCAACCCCCAAATAAATTCAGTGTTTTCTTATTATCCTATTCCCTCAAGTTTTCCACCAACCCAGAAAAGGAGGATTCACCTGGGAGGAAACAGGACCTTTTATAGGGGGAGCCTGAGCAGATCCCATGGCCCCAGGGGAAGTCTCTCCATGGAAGGACAAGGCTATCAAGCCCCAGAGAAGGGAGAGTTTAAAATTCAGAGTGTTGAGTCAAGAAGACAAAGGCAATGTTCCCCCAGAAGAAAATGGGATCAGCCCTAGAATGAAGGGCAGAATTCAGAGAGGTCTGGGGTCACAGGGATATAATATTAAGATAACAGGAATATGAGTTCAACCAAAACTTTCCTCAGTTAGCTGCACTCACCTTTCTTCTGGCTATGTGCCACTAGATGTGCCCCAGTGTGCAGGGATGCAATACCCCAGCCTCCAGTCCCTTCTAGACTGTCCATGAATGGACAGTTCCAACTGCTGCCACCTCCACGGCTGCCCTTGACAAC
This sequence comes from Notamacropus eugenii, assembly GCF_028372415.1. NCBI lineage: Eukaryota > Metazoa > Chordata > Mammalia > Diprotodontia > Macropodidae > Notamacropus > Notamacropus eugenii. Next base: position 248,245,014 of record NC_092872.1, on the reverse strand, counting down.
AACCATCTCAAAGTGGAGGCTGACAAGGTCTAAGACATCATAAGTCCCTTACAACTTGGAGATTCTAAAAGATCATCTTGGAGGATCTCAGGACACACCCAGAACATATCCCAGGATATACTGAGTCAAGAATTTCCTCCTGTGGTTGCCTTGACAATCATCTAACCTTCCAGAGATGGGGAGCTCACTCCCTCCTGAGGTAGTTTCTTTCACTTTTATGTAATTCTAATGTTAAAAAGTCTTTCTTCCTTATACCAAACAGTAGAATGTAAGCATCTTTAGGGCAGAGACTATTTAATTGCTTTTTAATCTTTGTTTCCACTGTTCAGAACAATGTCAGGCATATATATTAAGCGCTTAATGTAGAATCTGAAGAAATAAAAATGAGTCTTGTTCAAATATCAAGGAAAAAGCATGTGGTGAAAGTAAGCAGGTATAACACTTAAAAAAATAAGGAACTGCAAAGTGGAACCCAGATAGAGGATGCCATTTAAAATAAAAAAGTATGATGGAAAAAGATGAACTGGTGATGTCTCAAGACATGAGAATGGGGAATAATTAATGGACATGCCAAGTACTCCAATGCTATACTCATGATGTTAGGAGAAATTGAGGAAGGCCCCCACCATTTTGGATGGACTTATCTCATGGCAAACTTATGAAAGAACATGGACAAGAGTCAAACAGAATGGGCACCCATAAATAGACTGTTTCCTGCTTATTGGAGAGATCTATTGGTGAGATTGTCAGTCCACCTGGGTTGAGTATTCCCCATATCCATGTGCCAGGTAAATGCTCAGTACCCATCTATGAACTGAAAAGAGAGGGAAGCAATATAGAAGAAGGGGAAATGGAGAAGATACGGTCTTTGAGGAGGTGGAACTACCCTTGCCATTAGGGATTACTAGGCACTGATCCCCAATAGGTGCTTAATCCTGAATTTTGTACAAGGTAGAAGTAAAACAAGAAGAAAGCCAGACCTCCAGTTAAGGCAGCTGATAATGCAAATGACAAAATAGTCAAAAACTCTAAAGAGTCTACGGACATAGATATGGGGAAGTGGAGGTGGGACATTATGCACAATTTCAGTAGGCTCCCAGAAGAGTGATTTCCATTGGGAGGCTCTAAAGGAGCGTAGGCAGGATTCAGTTTGGAGAAAGGGGGAAGAGAAGCTATTTCCTACATGAGCAGTGGTAAAGTTGCTCTAGGCTTTGAAAGTGAGAGTTGTAAAGCAGTTGAGAGGGGTAAGGCAATGCATTTGACTGGAAGGAAGGTAAAGTGGGTGTCAGAAAAGGTTATGTATGATGGGTTGTGTACAAATTCTTCTCCCAAGAAAAGTCTAATGGTGGGGTGGTGGGAAATGCTGGATCTCTTATGGAAAGAGTCCTGGCTTTAAAGTCAGGGGAACTGAGCTTTGACTTTGGCCCTACTGCTTCCTATATGGCCTTAAGCAAGTCACTTAACTTTAGAGATAAATAGCACCTAAGGGATCTTTAGCTCAATCAATCCCTTAGGTGCTATCCATCTTTAAGTTTGTGGTTTTATGATCAAGATCTTAACTGGGTCAGTGTAAGGAGACAAAGAGCCATAGAGTGAGGGCAAATATGTACAACTTGTAAGGTCTTGTCCAGCTCTAAATTTATGGTCCCATCACCTTAATGGTGTAAATATAGGGGAAAACATAGAGACTTGTATAGAGAGGAACACTTTGTGCAACTCATACATCACTTTTCACAAATATAATAGCATCTTCACTCAGACTGGCATCACTACACACTTATGGGGTGGGAGTGCAGGGTTGTTAGGCATTTGACTTGAGTAAGACAGGATTCAGTGAAATGGGAGATCCAAATGAGGATCTGGTCACTTCTTGTGTTAAGGAAGGTTTACTAAACAGGACATAAATGCCCAAGAAAAGGTATTTGTTTTCATCTGAAGGTTTTATTGCAAAGTTTTACCACAAGAGGTAAAACTACACTAGGGAAGTCAAATGGAAAACTCCAGGGACCACCTCTCCCTGCCCTACCCCCCCAGAATTCCTTCAGGACTAGGAAGACATGATGGAGGGAATGAACAAAATATTTGGGGGAATTATGTTTTTAGCGGGGATCTCCCAAAGGATGTGAATGGATAAGGAAAAAGCCTCTGAAAAGAATTCAGATCAGCAGCAAATAAAGGCAGGTGATATCAGAGTATTTTTGGTGCTGAAAAACCCAGATACCTTGGATGGGCTGAGGATTCCCTTCCCCTTGTGAGCATCAGCTACCTGTACAAGACCTCTTGGAATGTGTTTTTTTCTTTTAGCCCCTACTATTTGTTCTGAGGAATGGATAAATATATACAACTCATTGGACAACAGAGCTTGAGAATGGGATGGGAGTCAAGTTTGTGGCTGCCCATGGAAGGTGAAAGTCATCTTACACCAGCACTTTGAACAGCACCTGATACATAGTAGGCATTTGATAAAGACTTGTTGACTTGATGTTATAGTACAGCTGTTTCCCAGACACACAGGAGATGGGGAACTCGTAATTACTGATGTCTTATTGCTTGATCTATCTGTACAGGCATACCTCAAAGATATTGTGGGTTCAGTTCCAGACCATCACAATAAGATGAATAAATAAATAAATCAATAAAGTGAGTCACTGAATTTCTTGGTTTCCCAGTACATATAAATGTTATGTTTACACTATACTGTAGTCTATTAAGTGTTCAATGGTATTATGTCTAAAAAATGTACATAACTTAATTTAAAAATATCATATTATAAAGTGGCAGTCATCAAAACTATCTGGCAATGGCTAAGAAATAGGATAGTTGGAACAAAGTAGATACACAAATAGTAGTAAATGACCATAGTAACCTAGTGTTTGATAAACTCAATGACCCCCAGCTTCTGGGATAAGGAACTCACTATTTGACAAAACCTGCTGGGAAAACTGGAAAACAATATGCAGAAACTAGGTATAGACCAACATCTCACACTGCATACCAAGATAAGATCAAAATAGCTACATGATTTAGACATAAAGGGTGATACCATAACCAAATGAAGAGAGCATGGTTTACCTGTCAGATCTGTGGAGAAAGGAAGAATTTATGATCAAATAAGAGACAAAGAGCATTGTAAGACATAAAATGGATAATTTTAATTATGTCAAATTAAAAAGGTTTTACACAAACAAAACCAATGCAACCAAGGTTGGAAGGAAAGTGGAAAGTTGGGAAATATTTCTTATGGCAAGTGTCTCTGATGAAGGCCACATTTCTCAAATATATAGAGAAATGAGTCAAATTTATAAGAATACAAGTCATCTCTCCACTGACAAATGATCAAAGGATGTGAACAGGTAGTTTTCAAGTAAAGAAATCAAAGCTATCTATAGTCATATGAAAAAAATCCCTAAATCGCTATTGATTAAAGAAACAGAAATTAAAACAACTCTGAGGTACCACTTCATACCTATCAGATTGGTTAATATGACAGAAAATGAAGATAATAAATGTTGGAGAAAGTGTGGGAAAATTGAGAAACTAATGCACTATTGGTGGAGTTGTGAATTGACCTAACCATTCTGGAGAACAATTTGGAACTATGCCCAAAAGGCAATCAAACTGTACATACCCTTTGATCCAGAAATATCACTACTAGGTCTGTATCCCAAAGAGATCATAAAAAGGGGGAAAGGACCCACATGTACAAAAATATTCACAGCAGCTCCTTTTGTGGTGGCAAAGAATTGGAAATTGAGGGAATGCCCATCAGTTGGGGAATGGTTGAAGAAGCTGCACTATATGATTGTAATAGAAGACTATTAAAGAAATGATGAATAGACGGATTTCAGAAAAACCTGGAAAGACTTACATGAATTGATACAAAGTGAAGTGAGCAGACCAGGAGAACAACATACACAGTAACAGCAACACTGTGCGATGATAAATGATTGACAGTTTTTCTTAGCAATACAATGATCCAAGACAATTCCAAAAGACTCGCAATGAAAAATGCTATTGACATCCAGAGAAAGAATTGATGGAGTTTGAACACAGATTGAAGTACGCTATTTTCACTTTATTTTTTTGTTTTTTGTTTTTTCCTTTAAATCTGTTTCTTCTTTCACAACATGAGTGATATGAAAATGTTTTACACGATTGCACACATATGGCCTATGTCAAATTGTTTACCATTTTAGGAAGAGGGAAGGGCAGAAAGGGAGAGAGAATATTTGTAATTCAAAATTGTACTTAAAATGAATGTCAAAAATTGTCTTTACATGTAATTGAAAAAAAAACTATTTAAAAATACTTTATTGTTGTTTGAGCTTGGTTCTCAGAGGACCAATGACATCACCAGGGTGATGTTTTCACTTGCTTGTAAATTAGATTTAAGTGAGGCGGATCTGTGCAAAGTAGTTCTTGAGCTGAGTGTTGAAGGAAATTTGAGATTCTAAGTCATCTAAGTGAGGAAGGAGTACATTCCGGGCATGAGGCACAACTGGATGAGATGAGAAATGGAGTGTCATGTTATCCAACATAACTCATCAATAGTTTTCTCTTAACTACTAACACAGATAAATATGCATCTACCAATAAAGCATAAATATGGCAAGAAAAGAAACTGTCAAAATAGTTTCCAGAAAATGTAATCTCTGGTTTGGTCTCTTCAAGAGCAGGAGATTCCCATTTCTGCCACTTTTCATCTTTGCAAAGAGTGGTTTAAAGCAGTGTAGGAGTATATTCAAATTTTTTTTAAAAAAGAAGTATAAATGCTCAGTTAATGATTCTCAAAAACTAATTTTCAAGAAAAGGCACCAAAGATCATGCCACTAGTAAGCTATAAGTATATTGCCTCATTTCTTTTCGAATCTCTTGACTTGATCATAAGATTATGTTAGCACTTTAAATGCTAACCATCATCTGAGCCTTCATTCAGTTGTAGTCTTTTCTGCTGGTGGAAGGTCTTACCTCCATGCTGATTGCTGCTGACTAATTAGGATAGTGGTTGCTGAAGGATGGGGAGACTGTGGCATTTTCTTAAAATAAGACAACAATAAAGTTTGTCACATTGATTGATTCTTCCTTTCACTTGAACACTTAGAGGCCATTGTGGGGTTATTAATTGACCTAATTTCAAACCATTGTTTTGACTGAGGGAATTAGGGACACCCTAGGAATGAGAGACAAGCTTCGAGTTGGTGGTGTAGTCAGAACACACACAACACTTATTGATTAAAATCTTTGACTTATATAGTCACAGCTAGTGGTGCCCCAAAACAATTACAATAGTAACATCAAAACCCATCGATCACAGATCACCATATTGGTGGTTGTTGTTGAGTTGTATCAGTCCTGTCTTACTCTCGTAACCCCATTTGGATTTTTCTTGGCAAAGATACTGGAATGGTTTGCCATTTCTTTCTTTGGCTCATTTTACAGATGAGGAAACCAAGACAGGGTTAAGTGACTTTTCCAGGGTCATATAGCTAAGTGTCTGAAGCCTGATTTCAATTCAGGTTTTCCTGACTCCAGGCCCAGTATTTCCTGACTCCAGGCACTCCAATGTGCCACCTAAGCTGCCAGGTCACCATAATAGAGATGATGATGATGATTATCATCATTATGTTTGAAATATTGTGAGAATTAACCAAAATGTGACACAGAGACTGTGTGAGCACATGCTATTGGGAAAATGGCTCTGATAGACTTGCTTAATTAGGGTTGCCACAAACCTTCAATCTCCTGCATCTCCTGGCTTCTTCTACCCTAGATACTAGCCTTCCTGGGGATAATCCAGTGATCCTGACTCCTCCTCAAAGGGTAACTGTCCCTCCTAAGGCCCCCGGACCATAGCAGCTGGTCTATTAGCTGCTCACTTCCTGCTTCCTCCTTCGGAAGGACTTGACAAGCCACTAGGAAATGAGGATAAATGGACCAATCTACAAAAGAATAACTGAGAGGCATTATAAAATGGGAACCATTTGAAAATATAACACTCTGGCATTCAGTGAAAAGAGCTGAATTTTAAATAATTTAGCATAGATTGCAGAAACAAGGGCTGTGTTTTAATTGCTCCCAGCATTACCTCATTAGTAATCCCCTACAAGACATTTGATATAGATTGTTTTTAGTGGAGAGCAAGAATATTTATAACCAAATGTACAACCTCTCCTCTATTTATGGTATGACAGTCTATGGGGAAAGGCAAGTTTAAAATAAATCAGACCATTCCTATAAAATCATTGTATAAAGATTTTCTCACTGGAGAAATTCTGGGTCTCCCTTGGCACACCCACACCTTCATCCCAAAGCAGATTCCAGATGTTCCTTAAGTGAAATCCTCTACTAAGCAGCAGCAATATATTGTGGGGAGGGGGAGGGATATTGATTTCATTAGTCAATTACTTCAATACAATTTTAACCCTTTGTATTTTATGGAAATGAAGACCAGAGCCTCATCAAACCTACCACAAGGGAATTCAGGGCAGTTCTAGCAAACATATTACTTTGACCTTGCAGGTCTGGGCCCTGCAGGCTAGAAAGGGAAAATGAACTAATTCAACCTACTTCAACCTTGACTCTCCATGGCTAATGAAGTGAAGAGTGCTTCAAGTTGGCAAAGAGACTCATATAATCTGCTGGAGTTTGGTCCCTTTCTAGGGGTCTGGCATGCCAGTCCTGTGCTCCGATGCGGTTTTCTTCTCTATGAAAGATGGTTCTGTCATTGTGGCAGAACATTGATCTAATTGGACAATTACAATACAAAAAAGCTTAGGCACAGCTGGGGACCCTCCCTGTGGAACAATCCAATTTCTCCAGCCTGGAAACCCAATAGATCTTATGTCAGCCTCAGAAACATAGCCAATGGGGGGAACTCTCCCAAGCTCCAGAGTGCTGAGAGTGTTTGAAGTAGTATTTGAAGAGGCATTAGCATTATTTTGCTTGGCCCCCAAGGGCAGAACAGGAGTCCTGGATGGAAGTTACCAAGAGACAGAGTTGGACTTTATGTAAGGCAGAACTTCCTAACCAGGAGAGCTGTTCCAAAGTAGAATAAACCACCTCTGGAGATGTTTCGATCCTCCTCATTGGAGGTCTTCTGAGAAAGAATGGATGATCATTTATCAGGTATTTTGTAGTGAGGATTCTTTTTGGGGGAGGGTAGGGTGGGGTGGTGGGAGGAAGGATGGAATATGAGTTGTAAAAGGCTGACACTGAAGTTTCTTCCAACTTTGAAATTCTGTGATCAGTAAAATGAGAAACTGAGGGGCCGAGGATTTCAGTCCCATCTCTGTTTCTAACTTTGCCCTGTGTTTGCCTTTGCCTCTGTTCCCCTCCAGCACCACACTAGGCACAGCGTTTCAAGTTTGTCCCCTGAAATCCAGAACAAAATATTTTTAGTTATTGACTCACCCTGTGTGATCTGACCTGAGTCCCTTTGACTTTCACTGTCTCCCACTTTCAATTCTGATTGCTCACTCTCTCTCTCCCCCTTCACTCTCCCCAACCTCCCCCTCCCACATGCACACATATCCTCTAAGATCATGGGTGAAAAGAGTCACTGATTCAGAGTAACATCGTTTAATCCAATGCCTTCATTTTACAGATAAAGACACTGAGGCCCAAAGAGATTAAGTGATGGATATATAAAGTAGCAGAGCTAGGATCTGATCCTACCTCCTCTGTTCACTGTGCACTGACTCCAAGTTCAGTGCACCCCATTAAATTATACTGCTGCTACAGTTCAACCAGGGACTGCTAGGTGGTGCCATGGATAGCCTAGAGGGAAGAGGACCTGAGTTCAAATCAGACCTCAGAAACTTAGTAGGTTTGTGACCCTGGGCAGGTGGCTTAACCCTGTTTGCCTCAGTTTCCTCATATGTAAAATGAACTGGAGAAGGATATGACAAACCACTCCAGTATCTTTGCTAAGAAATACCCAAGCAAAAATGACTGAACAACTGAAAAATAGAGTGACCTCATCTGAAAATCCATGCAACATTTCATATCTCTATTTTAATTTTTTTTAATTAGCAGAAATCAATTTTCTCTCCCTCACAACCCATACACCTTTTGGGGGGGGGGGAGACAAAAGGAAAACAAATCCCTCTTAATGAATATGTATAGTCAAGCAAAACAAATTTGCTCCTTCACTATATGCAAAAACAGATGTCTTCTTCTGCACCCTCTCCATCGTGGAGAACATGCTTCATCATTAGGCCTCTGGCTATCATCAGTCCTCCCAGAATCAGAAGTGGTTCTTGTATTGACCAGAGCTCTTACGGTTTTCGGAGTTATCTTTACAATGTTGTTACTGTAGAAATTCTTCTCTGGATTCTATTAATTTCGTTCTTTATCAGTTTGTAAAAGTCCTCCAAACTGTTCATTTTTATGATAGTGATGTTATAGTAGAAGCTATTCTTGTTCTGCTTACTTACTAATTGCTTTATTGACTGAGTGAATTCATTCTGCATGTGTTCATGAGTCTTTGTATGTCCCTTTAAAATCATCTATTTCCTCTTTTCAGCAGCAGGAGTACTCCATCATATCCCTATGTCATGACTCATTCAGCCATTCTCATTTGATTCTCTTCCTTTGGTTTCCAGTTTTGTGTTGTTGGGTTTTTTTGGTCATCACAAAGAAAGGATTGCTATAAATATTTTTGGACATAGAGGATCTTTTTCTCTTTGATCACTTTTGGCGGAAGGTCTCACAGTGGTATACCTGGATCGAAAGGCTCACACTGTTTAGTAAATTTTTGTGTAAAAATTGGATATAGTTAGCACCAGACCAGGGACACAGTAAGCTCTTAATAAATGCTTGTTTTCTTTTTTTTTACTTTCCAAATTGCTTTTCAGAGTAGTCGAATCCATTCAGAAGTCCACCACCAAAGGATCAATGAACCTGTTTTCCCACAGTCTTTCTGACATTTATCATTTTCTTTTTTTTTTTTTTTTTGCCATCTTTGCCACTCTGATGGGTGAGAAGTAGAATCTCAGAATTGCTTAAATTTGCATTTCTCTAATTAGCAGTGATTTGGAGCACTTCTTCACATGGCTATAGATAGTCTGGGCTTCTTCCCTTGAGAACTGTCTGTTCATAGCTTTAGGCCATTTATCAATTGGAGGTGACTCTTATTCCTATACATTTGAATAATTTCCTTATATATTTGATAAATGAAACCTTTTATCAGAAAAACTTGCTGTAAAGACTTTTTCCCGGTGAGTGTTCCTCTTAATCTTGGCTTTATTGAATTTGTTAGTGCAAAACCTTTTTAATTTTATGTAATCAAAATGATTCATTTTATCTTCTATGATCTCTACTTTTTGGTGATGAACTTTTCTTCTATCTATAGATCCTATAGGAAATTTTTTCTGTTTGTCCAATTTATTTATGGTGTGACCCTTTGTATTTAGGTCACATATACTTCTGGAGCTTATCTTAGTATGAGGTGTGAAGCGTTATCTAAATCTAATTTTTTCCTTACTGCTGTTCAGTTTTCCTAGTAGTCTTTGTCAGATATCAAATTCTTTTTTCAGTAGCTGGGCTCTTTGGACTTATTGAATATTAGGAGAGTATTAGATATATTTGCATCTATGTATTATAAAACTAATCTGTTCTACTGATCAATCTTTTTCTTAAGGATATCAATTTGTTTTAAACAACAAACATTTAATAAATACCTATTTGTGCCAAGTATTGTGTGAAGTGCTACAAATGTAAATGAGAAAAAAAAATCTCTACCCTCAAGGAAATTACAATCTAATTGAAATATCATAAAACATTAAAACATAATGTTTTGAGAATTAATATTTTCTAGCATAGTTTAAGATCTGCCATTGCTCTCTGTTCCCATTTTATTTTTATTATTTTTCTTGACTAAAATTATTTTTTCTACTTCCATAAAGTAATCTTTTGATACTTTGATTAGTGTGGCATTGAATAAGTAAATTAATTAAGGTTGTATAATTTTTATTTTATGAACTTTTCTTACTCATGAGCAATTAACATTTATTTCTATAAATAGTACTTTGTAGTTAAATTTATATAATTCTTTTTGTGCATCTTGGAAAGCAGATATCTATTAGACAGCTAATAAGTATCTGAGCCCAGATTTGTGCTCAGGTCTTTCTGATTTCAGTCTGGGTGCTCTATCCACTGCACCATTTATCCAGATATGATTTGCATTAACTTACCTGAGTACATACAATTTCCTGTAAGTCAGAGGTTCTTACCCTTTTCGGTTTCATGGACCTCTTGGCAATATGGTAGAGACCATGGGCCCCTTCCTTGAATCATATTTTTAAATGCATAAGATGCATAGGATTACAAAGAAAACCAATGATTCTAAAATAGTTATGTGTACATATACATATGAGCATATACATATATGCATGTGTGGATGTGCTTATAAGTTCCCAGACCCTAGGTAAAGAACCTCTACCCTACAAAGAATTGGAAATTGAGAGGATACACATCAATCAGGGAAAGGCTGAACAAGTTGTGGTATATGAATTTAATGGAATACTATTGTTCCATAAGAAATGATGAGTACACTGATTTCAGAAAAACCTGGAAAGACTTACATGAACTAAGTGAAGCAAGCAGAACCAGGAAAACATTGCACACAGTAACAGCAACAGCGTTTGACGACCAGCTTTGATAGACTTGACTCTTCTCAGCAATGCAATTATCTAAGACAATTCCAAAAGACTCATGATGGAAAATGCTAACCACATCCAGACAAAGAACTACGATGTCTGAATGCAGATCGAAGCACACTATTTTCTCTTCTTTTTTGTTTTTTGTTCTTTCTTTCTCATGGTTTTCCCTTTTTGTTGTGATTCTTCTTTTACAACATGACTAATGTGGAAATATGTTTAAGATGATTGTACATGTATAGCCTACATCAGATTGCATGCCATCATGGGGGGGTGGGGATTAGAACTCAAACTCTTATAAAAGTGAATGTTGAAAACTAAAAATTAATTAATTGTTTAAAAAAAAAAACCCTTTGCCTAAGTAGAGCGCAGAATCATTGGGAGCCTGAAATGGTTTCCTTTTAGGTTTGTAGCCCCACAGTCTTCAGCATAATACTTTGCACATTTTACACAGAGAATTCTTAATAAACGCACATTGAACTGAATTGAATTGAGGTTAGCTGGTCCACAGGCAACAGACATATAGAGCATTATAAAACCTTTATAGCTTTATGGGGTCTACCAGAGTTTATTTTCTCAGAAGCCCGTGTTACCTCCACACTCAGAATAATCAGAGGAAGCTTTCATAAAAGGCTTTGAAGGCTCTTAATAAATATCTGTTAATTTGAATGAGTCCGTGTTTTCAAACCCCGATGACTAGGGGTCTACCCGCTATAACTTTCCACACTATGCAGTCTAGCCTAGGAAAATCTGTCTCCATTCAAACTTGCTACTTGGCTGCTTGCATCTTGCTTGGTATGCCTCCTTCTGGGTCCAGTTATAAATTTAATTCAGCTGAATCACTGTAAGTTAAACTTAGCTCTGAGAGGGTCACACGGAGGGGTGGGCAGGCAGCAGCCATGAATGGAGTGTTTGCTTCTTCCTGGCCCCAGGAGGAGGTAGCTGATAAGGAAAGGGAATTGGTTTAAGGGTGAAATCGAATTACAAGAAGTAAAGCAATAAAGGGGAACAGGCCCTGGCAGATTTTTCTTCCATGCACTTCCCCAGGTAGGAACAGCCTGGAGCCTAATCAGGGTCTTGGCCAGAGTAATAGTCTGCACATTGGCTCTTTCCCCTGACCTCTTTTCCATCAAAAGGCACAAGGGCCCAGATCTGTTCTGAATATACCAGCTAGTTAGGAAATTGACTAGTGGGAAACAGCTGAGGGAGGGAGGAAGCTCTCCGTGAAAATGACTTTCAATTAGCTGGAGCTAACCATGCCAAGCTGCTTCTTGATATTGCCCCTGGTGCTGTTTTCTGTGGCCTGTTTGATTGCTCCTGTTAGCCAGAGTTTGCCTAGGGAGAGGAGGAGAAATGCCCCCTTTATCAGGAAGCTGGGCATTAAGGAACAGGATGAGATGGTGATGAATGCAGATTGGGACGTGACTTTGGGATCATAGTATCTCAGATTTCAGAGGCTGGAAGTCACTTCCAAGGCTCTCTGGGCCAACACCCTTTCACAGGTGATGAAACAGACTGGGCCAAAGGTTTGCAGGACTGTAAAATTTAGGGGCTGACAACTGACTGACTAATACAAAGAAACTCAGAAGGACTTAACTGAGAAGCAAAAAGGATAATAATTCATGATTTTTAAAGCACTTTGAGGTTAATAAAGTACTTTCCTTGCATCAGCCCTGTGAAATAGGTAGGGAAAGAATTACTATGTCTATTTTAAAGAAAGAAATTAAGAACCAGGAAGGTCAAGTAAGCTCTCCTGGGTCACACAGCAAGTAAGTGATGGAGTTAGTTGTGTGAGTCATCAGTTTTGGAGAGAGCTGTTAAGATGACTTAAATATCCAGATGGGGCAGCAAGGTGGTACAGTGGATAGAGTGCTGGGCCTGGAGTCAGGAAGACTCTCCCTTGTGTTCAAATTTAACCTCAGACATTTACTAGCTATGTGACCCTGGACAAGCCACTTAACTGTATGCCTCAGTTTGCTCATCTGTAAAATGGAGAAGGAAATCACAAGATTTCTCTACCAAGAAAACCTCAAAGGGGGATCAGGAAGAGTCAGACACAACTGAATAAAAAGGCTAGATGATTAAATTGGCTGTAATACAGCCCAATTATTTCAGTCTTTTAAAAGTACTTGCAATTTTGACCTTGCGTCCTTCCTTCATGGATACCCTCCTGCCGGAGGGAAGGTGTCTTGCAAATCCAGTCAGCAAAGACCCCTAAGCATAGCCTGGAGGCTAGAATATTACCCTGGGAAACTGAATAGATGGGCTCTTGTCTCAGCACTACCATTTTACTTTGACCTTGGGGACTAAGTCACTCAATCTCTATTTACATCAGTTTCATCCTCTGACGAGTGGATAAAACCAGCTTTCAGGATGCTCACAGTTACAGTATTTCCTATAAATGAAGTTGAACGAAGCCTGTGCCTTCCCCTTCTCTATTCCTACTGATCTGTGGTCAGACTGTTTTCTGCACTGTGTCCCTTACCCAACATCCCTCCACCCCATTGGTTTTGCCCAAGGTGAAAAAGGTTTAGTTATGATTCTAGGATCAACTGTCTTCTTGGCTCTTTCTTTCCATAACGTAGAGACTGACTTATATGGGTTGTATGCTTATAGCTAGGACAATGGCAGAAACTCTAATCAGACTTTAATTTGTGTTGTGTTCAATTTTCTCTTGTTCTTACGCGTAGCCTAAGGATTAGGGGCTGAACAATGTCCACCATGTTTGGTCTGGATTGGATGTTCATCTTTACATCATAGAATCCCTTGATTGGGAGTGAATCTATTGATTTCTTCCATACATTCTGCCCCTATGGGATCAGAAAACACTCCACAGAATAACAAAGTAGAGTTGATCCCAGCAATTTTTTGAACATTCACCCTTCTCCTGAACCCTCTAGACCACAGAACCACCAGAAAGCATATCCTGGGGGAAATAACCCAATGAACTTTGAAACTCCTGTGGACTCTACACTGTCCTGACTGTTGAGTAAGCATAACTTGTTTCTCTCCACTATGCATCTGCCACCTTGCCTGGTTTTCTCAACTCTACAGAACAAAATGTCCTGGTCCAGCCACTCCCTAGTGCCCCCCACCCTTTCTGCCTCCTTTTGTATGTTGTTTCTTTTCATTAAATTGTAACTCCTTGAGGGCAAGGTATGTTTTTCTTTTTATTAAATTGCATTACCAATAATTATTTTTTTTATTCAAGGGGCCATCGCTTCAGTAACTTTTTAAAGAAGCCTGCTCATTGAATTGATGTATCTCACTCAAAGTGAGAATCTGGTAAGACCTCAGCCTACAATGGCCAAGGTCCCACACTGCATACTGGGCCATCTCCAGCCATCCTGAGGAATCTCAGGCCACTGGAGCCAGATGGCTCAGGAGAAGAAAGTGAGGCTGGTTACCATGCACCACTCTCCCTCACTCAGATCAAAGTCAACTGCAAGTCATGTCATCATCTTGATGTCATGGTCCTTTTCAAGAACAAAGGGCAAACACAACAACAAGAGTGCTTAGCACAGTGCCTGGCACATAGTAGGTGTTTAATAAATGTTGATTGGATTGGTTTGGGTTGGTTAAATTGCTCATTATATCTAGCCAGTCCCAACCATGCTTCAGGTTACATTTTGGTGATCTTCCTTCCCATTCCCCACCAATTTTCATTATAATCAAATTAATTACTTTCCAAATCAAAGTCCACTCTGTGGTCACCACTATATGTGTGTGATGTCTTTCCCATCAGAATATAAGCTCCTTGAGGACAAGAACTGTTTTTTTTTATTTGTATCCCCAGTACTTAGCACAGTGTTTGACACACATTCAGAGATTAATAAATGTGTTTTTCTTTCATTTGTTCATAATTTTTGGAAAATGTCCTAAAGTGAGAGTCAGGAAACTTAGTCTTAATTCTATTATCAGCTTTGTGACCTGAGGTAAGTCATGTACCTTTTCTGAACCTCAGTCTCCTCATCTGTCAAATGGGATAAAACTACCTGAGCGCTTTATCTTTTAAGTAATCATAAGTGTCTGAGGAGGTAACATAGAGTTACTTTGTAAAGTAAGTTAACTTTGAAAGACCGACAAGTGTAAATTCTTACCTCAGGAGACAGGCAAAGTGCCAAACGGATAAAAAGCTGGTCACAGAGTTAGGGTTCAGATCCTACCACTGATACACTCTGGCTACATAACCCTCAGAGCCCAGAACACCTCTCTAAGACCTGCATAGAAGGGGTGCATTTTGATTGACCGAGAAAGTCCCTCATTGGGGGTCTCCTAAACTAACAAAATCATAGATCCAATTTAAAAAAATGAATTACTACAAGAATACATAAATCACCCATAGGCTCATTGATTTAGAACTGGGAGAAACCTTAGAGCTCACTGAGTCCAACCCACTCCTTTTACAAATGAGCAGGTCCTACAACTAGTGTCTAACGGGAGATTTGAACATGTCTTCCTGACAAAGTCTGATAATCTACCCATTATATCTCATAATAGGAGGTATTTCAGAGGATCATAGGTTCTTAAAATTCTAAACTAAAAGGGATCTTGGAAAATCTAATCCAAATTCCTTTGAAAAAATTTTGTAATAGAGGCAGCTGGTGGCACTGTGGATAGAGCATCAGCCTGGGAGTCAGAATGATTCTGAATTCAAATTCAAATTCAAATCCAGCTTCAGGCACTTGTTAGCTGGACTTGTCATTTAACCCCTATTTCTTCAAAAAACAAACAAACTTGAGGAAACCAAGGTCTAGAATGGTTGTGACTAGTCCAAGTTGGCAAGTCATAGAATGAGGATTTAAATGTAGGTCCTTATGTCTCCAAATCCTAGGCTCTTCCTACTTCTGGTTGAGTCATAAGGACAGGATTCATAGAGGACACAGAGCATAATTTTACTACTAACAATTATACTAACATTTATATAGTGCCTACTGCGTGCCAAGTACTGTGCTAAGAGCTCTACAAATATGATCTCATATACCTTACAACAACCCTGGACAGGTGGGGGAAAAAATTTATGATGGAGCTTGAAAGATGGGCAGAGATTTGACAGATTTAAGGGCTGGAGGAAGTATTTTAAGCAGAGAGAGTGAGTGAGCCATGAAGAAAAACAGGGTGAATGTGAGAAATGACAAACGAGACCTTTTACCTGGAATGTTGCTTGAGACAGATAACCTACTTATCCTGGAAGAACAGGAGACACCCCTCCCCCCGCCCAGGATTTGAACTTGAAACTCTGTTGGCATCAAGGCAGCATAATACTATCTGTCAAGCTCAACAACTGAAGGCCCCCAGCCAAAAATCCTGCGACCCCCCTCTTCTACCCCATCAATGGCTTCTAATGGGAAGAAAGAGATATCAGTCCAGCAATCTCCTGTCCCAATAATCCTAGAGAAAAGACAGGAGTAGGCTAGCTGAGGACCCTGGCCTGTCCATTCCCAGAAGGGCTGTGTTTGGGTTTAGATTTCTATTTTTCTATTCTTAACATATCAGGCAGGAGGGGCAGGGAGTAGTGGTGGGAGGGAAGGTGGAGCAAGATTTCTATCTTCTCCCTAAATAATCCGTTTATGAGTAGATCTCTTTTCCAGCAGTAAACATGGGGTGATTCATAGTTCTTATCTAGATAGTGACTATAACTGACAAATTCCCATTTACCTGCCAAATCCCCCTTAATAAAGGAAAAATAGTACCCCCAACTCCTCCAACCAAGAAAGGTCTTTGTAAGGGATGACTGACAATAAAAACACGCACTGACCAGGGAAAATGATTCTTTTAAGTGTCTTCCTCAATGAGGGTGTGCAAGAGACGGTCTCAGCAATAATCCATCTACCTTTCTAACCCAGTTTCCTAATGCTACTTTACATGATACATATGCCCTTCTGCATTTACTATTCCACCCTCTATTTCAGACAAAATGGCAGTGCTGCCTTTAGAGTCAAAGAATTTGAGTTCAAATCCTGTCTCTCTTATTGTCTGTATGATCCTGGGCAAGTCAACCTGTTTGGGCCTCAATTTCTTCATCTGTAAAGTGAGATAGTTAGATCTAAGTTTCCTTCCGCCTCTAAACCTACGATTGTACATTATGGCCTTTTTAACTCTGTACCTGCCATTTTTTCTACATGGAATTCCATCCCCCTACCCATATCTACCCATATATCACAAGATTTTTCATTTCATAATCTCTTTCCTCCTCTGTGACTCTTTGTGCACGTCATTAAATCAGCTGACAATTACTAAGTACCTACTGCGTACAGAGATACTGTACAGTCTTGGAGGAGAACAAAGTTTATATATCATATTATTCCTTCCCTAAAGCAGTTTCCAGTGTAGCAGAGGAACAAGACCTGGGCCCACAAAGAGCTGTCACTCACATTATTACAATATAAGTAATTATTGACTATGTTTTAGATCCATTCATTCAAAAATTTCACATTCATCTCAGTAACCCATTATATATTCTTCCTTTTACCTCAAATCTCAGAACTTTAGAGTAGGAGGGACCTCAATGGCCATCTAGCCCAACTCATACCCATAAAGTACAAAAACAACTTGCTAGGTGGCATCTGAGGGAGAAAGATTATTACCCATGAGAGGGATCAGGGAAGGCTTCCTGGAAGAAGGAGCATTTCAGCTGAGTTTTAAAGAATAGATAGAAATTTGGCAGATGAAGAAAGAGAAAAACTTGCATGGGCAAAGGCATGGACAGAGGGGAGTGCAGTAATGTTCAAGGTTCACAGAGTAGAATAGTCTGGCAAGAACATGGAGTGTAAAGAAGGCAATAGTGTGAGGTAAGGCTGTAAAAGAATGGGACCAAACAGTGGAGGTCTTAAATATCAGGCAAAAAACCAAGTTTTCTTTAGAAGGCACTAGGGAACCCCTGAAGATATTTGAGCAGAAGAAGAGTACAAGATCTCTTATTTACATTGATTTCATGCGGTCTCACATTATACTCATTTCTGTCTCTGTCCTATCTTCCTTAAAAGAGTCTGTGTGGTATAACAGATAGAATGACGGACTTGGAGGGAGAAATACAGGGGTTCAAATCTTGCCTGTGACACTTATTAGTTGTGTGACCCTGGACAAGTCACCCTCTTTTAGCCTCAGTTTCCTCATCTGTAAAACAATAACACCCATCTCAATGGGTTGTTATAATCATCAAATGAGATAACGTATATAAAGCGCTTTTCAGGTTAAAGCTCTTTCCCACCCATTAGTAGGGCTCAGGTGGAGCCCATTAAGGGAAGCTTGATTAGGGGAGGTCTGTTTTGTAAATGAACCTTTTGTTCATTTCTAATGAGGCACTGGGTCATGAGGACCATTCCCTCTGGCTCTGAAAAGTGTATATATACTCTGAGGTGAGGTTTTGCTTTGGGGGCTTACTCTCTGGAAGAAAGTTCCTGTGCCAGATGAAACTCTGGGTAGCTATTAAGGAGTCCACCCCTCCCCCTTTTGAAAACCCAGATGTTGGTGCTTCTCTCTCTGGTATCTATGTATGTGTGTATTGGTCAGACAGTTGGATCTGTCTGTTGATCTCTGATGTATGTATTGCTTATAGTCAGACAAGAAGCCCTGTCTGTTGGTCTTTATTTCTCTGCTTATATTTTCTCTGTTGGTATATGTGATTAAAGAAGATTGTTGGCCCTCAGAAGTTGTTTTCCTTTTAGAAAAGCAGATCTAAGAACCTGTGCTAGCAGGCCATCCTAGATGTGTCAGGGGGCTTGCTGCTACAACACCATAAATCACTGTGTGTTCATCCTTTGTTGCTGAAGAAGACCACGCCATCAGAGAAATGATCTGCACTTGACTTTGTTTCTGAGTGAGGGAGGGCTGTGCAGGTCACCAGCCTTACTTCTCCCCCAGAGCCATCTGAATCCAGTGACCAGATATTCCTCAGGATGACTGGAGATGACCCAGGATGAGACAATTGGGGTTAAGTGACTTGCCTGAGGTCACACAGCTAGTGAGTGTCAAGTGTCTGAGGTGAGATTTGAACTCAGGTTCTCCTGACTCCTGCACTGGTGCTCTATCCACTGCACCACTTAGCTGCCCCCCATAAATCACCATGGAAGCATTCGCTATTATCATTATCCCCAGATTATTGTTTATTATTCATTATCCCCAAATTTCTCTAGAGCAGGGACCATATCAGATAAACCTTCGTACCACTCTTCTTATAGGCCCTAGCTCAGTCTTTGCATGAAGTAGACATTAGCTAACTCTGGGTATAAGTGAACAGACCAGAGAGAGCAATTCAGATAGTTCTGAGGAGGGCATATCATTGTCTCTGGGATCTTCTGACCAGTCTAGCAGTCTTTTGTCATTCTCTAGACCTATAAACCTTCCATCAGGTCAGATTAGAGGCACCATAGCACAGGCAGTTGGTGTTGATGCTGCCTGTGATGGTGTTTGACCTTATGAGATTTTTCCCTGCTTTCCCCCATTCATCACTAAAATGGCCAAATCAATAGTACTTGGCTGTACAGGAGCTACAGGAAGTGCACCATGTCCTTGGCTGAGGATCAACATTTCATCTTGGGAATTGTGGTTTCCAGAGCAGGGACAATAGAGGTGCCTCAAGGACTCAGGAATCTTCTTCCTTGGGTGCACAATCCCACAGAATCTCAGAGTTGCATGAGACCTCAGAGGTGATCTCGTCAATCCATACCTGACCAAGAGACCCTACTACGACATTCCCGTCTAATATCAACTGGAAGACTTTCAGTACTGAGTATTCTCTACCTCTGACCATAGCACTTTCCAATTTGGGAGAGATCTGATTGTTAGGAGATTTGTCTTTACGCTGAGATTCAGTCAGCCTCTATAACTTCTCCCCATCACTCCAAGTTTTGTTTTCTGGAGTAAAGCAGAACAATGTTCATTGTTTTTTTCACATGCAACTCTTCAAATATCAAAAATAGATGTCATACTCACCTGAAGTCTGCTCTCTCCATAAACATCTCCTTTATTTTTCCAACTTATTCTTGCATGGTCTCTAGTCCCCTCATCATTCTGGTCATGACTTTCTAGATACTCTGGCTAAAATGGGACACCCAGAACTCAGTACAATATTCCAACTGAGGTCTAGTCATTTCAGTCATGTCTGACTCTCTATGACCCCATTTGGGGTTTTCTTGGCAGAGATACTAGTGAGGTTTGCCATTTCCTTCTCTAGCTCATTTTACAGATGAGGAAACTAAGGCAAACAGGGTCAAGGGACTTGCCCAGGATCACATAGCTAGCAAGTGTCTGAGGCTGGATTTAAACTCAGGAAGATTCATCTTCCTGACTCCACATCTGGCATTCTGTGCACTGCACCACCTACCTGTCCCAACTGAAGTATTACCAGGACATATTAAAGAGGGATTATCACTTCATTCTGTACACTGTGCACCCATGAATCCAAGATTGAATTAAACTTTTTGGCTATTAGACCATGCACACACACTTATATTGAGTTTGCAGAGGACTGAGATCCCCAGATCATTTTCGATGAATTGTGTAGCCATACTTCCTCCATCTTGTACTTGTGAAGTTAGTTTTAAAGCCAAGTCCAGGACTTTAAATTTACCTTCATCAATTTTATCTTTGATTTGGACCATTGTTCTAGCCTAGTTAAAATCTTTTTTTGATCCTGGTTCTATCATCGATTCATTCAATAAGCATGTATAGAAACACGTACTGCATGCCACGTACTGTTCTAAATACAAGAGATACAATTGCAAAAACAAAAACAAAATAGGCCTGCCATCAAAAAGCCTACATTCCACTGGTGGGGAGAGAAGGAATGACACATTCATGAATAAGTCAATACAAAAGGCCAAGGAAATATAAAATAATTCTAAAAGAAGGTATAACAATTGGAAGGAATTAGGCAAGATTTCCTATAAGAGGTAGTGACTGATCTGACCATTAAAGGACCCTAGGCATTCCGAGAGGTCATATGAGGTAGGAGAGTTTTCCAGGCCTGTTGCAAAGTCACAAAGAGTTGGCCTTCTCTCCCAGCTTTGTGCCACTTGAAATTTTCATCAACATGCCACTTCTTCATTTATCCAAGTTAGTGACAAAAATGATAAAGCTATTAAGTAGTGTGGGGTCAAAGACAGATTTTTGGCATGTGATTTTTGGCATGTTCCAATAGAGTCCTCCTTTAAGACAGCACCAGTCTTCTGACTTCTAGGTCTCTGATCATTTACTAATTCCAAGTTCAAAATCCACCATCAAGGATACAACCTTCTAATTTATCTAGAATCACAAAACTGTAGCCATAGAAGGCACCTCAGCACCCCCTTAGAAGAGCTCATGCCCTAATCCCCTCTATAAGATATCTGACAAGTGGTTATCTAGTCTTTGTCTTTGCTTGAATATCTGTGGAAAGAGAGCAGGAGACACTACAAAAACTTTGATGAAATAATCTGGTCCAGTCTAATAACTCTTCTAAATGATTCTGAGTAGTTGCTTGGTCATTGGATGTGTAAAAAGGACACTGTGACTTTGAAAACTCTCTTGCTTTGGAGCAAAAAAATATGCCTAGAGGACATTGGGTATGCCAGGAGTCTTTTACATGCAGTTTCCTCTGTGCCTTTTGGTGGGAAACTATTCCTGATTCTTTTCATCGTTAGATTTTTTCTTTCCTCAGTGATCATATATGTATTTTTCTGTTTATGTATTGTGTCCTCTATGAGAATGTAACTTCATTGAAAGTACGGAATTTTTTTTTTTCACATCGTGTCTTATACCTAGGGAGCAGTTGCTAAATACTTGTTGGATTGGGTTAAATTGGATTGGATTAAAACAGGGGTTCATCACCAAGAGTCCATCAATTTATTTAGATAGATAGGTAGAGAGATAACAGACAAGTTCAATATAATTGATTTTCTTTGTTATCCTGTGCATTTCATTTTATGCATTTAAAATCATTATTCTGAATCTTCACCAAATAGCTAAAGGGGTCCATGATTTTTTTTTAAAGGTTAAGAACCCTTGGATTACAGAAATTTAAAAGACAACTTCCACTATTTTAGGACATACATCAATGGATTAGTTCTGAAGTCGTCTTCTAGTTAGAATTTGGATATTGTGTCTTTTTTTTTTACTATTTTCTGAGATAAAGCAGCCTGAGGCATGTTGGGACTTGGAAAACTCCTGGAGAGACTCAGGTTGTAGGGTCATGCCTGAAGTCGTAGGTCACCACCATCGTTCTTACAAAAGTTCAGCTTCTAGCAAAGTTAGATGCCATGAGCCGGGAATGCTGGCACGCACCCAGAGTGATAACTCAATAACGTACAGCCATTGGCAGTGAAAGGCTCAAGCTATTATTTACAACACAAAATGCCTAAATAAACAAGGATTAAATAGGTCCAAGGGGAGCTGAAATACTGAAACGGGAGTTAATTGAATCCAACTCATTGGTTGATGTATTTTGGGGGGTAAATAATCTTTCCCTTTTCCAATAACCATTTATTCTTTCTGCTGAGACTTCTGTTGAATCTTGAAAAGGTAATCCTGATTCTACGTTTAAACAGAAAGCAATAATATTTTGATGCTCATCTCCTCAACTCTTCTAACAAAATAATTGTATTTTGCCATGGAAGTAATTGGGAACCATATTCATTCATTTTGTTTTGTGTGTATATTTTATTTGCCTCTCTCTCTCTCTCTGTCTCTCTGTCTCTCTCTCTCTCTCTGTCTCTTGCCTCCCTGTCTCTCTGTCTCTTGCCTCTCTCTGTCTCTTTCTCTGTGTCTGTGTCTCTGTGTGTGTGTTTCTGTCTCTCTGTCTGTCTCTCTGTTTGTTTCTCTCCACTTAACTTGGTGTTTCGGGTAACTCTTAAGATGACAAATTACAGAAAATCTGCTAAGGTGCATCACGCAGAAGTTTCTTCATTTATCAATTTCCTTATGGCAAAGAAAGCACTTGGCGAGTCTCTATTTTGTCCTATATATTTATCGAGCCTTTCCCTCACTAAAGTCTAATTCTAATATTTCATCATGACTTTGGTTTTGCCTGGGAGTCTGGAAACTACACCAGGGAGCTGTAAACTAGGATAAGACCTTTCAAGCTGGAAGAACTTCCAGTATACATCCCTACTCAATAAACTTCAGTGGCTCCCTCTTACCTTTACCAACTTCTTACCAACTTCTGTGCTTGACATTTAAAGCTCGGCATTATTATACTAAAATTACTCTCCCCTCATCCAATCTAGAGTCTAGTCAGACTGATCTCACTATTCCTCACATGTGACAGTACTCCCCTTTCTATGCCTCTGCACTGGCTGTTCCTTATATCTAGAATGGTCTCCCTCATCGCCTTCAGCTTTTGGAATTCCTAGTTTCTTTCAAAGGTCAGCCCAGGTGACATCTCCTACCTGAGGCCTTTCCTTCCTTCTTCCTTCCTTCTTTCCTTCCTTCTTCCTTCCTTCCTTCTTTCTTATTTATTTTTAATATTTATTTTCACATTCCTTTTTTTTTAAATTTTGAGCTCCAGGTTCTCTCCCTTCCTCATGCCTTTCTACCATCCACTGAGAAGTCAAGCAATACAATATCAGTAATACATATGAAAACATGCAAAACATTTCCATATTAGCCATATCACAAAAAAATAAAGTGAGAAAAATATATTTCAATTTGCATTCAAAATTCATCAATTCTCTCTTCTCTCTGGAGGTGGGTGGCATTTTTTCGTCATGAGTCCTTTGGAATTGTCTTAAATCATTGTATTGATCAGAGTAGCCAAGTCTTTAATAGTTGATCATCATTACAACATTGCTAGTACCTTGCACAATGATCTCTCAGTTCTTCTCACTTAATTTTGCATCAGTTCATATAGGTCTTGCCATGCGTTTTTCTGAAACCACTCTCCTTGTCATTTCTTGTAGCACAGTAGCACTCCATCACTATCATATGCCACAACTTGTTCAGCCATCACCCAACTGATGAGCTGCCCCACCATTTCCAATTCTTTGCTGTCATAAAAATTGCTGCTATATTTTTGTATATATAGGGCCTTTCCTTTTGACCTTTTCGGGGTACAAACCTAGTAGTGGTATTGCTGCACAGTTTTATAGCCCTTTGAGCATAGTTCCAAATTGTTCTCCAGAATGGTTGGACCAATTCACTACTCTACCAATAGTTCCTTAGCGTACCTATTTTTCCCACATCCCCTCCAACATATGTCTGATAGACATTAGGTAACCTGGAGACCTTCTCTGTTGCTCTTCAACTAATAGTATCCTTCCAATTAACTTGTATTTACTTTGTAGATATTTCATACATATGTATACACATATATGTTGTCTCCTCTGTTACAATCTAAGCTCCCTGATAACAGGGACTTTCATTTTTTGCATTTATATTGACCCAGTATAATGCCAGGTACCAATACAGTAAGTTCTTAATAAATACTTGTTGGTTGATTAATTTATGGTGATAACGTTGATTCTACCACCTCATTGGATTTACTGGATTGGACAAACCTAGTTGTATTTATAAAAGCTCAGCCTTAGAAGCAGATGGATCATTTTGGGCCTCAGCAAACTCAGCTATGCTTCTTTCTCTATTAGGGAAAGGAAGGAAAGAGGAATAAGCATTTACTGAGCAAATTCTAAATGCCAGGCACTGTGCTAAGCACTTTGAAAATATTATCTCACTTGATCCTTACAATAACCAGGGAAGTAGGTGCTTTTATTAATCCCATTTTACAGATGAAGTAACTAATACTCAATCAGGTTAAGTGACTTGTCTAGGGTCACATATATAGTAAGTGTCTGAGGCTGGATTCAAACTCAGGTCTTCCTGACTCTTGGCCCAGAGCTCTAGGCACTGTGCCATCTAGCTGCCTACAGGCAGAGGAAATATTCAAATGGATGAAATCGTTGGTCTGGATTTCAGACTCTGGAAGTTTTGGAATATCTAATGACTATTATGTGCCGGGGACTGAGTTAGCTGGCCACTAGAGACAGTTGATTCCATCCCTTCTGGCATGTTCAGGTGATGCTGTTCTGTTGCTAGGCAGCCTTGAGAAGAGGAAGAAGGAAGTAGAGCCTGTTAGGATGAGCACCTAGTGAGTATGGCAATCTCACTCTTTCGAATTCTGCACTGAATGGCAAAGCAAGGGGCAATAGTTTTAAACTGCTGAGTTCAGGACTGGGCATGCATAAAGAAGATTTATGGATAGGTTCATTTACGCTAAAATGCCTTCTTGAGAAAGATTGGGCCTTAGGCAAGTAACTAGAGCTATGGTTTTGGTAGTGAGCAGGAAGGAAATAAATCAGCATATATGATCTTTCCTGATTGACTCAACCTCCCAGCCAAATTGATTAACTTTCTGTTCCCTGTACCAAATATTTCATCTCCCATCACCATGTTTTTGCACAGCTTAACCCTCATGCCTGGAATGCACTCTCTCCTCCCCTTTGCCTCATGGAATTCCAAACTTAATTACAACCTCCTTTAAGAAATGTTTCTTGATCCCTCTAGCGGCTGGTACCTCCCTGTGAAATGACCTTCCATTTATTTATATAATTTATGTGTGCTTATTTGTAGAAGCAACTTGGATTAGTTTAGATATAGTTTAGGAGAGTTTGAATAGAAAGTTAACTTTGAAGCCAGAGGACCCTGATTCTCTGACATTTCCTGGGTCCAAAGCCAGGACTCTGGACAAGTTACCTAAGTTCTAGGGGTGGAGAATCTATGGCCTCAAGGCCACATGTGGCTCTTTAGGTCCTCACGTGCAGGCTTTTGACTGAATCCAAATTTCATAGAATAAATTCCCTGTACTCTAGGCAGCTCTAAGACTAAAAGTTGCAGAGGTGCCAACCTGCATTGGCAGAGGGAGTTTTCTCACCTGGGAGTTCCTTACAACAATGAAATTGAAGGACCAGTTCCTATCTGCTATGTGTACATGTTTTCCCTGACCAGCTGTTGGGATTAGGGTCTACTTTGCATCTGCTGTTCTGCCTGTATTCAGCTCCATGCAATAAGTTGCCCCTCCTAGAATAAGTTTATAATCTCATCACCATGCTGTTAACTCAAGCCTTGAATGACACCACTTCCCTCAGTCTCCTTTCCCCTCTGACTGCAGATCTGGAGGAGAGGATAACAAACTCTTCTCAATGTCTTCCTTTATAGAGGAAAGAAACTAGACTCAGCTCACTCCACTTCGCATCTACTATCATGCCCAGTTTCAGCTCCATAGAATAAACTGTCTCTGGTGCCAAGTACCCCTTGGCATTCCCACCCCCTCCTATAGATTGTCAGTTCCCTAAAGGCCAGAACTGTCTTTCTTTATGTTAATTGTATCCCTAATACTTAGTATAGCCCTTGGTACAGAGTAAGTGCTTAATAAAGATTGGATTGGATCAGAACTGGAAGTTCCAATTGGAACTAGAAGCTCTTTCAGCTTTTTCCTTGTATCCTCAGGGATTAGCATGGTGCCTGGCATACAGGATGTACTTCATACATCCTTGCTGATTGATTGGTCACTTCAGGCAAATCTCTTCACCTTTTGGTCTTCTGATTTGGCAAATGAAAGGATTGGTATGAACATCTCTAAGGCCCAGTCAACTTGAAAATGACTAGGGGAGTCTGATTCGTGATTAAGCTTCTCCAATTACATGATCCCTTTATCACCAATGCAAACCTACAGTATCTAATTAAATTCTGATTCTAAGTTATACGTCAGAGCTAGAAGGGACTTTTAGAGTTTGTCAAAGTTCTTCTTTTACAGATTTAAATAAAACAGGGCTAAAATAGCTATTGCTTCTAAGGTAAAATACATACTCCTCTGTTTGGCATTTAAAGCCTTTTACAATCTGACTCAAGCCTACTTTTTCAGACATTTCCCATTACTCCCCTTCCCATACTATGTGTCCCAGCCAAACTGTTCTATTTTCTTTTCCCAAGCTCAGGATTCCATTTCACTCTTCTGTGCCTTTGCATAGACTGTGCACTCATTTCTGGAATGAACTCCCTTCTCACTTCTATCTCTTCAAAAGATACTGCTGTTAACACGTTGTTTCTCTTAATAAAATGTAAGCTCCCTGAGGATAGGAACTTTTTTGTTTTTGTTTTCATTCCCAGTGCAGTGTCCTGCACAAAGTAGGTGCTTTTTAAAATGCTTATTGAATTGAATTACCAACTAGCAGTGAACTTACAGTCATTTAACAACCGGAAGTTCTACCTTTCCCATTCCAGAGAGTAAGGAGTGCAGCTGATTAACATCTGGGAGGTCATGGAAGCAGGGCAAACTCTAGGAATTCTAGACTAAAAGCCAAAGGACACTCCCAACTAAATAAAGGTAAGAAGTTGCCATAAACTTTGGATAATTGTTCTGATCCTTTATTTCTATTTACTTACATCCTATTCTTGCAAATGTATTATTTTTAAATTTTTTTCTTTATTTAATTTTAAATTTATGAAATAAAACAAGCACTTCCATAACAAAGAATAATAAAAATGATTGCACATGAAGCTACAAATCTATTATGTACAGCTTGTTATTCTTTTTAAATATATAACAAAATGATCATGTAAATTTCTTTTTTCCCCTTTTCCCCTCTCTTCTGCCCTACAGATGGCTACCAGTAGACACAAATATGTATGTGTGTATGTATTTGTAATATCATTTTTATACATACTTCTATTCATCAGTTCTTTGGATGAAGATGCCCTTTGTTGTTAATTTACCTATTTATAATAGTCAAATTGACTTATTTGCTCAGAGTTGTTCTTAAAACAATGTTGCTGTTACTGTATAGAATGTTCTCGTGATTTTGCTCATTTGCACCTGGCCCTCTGGGTTTCTTTGGGGTGGCCTATTTCCTACTTCTTCATTATAAATAAGCCCTAACTCCTACTTTTCTCCTGAACCCAACAGCTACTACCCAGCTGTTATTGATCATCATTGCTGATCATCACCAACACAATGGAGAATTCCTATTAGGCCCAAGGAAGACCAGGCTAGACTTGGTGTAGTTCGGGTTCAAGTTCAATCAGTATTTAGGATAAACATCATTTTCATCCAAGCCTAGGATTTTGCTTAGGGTAAATAAATAAATAGAATTGTCCCCCATTATACTTTGAGATACCTCAGAATTCATGAAGGTGTTAAGAACTGGGCCTTTCAGCCCCAGGATATGTTATATTTTCTTAGGGAGAAGTCTTTCTAGAGCCACTGTCTCTTAGTGAGAAGGCATCAGCAGCTTTAACTGATGGGACCTTCTAAGTTGGACACACACAATCTAGAATCTTTCCATTAACTAGAAGTCACAAGAAATGACAATAGAATACCCCAGAATATTTGCTATTCAAAGAATTCTGTAGTTTTCCTGTTCTGTAACAGGCAAACTTATTGCAGAATGAAAGCCAGGAAACTCCTTTGTACAATTAGATGGGACATTGAAACAATAATGCCATCAGTAAAGCTTCTGGGGAGGTACTTTTAGGATTTTTGTATTTCAGGATTTTTGTCAGAGACATACTCATTCTAATTTGGTAGAGATATATGCAGAGTAGCCCAAGCAGAATAAGACATTTGAAGTCTCACTGTTTTGATAATGCTTCCTGGTGATGATATGGCCCTGCCTTTTCATGGTCTCCTCAAAGAGCAATAACAAAGGTTAGCCTACCTATCTAAATCACTCTTTAATCTGTGAAAAATAAGCATTTCAGGAATGGGGTCATCGGAGGCCCAGGAAACTGAAACCCAGAGAGAAGTCCCTAATTCAAGGCCACATAATTTAAAGCTAGAAGGAAGCAATCCAGATGCTGAGTCTAGTTTAGCATATGGCTGACTTAAGGTATGCCAAAAGACTTAGTGCAGTTTTAAGCTGTAATAATTTGAAGATGCACTAAGACTTTTGGGACATCCTATCTATCTCTGCACAATATGTCTTCTCCCACATTCTGCTCTGGAATCTCCAAAGTTCATCTGTACCACTTTATAAATCATATAAGACTCCTAGTTTGTAAAAATGCCATGTGAAGGGCTTTCACCATCATGTCTGCCACTACCATTAGAAACCACAACCTCAGGCCAGTAGCTAGCCCTTTCCCCTAATTTCTTCAGTAGATCTCAGTAGCAGCAGTACTTCAAGACTTTTCAATAAATGAATGAATAAAGTAATGAATATAAAAAGCATTTAGTTAGCACTCACTATGTCCTAAGTGCTATGTTAAGTGATGGAGTTACAAATACTACAGTGAGAGAGTCTTGGGAGCTTGCATTCTAATGCAGAAAACATTTTTGGAGGAGTGTGTGTGTTCATCCTTCATTGTAGTAGAAGACCATGCCATCAGAGAAATGATGACATGACTTGCACTTGACTTTGTTTTGAGTGAGGGAGGGCTGTGCAGGTCACCAGCCTCACTTCTCCTCCAGAGCCATCTGAATCCAGAGACCTGATATTCCTCAGGGTCACTGGAGATGACCCAGGATGAGGCAACTGGGGTTAAGTGATTTGCCCAAGGTCACACAGCTAGTGAGTGTCAAGTGTCTGAGGTGAGATTTGAACTCGGGTCCTCCTGACTCCTGCACTGGTGCTCTATCCACTGTACCACCTAGCTGCCCCTAGAAGAGCAGTAGACAGGGAAGAGAGTCAGAGTCAGGGAAGCCACAAAAATGAATACATGTCAAAGATCACTTAGACTTGGTAAATCAGAGCACAAGTACTAAAAAGGTTTTTTTAAAAGACTCTTAGGTGAGAAAATTTTTCAGTATAAATTCCAAATTGGTCCTTGTTCAGTCATTTTTCAGGTGTGTCCTACTTTTCATGGCCCCATTTGGGGTTTTCTTGGCAAAGATACTGGAGTGATTTGTCATTTCCTTCTCCAATTCATTTTACAGGTGAGAAAACTGAGGCAAACAGGGTTAAGGGACTTGCCCAGGGTCATATAGCTAGTAAATATCTGGGGTTGGATTTGAACTCAGGAAGAAGAGTCTTCCTGACTCCAGGTCTGGCACTCTATCCACTATGCCACCTAGCTACCCATACAAATTTCATACGGGTGTGCAAATTGCACTACTACAAAAATTAGAAATCAGAGCATTATCAGCCCCATTTAGGTTAGGAGAAAAATTATATTTCAAGACTTTTTGAGCCCCAGATTTTCTCAACTAAGTCCAACTATTTTCTCAGCCCTGCTATGGCTCTCTGAGTCTGAATTCCACTCTCACATCCTTGGATCTATTCTGTTTTCCCACTTATCTCAATCTCTACCAAAAAGCAGTATGTCCACTGCCTCATGCCCAAGGCTGCACTTTCTCTTATTGTTCAGTTGCACAAATTAGCCAAAGGTCCTGTCCCTTTTCTCACCTACCTCCATGACACAAATGTCAATACTTTCCTTTACATGCAATATATCAGGGTTGACATTTTGTCTACTAAATATCCAGGATGACCATATATAATGGAAAGATTTTCATTCTTTATTTACTCACTCATTCATTGAGCATTATTATGTGAAGGGTGCTGTCCTAGGTGATGTGGGAAATACAAAACCTGCTCACAATTCATAATGTTTAGACCTAGAGGAGACCAAAAAGGAGATCTAGTTTGCCCGCTCTCCCAATATTTGAGAAACCATGTCCCAGGGAAGACAAGGAAATGCTCAAAGATGATATGAATGGAACCAGACATTGAAATCAAGTCTTCTAATCCAAGATCTATTGTTCGTCCTATAACACCATAAATCCCCTGCCTTCAGCCCTGCATAAACAAAAAGAACAGTCAGAACTGTATAATTCCTATAGAAAGAACACTGACTTTGGAGTCAGAGGCCCTGTGTTCAAATCTCACCTCTTTTGGTTTTCTGTGTGGTTTTGTACAAGTAACTTCCCCTCTCTTGGTTTTAATTTTCTCATCTATAAAATGCAGGGTATTGGACTAGGTGGTTTCTAAGTTTTTTTCCAGCTCTATATCTATGATCTTATGGTCACTTAATAACACTGAAAGTCAAGGGGTGGAGCCAAGATGGCAGAGTAGAAAGATGCATAAATTGTAGCGCTTCCCCCACAGCCCACAAAATACCTGTAAAAATGACTCTCAACAAAGTCTAGAGCAGCAGAACACAGCCCTGGCCACGTGGCACTGGGAGGAACAGGACCTGAACAGACCTCAGTGCAGAGTTCCTAGCAGGTAAGGTCCCAGATACCTCAACCCACAAGCTACAAAGAAAGCTCCGAAGTCAGTGGGGGAGGGCTTTTCCAACTGGGTGAGAAGGACTATGGGTCTCTAGCAATAGCCCCAGGTGATAGCAGAGGCCAATAGCAGACTGTAGGCAGCTACAGAGGCCAGCAAGCAACCTGGATCCATTGTTCAGGCAGCTCAGCTTAAAGCCTCTGGTGGTAGGTAGCAGCTGATCTAAGCCCCAGCCCTGAGTGACAGCCCTGCCCCCCAAGCCCCAAAGCCCAGGGGAACCCAGCAGCTGAATCTAATCTCTTGACAAAGGATTCAGAAGTCAAGTAACTCGCTGGGAAAATGCCCAAAAAAGGGGGAAAAAATAAGACCATAGAAGGTTACTTTCTTGGTGAAGAGGTGTCTCCTCACATCTTTTCAGAAGAGGAAGAACAAGGCTTACTGTCACAGGAAGTTAAGACCCCTGCCTCCAGAGCCTCCAAAATGAACTTAAACTAGACTCAGGCAATAGAAGAGCTTGAAAAGTGAGTTAGCAGCTTGCTAAAGGAGAACCAAAAAAATGCTGAGGAAAATAACACCTTTAAAAAGAGGCTAACTCAATTGGAAAAAGAGGTCCAAAAAGCCAATGAGGAGAAGGAGGCATGAAAAAGCAGAATTAGCCAAATGGAGGAGAAGTTTCAAAAGCCCACTGAACAAAATAGTTCTCTGAAAGAGAGAATTGAGTTCAGGGAAATGAATGACTATGAGATAAACCAAGCAGTTAGAAAACAAAACCAAAAGTTTTAAAAATAGAAGATAATGGGAAACATCTCTTTGGAAAAACAACTGACCTGGAAAATAGATCCAGGAAAGACAATTTAAAAATTATGGAACTACTTGAAAGCCATGATAAAAAAAGAGCCTAGACATTATCTTCCATGAAATTATCGAGGAAAACTGTCCTGGTAGTCTAGAACCAGAGGGTAAAATAAATATTGAAAGAATCCACTGATCACTTCCTGAAAGAGACCCAAAAAGAGAAACTCCTAGGAATATTGTAGCCAAATTTCAGAGTTCCAAGGTCAAGGAGAAAATGCTTCAAGCAGCTAGAAAGAAACAATTCGAGTATTGTGGAAATACAATCAGGATAACACAGGATCTGGCAGCTTCAACATTAAGGGATCGAAGGGCTTGGAATAGAATATTCCAGAAGTCAAAGGAACTGGGATTGAAACCAAGAGTCACCTACCCAGCATAGCTGAGTCTAATACTTCAAGGGAATAAATGGTCATTCAATGATATAGAAGACTTTCAAGCATTCATGTTGAAAAGACCAGAACTGTATAGAAAATTTGACTTTCAAACACAAGAATCAAAAGAAGCTTGAAAAGGCAAATAGGAAAGAGAAATCATAAAAGACTTTCTAAAGCTCAACTGTTTACCTTCCTACATGGAAAGAGAATATTTGTAACTCTTGAGACTTTTCTCAGTGTTTGGGTAGGTGGAGGAATTGTACATACACACGCACACACACACACACACACACACACACACACACACACACACACACACACATAGACAAAGAGTATAGGCTGTGTTGAATCAGAAGAGATGATATCCACAAAAAAAGATATAAAATAAAAATTAAGAGGTGAGGGAGGAAAATACTGGGAGGAGAAAGGGAGAAAAGGAATGGGGCAGGCTATAACTCATAAAAGAGATAAAGAAAAATCTTGTTCAATGAAGGAGAAAAAGGAGAAGGGGAGAGGGGAAAAGTGAAGCTACTCTCTCCACATATGGCTGAAGGAGGGAATAACATGCTCACTAAATTTGGTATAAAAATCTATCTTATACTACAGGAAAGTAGGGGAGGAGGGGACAAGTGGGGTGAGGGGAATGATAGGAAGGAGGGCAAATGGGAGAAGGGAGTAACTAGAAATAAACACTTTTGGGAAGGGACATGGCCAAATGAGGGAATAAAAAAATAAAGGAGAATAGAGTAGGGTAGATGGCAATATAGTTGGTATTACACAACATGATTATTATGGAAGTCTTTTGCAAAATGACACATTTATAGCCTGTATTGAATTGCTTGCCTTCTCAGTGGGGATGGGAAGGAAGGGAGGGAGGGAAAGAAGTTGGAATTCAAAGTATTAGAAATGAATGTTGAGAATTATTATTGCATGTAACCAGGAATAAGAAACACAGGTAATGGGATATAGAAATTTATCTTTCCCTACAAGAAAAGAGAGATGATGGGGATAAGGGAAGGGTGGGGTGTGATAGAAGGGAGGGCTCATTGAGGGAAGGGGAAATCAGAATGCAAGGTATTAGGGGGTGGAGGGAGAGGCGAGATAGGGAGAAAACTTGGACATGTTACAAAGTGATGTAAAAGCAATTAGTATTAAAACAATTGACTGAATTAATTACTGAGACTAAGTCAGAGACATCTTAGTTTGGGGAAATGAATTTTAGTCTAAGTCTTGTA
This sequence comes from Notamacropus eugenii, assembly GCF_028372415.1. Classification (NCBI taxonomy): domain Eukaryota; kingdom Metazoa; phylum Chordata; class Mammalia; order Diprotodontia; family Macropodidae; genus Notamacropus; species Notamacropus eugenii. The sequence continues at coordinate 248,211,757 of NC_092872.1, read as the reverse complement.
GAGGCAGGTAACCTCGTGTAAAATTTGGCATTGATGGAAAAGTTAAGGTTTTAATGGTAAATTTGTTTTTATGACTGTTATTTAAGCAGGAACTAGAAGTTATTTAAGTTATTTAAGCAGGTATAGAAATGCATGTAAGCCACTTAAGACTTGCCTCAAAAGATGTTCCTTAGCCAAAGTGAAACTATAATCATATTTTAAACTGGAACTTGGCATTTTTAGATGCTATGGGACTATTAAGTGACTGTTCTTCTGAGTCTAACTCCAGGTATGGGTAGCAAGAAAGGGGGTCTGAGCCTCCAATCCATGATGCCAGTAAGCTGATGAGATGCTGGTATGAACTGCATAAGGTGATCTCAAGGGAAGGGTCGGGGAGCGGCTGTTCAGCCTGGGCTGAGGTAGGATTCTCCTGACTGAGTTTCTCCACTGACACCTGGCAGACTCTAAGCCTCACTGAATGCAAGTTGACAATCTACTCCTGCCTGAAACTGGCATGAAGATGGTGAGATATTGTTTCCCTGCAATGTCCCTACTCTTAGTGGCAATTTCCTATAATCAAAAGGTTTGTCAGCTTAATACCAGATCTATTAAATTATAGATTGTTGGTAGGGGAACATCCGAGGTCAAGTCTAAAATTAAGCTATTAGGCTTAGGACTTTAGACCAACAACAATAAGTTAGGATCCTTTAACTCTCAGTAATAGTCTGGAGACAATTAGGTCAAGGGTTTATGAAGTTAGCATACATAGCTATTATTTGTGTCTCAGCTGGTTAATGTTAAAAAAAAAAAATCTGTTTGTGGTCTATATTGTAAATGCTTTAAAAGAAATATCACCTGACCAAAAGCTGGAATTGTGTTATGTGATATGAACTGTGTTAAAAAGTGAAAAATAAAAAAAAAAAATAACACTGAAAGCCCTTTTTTTCTCTCACCCTGTCTTCCACTTTCAGAGACATTCTAAAGAGTTTATGTTTTATCTGTTTTGCTACTGTACCTGAGAATGGAAAATAAAGACTCTCTGCCATTTCCTCTAGCCATCTGGGGAAGATGGCAGAGTTAGTGAGTTAGAACCAGTGGATTATCTACCCACTAACCTTCCAACCTTCTGTTGCTTTACCCCTCTACACTCGTTTAAACTTTTCAGGATATTTAGGGCATACTGGGACTTCTGAAAACTTGATGGTAAAATGTCTCCTTATTGGCAAAGAGGTGGTAGACAATAGGTAAAGAATGGAGTTTATATTTTTAGACGTGGTCAGTGAGTTAATTTATTTGACTTGACTATGTTTATTGTAAATAAGGGTTTTACTGGGTGAGTCACTGAAAATTGATAGTGATATAAAGAAAGAAAAAAGGATCAATAAGGTTTTTTTTTAAAGTCAGGGTCACAAACAAAAATCAACTTATAGCTAAAGTACAAGGAGCTAGAGATGCAGCACTGCTGCGTAGGTAAAGCCTAAGGGTTTGTACTTGGGTGGGTCTGTACTGAGAAGAATTCTACTCTCTCTTCCTTCTAGCTCCAAGGTCAATGTGCTCCTCCTGGAAGTCAGATACTTCAGGAAATAAAACATTCGGAGTCAAGACTTCTGATAGCTAAGATTCTGACCTAGTTGTTTTAGACAAGAGAAGCATAAATAACCCCCCAGTAGCACCGGAGTGACAGAATAATACGACAGCCTGATGGAAAATCGAAAACAACAGCAGGATTGTCAGGGTGTCTGTGTCCTGATCTTACCATCAAGGCCATCATCAAAGCTAGAAAGTGATTTATCTTCTGCCTGTTTGATAGAATGGGGTTTTCGTGCTAGTCCAGATTCTGAAGTAGACTTACACCTTTCTTAGAATAAATAGGCATGCTTTATCTATCCCCATGATATTGAAGGTTGTGAACAACCTAATTAGTCTTGTGTTTAATTTTCTGTAATTGAAAGACAACTCATTTCTTTCTCCACTGGTCAGGGTGGGATCCAGTACTCAATTACTAGACAGTGAAAGAGATGGGGAGTTGTTTAGTAAAAGGGAATTCTCCCTGAGGTTTGGGAGGAGGGGAAAAGACTGAGGGCAAAGAACTTTCTATCTTCTGAGAGATAAAAATTGGAGAATGAGACCTCATGCCTACAGGAACAACAAATGTCAAGGTCCAGGGCTTTGGACCAGAATACTCTTCCCTGGAATAACAGCCTTTGTCATTTGTCTTTAGGATGGGGTATACAGAAAAGCATGAGAGATGTCCTAAAAATTTCCCAGCAATAACCTTCATATAGAAGAAAAAGAACTTGAACTTCCATATGGTACTCTAGGGTTAGCTTGTTTAAGGAATTTAATGCCAAGTAGTTATGGGCTGTGTCCATTTCATGGGAGTTGGGGAGATAGAAAATATTGGCATTTAAGCCAGAAGCCTGCCTCTGTTTTTATTTCCATCTCAGGTAAGAAGTTCTTTCTTCCCTTATTTGGTAAGGAAACTTTGTTCACCTACCCAGACCCCAAAACTCATTCAGAATTACATGCTAAACTATAAGGCAACCTGTTCATGCCAAAAGGTGATACAATGCCTTTTAGAAGGAGTATTGGACTTAAAATCCAGAGAGATTGGGTTTGAATCTGGGCTCCAACAATTATTAACTGTGTGGTCCTAGGTAAGTCACTTCCCTTTCTAAATCTCACTTTCTTGAGCTATAAAATGGGAACAATAAAAGTTGGATTAGTCATGTCAAAGGATTGTTGTGGGAGGAGAAAATGCTTTGTAAACCTTAAAGGACCTAATCAATGTCAGCTTTTATAATGATGGTCCCAGGTCGATTGTCCATCCTGGCCATCATTCCCACTCCATCACCATAAGGGGTGGGAAGAGTGCATACATGGAGTCAGGAGGACCTAAGTTTGAATCCTATCTCAGACATTTACTAACTCTATGACCTGGGAAAGTCACTTAACCTCTCTGTGCCTGTTTTCTCATCTATAAAATGGGTATAATAACACTACCTACCTCACAGAGTTGTTGTGAGGATCAAGTGAGTAAACATATGTAAAGTGCTTAACTTTAATGTATTATATACAAACTTAACTTTAAAGCGTGACATAAATGATAATGATTATGCAATACCTTACTAAGATAGCTCTGATGTCCCACGGTGTATAGGACTGGCAAAGGTTTAAGACAGAATGGGCACTAGGAGTAGCCAAGGTAAGCAGCCCCTGGGGTGCAGTCCAGGGTGGGGCACAAGGAAGAAAACCTTTGAGAGGATTTTTAAAAGATCATGTATTTTGTAGACCAGAAAACTTCACTGTCCATGACCTGGAAGTATTTCTTCCGTATTCAGTCAAGTCACATGTTATAGTGCAGTCTTAGCACCTGTAGAAAGCCTTTTCCAAATCCTTTTCATTCTAGTGTCTTCACTCTACCGATTATTTCCAATTTATCCTGTGTGGGGCTTGTTTATACAGAGTTGTTTGCAAGCTGTCTCCATTAAACTGAGCTCTTTGAGGCAGCAACTGTCTTTTGTCTTTTTTTATTTTGGATCCCCAGGACTTAGCACAGTGCTTGGCACAAGGTGAGCACCTGATAAATGCTCATATAGCGAAGACTGAATTTTCACCCCTCCCTTGTGTGGAGGGAAACACAGGGACTGTATCAGCAAGCATCCCAGCATGCACAGGAGGGCCCGCTGCCCAGGTTCTTAGATTCACTTTTCTAAAAGGAAAGCAACTTTTGAGGGGTCAACAATTACTTTAATCAAACACAGATATCAATAGAGAAAATACAAGCTAGACCAACAGACAGGGCTTCCAACTGTCTGACCATAGGCAATACATACATCATTACCAGACAGAGAAGCACCAACATCTGGGTTTTCAAAGCCAGGAGGTTTCTTAAAATGGCTGTCCAGAGTCTCATCTGGCACACAAACCTTCTTCCAAAAACTAAACCCCAAAGCAAAACCTCGACTCAGAGTATATGTACACTTTTCAGAGCCGGAGGGCACACCCCTGGTGACCCAGTGCCTCATTAGCAATCAGCAAAAAGTGTGGTCCTTAATAGGAAACAAGCCTCCCCTCATCAAGCCTCCCTCGATAATCCCACCAGAGCCCACCTATCAATGGGCAGGGAAGATTTTTAACTCTCATTACTGGAGCCCATTTTTTATAGGATGACAAGATAGTAGTAGCTGTAGCAGCAGCAGCAGTGGTAGTTGTCATAGTAGTGGTAGTAGTAGTAGTAGTAGTAGTAGTAGTAGTAGTAGTAGTAGTAGTAGTAGCAGCTAGTATTTATATAATACTCTAAGATTTGCGAAGCACTTTCCAAATATCTCATTTTGTCCTCATAATAACCCTGAAAGGTAGGTGCTACTCCATTTTACAGGCAAGGAAAATGAGGCAAACAGAGTTAGAAAAGACCTCAGAAGTTATTTAGTCCAACTTCTTTCTCTCATAGATGAGGAAACTGAAACCCAGAGAAGTGAAAGGATGCTCTGATTCCCATGGGTGGTGTCAGAAGTAGGACTTGAACCCAAGACCTCTGAATCCAGAACTAGTACTCTCTGGGCACACATACACACATACATGCCTTAGTCTGGCTCCAGGCTAAGGGGGGGTGGTGGTTTTTTTGGAGATTCCATATTAACTCTCCATTCTCTGAATTCCTATACTATCTCCATCTTGAAACATACTCTCTATTTTATGCCTTTTTACTTCATCTCCAATGGTTTAATAAATATTAGCCTTATCTTCCCAACATGAGGAGATGCTACTGGGACAGAGCCAATGTCTTAGACAGATCATCTGTTGTAGTCACCCAGGGTATCTAGAACATAGTATCTGATACCACTGTGTTCTCATTGTTTGTCTTTCCATCTTGGACAAATCACTTGCTGTCTCTGTACAGCCCTTCCTCTGCTCATGTGCCACCTTCTATGGGAAGCATTTCTGGTCTCCTTACTTAGTGCTCTGTATGCTGGTATCTATTCATATGTACCATCTACCTAGTAGAATATAAGCCCTGTGAAGGCAGGAACTGCTTTTATTTTTCCTTTGTATTCCCTGCATCTAGCACAGAAGCTGCATAATAAAATGCTTGCAAGATTGGCTTGAATTAAACTGGATTGTATCAGAAATAGCAAAACAAGGATTCCAACTCAAGTCTTCTGATCCCCAAACCAAGGACCTTCTCTTAATATCATGCATGTCATGCCATTATAGCAAAACATTTATATAGCACTGATTGTTGCATGTTTTAAATCACTCACTAGTGCACATTTGAAAAGGAATTTGTTTTACACATTGACCACTAAAGGATAAGAAAGAATATGTTTAATAATGAAACACTCACCTTCCATAGAAAGTCTAAGGCTTAGGCTAGTACTTTCCCTCTGTTGATTATCTTTCATTTATCATGTCTTTAGCTTGTTTGTACACAACTCTTAGTGTGTTGTCTCCCTCATTAGACTCTGAGTTTCTGAAGAGCAGTGACTGTCTTTTGCCTGTCTTTGTATCCTCAGGGCTTTAGCATAGTGCCTGGCACATAGTAGGCACTTAATAAACGCTCATTGACTGACTGACATATTTCATTCGTTCAGTGAGGACTGTATTTCCACTTTCCATCCCTTTCTTTATAGCATTAGGGAAAAGGGAGCAATTTGGGACACTATGGAAACTGGAGTCTGGTTCCACGACTGGTGTCAGACTGATTTCACACCTCCAGGTAGAGACATATGATTAGCTGATTCTCTTCCAGGTCATGAGGCAAGCCATTTATTTCAGAGTAAGTCAAGGAGGTCAGTCTACTCAGAATAACAGGAAAGGTAATGAGATCACTGGCTGGTACAGACCAATACAACTGAGGGACTAATAATAATGGTTGGTTGGTTGGTTGGTTGATGATTGTCCTTCATTCTTGAAGAGGACCAAAATGACATCACTATGCTAAAGTCCGGTTATAGTGTGTCTGACTGTGGCTGATCAGACCAATCCTTGAGCTCACAATGCTCTACCACAGTTCAGGCACAAATACTCCATGGGAACATTTGGGGTGGATTCTCTAAATTTGCACATCTCGTGTTACTTTTAAGCTGCTTCAATTCTGCTTTGCTCATACACACCTTCTCTGATGAGGACACGTCATACTGGGCAGTCCTGTGCCAGTGTCTCCTATGTCATACAATCAGTTTCAAAGTTCTTAATTGGTCCTTTTTGCAAATGAAGGACCAAAAAAACAGCAAGGTACTTTAAAAAAAAGCTGGACTTGCCATTTCTTCATTGAAGGGAGTTTCCAGTTAGCAAACTCCCTCTACCAACCAATTAGTCAATAAATATTTATTGTGTCAAATGCATGCCTACTAAGTGTCAAATGTGTGCCAAGGCTGCTTAGCACTTTTCTGTTACTTATAGACTTAGAGAGAATTACCTGGGGACATGGGAGAGGCTAAATGTCTTTCCCAGGGGTCATTAAGAGAGTGAGTATCAGACTCTGTATCTGAACCCAGTTCTTCCTGACTCCAAAGCAAGCTTTCCATCCACTAATTCCATTTTGACTCCATTCCATTGCACAGGCAATAATGGTGCAGAGGGAAGTTCTCTATCTTCTTTGCCTTTTGACATTCCCCCAGCCCATTGTCCTGAGCCCTGATGCTGCCTCATCTGTCCAAGGTGCCCTGTTTTAGCAAATTGAATGTCTCTTTGATCTGTCTCCAGTGCCTCTTCACTTGCAGTCCCTTCAAAACACCTGTTTTGTGATGCATCCTCTAAGAGCATTACAATGAATTAGAATGAATATGAGACTCCAGCTAGGGAGAAGACCTATGTTCTAAGTCTCTCTTCTGTCACTAAATAGCTGTGTGATTTTAAGCAAGTCACAACTTATTTTGGCCTCAGTTTTATAAAGTGCTGGGACTGGGCTAAGCAATCTCCAAAATTCCTTCTAGCTACAACATTCTATGAAAACCAGGCAGTAAGGTATAGTGGAAAGATCCCTGGTCAGAAGACCTGAATTATAAATCCTGACTCTGGCATTCAGTGCCTTTGGGGCCCTGAGCCAGTCACAGAATCATATAAGATTAGTGTTGGAAGGGGCAGAAGAAACCACCAAATTCCACTTAAACCTGAACAAAATCTTTATAACATCCTCAGGAACTGGTTATCCTGCTTCTGCTAGAAGATGCTGGGGGCTGGGGGTAGGGTGGCATATACTTCCCAAGACAATTCATTCCTCTTTTGGCCACCAAAAACTTCTAAGAACTTTGCCATTACTTGAAACTTAAGTTTGTCCTTCTGCTACTTTTACCCACTGATTCTAGTTCCATCTAATGTAGCCAAGTAGAACTATTCCCATTCCTTTCTGTCATTAGAAAGAAGGGTCAAGATCAGGAGGGGATTTTAAAAAATTATTTTTATGTGTTTTGTTGAAAACAGGAGGCAGGCTCCAGGAGTAGCCTTTTCCAAGATGGAATTGGAATGGAAGGTAACACCTTGTTTTATGAGCACACTAATACCCTTAAGAAAACGATCAGCAGCTCCAGAGACCACTCCTTCTGCTCTGTGCTAAGCATCCCAAAGAAGGAGAAGGGGATCCAATTGTCTAAAGCAGCACTCATGCCCTCTAATTCATCTCTTTGAGTACTGGTTTCTTTATTTATAAAATAAAGATCATCATTCTTGCTCTGTCAACCTCGTGGGGTTGTGAATAAAAACCCTTTGTAAACCTTTAAGTGTAGAAATGTAAGTTATAGAGGAAATACATTCACAGTCTCTGGATATAAAGGAACAATGGGTGAGGAGGTGTTAAGAGGGGCAGGAGCAGAGGAGAGAGAGAATTCATGTTGTTTCCTTAAGTAAGCATTGGCAAATCCAATTATAGATGCTGTATCAACTGAATCCAACCCTCTTTATCACTGCTCATCTCTCTGTTAGTGATGAGGATCATCAATCAATGGTAGGGGCTGTTTCTACATCATGGTAACATCTCTGCATAAAATAACATCTCTGCATGAATCTGAGAGCCCCAGAAGGTCCCACTCAGAAGAAACACTCTCTTCAATCATATAGCTGACATCCTGGGAATATCACAAGGATGGTAGTAGGGGTAAGGATATAGAAGGAAAAAATGTTGTTTCTCTCAACAACAATGCTAACAAAAGAAACAGCCAGAGAATAATTTAAGCTATCATATAGTAAGTACTAGACAAGTTTAGAAAAGGGGTATAGAAGAGGGATAATCAGGAAATATTTGAAGGTTCCTGACTCCATGACCATAGTCTCTGCAACCTGGACTATATTCCAAGCAGCAGAGTGAGTACGCATACACAGACACACACACATACCACAAGAAATAAAAGATCCCCTCAACTGGCAGTAGATGTTCTTTTCCATTCAACTTAAAGAGTATAGGAAGGAAGGAAGGAAGGAAGGAAGGAAGGAAGGAAGGAAGGAAGGAAGGAAGGAAGGAAGGAAGAAAGGAAGGAAGGATGGATGGAAGGAAAAGAAAGAGAGAGAGAGAGAGAAGCATTTGCCAGATACTGTGCTAAACACCCTATAAATATTATCTCATTTGATGCTCACAACAACCCTGGGAAGTAGGTACTATTATTATCCCCATTTTTTACAGCTGAAAAAAATGAGACAGAGATTAGGAGACTTGCCAGGGGTCACAGAACTAGCAAATCTCTGAAGTCAGATTTGGACTCAGGCCTTCCTGACTCCTCCATTGGACAGTAAAGGCTCTCTTCCATAGGGCAGTAAAGGAGCTCTCCCATTGGGCAATAAAATTTTCTTCACATTGGGAAGTAAAGTCTCTTCCTATCAAGGAATAAAGGCTCTTCCCCAAATGGAGTAGCAAAGTGAATCATAAAAGCTCTCTTTCGTAGTATCCAGGCTTCCTGCTCATGTGGCCCAGTGCATTCTTGTTTTGGAAGAAGGCTGAGTGAGAAGACCTCTGAGGTTACTATCCTGCTCAAAATGTATAATCTTGTGGTTGACTCTAATGGAAATAAATAGTCAAGTGTTATGGTGCAAAGGGAAATGAATTTGAAGTTTAAGGAACTAGGTTCAGATCTTGGCTCCGTTACTTACTACCTGTATGATCCTAGACACATAATTAACTTCTCTAGGCCTCAGTTTCCTCATCTGTAACTGAACTAAATGAGCTCTAAGGTCCCTTCTATCCTGATCTATGAGCCTATAATTCTATGTAAGTTTCTTAAATCACTTTGCCTCTTAGATTTCAGTGACCTGATCTAAAATACTCTCCAACTTGGATGTACTAGATCAGAAGACATTTTTTCAGTGTCTTATCGAAAGATAAAATGATAGCTAAAAACCCAGTGAAGAAACCTGTTATGTGTAGGTAATATCTGGGAGTTTGAACTAATGTGGGTCACTCTGCCCTTAACATACAGACATACACATACACACCCATTTACCAATATGTATTTTTTGTTATGCATACTTACCCACACAGCTTTGTAAACATGAACTACTTAGGTATAATGAAAAGAATGACAGACTTAGAGTTAGGATTCCTTGGCTCAGATCATCTTCTGTCACTTTCTACATACCCATGCATAACCACTCCAACCCTCTGAGCCTTCCTCAGTTATAAAACTAAGATTAACAATACGTGCTATAATGATCCTAAATTCATGCCTTGGTTTACCCATCTGTAAATCTCACAGGGTTGTTGTGAGCAAAGTGCTTGCCAGAGCCTTAAGGTTCACAAAATGTAAAGCTCTGTAAACTACATCCCAAGATCTCAGAACATATTTCATTTCTCAGGTCTCATAATTGCATTGTGTAACTGAGATGATCTCTCTGTTTTACAAGATAGAAAACCGAAGACAAAGAACTGAGAGCTGATCCAGCATTCTTGAAAACAAACATAAGGTCTGACTTCTTGGGAAACAAAACCCATCTCTGGGGCTTCGGAGACAAGCATATACTTCAGAACACAATCATAGACATGTTTTCATTCAATTTTAAAAATCTTCTAATAAAGTGAGGGTTTCCATAACAGGACAAATATATTTAAACCCTTTTTTTCTTTCCATGGTAGAGACATTTTTCCTAGTCTCTTTCCCCTTCATCAGTCCATGAAAGGTCATTGTCTGAGATCCAGCCAAAGCTCTAAGTGGGCAGACTTCATCCAGGCTGGGCTTTAAGGAAGGAACTGGGTCTGAGGATTTGAGGCAGTGAATTTGCATTGGAGATCAAGGATTAACAACCAGGGGATGATGATTCATGGCACTGTTTATTTTTTTATCAGTTTTTGTCCTGCTGCAGGATGTAGGATCAGAAATTAACTAGCTGTTCTTTGGATGGATTATCTACTTTGTGTCCACTTGGAGCACACCCCAAACAGCCCCTGTTGGAAGAGATGGCAACTTCATGGGCACTAAGCAATGTGTCCTGGATTAGGCTGTGGTCAGATGACTTCAAGTCTGTAAAGGCATCTTTATTCATGGACTCTCAACCTGGGATTGCAATTCTCCCTTGTCTTGTAGAAAATATCTGGAGAGGTCAGCTGTTTTAAACCTCAGGCTGTTCAAAGGCTAGAATTAGAGCTCGGCCATGAACCCCTCCCATTTTAGGGGGCTCTTTCTAGCATTGCTCTTCTATCAGTGAGATGGAGGAAACTGAATTGGGATGGTTGGTAAAGCATGGAGAATGACTGGGAGTAGATACAAGATTTAAAGTGTCTGCCTACTCGCTGGTCTCAATCTGACGTTGCTCTCCCACTCCACCCCCATTGCTCAAAAATATAGAATCTTAGCTTCCTCAGTCTAGAAAAATAAATAAGATTTTCATTTTTTAAAATCCCTTGAACAGGTCTATTTAAATGATTATATTTAGCATATTTTAAAAAACTGACCCAGGCAGATAATATAGGTTGAAATTAAGACTCTCTAAAATGGGAGCACTTTGAGCTTCACCAGTAATGAAAAGTAAAAGCAAAAACATTAGTCAACTGTGATCAAATTATGGGGAAGTATTTCCAAGTAAGAGATGATCACACTGTGATCCTGAGGACAGAAGATATAATGGAATCATGGAGGAAACAGATTGAACATATCATTAAGTATTTTAGATCCTGCTTAATTAAAATTGTCCTCTGAAAAGTGCTTTTGGGTCTATGTGTGTGTGTGTGTGCGTGCGTGTGTTGGCCTCTATAGCAAATAGGACAAAATAAACGTCTCTCTCTTAACACATTGACAAAATTACCAATAGGGAAAATCGCTGACCAAAAAAAACCAAACCAAAACAAAACATCTTGCATTATAAAAAATTCCATGGAGACTTGAAAATTTAACTGCACAGAAATCACATTCCAGAAACACTGTTCTGTGCTTGACTGGATGAATGCATACAGAAGGGACTCTGATGGAGCTTGCCATCACCTTTATTTCCTCCTCTTTGATGGAAAAGAACAACCAAAGATTGAAGGGGTTACTTCCTTCTGTTTGCCCAAAGAAGCCGCTTTTCTTTTTAGAGACCTAAGCAAACTTTAAACATGAGCAGTGCCCAAGGTAGATGCCTATAGAGGAACTAATTTCCTTCCTGCCCCTGCCCTTCTTCACCACTGCTACTCATCCTAAGGACCTGGGGCTAGATTTTTTGGTTTAGGAGAACTTCTTCTCATCTATATAACAATATATAGGGGTTAGTGGAGCAGGCGTTGGGGGGAGGGGCAGAACATTAATAACTGAAAATACCTGAAATCTTTATAATCATTACATGTGACTTATTTTCTTTCAAGCAATAATTAAATTAAAATAAGTTCTTGCTCACAAATGCATTAACATTACAAGCCTAAACCATTTCTATATATTGCATGAACAATCAAATCACTTATCTATATAGATGTGCTAAAAGAACAATCAACACCTTTATAGAACATTGACTTTATAGATTCTGAATCCCTAAATGAAGAGGTCATGGGGTAAAAGAGTGTTCCAGTCTACAGTTACAGCCAAAATATAAAATCTCCAATTCTTTGTATAGTATCAAGGAACCAAATGAAATTCCACTAGCCAGAATAGCCATATACCTAACATTTCAGCCAATACTACTTTGGAGAAGTGTGGTTCAAAAACATTTTTCCAGCTTGAAATTTTCCCCACTCTTTGTCTCTGAGATCTGCATGGGTGGAGGCTCAGGCACACACACACACACACACACACACACACACACACACACACACACACACACACACACACACGCTCAAGTGAAGTTCGATACTTCTCTTCTTAAGTCAATATATCTAAAAGTTGTTATGAGGAAAGATAGCTAGACAGAAAGCACATTATCTTCCCCTGGGATTATTTGAAACTCTTTACCCAAACCTTTGCTTTCTTGTTGGTTCACTAAGGAGAAGCGCTGTAGAATCTGAAAGAGCATTGCCTTTTCTTAACAATGCACTGGAGCCGTGACTGGCTGGTTAGACCCGACTTGCAAAGGTACAGTTCAAGCCAAGTGGCGAAGAAGACCACACCAGAGAAACTCCAAAGCCCAAGCCCTTCCTAGCCTTCTCCATGTCCCTCACTAAGTCACAATGAAGAGCAAATAGGACACTGAATTTGCAGTGAAACCGGATGGGAACCCAAGATCTCAAAAGGCTAGACCGCAACAAGCTCCATCTTTTCATCTATCACTCAATTTTCTAAATAGAATAATGGAGAGGAGAACCTCATGCCTCACCCAACCAGTCAGCCCCCTCTACGCATCTTCCACATTCACTCTCTATCCCACATTCCTGCGAAGGAGAAATGTGGAAATCACTTACACTCTCGCCAAGGCAGCTCTGGAAAAGATGCTGGCTGGAGATGCTGTGTCTGTGTGAGGAGGAGCGGGCAGGCTGAGACTGGTTACCTAGGTGATGGCTCCCAGCGCTGCGTGAAGAATTAGAGAGCTTCACAGAAAGGGAGGGCCTGTCCCTTTAAAAATCGGCTCTTCAGACTCTGGCTGCTGGCCAGCTCCCCAATTCAATGCATGAGCATTTGAAGCCTTTACGAACAAGCATTTTTTAGTAGAGTGGGCTTGTTTTATTTCCCCACCTGGTTCATCAATGAAGAACTGCCCCTCTTGCTAGGCTGATGCCCCCTGTGGTTTAGTCCCAGATCTTAGCTTCAAAGTAGCTGAAAACGTCCCTTAGTGGTGCTTTTGTACAACCCTCATTTCAGGCCAAGATGAATTCTGAATTTCCTGGGAGAATTTGAAAGAATTCTGCACCCATAACAAAACAAAACAGCAACAAAAGTTAATTTGAGAGAAAGCTCCCTATTATCTACTATCTTAAACCCAGTCACAATCTGGGCCAAATCTCAATTGTGCTCCCAGGCTAAAACTGTTTTGGCACCTTGTTTCTATCTCTGTGGCACTCCATCTCTGTCTCTTAGTCTGTCTATGTCGGTTTGTTCCATGTTTCACTGGTTCTTTTTTTTCCTCCACCCAGTCTTTGGGGGTGACAAATGGCTTGGATATCATCCAACTTTGTATCCAGCTTTATGAGATTCCAATGTCCTTGTGGTTCAGTGCCACTTATCTGCAGAGAAACTGTGGATTTCCATTTGGCTCCCAAATGGCAGCTGGCAGAACAAACCTCAAGTGAAAGGTAAAGTGCCACAACTCCTTCTGGGCTCCTTGGCTCAGTCTGAGGATTGCTATGGTTGCCAGTCTAAAATTCTATGAGTTTCTCCTCCCCAAACCCAGACTGACTCCTCACAGGGAATTCTTAGACATCAGGTTACCTGATGAAGGCTTGAAAAGGGAGAAAGTGAACAGGCCACCTCACTATGGACAGTGAGTTTTCAAGTTCACTCACAGGATGGAGATTGTGACAAATTTTAAGGCACATCCAAGTAGATGATTTGCAACTGAGAGCTTCCTTGAAGGCAGGAACCATGCTTAATTCACCTTCATATCACCCACACTATTTCACATAGATCTTCACATGTGGAAAGCTACCGATAAACATTTTATAAAGGAATGAATGAATGTGCCTAAGCAAGTTTCATAGAACTGACATCATAGCACTTTGACTTGCATCTCTTGAGTGTCAAACCATGGTGTCTTTGCTGCCTGACCTTCCTTATCCCTTGTCCTATAGTTCCTCTCTTTCTCACAAGATCTTCTATAAGTGTGATTTAGGTAAGGCCCTTCATCCATCTTCAGAAAAATAGCTTCATCCTCAGCCCCAACTCCTCAGACATTCAGCATCCCGACATTTGCTCTGATCCTTATGAGTTCTACTCCCTGGGACTTGTCCACTGTCCTCTTGGAGTCTTTAAGATAGCAGCTTGATTCCATCCTTTCTTTGATCCCTTCTCTCTCTGAGTTCTACACACAATACTTTAGCCCGAACTGCTTGCAATCTGACTGTGCAGATGGCTTTCTGGGTTTCTCTCCTCTCTGGCAGCAACTGCATTTTCATGACCCATTTGTGTTCATTTGGGTCATGAGCTGTTGTCTCTGCAGATTCTTCTCCTAGTCTGTGAAGGTGAAAGGAAAGAGAGAGGGACAGCAGAGTCAAACAGAAAGAGCACTGAATTTGAAAGCAGAAGATCTGAGTTCAAATCTCAGCTCTGTTACACTAGTGACTTGGGAGAAGTCTTCTAACACTGCTGGACCCCAATTGCCTTAACTGTAAAATGAGGGGATTGTACCAGATGACTTCTAAGGTCTCCTTTAGTTCTAAATCTCTGATCCTCTCATTCCCTTCCAGCTCTAAATCTATCATTCCAAGATTTCTTCGTTACCCTCAAAACTTTAAGTCCAAGCAAGAATTGTTGCTTGTTCTGACAAATAGATTCCACTTCTGGGTCATTGTTAATGAATTCCAAATCCCAGGACTCAAACTCTGGCTTGCCTGTGTCTTTCTGAAGCACACCTCTGCAGATAGAAGGAGCCTTGAGTCTGATATAACTGGGCCACTGTTTCTCTTGCTGGGATATGGTGGTACCTCCGTTTTGCAGATGAAGAAGCTGAGTGACTGGCCAGAAGTATGAAACACAGAAGTCACTCAGTGAGTCTCTGGGAGCAAATAAAGCAGAATCCCTTGAGTTGTCCTATGAATATTTGTCGATATTACCATTATATGCAGACCATGTCTCTAAATGCAGTAGAAAAGAAGAAGGTAAGGACTTGGAAGGGCTTAACAATCAAAAGTGGGCAGACAGAGCAAAACCAGGGACATAGGAACATACACAGAACTAATCAGATATAAAAGTAAGGGACGAATTGGCAAGGAAAGTCAGTTTAGGAAGAACGAAGATGCAAGAAATGCACGGTTTGTTTATGCAAAGGAATCATGTCTGGGGACTTGTATGCTTTTCCCCAGGGACCATAATCCCTGGAAGGCATTTGGGCAAAGAGTATGTGAATCTTGAAAGTGATTTTCCAGGAATCTGCATAGGGGTTAAGGGATCATTGGGGAACTTTAAAAGTGAAGGTCAGAGACTGAGAATAATGAGAAGAGGGAAAGTCATGATTTTTTTCCCCTGGAACCTGGAATGAACCATAAATGGCCCCTCCTAAACCAACAGTGCTGAGTGAAGGCAGACCCTAATTGATGTGAGCAGTGGGGGTTCCTATCCATTGAACAAGTTCCTATGCATTTAAGTCAGTGAGTATATAGCACTGAGTCAATAGTCTAGGAGTCAGCTACTGGAGCCAGAGGGAATACTTATACCTCTTAACTAGTGTTGACTGTTGTGAATGAATGAACTACTCTTCACTGCATTCAGTGTGAGCCAAGAGGTTCATATCAAATACTTGAATTTCCTGTTTCTTTCACTCTTCCAGCAAAAGTGATGTTCCATCCTATAGGGAATACATTAGATTGTGAGCTCCTTGAGGGCAAGGATCCCTGGCCCTTTTTGTGTTTTCATTGCATAATACAGTGCCTGGCACACAGTAGGCTCTTAGTAAATGTTTATTAAGAGACTGACTATGGGGAATCCACTTTAATGGTGCCTAAAGTGCTGGACCTAGAGTAAGAAAGACTTAGATTCAAACCTGGCCTCAGATAAATTCTAGCTGTGTGATCCTGGGTGAATCATTTAATTTTAATCTGCCTCAATTTCCTTATCTGTGAAATGGAAATAATAGCACCTAACTCTCAGAGATGTAGTGAAAATAAAATGAGATAATACTTGTAAAGTGATTAAATGCTAACTATCATTATTATGATCATCAGAGACGTATCTATTGCTCATTTATTTAACTCAGACTACTTACTAAGATAATGATTCTTGCTCAGTCTTGATTGACATAGAATCTAGGAATGAATATAATAAGAGTAGCTTGAAGGATAAGACATAAACTGTCAAATTTAAGTTCAGCAAGCATTTATTAAGCACCTATTTTGTACTAGGTGCAGGGAATAAAGTTGATAGATCTTAACTTCAAGGAACTTACATTTTCCTGGAGAGAAGCAAAAGGTATATAGATAATTAAATGCAAAATATGTTGAAAGTAAATGCAAAGTAATTTCTGAGGAAATACTAGCAAATGGGGTAGGGGGAGGATAGGATAAATCACCTTCCTAGATAAGGAAGAGGGTAGGGATATAGTAGCATCAGGAAGGGCGCTGGATAGATTGACAACTAATCCCTGTCCAAGGTTCTGACTGCTCAAAGTCTTTTGAGACTAATTCAGACTTTGAGATTGAAGCAAAGGCTCATTGCTACCACACAATTACTTGCATTATAAAGTGAGTCCCCATTATCATTAGTTACTTTATTGTGAATTAGATTGTTTTAAATACATGTATGAACGGTCATTATAGCCAATCTCCAATCATATAGTTTTCTAACAAAATTTCTCTTTTGTGTGGCCAAGAAAATGCACGTGTCCTCACAAGACGCATTATGACATAGTATATGTCTACATGCCACTTAGAGTGCAGTCTTATATGAGGTGGGTTCAAGTGCCTCTGACACATATTAACTGTGTGACCATGGGCAGGTTACTTAAACTCTCAATGCCCCCTGGCAATTCTGTAACACTGTAAATGGCAGATGAAAAACTAACTTGCATCATTGAAGACAGACTCCATACTAAGCACTCCCCACAAAGTTAAATATAGGTCCAAACCAAAGGCCCCTTCCAAACACACAAACTGACAACTGCCTCATTCTCCACCTTTTCCTCTGAGCCCTCCCTCTTTTTTATGGAATCAATTTTCCCTCAGCTTCAGCACATCCACCCCCTCACCCCTGGCTGTGGGATGTGAGTCATCCATGTTGTGGTCCATTTCCAGCTTGTATTGTTGAACATTGTGGTGTTTGAAAGTGATTGGCACACAGGGTGTTTATAACAGGCAACAAGGGAGAATTAAAAGCAAGTTGTTGAGACAAAAGAAGGATCAAATCACTAGTCCCTCTCTGGGGAAACAGTGCCCATTGATCATAGCTTCCTGAGCCCTCCAAGGCCCCCATTAACTGCAAATTATGTTGAACATCTCATCTATTTTGTGAATGAAATGTAAAAATAGAAGCTTGTTGCCTGAGGATGTTATGGAAGAAGGCAGGCAGCTCCATTTTGAATCTCTATAGAAAATAAATGAAATGAGATTTCCAATTGCCTGGACTTGGCTTGGGGTTGACTTTCTCTACCACTGTTCCCATAGAAGTCACCTTTCCTTGGAGGAATTGCTGCTGTCCAACCTGCCTGGGTTATGGGAAACACACATCTGATTTTCTTCAAGTACTCATCAGTGACTAAAAAGAGCAATGCCTTTGGGAATTTGTTGGTGAATAAAAATAAGAGAAGCAACATAGTAAAGCAAAACAAATGGTCAAGGTAAGACTCAGGAGACTTGGACTCAAACCCTAGTTTGGTTATTTTCTTGCTGTGGAGCCTTGGACAATTTATTTAATCTCTTTAAGCCTAAAAAATTGAGATGAAAATAATAAATTGGGACAATATTTTCTAATGAAAAACACTTTGTAGATCTTAAGATCATAGATCTAGAGCTCATCTAGTTCACCTTAAAGGTCATCTAGTTCACCCTGCTCTTTTTTACAAATAAGAAAAGTAAGTTCCAGAGATTTAAAGTGACTTACCCAAAGTCACACAGCTAGTTAGTGGCTGAGCAAGGGTTGTAACCCAGGCCTAATTGTGCTTGATTCAAGAGGAACTTGGACCAAGGAGCTGACTGAGTGGCAAATTTTGGCCCTAAAAAAGGAAAAACCTCCATAGTGGTCCAAAAACAGAATGGATTACCTCAAGGAGGTATTCTAGAGGAAGCTTTTCAGGCACGTTCATAGGATCATAGTATTTAGAGGACCTTGGTTTACTAAACAATGTATAGATATTACAGGAGTGATTCATGCTTCAGATATAGAATCAACTTAATATAACTGGCATTTTTGATGTATACTGCATTCTGGGGACTGTGGTAAGTGCAAGAAATATAAAAAATTATAATATTGATTAAGGAGATTATATTCTCCTTGGGGGAGCACACATTTAAGTTAACATATAAGATTTTTTTTACCAGACTTGTGATTTCATCAACATATGTCAGTATGCTCCAAAATAGGAGAAAGGGATTCCTTGGTTAAGTGTTGCTTTTGTTTAGTTGTTTTTCAACTGTGTTTAACTCTTCATGACTCCTTTTTGGATTTTCTTGGTAAGGATAATATAGTGGTTTGCCATTTCTTTCTCCAGGTTATTTTACAGAAGAGGAACTGAGGCAAATAGGATTAACTGATTTGCCTAGGGTCATATAGCTACTAAGGGTCTGAGGTTGGATGTGAACAGCCTGACTCCAGTCAGTGCTCTCTGCACTGTGGCACTCCCTAGCTACCCCTTGGTCAGGAAACATTTGCCAATTACAGGGCTTTTCTCCAATTCAACCACTACTCTCAGTGTTCCCCAATATTCTCCATTCTGTCTCCTTCCATAGAAGCTCCCATCCTTTCCCCTTTTTGGCTGAATGTGGATCTGGCAGGGTAGTTTTAAGCTAACTGCTACCTGGTACCCACAGAAGCTGCTGTGCAAATACCATTGAAAACCTTTCTGTTGATCCAGCATACAACTCCCCTCTCCCTCATATCAACTTAGAGGAAAAGTTCTGTGCTCAGTGACCAATGACTAAGAATCCCAATCCACCCTCTTTGAGTTTGTGTTGGACAATCTCACAGGATATGTGGGCATGGATGGCTTGTGATCTATATCTCAAATCTTTTACATTATTTCCCGCCCCCCCCCCCCAAAAAAAAAATCACTCTTCTAAATGTTCCTTTCTGCTGACGATACCACCATTCTTGTGGATAGAGTTCTGGGCCTGGAATCAGGAAGATGAGTTCAAAGGTGGCCTCAGATACTCACTAGCTGTGTAGCCCTGAGCAATGCACTTATCCTCTGTTTGCCTCAGTTATCTCATATGTAAAATGCAGATAATTATAACACCTATTTTGCAAGGTTGTTGTAAGGATCAAATAAGATAATATTTATAAAAAGTATTTAGCACAGTGATTAGCACATAGTAGGTGCTCTGTAAAAATACTTATTCCCTCCACTCAAGTCAAATGTTATTTTCTCTTTATCTCATCTTTTGAAATTTCTATTTTGTTTATGTTTTACAATGTACAGAAATGTCAGTGCATGCATAATTTATTAATAAATAAATATGTATGTACTGAGGGTACATGTTCAGAATTTTTTAACTGATGTTTAATCAGAGGAATTTGGAGGTCACTTGATTCAGGAAATCCCTGTAATGGATTTCTTTTACCAATGCAGACAGACATATTCTCTGCAACTTAGTCTTAGGGGGTAGATAGGAGTCATTGAGAGGTTAAGTATTTTGCTCAAGATCACACAGACAGTAAGTATAAGAGATGGGACTTAAATTCAGGTCTTCCTGACTCTGAGCCCTATTCTCTATCCACTACCCCATGTTGGCTTCAATATAAAGTATATACAACATAAACGTGAAGTAATTTAGAATGGATGGAGCGGGGGAGAACAATAACAACTGAGGGAACTCAGCCTTGAGTGGTACTCAGATCCAACTGGCAGATTGAGAAAGGAGAGCATCCCAGGAATGGAGGAAGAAAGCTGATGCAAAGACAGAGAGGAGGGAGAAGAAGAAACTTCAGAACTCCCTTCCAGCTCTACAGTGAATCTATCTGGGAAAGCACCAGACGTGGGTTCAGAAGACCAGGATTCAAATCCTTACTCCAATACTCTAACTTTGTGAACTTGGTAAAATCCCTTAATCTCTCTGAACCTCAGTTTCTTTATCTGTAAAATAAGAAGAATCATGTATGTCCTACCTACTTCACAAAGAATCAAATGAAGTAATCACTATAATGTCTATGAATGTCAACTATTTTGATTACATACTCAACAGCAAAGGGTAGTGTTCATAGTGGAATTATAATCTATGATCCTAAAAGGAAATAGCCTTTTGAGGGACAAAAAGAAATGGTTGTATCAGAGTGCATACTCATTTATTCTATGAATATTTACCAAGTCTCTACTCCATAGAAGGCACTGACTCAGCTAAATGCTAGAATAGACAAAGCTCATTCAAACATGGTCCCCACCCTCCACGAAGTTACCGTCCACCAGGGGGCATAAGACATACGTCAATAAAAACTATTCTGCAAAATGGAATGTGAAAAATACCATGTACCCAATAAAAAGCTGTATGCCTCCCGCCTTTTGGCAGGACATGATGGATTAGAGGTACACCATAAGAAAGACATCTTCCTATATTGCCAAAGTATTGCTTTGCTTTGTTTGGCTATACTTGGTGTTTACAAAGAGACTTCTCATGGTGAGGGGGGGATAGGGGGATAGTGATATCTTGATAGTTAAAAAAAAAGAAATGAGCATTGACACATTTTAAAAATACATAGAAAAAAACAAAAAGAAGTTCAAAAGGAAACACAGGGCAAAGATATTACTACCTTAGTAAATGTAATAAGCGTCTAAAGCAATCAACCACATAAGAGAAGTTCTAAGTTTCTTATACAATCTTTTTTTAGTTCTTTGCATATTGAAATATTTATATTTAATGACCATTCCCCAAGAGACAAATGGCCAAAGGATATGAACAGATAGTTCTCAAATGAAGAAATACAAACTATCAGCAACCATGTGAAAAATGCTCCCAAATTACTAATAATTAAATGCAAACTTAAACAATCCTCAGCCATCAGACTAGCAAAGAAGATGAAAAAGTGAAGTGGATTATTGTTGAGGGAACTGCAATAAATCAGGTATACTAATGCACTGATGGTGGAACCGTGAATTGGTCCAGCAATTTTGGAAAGCAAACTGGAACTCTGCTTCCCCAAAATCAACAAGTTATATGCACCTTTGGATCCAGAGATACCCTGACTAGATCTATATCTCCAGAGATCAAAGAAAGAGGAAAATGACCCCTTTGTACAATGTGTGAGTGAGTGTGTGTGTGTGCATGTGTGTGTATCTGTTCTTTTTGTGGAAATTAAGGGAGTGCCCATAAGTTGAAAAATCACTGAATAAGTTGTGGCATATAAATGTAATGGAATACTCTTGTGCCATAAAAATTATGAAAGAATGGTTCAGAGAAACCTGAGAAAACTCATATAAACTGATGCAGAGTGAAGTAATCGTAAGCAGGAAAATAATTTATATTGTAACAAAATGTGATAAAGAACAATTACTTTGAAAGACTTAAGAACTCTGATCAATACAGTGACCAACTGATTCCAGAAGATGGATTATGACATACATTACGTACCCTCTGACGGAAAGGTGATGGGCTCAAGGTCCAGATGGAAACATATATACTTTTGGATGTGGTCATTGTGGGACTTTGTTTTGTTTGACTATATATTTGCTGCAGGACTTATTTGTTTGTTTTCAATCAATAGAAAAAGGAGTGGGATAAGGATGGTGAAATTGATGATAGGGAAGGAAGGAAGAAAGAGAGTGAGAGAGAAAGAGAGAAGAAGGGAGAGGAGAGAAGGAAAGATGGAAGGAAGGAGGAAGAGAGCAAGGGAGAGAGGAAAGGAGTTAGAGGAAAAAAGGAAAATAAAAAAGAAGAGAAATTTTTAAAAGAATATTTTAAATGCATGGAAGAGAATAAAAGAAGAACAGAAGGAAATACAGAAAAATAGTAGTCTTGAAAGTTATATATTTAATTTATAAATACATAAAAGGAAAAACAGTTATATTCACATTTTCCATGCAATCCTTTCTATTCTACTTTGCATAAAGAAATGCTTATTTTATTTGTTTGTTAAATTCAGAATAATATTAAAAATATAAATGGTTGCTGATTATGTTCATAATAAAAATGAAATCAGTTCTTTAAAAATAAAAGAAGATATTCTAGAAGTTTAGAGACTACTGCTAGCTGGAGTAGTCAGGGCAGACTTTAAGGAGGAGGTGACACAGAGGGTAGGATTTTGACATATATAAATGGAGAGAGACACTAGGCTGAAGAGGCAGGTTTTTCTAGAGGTACAGAAATCACCTCCCTATCTCTTCCTTTGGCAGTAGCAGGATGGTGCTAAGAGTTTGAATCCTGGCTCAATGATTTATGTCTATATTACTTTGAATTCATAACAACTCTTTGGGGGCTCAGTTTCTCCATCTGTAACATGAAGGTGATACACTAGATGACTTCTAAATAAAGCCCTTTCTAAGTCTAAATCTATGACCCTATGGTAGTTAGCAAGGGTACAGGCTAGCCCTGTTGGAGAAAAGTCCCCTCAGCAGGGAACTGGCCCTGCTTAAAGACAAATCCAAATAGACTTATATTCCTGCCCTCCTTTCCAAAACAAGTGACTCCAAAGTATGCAGTGTAACCGCAGAATAGCAAGAGCCAACCTGATGGCAAGGAGCAAGAGAAATAGAAGTATTCCAAGGTGCCAAGGAGAACCAGCTACAGTTCTAAGAGGGTATTTATGAATTGCCACCCTGGAGTTAAGCAGCCTTTGAAGTATGGTCATAGATATATTATACACTTTGATCAGGTCCTGAAGCTTTCAAGAATGCATTTATCCCTTTCAGTTGGCACTGTTCATCAAATATTTATAGGGGCATCTTGTAACTAAAAAGATGGAATGGTCCTGGGGGAATATTATTTACAATAGATGTTTATCTTGATGAAGGGGGACCCAAACAAGGCCCTCATTAATTATCTAATCTGGCAGTTCTCTCATAACTTCCAGGGCTTTGCATTCATAGCACCAAAAGTGGAAGCATATTTCATCCCCAGCTTCTGTCCTGAGTTGCCTGTCAAGTTGCAGATGGAGAGATCTGGCCTCGGTGCCAAGTGCTGACTTGGGCTCTCTGTCTCTCTCTCTCTGTCTCTCTCTCTGTCTCTTTCTCTCTCTTTTCAATCTAAGTGTAATGTTTTCTGCTATACTGGGTGTTTTAGAAGCCATGTGTAAATAAGTTAGCTGACTGAGGCATCCCATAGAAGAATAGTGGGGGATTCATATGGAAAGGGATATAAAGGCCAGATTGAGAAGGACCTAGAATTTCAGACTAAGAAGACAAGGCAACAATCATTTCTTAGGCCCTTCCTATGGACCAGGCATTGTGTTAAGCACTGGCTATACAAAAATGACCAAAAAGAAAGATAGCCCCAGCCCACAAGAATCTTACACTTTAAAGGAGCAAGAAAACCCACAAAAGTTGGGGGGTAGTGAAGGTATCTGTCAAGGGGACTTAATGTTGACATCAGGAATGTCAGAAGCACAACAAGGTGGAGAGGTGGGGGATGAAGGTTAGCTGGCCTTGGGAGCCTGCATAGTTAAGTCAATGGAGAACTTGGAGGTCAACGTTAGGCTGACCATAGCCCCAGAATGGGTGGTAAGGGTGATCAACAGAAGCTGAGAGTGGGTGTTTAGACAAACAACAAGCAGCCTGCTTGTTGCATAGAGGTCAGAGGCCCCTTAGAAATTCCCCAAGGTAAGAAACCACAAAAGTCCATTTTGTGCCCATAAAATGAGAAATAAATCAGAAGGTTAGATACTGTAGAAGAGTCCTGGCTTTGAGTCAGAAGACCTAGGTTCAAATCCCACCTCTTTTACTTATTGCCTGCATGACCTTAGACAAGTCATTTTCTGTAGGTCTCAAAAAATGAAATGGTTGGAGCAGTTAACCTATAAGGCTCCTTCCATTCCTAAATTTCTGATGTTCTTGACTATCAGTTCTCTCTCTACACACATCTCTATACCAGCCATTTTAATAGACAGAATTAATGAGCAACATGAACAAAAGGCACTTTATATTCAGTTAAAATGGGGCAATTATTTTGTTATGAGACTTGCGTAATGATCTCTACGTGATATTGTACTTATTAGTTAAAATTCAGCTGAGGGTGTATGGTTTCCCAGAGAAGAGAAGAGAAGAGAAGAGAAGAGAAGAGAAGAGAAGAGAAGAGAAGAGAAGAGAAGAGAAGAGATGGGACTGATTCTGATAGCCATTTTTCTGAAAGGAATTATAAGAAACAGTGTGAAAGCACATTGCCTAAGATAGCAAGGTATTTTGCTTTTCTAGAAAAACACATAAAATTAGAACACAGAGCCTGGGTCCACTTCTTTGCCATAGTCCTTCTGAAACAGGGAGAAAGGCAGTGAAAGGAAGAGAAAAATGAGGAATGTGTGGTCCTCCAGGAAGTTAGAGGAGACTGACATTAGCTGGCTGAAATCCATTTTTCCTGGCCCATTTCAAGCTCCTACTTCTCCTTGAAGCCTCACTGGAGCACTGGCGGCTATCCCTTCACAGAAGTTCTAAATGGTGTTCATTGTCTGAAATGCAATTTAGAGCAAAGTCACAGGCTGACTTGGATTTGTGTGTTTATAGTTTGTTTGTGAAGTTTCCAACCAACTCCTTATGGAACAGGCACAGATCACAAAACTCCCTGTCTGTCTCACAATACCTAGTACTGTGTTCATCCCAGAACTGATACTCACTTAGAATTCTTTCTATTTAATCCTAAGAGATGATGGATCTAGTGGAACAAAAAGCAAGCTTCGACTGGGGAACCAGTTAGCTAATGGCATTGAAACAAAAGATCCAAAGAATATCTAATCACTGTGGGAGACCCAAAAGATGAGAATGATGATGATGATGATGACAATGATATTATTTACATGGCAATTTAAACTTTGTAAATCCCTTTATAAACCTCTCGTTTTATCCTTACAACAATCCTAGAGGATAGGTATTGTTCTTATCCCCTTTATACAGATGAGCAAGCTGCAGCAGGCAGAAGTTAATTGACCTGCCCAAAGTCACACAACTAGTAAGCATCCAAGGCCAGAGACTGGATTTGTACTCATATCTTTCTGACTTCAGGTCCAGTGTTCTAGCCACTTCCCTCCCAAGCTGTCTATGACAGAAGCATGCAGTAGATGTAAGTCAGTTGACAATACCTGACTAGCATCATAAACAAAAGCAGTCACATGTCATTCATATGATATGTAGGATCAGAGAAGGACATGGCCTAGCTATGCATGGGGCAGTGGGGAAAGTGTTGACTTTGGAGTCAGAAAGCCTAGATTTGAATCATAGTTCCACCACTTAATGCTTATGGGACCTTGGGCAACTTGTTTCACCTCTTGGGCCTCCGTTTCCATATCTGTAAAAGGAGGTGGGGGCTGGACTAGTTGGCCTCTTCCAGCTATATATTTACAGACCTATGTATTACTAGCTAGGGGGTCATCTGAGTTTTATATTAGCATCCAAAAAAGTAAATGGACCAGAGAGGGAAGACCTCTAGCATGAGGAGAAGATCTGTTATAGTGCACATGTGGAAGGACATGAATCAAGGGCCTCGGGCTGCCCCTGGCTACCCAGAGTCACCCTCTCTAGCCACTCTACCCCATTGTATTCTCACTCCATGTGTCAGTCAGTCTGTCAACAGGCATACTAGGCATTGTGCTTGGTGCTAGGAATGCAAAGAAAGGCAAAAAAACAAATTCTATTTCTTTTCACATGAACAACCTCTGCCCTGGAATCTTCTTCTCCATGGTGGTGACTCCCTGCTTAGAATGAGCACTTTAAGGATTCCACCCAAGGTTCTCCTCACTCAGTCTTCCTTTCCACCTCCTCCATTCCCCTTTATGTATTGTCTTCTACCCATTCAAAGGCAGTGGTCACTGTCTTGCTTACCTGCATTCATATCCCCACTGTTTAGCATAGTACCTGGGACACAGTAAGCACTTAATAAATTATCTTTCTTTTCTTCCTCCTTCTTTCCTTCCTCTCCTCACTCCTTCCACCCTCTCTTCTTCTTTTCTCCCTTGCTTCCTTCCTTTCATCCCTCCCTTCCCTCCCTTCTCCTTTCCCTCCTTCCTTTTCTTCCTTTTTTTATTCATTCCCTCCCTCTTTCCTTCTTCCTCTTTTTCCTCCCTTCCTTCCTTCCTTCCTTCCCTCCCTCCCTCCTTCCTTCCTTTCTTCTTTCCTTTGTTTCTACCTTCCTTTATTCATCCCTGTAAGGGAAAACAAAGTAGAATCATTTGTTGTTTTTGTTTTAGTATAATCAAGAAGTATAATGCCTCTGTTTGTTCCAAGATCCAAGGCCATTTAGATTGTAAGGCCAAGAATCCTGGAAGGGTGGAGTGTGATGGCAATAAAATTAGGATCTTTTGCTATTTTTGTTTTACTAAAAATGCCTCTGATTGAGTAATGTGATTAAAGAAGATCTTTCCCACCCATTAATGGGCCTGCCCATTAAAGGGAGTTTGATTAAGGAAGATTTGTGGGAAGGCCCAAGCCTTTTGTTAATGAGGCACTGGTTTTCAAGGGTTGAGATGCCCTCTGGCTCTATAAAAGATTTAAACACTTTGAGTTGAGGTTTTATTCTGGGACTTACTAACTGAAAGTGTTTGTTTGGCTAAAGAAGGACTCTGGGAAGCCGCTAAGGAGCTCCCCCTCCTTTAAAAACTCAGATGTCAGTTCTTCCCTCTCTGGTAACTAGGGTCAGATAGTTGGACCTGTCTGTAGAATTCAGGCAGAGGAAGCCATATCTGTAGATCTTTGATTTCTTTGTATTTTCTTTGAAGTTCAGGGTCCTGACTCCCCTGAACTAAGTGAATGATATATGTGCTTGGTTAAAGGAATGATACTTGTGCTTGATTCAAGTCATTGTTAACCCCTTGAAAGTTGTCTTTCCTTTTAGAATGCAGATCTAACAACCTGTGATAGCAGGCCCCCCATGTATGTTAGGGTGCTTACTGTTACAATTCCCTACCTCCTTCCTTTTTCCTCTCCTTCCTTACCTTTCTCCCTCCCTCCCTCCCTTCCTTCCTTCATTTATGTATATAGACAGGATAGATATCCTGAGGGAAACTGCAGAAATTCCTATGAGCTAGTTAAGGTTCTAGAGAGCTATTTGCCAGGTTTTTCAGTCTCCCATTTGGCAGCTTTTCTCAGGAAGTTCCCACAGAGAGAGTGATGGAATGTCAGCTGCTCAGTCTCCAGCTCCAGATGCACTTGGTGGGATGCAGAGCCCATTGGGCCTTCCTAGGCAAGCTGCCAGTGGCCCTGCCTTCAGCCCTAAAAGAGCAGAGGAGTCTTCCTTGTTTATGGGTTCTGTATACAACACTAGTCACCTGTTTCATTGGGCTGCCTTGAGATTTGTTATCAGTGGGGCTTGCCAGACATCCCTCTGCTAGAGGCTATAAATCAGCTGAGTGGTTCTGCTTCAGCTCTGAGGTGCAGAGGGCATCTCTTTAGGAGAAAGGACAACAGAGAGGGATTACAGCCTCCCTGGTCTGATGGCTGCTTCCCCATATTACTCAGGCTCAGTTTCCAGCTTGCTAATTGCTTTGAACAAACCACTCAAGCCTTTCATTTCACAGAGCAGAGAAGGGGAATTTCAAGCCCATATTTCCTTGTACAAAGACCTGTTCCTGAAGTAGGCCAGATGGACTATGCTAAACACCAAGCTTTGCTCTTGTGAGATACCAGCTCCAGGCTAAGCAATGAACTGAAAAGGCTGAACAACAGAAAACTTGTGTTCAAGTCATTGATGAAGAGTGAGAAGAGACCTTAGAGGTCATCTAATCCAGAAGTGTCAAATACATGGCTCCTCTCCTGTGCATCCTGGGACCAGATTAAAATATAATTGGGAAAAATTCAATAAAATAAATGAAAATATAATAGAATATAGATAATGTTAACATGTGATTTTCTAAGTCAATATGCAACCCACAGAGATGCTCACATAGTTTAGCAGCTTTGTTTCTACTTGAATCTCACCCACTCACCACCATCTAGTCCAACCTCCTCATTTTACAATAGAGGAAGCTAGAGCCCAGGGAAGTTAACTGACACCTAAGGTCATATAGGTAATTTCAGAGGCTGGACTTAAACCTCTGTCCTCTGACGCCAAAGCCAGTGCTCTTTTCATTGTACCTCCCTGTCTCCTGTTGAGGCCCCCCAACCCACTTCATCAATCTCGAGGCTTTAAAAGATTTCATAAAATAATCAGAAACACCAATAATTCATAAAACAATAGCTCATTTATTATGGTAAATGGTAATACACACAAGAAAAAGCAGAAAGCTGATGAGGCACCCAGAAGCCAGGGAATAATGGAATAACAACAAAAGGAGAGGGATTGAGGACAAAGGATGCAACATATTGAGGTTAGAGAAGCAAGGTGTAAAGGAAGGAGAAAGAGGGTTCAGTGGTGATTCTGAAAGAGGCTGCCCTCAGACTTGGCACATTTGGACTATTGCCTCTTCTTCTAGTTCAATGGGTGGGACTCCTGAATCTGCAACTATAACTAAGTTAAGGCAACTGGGCCTTTGTACCAAGTTACCAAAACAAAGAAGGCACAGATGTTGCCATCTCTATGTGGATTGTCTCCTCCACTAGCCACCATATCGCAGTCTGTGCTCTATCCTATTCCTTTCTTCAGCAATGGCCAGTCCTTCAGCATCAACTAAGAGGCATCCTGACACATCCTGCATCCCCCTGTCCACCAAACACCTATACCCCATGTGAGTGTGTCTTCTTCTACCTTGCTCCTCACCCTCTTCATTCTACAAAAATTATTAGTTAACAGTTCTGCCTGGAACCCATGTCCTTCACACTTGGATAGCTTATTGCTCCATAGTAGTCATAAATTTTTTGATAGTGATAGCAAACCAAGTTTTCTCTTTGTCTTAAGCATTACAAGCAGAAGGCTAGCCAATGGCTAATAACCTGGTACCTGCCTCTGATTTCATAAGTAAGGATGACTGTCCAACAGAGCATTGCAAATGGTTAATGAATGCATCTACATGATGGATCTGTCTACAGTAGCCTATGGGATGTTATCCAGGGACACAAAGGGTGAGGAAGTGAGGAGTATGTTTTATTGTCTTACAATCAGATGACATGTAACTCTCTGAGTATGAAATGTCTAAAGAAGGGGCCAGGGACATGGTGATGGCCAATCCCCTGATAACTTAATATTTGCTCTGGTCCTTTTCTCCCTTTTTTCCCTCATAGGTGGCATCACATGCCATTGGGAGTCAGAAGAACTGGCTATCTCACTAACTCACTGTGTGACTTCAACCAGGCATCTTCATTTCTCTGGGAATTAGCTTCCTTATCTACAAAGTAAAGGGGCTTAAAGAACATTGCCAACTCTTAGTGGTCAGTTTCCATTCTCTACTCCCATGTCCCCATACATAAAGCAGTCTACTGACTTAAATAAAGAAAATCACTAGAAAAGCTCTCCTACCCCACCCTACTCATGAAAATATGTATAGATAGATAGAAAGCCAGATAGATATGAACCAATGATATGAAAAAGAAGTTGCCTTTTGGCCTGATTGTCCCTTGTTAAAGTTCTCTTCACATACCCAGTGACTAGTTTCTCCCACCATGCCTTTTACACTAGCATCTGGAGTATATTCAGACATACATCTTAAATAAGCTTAGGACATAACTAACAGCTGTGGCCAGCAGTCTGCCTCCCTCCTGTCCCTCCCCCAAAGTCTCAGACACACATCTGTTGCCCCTTTTTCAGCATTCTCAAACTCTATCACCCAGTTTACACCACAAAACCTGATCTCTCTTAAGCAGTAGGAAGAACTGGGATCCTAATAGCTAATAATCATGATAAATAACATGAAATAACACTTAGAGATTTCAGGGTGCTTTACAGGTATTATTTCATTTGATCTTGATGACAACTCTGTAAGGCAGGAGCTATTATTGACCCCATTTTACAGATGTAGAAACTGAGGCTCAGAAAGGTTAAGTGATTTACCCAGGGTCAGGGTCACAAAGCCGGTAAGTGTCTCAAGTAGGATTTGAACTCAGATCTTTCCTGATTCCAAATCCAATACTCAGTCTACTGCACCACCTATCATGACACCTCTAATCGTGCAATGATGGTGGCCTCTGAATAGTTTTAGTGTTTCGTTTTTCTAATCCCTCCTAATTAAAATAATTGTTATAGCAAACATCTTACCTTAATCCTGAAATCTCTAAATGAATGATCAAACTAATTGGCCTTTAAAGCCTTTTACAGCTGGAAGAATCTGTTTGTGTATAATATATTGCAATTTTCTATAACCTTTTGCCCCTTTTAAACTCCTACCCTCCCTGTCAGGTTGAATTGCAAAATGAGAAATGGGTGTAAATGACTCAAAGCATGACTTGTTGTTTTTTATTTACTGGTTAAAATCTACAAATTAAGCTTGCCAAGTCAGAGGTGGTACCACGGCACTTTATCTCATTAGAGGCAATGGCCACTATCTTTTATGGGGAAAACAAACAAACCAGGCCCATGCTCCATGGACTCCAGACACCCCACTCTTACCTCTTCCTGGAGCCAAGTCTTAAGTACAGTAGGTCTCGTGGTTAATCAGTCCTTAAACTCTGGCCGGAAGATACCTAATCTTTCAATAAAAGCTCTCCTGAAGGCTGGCTCACAGACAAGTGACCCTCAGTCTTTGCTGTA
This sequence comes from Notamacropus eugenii, assembly GCF_028372415.1. Classification (NCBI taxonomy): domain Eukaryota; kingdom Metazoa; phylum Chordata; class Mammalia; order Diprotodontia; family Macropodidae; genus Notamacropus; species Notamacropus eugenii. The sequence goes on along the minus strand of NC_092872.1, from coordinate 248,180,850 downwards.
GTCACCTCAACTTCTCTACCTGAAGGGAGAACCAGAACCTAGAAATGAAGAGGTAACAATTTCCCACTTATTCATTCAGCAGCTGAATGTCTACAGAAGCGGGGAGGGGGAGGTTAAGTGGTTCTTGCTCCCCTCCACCTTATTTCTCTTTACCACCCCCTAGTCCCACTATGGACGTGGGTGCTATCCTAAGCCTCGGAAAGAACACTAGGAAGGAACAGGGGGATGCAAAGGCATCTACTCTCCTAGCCTGTCCTAGGAGCAAAGTAGCCAGATGTGATTGGAAGCTACCAGATTCAGGATGGGCATTGTCTCCTCAAAGGAAATATAAGCCTGACTCAAGAAGATAATTCAGAAGTGGAAGGAAAACCTTCTTGTTACCTTCTAGAAGGTGGAGAGGAGAATTATACTAGTGATTTCTAATAGCAACAAGAATACTATTACAATTCTCTTGATAGGACAGTAACAACAATAATAGTGGATGTTTCATAAGGATGAAAACTTCATGTTTCCTACATTAGCTAGTTAAATATTGTTTTTAGAAGGAAGGATACTTCTGTTTGACTAATATATATGGGTTCAGCCATTGAATACTTTAGCTTTTAAATGACTGTTGCAAGGGGAAGGCAGCCAAACCCTGGAGCTATAAAGGGGTCCCCAGAGAGAGAGCACTAGGCTTGGCTGCCAGTCTCTACCACGTTGAGACCTTGAATGTCTGTAATGTCTCCATTTCTTCATCTATAAATGTAACGTCTGTAACGTCTCTGTCCATTTCTTCACCTATAAAATGGAGGCCCCTCAGAGGGTTTTGTTGGGAGAATCTAATGAGACAATGCTCACGATAACAATGAAAAGACTGCTCATTTTGGTTCACCGGCCCACCACTGCCTTTATTTCCTGGGTGACCTTGGGTAAGTCATATCAACCCAACAGGCCTGAAGGATGAGGGGACCCCATTAGACAGTCTTCTAAGGTCCTTTGCAGCTCAAAATTTTTGATTCTCTTTAGACTGCTTCTTGTAAACTTTAGTGTGGGATAAAAATTCCTGCTGTTTCCTTGCCATCCACAAGGCTGCTGACCCTGGCACTTTTTTATTTTGTGCTACTGCCTGAATGATGGCAGAAGTAATGGTGGAAACAGGAAGCTGGAATATAGGGGCTCCTCAGGGAGTTTCCCTTAGTCTCAGAGTCTGTTTGCTCTTATCTCTGGCAATAAAACTTTAGTCCATGTTTGTGTTTTCATGTGAATTCCAAAGTTTATATTTCTCTCAAGGAAAGAACTAGAAGAAGACTTTCTTCCCAGCATATGGGAATCGAGCCCAGAGAGGAAGCCCCCTTAGAATTTCTCTAATGGGTGTTATTTTTTTAAAGGGTACACTGATTTTATTCCTCTCAAAATATTAGCTTTTAGACTACCCAGCTCTCTAGCCAATGGGTTTGAGATGATTGTAAACCATCAGAGAAATGGCCTGTAAGGGTTTACATGAGTGTGGTATTGGGGAGACAGAGACGGCTCCTCATTTCTCCCATGGGGAGTCTATTCACCGCAAGACTGCTCCATGTCTGCTCCTTCCAAGTAGGCCAAAAACTTCCTTCCACCTCACTCCATCTTCGGACTCTCTGAGGGACCTAAGGCATGAGGGCATAAGTGTGAACTTAGCCTTTGGGCTCTAGAGACAATTCCACATCTTGGAAAGGTGCACAGACTCCTTCGTGTCACTGAAGAAATGGAGGACTGTAGAATGTTGCATGCATTGTTAGACATGATCGTTGTGTCAAATGACTCTGCTTAACTCTTTTTTGTTGTTGTTATTATGAGAGAAGACTCATGAGGAGTGAGTATAAAGGGGAAAGGGGTAGATTGCTAATTATTGTTTATAAAAGCAACGTGCAGACAAGTGTCAGCTTGTAGATGAAGGAGTTTACTTTTGAAGCTGGTAAAATTCAAAATAGTTGGAAGTCAGCTGGTGGCTCCCCTATATGGTGTAAGTTGAGCTGAGAATAAGTGATCCATCCCCTCCAAACAAGGAAGTATAGACCTCAGATCAAAAATTTAGTACCAGGACAAATCCTGTGAATGGAGACTGAAGAAGGTCCCCTTCCCACCCCTGCCCTACTCCCTTCTTTGGGGTTTAGTCAGTTCAAGATTTGGATAGATCTGTGATCTCAGGGAGGTGCATTCTCCCTCCTATTTTGCAGATTGCAGCCCATTGGGGTGCCTATACTCCTGAGGGCCCATGAGAGTCTCCATTTAGTAAATGGAAGAATCAGAAGACTCATCATGGTTTACTGACACACAGAGCAGAGGTTGATATTTTGGGAGATTCCAAGCAATCCAGAAAGGGTGGGAGGGGAACAAAAGCACTGTAAAATACTTTATCCATCAAAGAATAGTGTGGAATAATATGGAAGTGTTTGATCCCAGGCTGAAGAAAGGCTTCATCTTCTCTTTCTTCTGTTGCTATATATCATTTGTCACTCCAGCCTAAAAACTGAAAATGCTCATTCAGTCCTATTCCCTGTGTGGCAAAGAGTTCAACTTCCACTATAATAAAAAATAAAAATGCTCTTAACTGACATTTATAAAGCATCATGCAGACATTATCCCATTTGAACCTCACAACAAACCCATGAAGCATGTGTTACTATTTTCCACATTTTACTGATGAGAAAACAGGCAGACAGGTTAAGTGATTGGTCCAAGGTCATACAACTAGTGAGTATATAATGCCAAATTTGAACTTGTCTTCTCTACTCCAAGTTCAGTGCTCTATCCACTGTGCCCCCTGACTTAACTTTTCTAAGATTCAAATTCATTATCTGAAAAATGGGGGAAATAATGGGACCTATTTCCCAGAGTTGATGGGAGAATCAAATGAGGGGATACATAGAAAGTACTTGGCAAACTTTGAAGTGCTATAGAAATCCTAGCTATTATCTTATTATCATTATCATTAGTGACATGCTCATTGTCACACAGCTAATAAGTGTAGGAGGTAAGACTCAAACCCAGAGCTTCTGGGTGCCTGAATCAGCACTCCAGTTACTACAACATCCATGTTTAGCATTAGAGAATACTAGAGCTAGTCCTTCTGGTGGGCCAGCCCAAAACTGAATAAAGGCCAGAGTTGTGTTCTTCATACATAAAATCTCTTAAGGTTGGAATGGGAAGGGACTTTCCTAAGATTACACACTTATTGGCACATCTGACACTGGAACTCTGCCTGGCACCTTAGAACAGAGTTCTTTCCATTTGTCTAGGCTGACTAAAGATAATCTCCAGGGTCTGTTGCCTTTTCTTTCTCTGTGCCTTGGGAGCATATTTTCTATTCTGGGTTTCTGTAGCTAGAATTAACATCTGTGATGTGATATAAATGAAGGTTACCCCCATCTGGTGCCTGGAAAGTAGGAGAAGGCTTCAGCTGGCACAGAGAGGAAGAACTAAGAATCCTGGCACTGGGGGAAATTCAGTTAATGGAAAAGGGAGGGAAAGCAGAAGGCATAACCACTTCCTTTGTGAGTGGCTGTGGTAGACTGGAGACAAAGGTCATGGATAATTGAGGAGGTTGAGGAGCTAGGAGGCCAGGGTGTTCAAGGCAGAGAAGACTGGGAGTCTGGTACTCTGAGAGGGGGATGGGTACATTGGAGATTCAGAGATGATAGTCACAAGGCTGTTGCCACTGATAGAAAGGAGTAGCCTTTTCCCCTCAGTTTTACCCTTCTTTCTCCCTCCATTCCTGTGTTTCCTACTGCTAACAGACACAAAATCACCTCCCTCCTTTTCCAACACTCACAATGCCATCATACACTGCCTTGAGCTGTGGCTAATTATGTAGCAATGGAATGGCATTGGTAAGGGGAACTGTGGAATCTCTTTCCCTAGAGGTCTTTAAAGATGAGAGATTTCTTGCAGAATAGGACATTTCAGAGTGAGTTCTACCTTAAGGCAGGAAGATTGACTTCATGAATTTTAGAGAGCCTCTATATTCCCAAAGGTTCTAGGATTTTCAATCAGCGTTCTCTCTTTTACAGAGGCAGTGTGATATATTGGACATCTAATCTCAGAACCAGAAAGATATGGGTTCAAGTCCCACTTTTGACACCTACTGGCTCTGTGATTCTGTCCATGCCTCTTGCATGTGAGCTGCACTTGCAACTTTGTGGGGAGGAGGAAGGAGAAGAAATCTCCCAATAAGCTTTTATGCTACCCTGCTCATAGGGAGCAATCTGGAGTTCCCTGGGTCATCCTAGCAAGGTACCAATAAGGAGCTACAGTGCTTGGTCAGCTTAGGGTCAGGAAACCAGGAATTCCCCTAACCACCCACCACAGTAGAAGTAACCCATCATCATTTCTAAACATTAAGTGACATAAGTATGATTTTCAGTTCATGTGTCCTAGTAGTTTAATAAATACAATTTTATGCAAACAGAAATAATCAGAAAGGAAATGCAGGATTAGATCCAAGATTGTCACCGAGTCTAAACTCAGTAGAAGAATGCCCTCTCTCTTCCCCACCTCTCCATGAGAGCGTTTCCTAATAATTTACACAAGAAATACAGTCAGGAGTCACCAGTTCCATTCTAGAATCTTTCTCAACAGGAATTTAGGACTAGGCACTTCTCTGTCAACTTCAATTCCTTTCCTAGTAACAGCGCAGTAAGATTGTTCCTTTTGGGTCCTTTAGATATATTGTAAGAAATAACTGCATGCATAATGTTTGATCTTTTACCCATTTTCATTTATCAAACAAATATTTATTGAGCTTCTACTACAGAGGCATGCTTTCTACTCCTGCTTATAATTCAGGAACAAAGACAACCTAAGGACAAAGCAGCCAGAGACGGTTGCCTCAGAAAAATATTAATCTGGGATTATAATAATTGAGAGCATTACAGCTAACCCAAGAGCCTCCAGGCCAAATCCAGTGTCCCAAACAGCTAGGTAATATTGGGCAAGACAAGTGACCATGTGGCCCCACAGTTGTTGGTTTTTTCTTTTGTATCTATGGCTATTGATGAGGAAAGAGGAAAGAAATGGTGCTCCCCTTCCCCCACCCCATCACCACCTTAGAATTTCCCACCTGCGTGCTAATTTCACTTCCTCTTAAGTAAAGTGTATAATACCCATAAAAGACTTCATTGAGAGGAGAGTATCCCATCATACCACATTTAGCTTTGGGCTAAATATGGGTCTGTCCTTCATTTCCTTGACTTTCTCTGCCTTTTTCCCAGTGTGTCACACAAGGACTTTCTACACTTTGGATCACAGAGATAAGGAATAAATAGGTAGATATGATGATTGAGCCACTGTCAGTGATCTCTGAAATATTGTGGAAACAGAAGAGGTACCACAGAAGTAGAGAAGGGCAGATACTGTCCCAAGTTTTGACAAAAGGAAAGAAGAGCCATGTCTGTAAAATATAGGCCAGGTGAAATATATGATTCCTGGAATATTCTAGAGGCATTAGTAGGTTCATGGGTTTAGAGCTAGAAGGGGCCAGCTCAGGGATTCAGGCATATATGAATTTGGTTTTATTTTAATATTCAAAAAACTGGATTATGAATATAATTGGTTTCTTTTCCATTGCTCTGTGTTTTATTTTATGCACTTAAAAACATAATTCTGAAAAGGGCTACATGAGCTTCATTAGTCTGACAAGGGGATCCATGAAACTAAAAAAGTTAATACCCCAGATCTAATTGGATCCCCTTCTTTTTTTGAAAGGTAAGGAAATGGAGGCCTGCTCCCATCTCTCAGGAGGGAGGTGGTCACATATAGATAAAAAATGAGGGATATATTTCCAGACATGGCCAAAGTATTTATTTGTTTTGTTGGACTATATTTATTTGTTAAAAGGGAGGCTTCAGGGGTTGGGTATGTATGGGGGGAAGAGGGAGGAGGAGGCACAGTGTCATTAGGAAATGTCTGTGATAAACACAAGTAAATTATTCAAACAAAAAACAGAGGCCCAGAGAGTTTATGACTTAGTTAAGTACACACAAGTAGCCAATAGTGGAGCTGGGATTTGAACCCAATTCTCACTTCTGAATCCAAGCCATTGTGCCATGTTCTCTCTTAAGGAGATGGTTAATGAACATCTACAAGTGGGACTGGTGATCACAGAGGCTCCATGCCTTCAGTAGAAAGAGGTCTTTGCATGTTAAACTCATATCTTTTCTTGAAAGGATTTATTAGGGTATGATAGATTAGGGCAGTACTTTGTATGGTTTACCTCCATTTTAGCCCACTCTCTATTCTTGTGAATAAGATAAGAAGACACAAGTTACATGACAGTTTATCTAGATGGCTTTGAAAATGTCCAAATTCAAAGAGTAACTAGTCTTCCAGGGTTTGATGTCGTCTTGGAAAGATGATGTTTCTAGAAGAGTTCTCTGGGGATTTGCCCATTTTTAAGAGTTTTATTAGAGACTTGAATAAAACCACAGATGCATATTGATCAAATTTTCAGATGACACAAAGTCAGAAGGCATCCAAAAATACCTTAATGAGTTAAAACTCAATCCAAGGTGAAATTTTGAAGGGATAAATGTCAACTATTACAAACTTGAGTTCAAAAACTCACCTACAAAAGGATTTGTAATTAGAGGAGGCATGTCTCAAAAGCAATCCATAAACTCAATTTGAATCAACACTGCTGTGATTTGGCAACCAAAAAGTCAAAAATCAAAAAGACCCCAATCTTGGGCAACTTGGAGAGAAGTATAGGGTCCATAATGAGAGCATTGTCTATTCTGCTCAAGAGCACATCTGGGATATTGTGTTTGCTTCTGGGTCACATTCTAGAAAAGGCATTGATAAACTAGATGAGTGTTGTTCAGTCATTTCAGATGTGCCCAATTCTTCATGACTCCATTTGAGGTTTTCTTGGTAAAGACACTGAAATGGTTTGCCATTTCCTTCTCCAGCTCATTTTACAGATGAGGAAAATTGAGGCAAAGAGGGTTAAGTGACTTTCCCAGGGTTACATAGCTAGTGAGTATTTGAGGTCACATTTGAACTTGGGTCTTCCTGGCTCCAGGTCCTCTCGCCACCTAGTTTCCCCCCAAAACTAGATGGTATAGAGTAAGAGAAGACAATGAGAGTGGCAAAGATCCTTTGAGATATGAGCCATATGAGAATCTGTTGAACATATAGCACAGAGAATAGATTTAGATGGAAAACCATAGTGATGTTCAAATATTTAAAATACTGACCAGTGTGGGGAGGATTGATCTTGTTCTGTTGCCTCCAGAGGGCAGAATTGAGGGCAAAGAGGAAAATTTGGGTTTAACCTCAGGAAGAATTTCCTGTCACAATTGTTCAAAGTGGGATGGTCTTCCTCACTAGAGGTCTTCAAGCAAAAGGCCACCATTTGGGCAGAGGTTGGTAAATTTTCAAGTATAGCCAAAAGTTCTAGAGTGCTAACACTTCTCTAAGGAAACAAAATTGGAAAACACAAGTTTGACCAGTCACTCTCCTCCTCAAGAAACCGCTGTGTCTTAACATTATCTCTAGGATAAAATACAAATTCCTCCTTTGTAAAGAACAAGTTTGTAGTATTTGCTGGCATGAACTAGTCTTGAAAGAAGACTAGTGGGTTAGACTGTATGAGTCCATTCTGTTGAGTTCCTCCCATTCCACATTTCCCCAGCAGCTAAAGGATAATGAAAGGTTCTCTAGGTTAGGGCAGGCCCTCTGGATTAAAGGTAAAACTCAGCACTTCACAAGTACTTAATACTTGATTAATTCTTGATCCAATTATTCTCTCTCCTCATGCCTACTAGAATAACTTGAGCTTTCCTGACCTCCAAAAAGACATATAATAGTCAGTATTTGGAGGATGACTGCTTTGTAATCTACTCTCTGTAGAAATGGCCTTGTTATTGGCTTGACAAAATGTTGTGCATATGCTACAGGTGTCCATTAGATTGTAAGCTCCGCAAAGTCAAGGACTGTTTTTCTTTTGCCTTTGTATCTCCAGCACCTAAGCACAGTGCCTCTGGCACATAATTGGTCTTAAGAAATGCTTGGTGAATTTAATTGCTTGACAGTCTCTCCTAGTCAAGACTGGTGAATCCTGGGATCTTAGAGTTAGAACGAGTCATAAATAATTCAGTTCAGCTCTTTCATTTAGAAAAGGACTAGAAAAGTAAAGTGATTTGTCCAACAGTCACAAAGCTAGCAAGAGGCAGATGCAGAATTCAAACTCATTAATGACTGACTACTCTTTGGGTCTGATCATCCAACCGGTTTCAAGACCACTTGATTGTACTATCATTTAACCCACATCTTACCATCATAGTCCCAAAATAACATCTCAGACTCTTGAATTCATCAGTCTTTCCCATACACTGACCTGGAAATTTTGTGATATGTGTGTTTTACTGCAACTCGCTTTTTAGTTCCCATGTAGAACTATCTAGAACCCTATAAGAGGGAATCTTCCTTTGAAGAAACCTATATAAGCATATTTAAAGCATTTTCTGTTTGTTAGATGTTTTTAAAATGTCTTTATACTGAGTCTAAGTAGTTCTCAACAGGCATCACCGCTAAAATAATGAGAGTGAACCTAAGAATCATACCTGATTGCAAAAACTCTGCCTCCCTAGGATCTAACTTTCTAAGTGACAGAAATCTAGTATTATTCTTTGGTGATGGTGCTGGTTATATGTCCAGTACCTACCATGGTGCTTGGCACATAATAGGAGTTTAATAAATGCTTATTGACTGACTAATATTCTTATCAATTAATTGATTGATTAAGTGATCAGAGTGAACCAGGTATAGACCTCAAGGTTACCAGTTCTCCACCCTCCAAGATTACTATCTGTCTAGTTCAAGACACTACAGCAAGATTTTCCCCTCATCCCATGCTTTTATTATGATCATAGGTGAAACAATGTTAGGGGGGGTCAGTAATTTCATCACCTGAAATCTCAAGTGATGCCCTTAAGGATACAGCATCCACATTTTCATTACATTACAATATGGTTTGATTATAAGTTATTTACAGAAACATTATGAAATAATATTTAATGGGGAAATGCTATGAAAGGCATGCCAATTCAATTAATGAAACCTAAGATTGTACTGAATCTTTTGGCAACCACCTCATGCTGTTGACTCATTGATCTTGCACCTAAATAAAATACTTAAGTCTTCATCACATAAACTTGTATTAAATCACATTTTCCTTAGCTCAGTTTTTTTAACCTAAGAGTTTAACACAGTACCCAGTGCTTAATAAGTGTTTGACTGACTGATAAGAAGTTTTTATTTATCCTTCCTGAATGTCATCTTGTTCTATTTAATTCATTGTTACTGCCTCCTTTTAGATCCTTGATTCAGTTCTCCAGCACAACTTTTTCTTCCACTTTCATGTCTTCAGCAAGTTTGATGAGAAAACCATCAATAACTTAATCTAAATGAAGGAATCCCAACCTGGGGTTGATACTTCACTAATTATGAGAAGTTTATTGAAGGAGGAATATTTGGTAAATAGCTATATTACCCCCATTGAAACACCCCAGATATAGTAGAGTTAATGGGGGGAAGTTATAGATTGAAGACAAAACAACTTTATGATACTAAAACCAGTATGGACCAAATAGTTTTCTTTATGAAAAATTAATTGATATCTTTATTTTATCTTTGTATACATGGTAAACTCAAGAATTTATTTTCTTTTGTGTTGAATAGGGGAGATAGGAAAATTTGCTGAAAGTCAGAGATGACAGGAACTAAATAATAGACTTTGGGAACCATTGCTCAGAGTCACTGATAAAAATATTGGAAAAATTAGGCTCAAGGAAGAACCCTTGAACACTTGAATCTTCCCTTTAGGTTAAAACTTACTCATTAATGATTATTCTTACCATCATCCAATCAACATTTGTATAAATGTACATACGGATATTCTGAGAGAGCTTTTTGTTAATTCATCTACACCATTTACTCTGCATTTTCCTGATCTACCAGTCTGATAATACTACCAAAAGAGTAAATAACTCCCCTTTGGTGAATCCTTTCTGTCTTCTTGTGATCACTGTTTTCTTTCTAAGTGAATGCTCACAAATCGTTCATTTTCTAATAGGCTCTAAATTTTTTTTTCCATAGATGGACACCCAATTCTCCCTTTTCTCATATCCCTTGTTCTAAATTATTCCTACAACTCCTTGCAGATTCCTCTGAACTTGGGTGGCAATTAATACTTTCATCATATCTATTCGTCATATCTGGATCATTTAGTCATTCTGGGTCACCACTTTTCCAATGACCTGAATGATCCCCTCTCTGCCAGGCCTTTCTGAACTCTTCAGGAGAGAGTCACTGGGACTTAATTGAGACGCAGCATTAAATATTGGGCAATGTATCAGAGTCAGGAAGATCTGAGTTCAAGACTCACCTCCGACACTCATTAACTATGTAATCCTTGGTAAATCCTAATCTGTAAAATGGAAATAATTTTAACTTGTTTGCATCATGAGCTTCTCATGAAGATCAAATGAGATAAAGTATGAAAGTAGCTAGCTAGTGATCATAAGTATAAGAATTATTATTATTGCTATCAAAACAATTCTGGAAAATTTAAAGTACCGTTTTGAATCAGGAGAGCAACAGTGGTTTTGAGCAAGCTGTGTACTATACCTTCTGATGATTACAAAAGATGGTAGAAGGAGTAACTTCAGGTGAAGAAACTGAGTTGAAGAGAAAAATGAAAAAAATCTCCCCCCTCCTCAAGGAACTTGTATTCTTGGGAGGGGGTGGGAGGAAGGTAAAATGTATGGGCAGGTCTATAAATACAATATAAAAGCAATGTATAAAAGGCAGCATAGTACAGAGGGTGGAGGGCAAGCCTCAGAGTAAGAAAGGCCTGTGCACATACTAGCTATGTGATTTTGGGCAAGTGACCAAGCCCCTCTGGGACATGAATTCTTAACCTGGGGTCTGTGGCCTTTGGGGGTGGGGTGGGGCAGGGAGGGTGGGGATTGCTATGTTCCCATATAATTGGTTTGTAATTCTGAGTTTTATTTTATACCAATACAAACATAATTCTGAGAAGGGGTCCATGAACTTCCCTGGACTGCTAAAGGTGTCCTCGACACACAAAAAAGGTCTTGCTCTAAAACTGTAAGTACTCTAGTGGAAAAGGTGTTTATCTGCCAAGGCAGAGATGGGGTCTCACCAGGATGCTCTAAACCAATGAATTCACAAGTCTTAGAAGAAGAAATGCTAGATATAAAATTTCAAAGAGGGGAGGAGTCTAACGACTGGGGAGGGAATCAAAATAGGTCTTGTAGAGAAGATCGCACCCAGAAGAATCTTCTGGGGAGTTTAAAAGGGGAGATAAGGAAAGAGCATTCTTGTTATAGAGAACATCCTGTGCAAAGACATGGAGGTGGGAAATTAAAATCAAATTTTTGGAAATAGCAGGTAATCTATTTAGACCAGAACAAATTATGCAAGATAGTGGAATGTTGCATAACTTTGGAAAGTAGTCCAAGGCCAGGGAATGAAGGACTTCACATTCTGTCTTAGAGACATTGGGGGGACCACTAAAGTTTCCTGAGTGATGTGGTCAGAACTTTATACGAAATGTATTTCATTTGGTAAATCTATATAAATTCTAACTCTAATTCTAAATTTTAAAATTCCAATCTATCAGGCCTACTGTGTTCTCAAAAGACAACATTCCAGGTTTACATGAACTGTTCCCCATGTCTTCCCTCTACCACCCTGAATCCTTAGCTCCCTGCAAAGAGCACTCAGTGCCCCCTCATACACAGCCTTTCCTGATTTCCCAGGGGTTAATGCACTCTCAATCTTAAAATTAATTTTTATTGCTTTTTGTAATTTGTTCTTACTTTTTGGGGGACATTACAATTCCTACTCCAGTGAAAAGGAAGCTCATTGAGGTCAGGGCTTACTCATTTCTGACTTCATTTCCCAAGCACCTAACATGCTTCATAAGTATTTATTGAATTGAATTGTTGACGAATAATGATTAACTGAAAAATGAGTTTTAGTGGGTAGTTCCAGGTAAATAGATTTCCTGGCTCAGGGCTGTGTTCCCAGTTTTCTCATAGAAACTTGGGGTTTAAAGGAACCTGAAGAATTGTCTAGTTCAACCCCCAGAGCAAGCTGAGGCTTATAGGAAGGAAAGCTTATCCAAGGTCATACACCTATTTAGCATCTGGAGCCCATTTTGTTAAAGAGCTATGTCTGCACACCAGTCTGGCTAAAGAGCTTTTCCCAGAAATGAATCTGAGAGCTAAAAGGCAAAAATCTCAAAGTTCTCTTTAAGTGTTCCCATTGAGGGAAAATGTAGCAAGGAGATTTAGTAGTTATATAACATTAAATACCACCCAAATAAAAATTGTTAGCCTGGAAGCATGAAGTTAAAGGCTAGGTCCTCAAGCACAGAGGAAAATAAACCCCACCCTCCTGTAATGAAGACATAGGAAGGCTTGGGACACTGCACTTGAAGTTAAGATGAACTGGGCACAAAATCTGCCTCAGCACTTACTAGTTGGCCATTATAGGCCAAGAGCTTCATTTCTCTGAACCTCTATAAAAATGGGGATAATATAAAGCCTCACAGGGTTGTTAGGAGATGATTCCATAAAGTGTTTTACAAACTTAAAAAGCAGCTATATAAATGCCACCTATTACTATTATTACCAAGGAGACACATGGCCTATTGTGAACAAATGGAACCTTTATGGAGTCCTAAGGACCTCTGATAACTTTCAGAAAGGCTGCTAGTTTTATATATTGGGTAGTTAAAGCTTAATGTAATTAGTAAAAATTCCATTCCCCTTCTTGGAAATCAAGACAGAGTGAGTGTGTGTGTGTGTGTGTGTGTGTGCAAATATTTTATTTTTTCCCCAATTGCATGCTAAAATAATTTAAACATATCTTTTAGTTTTGAGTTCCAAATTCTATACTCTCTTCCTTCCCACCTCCCTCCCTGAGATGGTAAGCAATCTGATACAGGCTATACATATCATGTCAAACATTTCCATATCAGTCATTTTGTACAAGAAGACAAGACAGAAAGAGACAGAGACAGACAGAGAGAGAGAGAGAGAAAAGGAGAGAGAGAGAGGGGAGAGAGAGAGAGAGAGAGAGAGAGAGAGAGAGAGAGAGAGAGAGAGAGAGAGAGGCAGAGAGAGAGAGAGAGAGGGAGAGGGAGAGAGAGAGGGAGAGAGAAGGAGAGAGAGAGGGAGAGAGAGAGGGAGAGAGAGAAGGAGAAAGAGAGAGATGGAGAGAGAAGGACAGAGGGAGGGAGGAGAGAGAGGGAGAGAGAGAAGGAGAGAGAGAGAAGGAGAGAGAGAGGAAGAGAGAGAGACCAAGGAGAGAGAGAGAAGAAGAGAGAGAGGAAAAGAGAAAGAAAGAAAGAAAGAATAAAAGAAAGAAGGAGGAAGGAAGGGAGGATGGAAGGAAGGAAGGAAGGAAGGAAGGAAGGAAGGAAGGAAGGAAGGAAGGAAGGAAGGAACAAAGGAATGAAGTAACGAAGGAAGGAGGGAAGGGAAGTTAGCATACTGTATTCAGACTGTATCAGTTTTGAGACCCTCTCTTTAAGCAGTAAAGCCCTGTAACTTCATAAAGATTAATCAGACAGTTTGCTGAAGGTTTAGGATAGCTGCCATGTCTTTGTCTTGCTCTCTTCGCCATTGAAGTCAATAATACCTAGGGGACTCATACTCTTGCAGAAAGTCCCCTAGATGAGTTCATTTGATGGTCCAGCCATACATGGGGCTAATGACCCATTAACCTTAGCCCCGAGTCATCAAATCTATTTACATAATTTTATTGTCAGAAGTTGTAGTGCTGGCAGAGCTATGCCTGGCTCTTCAAAGCCTACCACTTTGGTGAGTCTTCATCAGAAGTATCTAATGTGGTTAGGCTGCCCCCACTTTGGGCTTTGATCATAGGTATATGTCATATTCACAAGATTTCCGAGCAAGTAGTGGGATGAAATATCTAGCCCAACTCTTATTTTACAGAAGCAGAGAAGAATCATAGATTTAGAGTGGGAAGGGATCATGAAGTCCAATCCCTTCATTTTACAGGTAGGAAAACTGAGGCAGACAGTAGTGGAGTGGCTTACCCAGAGTCATACAAGTGATAGGTGTCTGACAAAGAATTTGAACTAGAGTCTTCTTTACTCCAAGCCCAAAATTCTATGCACTAAAAGACCACAGCCAGGTCCTTGGACTCCATTCAGTCAACTAATCAATCAGAGTCCAGCACAGTGCTTGGAACATAGTGGACACTGGATATAGTTCTGTCTCCCCATACCCATGTTAAAAAGGAAGATTCTTTGTTCAGGCTTCCATCCTGATTAATGAGGCAAAACTCAGGACAGAGAGGATTAAAAGGAGTTTATTAGGAGTAGGTCAAAGTAGCAACACATTGTCAGAGTGATTGCTGGAGATCAGCAAGGGTTTCACGAAGGGGCCAGCTTTTATTGATAACTTTTGTAATGAGATAAAGATAATTCAGATAGGTCTATGTTAGCAAAATGGGGTGGGTCACTGCAACTCAGTTTCTCCCCAAGGAAACAAGTATATGACAATTTGCCAGGTACAAGCACCTTGGGGGCAGCTAGGTGGCACAGTGGATAGAGTGCTGGGCCTGGAATCAGGAAGACCTGAGTTAAAATTGGGCCTCAGACACTTACTAGCTTTGTGACCTTGGGCAAGTCCCCTAAAAAGGAAATTCCAAACCCTTCCAGTATCTTTGCCAAGAAAACCCCAAAATGAGGTCCCAAAGAGTCAGACACAACTGAAATGACTAAGCAACACCACCACTACCACAAAACAGGTAGGAAGTGACTTGGTGCATGATATATAACAGGTAACACACAGCTACACTCTGGTGCCTCTCCCAAGGCAGGTCTGAAAATAATGGGTCACTGAGTCAGCATAACTTTCAATACTCCCCTGCTATATTTTGAAATAATGAAAACAGGAAGCTAAACACAGGAAGCAGAATAGTCATTTGATGCATCAGGAGCAAAAGAAAATCTAGATTGTTAAATGGAAATTCTCTATTTAACATCCACTAATATCTACAAGAATTGGGGGCATCCAGATAAATTAGGTTGTTTGGTAGCCCAACAAATAGAATTCTGAATTCAGAGTCAAAAAGAACAGAATTCAGATCTAGCCTCGCACACTTGTCCCTCGGTGTCTTAGACTCTAAAATAAAAATTATGATCTCCTCTAGTCCCAAGGTTGTTCTGAGGATAAATTAGATAATTGCAAAATACTTTGCAAAAAGAGTTTAAATACTAGTTCAAATTAGGGTGGTTATTAGGGCAAATGTTTTCAAAACTTGGTTGTCCAACAACAAATTGTTCCTTTTTATCCTCTGACTTGGGAAGGCTAATATTACTAAGGGAGAAAAATAATAGAATACAAATGCTATTTTTTTATGTTGAAATTGTCCAACTATAAAGGCTCTGATAGCCTGGCCCTATAGTTGATAGAACTTCCAAGACATCTTCCTGGGCCCATGTGGTGGGCCCATTTCACCAAATGGAGTCAGTAAGCATTATCTGGCTTTAAATTATGACAAAAGTAAGGACTGAGCTCAGTAACTAAACTGAGAGTCCACAATCCAGGGTTTTAATTCCAGCTCTGAAATTAAAAGATACATGAGATCATCCCTCTATAAGAATCAGTCAGTCACTCAGTCAACATTTAATAAGCATCTATTATGCGCCAGGCACTGGGCTAAATACTGGGGATACAAGTATAAAGAAGCAATGATTCTCTAATCACCATGAACTTACAAGCCAATGGGGGTAGGGAGACAACAAGGACATAAAAGTGACACAGATAGAAAGTTAAAACACATAACGGTAAGGAGGGAGTGCATAGAATTTAGAGATGGAAGGGTCCTTAGACATCCTTTAGATCAGTGGTTTCAAATTTGAGTGGAAACAATTCCTGCAGACTGCATATTACTGACTTAGAAAAACACAAATTTACATTATCCATGTTGCATTCTATTTGTTTGTTTGTTTATTGTTAAACATTTCCATCTGATTTGGGCTACACTTGGGAGTTTTACAGGCCACTTGCCACCATCTGGCCATGAGTCCGATGCCTCTGTTAGTTCAATACCTTTATTTCTCAGGGGAAGAAACTGAGGCCCCAAGTGAATATTTGACATTCCAGGAAAGTAGCAAAGTCATGACATAAAGCTTGATTCTTTGACTGTAAATCCAGTGTTCTTTCTATAAAAAAACAAAAACAAACAAACAAAAAACCCAGATGGCTTAGAAGTGATCTCTCAGGTCCCTCTAGCTCTAATTGTATTTGATCTAAGGTTTCTTCCAGATCTAATATTCTCTGTCCTAAGACAGGGAGCACAGAAAGAGGGTGGAATTTGGATGTAAGAGACTGGAGTCTAACTCCTTTCTTAATCACTCTCTGTGTGACCTGGGATACCACTTTTCTGGGCCTCAGTTTCTTCATATGTACTATGAGATCATTGGATGAGTTGACCATTAAAGTCTCTTAGCTCTTAATCTGCAATCCTGCAGCCCTTTCTGAGGTTAGCATTTTTGTGTTTTAAGAACCCTCTCAGCTCTTACGTGCTAGAAATTATAATGATTCGACCAGTATCACCTTCCAATATTCATAAATGAAGGGTCATGGAACAGAAATGGGGAACTAATGGGAACAGGTTGAGTTGGAATTCACATCCTATTTGACTTGCTGATTATCACTTGATGAGACTCAAGACTAACCTATCCAGTAGGGGTAATCGCAAGATTAAGGACAACAAAGGAGTTGTGCATTTACAATTAATTTCTACGGGAGTGTTATGAGATACCTCTAGAGGACTCATTATAGAAGGCGTTGTCATGATTGGCATAGACTGTAACCAATGTGCAATTATGATCGACAACACCCCAAGCCAGGGATCAAAGGTCTGAATAATAAGGAAAATCCCTATGGCTCATCAAAGTACAATCAAGCCACCCATGGCAGAATCTGTTGATGCATTGCAGGGGAAAAGGGCGACTTTTCTTATTCCATCACTGGTTTTTGGAAGGGAGGCCTAGAGCTGAAAGGGACAGCAATGCAATCCAATCCAACAAGCATTTATTACGTGCCTACTGTCGGCAAGGCAATACATTAGGTGCTAGGAACCATCTAGCTAGGACAAAAATTGATATGAAGACAAAAAAAGGAATGAGTCCCTGCCTTCAAGAAACATATATTCTATAAGGAAAGATAATAAATAAACAGCTAAATTGATACATGATAAATTGCTAGTTAGATGAGAACTGAGCCTTAAAAGAAGCTAGAAATTGGAAGAGGTGGTGAGAATTCAGCAAAGTCAGCGTGTGAATGTCTGCCCAGAAATATCTTATGCAAATCAAATCTCTGCCTTGGTCTCTTTTTGTCTGTCTGTCTCTATCTCCATTTCTGTCTTGGTCGTGTCTGTGCTTCTCTGTCTCTTTCTCTCTCTGTATTTCTATCCATCTCCATCATTCCTCCACTCTTTCTCTCCCCCCCGCCCCCAGGCTGATCCTACTAGCCAGCTTGGCTGTTCTGCTGTTGCAAGAGGTTCATGGAGCCCCCAAAAACCAGGTATGTGACTTTTCAATTTAGCCCCAGTCTTGGTCCCTTGAGTGTCCAACACCTCCTTTACCTGTTGGGGCCTCTTCTCGCCTGCTCCAAGCACCCAGGTGGGGTGAAGATTTAAACTAGGAGAGACCTAAGAGGTTATCTGGTCAAGGTATTTTGGAGATGAGGAAAATGAGAACCAGAAAGACTGTGTCTTACACAAGGTCACATTGGTAGTATTTGGAAGAACCAGGATTCAAACCAAAGTTCTCTGGCTCCAAAAACACTGTTCTTTCCATTACACAACAAGAAATTCCAGTGCCCTTTAGAAGGAAGTAAAAGTTGGAGGTGTAAGGATTTTTAATCTCTTTTCAATATCATAGCTCTGTAGGAGGAAGATTCATTTCACGTGCATTACAGCACCTCTAAGCTCCCCCATCTGATTTAGGTATGGAATGAAACCTTAAAGATCAGATAAGCTAACCTCTTTATTTTTGTTTTTGTGGGTGGACCTACCAGGCATGTGGTCCAATGGAAAGAATACTGGTTTTGGAGTAAGATGAAGTAAGTAAAATTCTAGTTCTTCCACTTACTGCCCATGTGACCTCAGGCAAGTCACTTAGTCTTTTTCTGCCTCAGTTTACTCCTCTGTGAAACAAAGAGGCCAGACTCGACGGCTTCTAAGGTCTCTTCAAGCTCTAAATCTATATTCTTGCCATTTCCATGGTTTGAAAACTCAACACAGTGCTTGGATCACAGAAAGCATGGAATACATGGTTTTTCATTAATTCATTCATTTCATTCTCAATGGTATCTGCAACACTGAGAGGGTAAGTAACTTGCCCCAGGTAGTATCTATCAGGGTCATAATTCTCTATTCATTATGTAACACTGCCTTAGGGGGTGGGGGATAGTGTCTTCTCCAAGGTCACATCTTCCTGACATCTTCCTGAGTTCAAACCTGATCTCAGGCACTTACTAGTTGAGTGACCCTGGGCAAGTCACTTAACCCTGTTTGCCTCAATTCCCTCATCTATAAAATGAGCTGGAGAAGGAAATGCCAAACCATTCCAGTAGCTTTGCCAAGAAAACCCCAAATGGGGTCATGAAAAGTTGGGTACAACTGAACAACAAATTATTTTATGCTAGAAAATTCTAGTTTTCATGACCTATATTTACATATTTTGTTATATTTAGTCACACATGTTAGAGTGAAGGCCAGAAGACTCCTGCGGATAGTAACACAGATGCACAGGTGCAAATGAAAGATTGGGAACAATGCCGAAGGGAACACAATAATTAAAACTTCCCCATATGCAAATTTCTTCTTCAGTTTTGGAATAGTAGTATATACTTATGAGATTCAGCCAAGAAAGCCTGAAAGAAGATATTCTTTCAGTTAGACTGAAATAATGAATGAATGAATAGGTAGACAGGTGGATAGATGAATGAAAAAGCATTGTGCTTACTATGTGCTAATCACTTCTCTAAAACCTGGGATATAAGTAGAAAAGTATGACGTTGTTTTGTTTTGGGTTCTTTTCTTTTTTTTTTTTTTACTTTGTTTTAAAGGAGGTAACGCTCTCATAGGATAGACAATATATACAGGAAGTTGAAGCTACAACTCAGGTGGAAAGGTCCCAGAGTCCTTAGGGTACAAAGGCAAAGCAAACCATAATGCATCTTCTTCAATGTTGATCCCACTGCTAAACCATGTATCTTTCTCATTGAATCACTGGACAGCGCCTGGAGATGAGGATTATACTAGATGACCTCTTCAAGGATCACCTAACATAATAATATGATGCCAAGCTCAAGGATGCCACAGGCAACCTTGCCCAGATAAAAGTTATTCATGGAAGAACCATAAAGCCCTTCCAGTTTGCAAGGACCATAAAAGCTCTGCCAAGGGGCTCTCCTAAGGGAGGTACCTGAAAGCTTCCTCAACCTAATAGTTCCTCATTGATTTTTCACTTGGTTTCCAGGTCTTAATGAATGCCAAAAGGAAGAACAGCTTCTCCGAAGAGAGCACTAATGAACAATTGTAAGAACATTAGCCACATTTAAAGTCTTTCTCTTTGTTTTCTCTTGTCCTGGCTCAATAAAATCAGCTTCATTTAGAATATGCAGCATTTTGTTGACTTCCAACCTTTCTTGAAATCTAATATACTTTGGCTGATTAAGTGGTAATAAATTCATTTAAACCTAAAACTCTCTCAGACAAAGTACATTTAATTTTCCAGTTACAAAACTAATCTGAGAGGTGAAACAACTCTCCTCTCCCTCTCTCTCTCTCTCTCTCTCTCTCTCTTCCTCTTTCTCCCTCTCTCCCCCCACCCAAATCAATTGCTTTAATAGACACTTAGATGATGGAAGATATTCATTAAACCATAAAGACAGGTTCAAGGTTTAGCTGAGGGCGGGGGACAACGCGGAGGAGGAGGTTAATGCCCAGATTATCTCAGAAAAATAATCAATCCTAATGTTCTTTTTTTCCCCATCCAAATTGCCCAAATGAGGCTGATAATTACTATTGCTTTTGCTGCAAGAAGGACAACCTGGCTAATAGCTGGTTGCACTCTAACCCTGCTGGACTGAATCAGCACATTCTCTGTTGATTTGCTCTAGGCGATGGCTAAGTCTATATTTGAAATTCGGAACTCGTCAGTCATCCCTGCCTCCTGATTAGCTCCTATTAAGCCAGGAACAATTAACCTCTGAATTCTGTGGCCTTCAATCCTGCTGAATCAGAAAATTTGCCCTTTTAAACGTACCTCACCCTCTCTTTATCAAACTGATTTATTTATTCTGAAGTGGGATATTTACTACTGGATCTATAAATGTTTTTTCCACCCATTTAAGAACTATTGAAGAAGTGCTTCATAGTCACTACCTTGGTAGAATTATAGATTTAGAGCCTGGTACTACCTGTATAATCTTAGGAAAATCACTTCACTTTCCTGGAACTCAGTTAAAAAGTGATGGGCTTGAATTAGAAGAGCTTTGAGGTCCCTTCAAACTCTAACTCTATGACCACTCATGTGGGTACTTCCTCCACTGATCTTTCACCCAACCCTCACCCTACCTGTTCGAGAGGGGAAAATCTTAGACTTAGTTCTCCATCTCATGCCTACTTAAAAGGCTGGGCAGCTAGATGGATAAAGCACTGGGCTTAGAATCAGGAAGACTCATCTTTCAGAGTTCAAATCTGGCTTCAGGCACTTACTAGTTTTGTGACCCTGGGCAAGTCATTTAACCCTGTTTGCCTCAGTTTCCCCATCTGTAAAATGAGCTAGTGAAGGAAGTGGCAAACCACCCAGTATCTTTGCCAAGAAAATGCCAAAGGGGTCACGAAGAGTCAGACACAACTGAACAACAACTTAAAAGGCAAATGTGTCCTATTCACTTGTTCTAGGCTTGGAAGCAAGAGAATTTCTGCTAGAAGCGATATCTACTGCCCAGAGTCAAGAAGTGGGATTTAGCTCAGAATAAAAGTCATTTACACAAAATAACTTATAGTTATTCAATGGAGCAGCTATCTCTGTTTGTATTTACCCTGTGAGAAAACATACCATGGGATCAAATGAGATTGATATTTATAGAGCCCTTAGCACAGTGCCTGGCACATAGTAAGCATTTTATAAATGTTTGCTATTATTAATAATACTAGCTGGCCTCACTTTTAGCTTTATTTTCCTGCACATATCATTTATTTTCACAGGAATTTGGGCCCAAAGGCTAAACAATCAGAAAATGACAACCTTCTCGGTAAGTACAAACTGAACTTTTCACAGATTGGGAGAAAAACCAAGGTAGATATGATCACAGAGATGATAAACCCACTCTAGGTTCCCTGATTTCTTCATCAAAGGCAGTTGAATCCAGAGCAGTAGAACTTACAAGTCACAATAATCCTGATTTTTTTGTGTGTGTATCTTTCATTACTTAAAAAAAATTCCTGATTTCACTCATGTGAGTGCTCTGCTCACCAACATAAAGCCCAGTTGTTTCATCGCAGTGTAAATGGATGCCTGAATTTCTGTGGCCAAAAGAATTCATCTATCGGTGTGTCCAGCTTCCTGGAGTTGAGCCTTTGTAACTAATTAGGGTAGTTCTCAGAGGATAGATGCCTAGGCCATTGTAAGACCTGTGCCCAGCATCTCCAGGTTAGCAGAACCTGCCAAAGCTGGCACTGTATTAGTGCAGTCTCTTAGAACATGGGTTTACCTTCATATCTCTGTGGGTATCATGAAAAGATTTTAGCAGAATAGACTCTACTTATGTAATCTTCCTAATACATGTGTGTGCTTGTATGTGTATATATACACACATATACATATATATGTTTTACTTATGTATGTATAAAACTGCATCTGTGTATATTCATATATATTCTCGTTTACGTATTTGTATGTATGTATATATATACACATAGACACACACAGATAGATAGATAGACAGATAGATAGATAGATAGATGTATAGATATTCCACATGGCACCACAGCTAGGTGGTACAGCAGACTGAGTTGCTAAATCTGAGTCCGAAAGGTTTGAGTTTAAGTACTGACTTAGTTATTAACTGTGTGACTCTGGGCAAGTCACCTCTAAACCTCAGTTTCCTCATCTGTAAAGAAAGCATGATGCCTATCTCATGGAGTTGTTATAAGACTCAAATGAGATGATATATGTAAAGTGTTCTATAAATCTTTAAGTGCTATATGTAGTTTTACTATTATTGTATATAAACTATATGAATAGTTTTTATATTATTATATATAAAACTATATAAATATAGTTTAATCATTATTAGTAGTAGTAGCTAACATATAAGTATTCTTCCAAAGAGGTAACCAGTAGTAGATGTTGTGGAGGCACATTGAGACTGGGAGATTCTCCTGGCCTACAGTGCAATATCCCCAAAACCTGGAAACGAGCCCTAATACTTGAATTCAGTTTAGAGAAATACTCTTCACCATCAAGAGCATCTAGAATGAATCAAGTTCAAGCAGAGCTCCCCTCTTAGTCTAAAATCCCTACTGGAGCCATTATGCCCCTCTGACATCCAGTGCATCCCCAAGAGGACAGATTCTTCAACTCTGACGGTCGTCCCAAAGGGTTGTAGCAAATTTACAATGTTGGCTGTTGCCCACCTAGTATTCAGGATCGAGCAGAATTAGGGAGACCCATGGAGGACAGTTGCTGATGCTGCTTGGGGTAATTTCTATCTCTGCTTGGCTTTAAATAAAGCCTATACAAGCAAAAACAACTGACTCTGCTCTCTGTGCTAGACCATTAGAATTCTTTAAACCTAGTATTACCAATCAATCAGCCAACCAGTCAACCAACAAGCCTTTATTAAATACCTAGTATTCATCAAGTGCTAGGCATACTAAGTCAAAAGCGAAAAGGTCCCTGCCCTTAAAAAGCTTACTGTCAGTCAGGGGAGACAGAGGGTATAGTGAGAGAGAGAGACACGCAGCAATAAAGACAGAGAGACAGACAGTGATAGACAGAGACAGAGAGAGAGGGGCAAGCTGTCCCAAAGTCTTAGTGTAGTTTTGAGTGTAAGATTTTCGGAACGTCCTGTGCACACAAGATGTATATAAAAGAAACAAGGTAATTTTGGCACAGGCAACACTAGGAGCTGGGGGTTGGGATGGGGATCAGACCATACTTCACTTAGAAGGTCCTGCTTGAGCTAAGTCTTGAAGGAAAGAAAGAATTCCAAGAGGTAGAGGGGAGGAAAAGCATATTCCAGATGTGTTGGACAAGCCTGTGCACAGTCAAGGAAGGCTGGCCATCATGTGTGAGCAAAGGCAAGAAGGCCAGTTGGCCCGAATTATAGAATGTTTTCTAGGAAGTAATCTGTAGAAAACCTGTGCATGTTGATTGAGATCGGGCTGAATACCAAACTGAGAAGTATGTTTGATCCTGGGGGTATTCAGTTACTGAGGTTAACTGAGTAGGGGGATGTTGTGGTGAGAAAAGTGCTTTGGGAAAATTACTGCTTGAAGGATGAATTGGGACAGCAGGGAGAGATCCAAGGTAGGGAGACCAATTACAAGGCTTTACCAACAGTCCAGGTGAGAAGTGATGAGGGGCTGAGATAGTGTGGGGAATGTGCAGCTACAGGAAAAAAATGCTCAATTTCAAAGATGTTGGAAAGACTTAAATGGCAAGATTTGTCAACTGACGGTCTAAGTGAAATTATGAAGATAATGCCAAGTTTTCAATGCTATGAGATTGGACAGATGCAGGTGACCTTGATATAAAAAAGAAAGTTTAGGAAAGGGGTGAGATTGTGCAATGACCAATCTGGTCTCCAGAAGCCTGAGGATGAAGCTTGCTTTCCTGGGTCCTGGCAGAGAGGTGATGGACTATAGGTCCAGGATAAGGCATGCATATTCAGACATAGCCAATAGGTGGATTTGTTTTGTATGACTCTTACTCATTGGTTACTTGAAAGAAGATAGGGTTTATTGGGGAAAGGGAAGGTGAAGAGGTACTCATAATGCTACTAAAGGAAGGGAAAGAAATAAAATGAGTTTAAATCTTTAAAATTAACAAAAGAGGACAGAAGGAAGTTTAGAAGGGGATATAGACAAGTAATCTTTTTTTTTTTTCAAATCATATGTTGTGAAAATTCACAGTTTCACAAATTAAACCTTCTTAATCTATTCTTTGTCTTTGGAAACAATATTTGCAAAGTTAATAATATCAAGAAAGGATTTATTTTAAAAGACGGATGGGTTTTAAAAGAAAGATACTGAATCTGTTTGGGGATGCTGAGTGTGAGATGCCTATTAGACATCCAATATGAAAAATTTAGCAGGTAGTTGGTGGTGAAAGAGTGGAGCTCCTAGAGAGACCAGGGTAGGATCTATAGATCTGGGAATCATAGGATTATGGATTTAGAACCAGAGAGGACCTTAGACACAATCTTATCCAACTACCTCATTTTATGAATGGGGAAATGCGGCCTTGGGAGATATAGTGATTTGTCCCAAGTTACACAGGTGGTAAAAAGCAGAGGAAAGATTTGACACACCCCCTTCCCCAATTTTCTGACTTTGTCTCTTTCCCCTGTGCTATGCTGGCTCAGAGGCATCTGCACAAAGATGATCATAGAACAATGAGAACTGATGAAGTCAGCAAAATAAGAATGTGTGTAACTCAGGAAGAGAAGAGGGCCCAGAATGCAGCATTGAGGGATTCCCCAATAAGACAGCATGATACAGATGAACTAGAAAGGAGACTGAGAAGAAGCAGTCAGGGAGGTTGGAGGAGAAACAAAAGAGAGCCATGTCAAGAGAACCCAGGGAACAGATGATATATGGGAGGAGTAGGTGGGCAACAATGTTGAATACTGCAGAGAAGTCAAGAAGGACAAGGATTGTCAAAGAAACCTCCATATTTGACCATTAAGAGATCACAGGTAACTTAGCATAAGGTCTGACGTACCTGCTGAATACACTTCAATGACTCCCTACAGGATCAAATATGGCATTCTGCTTTCTTTCAGTATTTGAAGTCCTTCATGACATGGCCCCTCCTATCTTCCAATTTTTTTACATTTCTGTCCCCTCCACTTGCTCTATGACCCAGTTCTACTCTTCCTGTGTTGTTCTTCACACAGGACACTTCTCCCAATTCCAGGTGTTTTCCCTGACCTTCCCTTATGCCCTCTTTACTTACCTCCACTTCTTGGCTTCCCTGATTTTCTTCAAAACTCAGTTCAAATTCCTCCTTTTTCAGGAGGCACTTCCCAACTTCCCCTCTCCCACTGCTAGTACGTTCTCTCTGAGACTATCTTGCATTTATGCTCCAAATATTTTATATGTTTATGGTTATTTATGAGATCTCCCCCATCAGAATGTGAGTTCCTTGAGTGCAGGGTCCATATTTTTGCCTTTATTTATATCCCCAGTGATTAGTATAGCCTCTGGTACAAAGGAGATGTTTATTAAATGCTTGTTCATTGACTGAGAACAGTTTCAGTTAAGGGTGGAAGTCTGAAGTCAGATTTCAAAGGGCTGAAAAATAACAACCATGCTCTCCTTTCTCATATATCACCCTTAACGGGATCTAACATTTAGCACTATATATTGAGGATCTGT
Source organism: Notamacropus eugenii (assembly GCF_028372415.1). Classification (NCBI taxonomy): domain Eukaryota; kingdom Metazoa; phylum Chordata; class Mammalia; order Diprotodontia; family Macropodidae; genus Notamacropus; species Notamacropus eugenii. The sequence goes on along the minus strand of NC_092872.1, from coordinate 248,155,140 downwards.
AAATTTAAAAGTATCTGAGAGGAAGAGGGGCCACTAAAATTCCCAAGAAGAGCTCTTCTTTTCAGTTCTGGGGGAACTAAATGCAGATTTTCTCTACCCTAGACACAGATATCTTGAGACGTTTTCGAAATCCTATTCAATTTCCTGAGGAAGACAGAGATTTCCTCTACCACCCAAGTCTCACAGAGGATGTCATTCAAAAACCCAGAACGTTCAGGATTCCTCACTATGAAGTGTTACAGGGGCCAGAAAAGGACATGGACCATATCTACCATGCTGAAGATTAATAGATTAAACCATGTTAACCAAGAAACTAAAGATTCAGCCAAAAGACACACTATGTCATTTTATTCTCATGCTTTCTTTTTTCTTTCCTAATGGTATTTACTATGGCTATTTACTATTTCCACACCAATGATAAGAATGATCATGAGACCCTAATCCCCTCTCCTCCTAAAATATCCATGTTTACTCTTTTTCAGACTTTATTGAACATCTTTTGATTATTAAGGCTAATGTAAGAACAGCAACATAATATGTTAATGATCCCAAAGAATGTGCCATATAAAATTCATGTATCTTTGATTTTAGAATATAAGAGAGACAGACATATGAGTCATACTGAGGTTGTGATCTGTCTCCATTTGTTTAAGAAGTTCCCATATCAAGTTACTCTTCTCCTGGCTTGCTATCTCATTCCTCAAAGCCTAAGGCAGTGTAAGGATCATGTTTTCTTAGTGTTCCCAGACCCCTCCTATGATTCTATGATGTATTGATTCATGGAAATAAACATATACAAAGAAGTCAAAAGTTTGAATTGGGCTGGATCTGTTAACCAGAGGAGTGGTGGGGAAGGTGGATTGGAATCTTATCTTCTTGCTTATTATCTTAAATTAGCTTGGGCAAATTTAAATTAAATTAGATCCATGGGAAAGGGCATTGGATTTGAAATTGGATCCTTGGGGTTCAAAATCTGGGTCTTCCCTCTAGCTAACTAGGTAATCATAAGAAAGTTATTTCAACTTCAGAGTCTGATTTTCCTCATTTGTAAAAGAAGGATAATGATACTTGCATCTATATAGAGCCTTTAAAGTATGCAAAGTAGTTTATATCTGTTTATTTCTGTGATCTTTACAACAACCCTCTAAGGTAGGTACTATTATAACCATTTTACAGTTGAGGAAACTGAGGTTAAACAGAAGTGAAATGATTTGCCCAGAATCACACAACTAATAAGTATTGTGGAAGGATTTCAATACATGTCTTCTTAATGCCAAATTCAGTACTCTATATATTCAAAAAGGCAGTATGACACAGTGGATAAAGCAATGTGCTTGGAGTCAGAAAGAACTGGGGTTGAATCTTGCTTTGGGCACTTAGAGACCTTGGACAAGTCTCTTAAGTTCTCTCAGTCTCAGTTTCCTCATCTATAAAGTGAGAATAACAATAACTGTGTACCTCCCCAGGCTTATTAACAGACTCAAATATGATAATGTAGGCAAAGTGTTACACAAGCCTTAAAACACTAAGGTCGGTTTTCATTATTATACCATGCTGTTTCACATTTTTACATTACTACCTATGAGCTCTTTCATGGGCTTTTTATGAAAAGAGTATTCTGCAGGTGATAGAATCTTACATAAAAGTAAGTTATTATTCATCCCAAAATAAGTTCATAATTGCTACAGAGTGATATTGGCTTTTTGATGTCTATCCTCAAATGCAGCACCTATAAATCAACATAGTATTCTACATATGGCCTGATCAGGGCAGAAAACTGCTAAGCTGTAATCTCCTTTGCTCTGGACATTTTGCCTCAAGTAATAATATCTGTGACTCCTCTCAGTTCTTCAAAAGACCTCCTTCTTACAGATAATGAATTGAGAGCAAGAGTGAGTCAGAGAATTAGCATTATTTGTAACTGAGCAACAGTGGAAGCCTTTCCAGTAAGATCAGGGGTAAAGTAAGGTTGCAGCACATTGAAAACACCATTATTTGATTCACAGTTCTAGACATGTTAGCCATAAGAAAAAGAAATTGTGGTGAAATCCCTGGATGCTTATACACAGATCACAGAAATTTTGGAAGATGTTCCAGGAATAGTAGAGAATCCTGAGGCTAAATCATTTATAGGCACTCAAGAGAGCTCAGGGTTTTTTTTGTTTTGAAAGTTCCAATAGCCCATCTTACTACTTTATTATAGTTATTAATTGTTTCAATTTTTTTTGTTGAATCTCTATACTTCTCTATGCAAATCATCATATCATGTAAAAATAAAGATAATTTTGAGTCCCTTTTTGTCTATGATAATTTCTTTTAGAGCTCTTACAGTAGGTAGGTATGTGATCCATTGCCTCTCCGGTCCACATGGGAACAGCTATAGTAATCCCTGCCCCTCTCCTACTGACTCATCTCCTTATTAATGCTATCATTTTTCAGATTCAAAGACAATGTAGTGAGTATGCTCTGAAAAAAATCTTAGATATTGTCACAATTATAGAAACTGTCTCTTTAATCAGCTCAATCCCCCTCTTGGAGTAAAACTGGGGATATCTCTTCTCCCATAGGCTAGCTTCCCCTCCCTCATTCTAAAAGCATGAACTGTTAGGTTTATACAGAACCAACATTAATGGACATGTCATTTAATAGCAATAGCAAGCATATAAAAGTGCAAATATGCATTCATCATCTCACTTGATATGGAGGTTGAGGAGATTCTGAGGGAAAAGGTTGAGATTTAACCTCTGATCAAAGCAAGAGAAAGAGGAGTTGTTGTTTAGGCTTCATGATCACCACATGCCACCATTGCTGGTTTGGTCCAGTCTCATCTTTAGTCCGCAGCTGCTTCATTCCAATCTTCTCATTGCTAGATTTTCAACTCATGCACTTGTTTTCTGTCTGATATCATCAAACATGTGTGGGAACCCTTTCCTTAAAGCTATTGGATCACATACCTACCTACTGTAAGAGTTCTAAAAAAAATTATCATAGACAAAAAGATTCAAAATACCTTTACTTTTCTGTGATATGATGATTTGCTTACATGCTATGATATTTGAAGTATAGAGATTCAACCAAAAAAATTGAAACAATTAATAACTATAATGAAGTAGTAGGATATGAAATAAACACAAAAATCATCTGCCTTTTTTATATATTGTTAATAAAACCTAGCAGTGGAAGATAGGAAAATTAATTCCATTAGAAGTAACTTTAAAGTGTATAAAATACTTATACGTAAAACTACCATGACACATTCTGGACTTATATGAATTCAATTACAAAATACCTTTTACAGAAAAAAAAGGAAGACAAATATTTAGAGAGATTAATTGTTCATGGTTGGGTCACACCAATATAATAAAAACTATAATAATTAATTACAGACATTTCAGTAATAATCTGGTTGAAATTACTCCAGTAGCTGAGGCACAAGCTGTAATCACCTCATTTCATCATTTGTCTCTATTTAAAATGTCCTGGAGAAGAAAATAATATATAGAACTTATCCCAAAACAAATGAACTTCTAAGAAATAAAATGACTTTTAAAAATGACATCAACCTATCTGGTTTCTGACAAAGCTTTTTGACAATCCCATACATGACTGAATAGACCCATCAGATCCCAAGGATGCTAAAAGCATTCCTGTTTTCTGAGGCCAGTACCTAGTTTGGTCCTGTATATCCCAAAGCTGATCTCCCAATTTCTGTATAAAGGCAAAGGAAACTTCTCTCCCACTACAGCCTTTTGCAAGCAGCCTTGACTAATTCATTATCAGTCAGACTGATTCATTTTGAGTATTTTACATATCAAGAGTTAAAGCTTTCTGAATGTAACTGGCAAATTTATGTAAATTGAAATACAGAACAGCACTAAAATACCTTCCTTAGAATTTTCAGGGAGGAAAAACAGCAGTTTAAATTCATGTGCACCCAAGTCTTCCTCTAATGCTTTGCTAAGGTGGAGAGGTAATCCTTGGTGCTCGCATTCTGTGCTGAAAAGCATAAGTAATCAAAAGTCCCATCCAGCTGAAGAAGTTTGAGACACAACATCAGAGGATCTACTCATGCTTTGATAGAGATACACACACACACACACACACACACACACACACACACACACACACACACACACCATAAACCCCACTAAATGCAGAGAGGTTCCCCACCAGGATGCTCCCTACTGGCTGCAAAATTTTCTAGGAGGTCCACAACAATCCAGGACTGAATACTAAGATGAAGAAGAGGAATGGGGTGCATCATGCATTAGTCAAGGGAATTTCCACACTGGCAAAATCATGGATATTTTTTAGGTTTTTAAGAAATCTGAATCTGCACCATGACCCAAGACAGAAACTGGTCCTTCTCCACAGTGCTTTATCACTTAATGCCCATCCTTTCTAACCCCGGGTAGTTTCTTATAATGAACAAAGAGGATCACAGTGTCACCTAGTGGCACCAACTGTCACTTTCTACTTATGTGACTTTACAGATGATGTCCCTAAATCTTAGTCTCCTCATCCCTTTGGGATGAATATCTCCCCTGCTCCTTGCCTGATGGTGTACCATTAAATCTAAGCTCTGCTATTTATGTGATGTCAATTGACCTCTCAGTTGTCCCTTAACCTCTTTGGATCTTAGTTGTTTCATCTGTAAAAATCCCTGTCAACCTTTTCAAACTTTGGTGTCTCCAGGACAAATATCCCCCTCTATGATCTAGCCTAGCTACCTTTCTCATCTATAATTAGGATTTCTATGTCCTAGTTGGAAGAGAGCTCAAATGATACCCACTCTAATTCCCTTACTATACAGATAAAGAATAAGGAATTTGAGACCAAGGGAGAGGTCTGGCCCCAGGTCTGGCTGTTCCAAGTGAATGGCCGTAGGTCAAAAACATAGGAAGAGACAGAAACTGGTGCTCCAGATGCTAGTCTAGTGCTATCTTTTTGTGCCATGACTGGAAGTATTCAATCAGTAAACATTTATTAAGCACCTACTATGTGCTAAGAATTGTGCTAAGCTGGGCAATACAAAGAAAGACAAAAGACAGTCCCTGCTGTCAAGGACACAGTCAGGACACATTTTAATTCTGATTTCAGATTTATGTGGAATTTTTCATCAGTTTCATTAAAGATAATTATGAAATGACAAATAAATAATAATAAAGTCCTTTGCAAACTTAAAAGTGCTATATAAATGTCAGGTAGGTTTAATTATATTCTCATCATAATAACTGACATTTAAATAGATTTTAAGACTGGCAATGAACTTTACATGGATGGTTTTATTTGGGCTTCCCAATGACTCTCTGAGATAGTTATTATTTCCATTTTACACATGAAGAAACTGAGGACAATAGAAGAGAAGTCCAGAACTTAGCTAATAATAGAGAAAGGCAGGTTTTCCTGACTCCAGGTTCAACACTGTCCGTTATACCATGATGCCTCTTCTTCTACATGTGTATCACCTAAGCAGTGCTATGCTGTTAAATGTTTAACAAACCAGCTTTCAAAAGAAAGTATGCATAATCCACTTTTAAGTTTAATCTGTATTGTTAACATTTTTCCATCATTTTCTTAAATCTAGATATCAACAGAACAATAACATAAACCCTAATTTGTAACATTTGCCTATTTTTGAGATATAATTCAGGCTAGTATGAGAAGGCTCCAGAACACTCTTGTAGCTGGGACACACACTTTCACTAACAGAAAAGACGGTTTAGAGCATTGTACAGGTAAATGTTTATTTAAAACCAAAGCTCACAAGCCCTCAGTGTGATGTTTACTTCTGCCAGGAAGCTAGAGGCCTCATTAGCTCAAAACAAAAGACATTATCAAACAGGTTTCATAACAACACAATCAGTATGGTAGTGTACACACTCAGAAAATACATATGATGTGCAATGAAAGAACACAAATGGAAGGCATTCTTGTAAAGCATTGTTGAGGTTTAGGAATGTTTGGACCCCAAAACAGCGACACATGGGTCCTCCCCAAATGAATTCAACCCAAGCCTTCTTTCAGCTAAAGAAAAACAAAGTTTATTAAAAACCTACCACAATAGGTAGACTCTTAAGGAATCCGAACATTGGTGACACTTGTATGGACAAGATAGCCAGGATGAATCTGAGAACTTTCATGGAAACAAGATACAGAAAGACTGTGGGAGGGATCTAGGAGTGGTCAAGTAGTCTGGTGTGACTGGAGGTGGGGTCCAGGGAGGATCTTGAGGAGGATCTTGATGGACTGGGGTGACTAGAAGTCAGACTCCAGGAATCAAGACAATGGGATCTTAGGGTGGGAAGTAGCAGAAAACAGAGATTGGGGCAAAGCGATAATGGAAAGTTTATGGCTTCAGGCCAAAGTCTGATCAAATGGAAAGGTTCAAGGTGAATTCAAGGGGGCTCCCAGAGCCTATACCCCATCAGTTTTGTTATGGCCAAGGCAACTCATACCTCTGACATTTCAGGACTGCCGATATCTTCTGGTGATATCATCATATTTCTCTCTGCTTCTGTCTTCTGGGTGTTGAGTCTCTGTTTTCCATCAGATGCATAGTGTATGTTTGGCATTGCTTTACTGATCTTACGTACACAGAGCCTCTCTCTATTACCCTCTTCTGGGTTTTATTTCTTTAGGGGGAACAACTAGCCAAGAAGCCATAGTCCCTGGACTTGACTGAATACAAGAGTTACATGGACAGATCTGTACTTAAGGAAAATTGCTTGGGCAGAAGTGTATTGGATGGGTTGGAATGAGGAGAGAACTGAGGCAGGGAGACCAATTAAGAGGCTGTTGCAATATCTAGGCCTGATAGAGGTGACTAGGGCCTGAGCTAAGGAGGTAGTTATGGGAGTGAAGAAAGAAGGTCACACAGCTAATAAGTGTCTGAGGTAAAATTTTATCTCAGGTCTTCCTAATCCCAAGCCCAGTGCTCCACCCAGTAATTATGTCTTGTAACTGTGAAATGATCTTTTGCACCCAAGAGTAACATTTTACATTTATCCCTATTGAATTTCATCTTATTAAATTCAGCCTAGTGTTCTAGCTTAAGGAAATTATTTTTGGATCCTGACATCCAAGTGTACAGAAGGGACAGAGGAGGAAGAAGGGAGGATTCATAGGAGAGCTAGACAAGACTTTAGGAACCCTTCAACCCTTTCCTTTTGCATATAGGCAATAAGTGCAAATGTAGAATTTGAATTCAGTTCTCACTGCAGAGCCAGGGTGCCTTCCATTCTACCATACTCTGGGTTATAGAATCATGGACCTGGAGTAGGAAGCGACACTAGGGGCCATATAGGGTGACCTTCTCTTTTAGAAAAGAGGAAAGTGAGGCCTAGAGGAACTGATTTATCCAGGGTTGCACAATTACACAATTCATTCATTTAGCACCTACTACTTTGCAGGCATGATGCTCAGCTGTGGGGATAGAAGGAGAAACAAAGACAGTTCCTTCCTTTAAGGAACTTACAATCTAATGGAAGAGACAATATGCAACCAAATACATGCAAAATGAGCTATATATAGGATAAATAGGAAATAATTAAAATAGAGATGGTCCTAGAATTAAGAGGTATGAGGGAAGGCTTCTGGTAGAAAGTGAGATTTTACTTGGAACTTAAAGGAAGCCAGGGAGGTCAAGGTAGGAGGAGGCTAGCTTTTGAAGGGCTCTGAATGCCAAAGAGAGCATTTTATAATAGTTCCTGGAGGCAATAGAAAGCCACTGGAATTATTGAGTAGGGAAATGACATGATCAGACTGGTATTTTAGGAAATCACTTTAGTGGCAGAATGGAGAATGGATTGGGGTGGGAGGAGAGACTTGGGGCAGGCAGGTTAAGAGATTATTTCAGTAATCAAGGCATAAAATGATGAGGGCCTGTACTAGAGTGCAGTAAAATCAACAAATAATAGCTTGGATATGGAGAGTGGGAGACAATGAAGAATCCAAGGTGGCTCCTAAATTGTGAGACTGAGGGCCTGGCAAAATAGTTTTGCCCTCTACAGTAATAGGGAAGATAGTAGGGGAACTTTCAACACACTCACCAAATCCCCTTGACTTTGTAACTACTCAGGTCCCCTAATTACTAAAAATGAAAATTTTCTCTCAGGGAGCCTGGGAGCAAAAAAGGTTTCTATTAATTTTCCCTGATACCACAGTGAGAATATGATTCTCAACTCCCCACCCCCTTGGCTTCCCACTAGCACTGCTGCTGAGCAGTGTAGCCTGGCTTCAGAGGAAAAGAAGACACTGCCAACTAACATGCTGACCCAGGAAGACAAAAGAGGCCAAGGAAGGAGGCAGAGATCCCAGTGGGGCCTGTGCTTGAGGAGAAGTGTTAGGTGCTGAAAACTGGTTATTAAGTGACTGAAAAAGAACAAAGACATTTCTTACTGAGGCTGCCCCAATGCAAACCAAACAGAATCACCCAACAGGGCCCAGGGTGCCTGCCCCAGGGGGTCTCATTGTAGATAGGCAGATTCTTATGAAACTCAAGCTTCCAGTAATCTGTGTAGTAGTTGACCTGAATCCTTGGGGACAGCTCCCAGGCTCTTTTTCTTGAGGAATGGGGAGGGCACATATGGGAAGACAGAGAAAGAGGCAGAGTGTTGCAAGAAGTTCAAAAGCTGCTTCCTGGGTCGCATTGAATGGAATTAGAGTTGAAATTTCACTGGATATTTGAAAAAGTACTGCAGGAGCTGCTCTGTGCCCATTTGCAGTCATTTTTTTTCAGGACTGTCTAAGCCAGTATCTGCTGACATCCCCAACAACTGGCAGTAACTTCAAAGTGGTTTGACATGAAAGAACAGGTTTCTCAAAGGCAGGGACTGCTTTCTGGTGTTATCATCTTTGAATCTCTAGTACCTGGCACATAGTAGGTGCTTAATAAATACTCACTGATTAATTGACTGAAATTGGTTACCACGAACTCCCTAAGATTTTTCTTCTCCAGACTAATCATCTCTACTCCCTTTACCTGATCTTCAAAAGGCCCTATAGTCACTTCACCATTCTGGTCACCTTTTCCTGATCACCTAACCCTAGTTCATCAATATTCGTCTCTTCTAGCTCTATTTCTTTGATTTAACTGGAATTTTGAATAAAGAACAACGTAGTAACATCAGCCAGTCTAGGCTTCTATTACCAAGTGCCATGTCTAGTGCCTGGGACAGCTCCTGGGTTACAAGAACAACTCCCAGAAATGCTCCCCCAGGTTCAAGGTACTTTCTGCAGTTGCATTTCCTCAAAATCATGGCTCACAAGACCCCACAACAATGAGCTTAGTTTTATTGGTCTGTCAATAGTCACCACAGGTTCAAAACAATCGCATTTAATGAAATCACTTGGTAAAAAAAGTAGCAGCAGAATATATGTATGTATGTGTGTGTGTGTATGTATACATACACCATGTATGTATATATATATATATACACATATATACATATATACATATATATACACACACATACACTTCTCCTCAAACACAGGCCCCATTGGGATCTCTGCCTCCTTCCTTGGCCTCTCTTGTCTTCCTGGGCCAGCATGTTAGTTGGAAGTGTCTTCTTTTCCTTTGAAGACAGGCTACACTGCTCAGCAGCAGTGCTAATGAGAAGGCAAGGAGGTGGGGACATTGGAATCATATTCTCACCATGGTATCAGGGAAAATCAATAGAAACCTTTTTTGTTCCCTGGCTCCCTGAGAGAAAATTCTCATTTTTAGCAATTAGACGGCCTAAGTAGTCACAAAGTTAAGGGGATTTGGGGAATGTATTAAAAGGTCCCCTAATATCTCCCCTATTACTATAGAGGGCAACATCATCCCCCTAGGCCCTCAGTCTCACAACCAAGGTGTCATCTTGGATTCCTCACTGTCTCCCATTCCCATATCCAAGCTATTGTTTGTTGATTTTACTGCACTCTGCTGCACAAGGCCCTCATCAATTCATGCCTTGATTACTGAAATAGTCTGTTAGCCTGCCTGCCTCATGTCTCTTCCTACTCCATTCCATTCTCCATTCTGCCACTAGAGTGATTTCCTAAAACACCAGCCCGATCATGTCATTTCCCCTACTCAGTAACTCCAATGGCTTTCTTTTGCCTCCAGGAACTAATATAAAATGCTCTGTTTGGCATTCGGAATCATTTATAACCTAGCCTCCTCCATTGTTTCTGATAGACTTAGCCCCTCACAGCAATGCAAGGACCTAAAACATTCCCAAAGGACTCTTGAGGCAAAATGTCATCCGCATCTAGAGAAAGAACTATGGAATAAGAATGAAGTAGACTATTTTCTCTTGTTATGCTTTGTTTTGTTTTGGTTTCTCTCATAGTTTCTCCCATTCATTTTAACTCTTCTATGCAACATGACTAATGTGAAAATGTGTATAATAAGAATGTATGTGTAGAACCCACATAAGATTGCATGCCATCTCAAGGGGGGAGGGGGGAGGGAGGGGGAGAAAATTTAAAACTTATGGAAGTGATTGTTGAAAACTGAAAATAAATTAACTAAATTAAAAAAATAACCTAGCCTCCTCCTACCTTGACCTCCCTGGTTTCCATACATACATACATACATATACACACACACACACACACACACACACACACACACACACACATATATTATATATATATAGTGTGTATGTGTGTATCCATCAGAATGGATACCCATAAGGGACTCATTTGGAGGAACATGTGTGGCTTGAGCACACAAACATGGAGCAACTCATGGTCTAATGCCACAGGGTCACCAGTGTCTTCTGGAGATATTGTACTGCTCTCCATGGAGCTGAATTGTCATAGGCTCCTTTCACGTGGAATCCTCATTTGAGGTGCTACTTCTTCCTGTGAGGGGAGGGTAGGCTCTGCAACCTGTGCTTCAGTTTAAAGCCCAAGAGCTAAATTTCAGCTCTTTTAAAAAAGACTTCTCCTGATCATAAGGCTGAACAAAAGCAATTTTCTCTTTTAGTTGAGAGAGGTCTGTCAGCTCTCAGAGTTATCCTCCAAGAACCAAGTTCTTTTGGAAACCTATATAGCTAATCAACTTTTTAGAGCCTACCGATAGTTTGTCTATGAACCTACTTCTTTCTTCTAGCAATATGTACACAATTGTTCCAAGACCATGTTTAGAAAGTCTCATTACTAATTAACTGATAAAAGAACAAAGTTATTTTTTCTTTGATGCTGCCCCAGTGCAAACCAGATGGCCAGCCTGCATTCTCTAAAACAATTTCAAGTGCTGCTTTCCAACAAACTTCAAAGGGCTATTTGGGTATGAGGTGCCTTGGATAAGCCCTAAAGGTCCTTTGGGTCTAGCCTTGCACATTAAATGGATGAGATTAGGAGATATCAACCTCAACTAGACTGTATTGCTCTAAATTCTTGCCATGGAAATGTGCTCACTAACAAAACTCTCCCAACTTGAGCAAAGCAACAAGTCACCAAATCTTTCTTGTTCAAGTACAAAAAATAAATACAAGTATGTTGGTTGCTCTCTGGTTGAAGCATCACCAGAAGCTCTGCCTGAAAAAATATTGGGATGTGAGGGGATGTCCATCAATTAGGGAATGGCTGAAGAAGTTGTGGTATACTAATGTAATGGAATACTATTTTGCAAAAAGAAATGATGAACAGGCCGATTTCAGAAAAAACTTAGAAAGACTTGTACAGAATGATGGAAGGTGAAATGAGCAGAACCAGGAAAACACTGTTCACAGTATCAGCAACATTGTGTGATCATCAGCTATGAATGATTCAGCTCTTCTCAGCAACACATTGATCCAAGATAAGTACAAAGGACTCATGAAGGAAAATGCTATTCACATCCAGATAAAGAACTGATGGACTCTGAATGCATATGGAAGCATATGTTTTTCACTTTATTCTTTTTTGTGGTTTTTATCATTTTGACCTGTTTCTCCTTTCACAAATGTGACTAATGTGAAAATATACTTTACATGATAGCACATATATAATCTATATCAAATTACCTATCATATTTGGAAGAGGAGAGGGAGGAAGAAAAAATTGGAACTCAAAATCTTGTAAAAAGGAATGTTAAAAAATTGTCTTGATATGTAATTGGGGAGAAAAATAAAATTCTATTTTAAAAGAAGCTCTGCCTAAATTAGAAATGAACACCTGACTTTAGAGCTCAGCAATTTATAAGGCAACCTGATCTTTGGTCCCTTAGGAGTTAGGAGGGAATAGGAAGGTAGCAGGCTGATCTTGTAAGGACCAGGTAGGATGATGGCCCAGCAGTAGTTGTACTGTGCAGGGCAATAGAATATTAAAGAACCACAAGGCAGGGATCAAGGATTGTAATATCTGCAGGGAAGACACACGTACTCTTATGGAGAATCTATCTCCCACTGCCCCAGTATCCTGCAGCAAAGCTCCCTTTGTCCTAAGATCATTAGAGCTCTAACTTTCTACAATTCCCTACCATCTCAATCATTCAGTTCCTTTCCTTCTAGGTGCTGCCTTTAGGCCTCTCATTTCAGTAGTTAATCTCCTAAAATGCAGCCTCAAAGATGCTCAACTGAAGACTATATGTAAGAGTCTTTAACACACCTATATAACACCCCTCCCCTTCCTTTTCTTCCAGCTGCTTCTGAAGAGAAAGCAGCAGAGACATATCAGTGAAGAAACCAGTATTCATTCCAGGAACTCTAAAGGGGCAATTTGGCTTGAACCCAATGATTTTGTAATGAGTTCAGGAAGTTTAACCAGTAGCTTTCAGTAAAATCTACCCTAAAGTAGAAAATATCCAAGTGGCCAGGGTTAAGCCACCATTCCCATAAGGGTGGGTCCATGAACCTGGGAATGTGGCTTAATTCTAACCCCTTGGGATATTTTCTATTTTAGGGTGAACTTCACTGAAAACAGTTTCTACATAGCTCCTGTCCCTCCAGGTCAGAGTGCAAAGTCTCACCTGGGGTTCAAGCCCCTGGTACTCTGGCTTTTTAGGACTTCTTGCTGGAACAAGTCGAGATTTACCAACAATCCCACCATAGCTGGAATCTGAGGCCATTGAGGATTCTACCACCTAGAACTGAAAGAACAAGCAAAAGTGACTGGAATAAAACCAAACCCAGATGTGCAGGGTCATGAGACCACCCAGCTGAACTCACAGTGTCCAAGTTGTGGAGTGAACAGTACCTTCACCAGTTTTGGATGCAACTGAAAAAAGAGAGAGACTATCTCAGTCTCATAGTTTTAAAAACACAATCTGTTCTGAGTACCCAGCCAATGGAAAAAGGCTACACTCACCCCATGACATGTGAACTCAGAAACAAGTCTTTGGTGTCTTCAACATGAATGCCTCCATGTTAGGTGATCTGAGTATGAACAAAGCAAAGCCCATTACATCATCATCATCATCATGCATTACTGTTCTAAATCTTCTCTTCACTAGGTTGAACACCACTAGGTCCTTCAACCTGTTCCCTTATGGCAGGTCTTCCAGTGGTCTCACCATCGTCCTCACTCTCTTTTGTCAATGTCCTTTCAGTGAACATCCAGAACTAAACCTTGCCTTCTGAACGTACCCCAGACCCCTGTGATCCACTTCCCTCCAACCTTGGCCTTCCATTCCTCCCTCCCCATCCACATTTTTGTCACATGGACTGTGATGACATAAAGCAGATTTGGATTCTTTTATTCCATGTGCCTTTCCCTCCCTCTCAGTAGCCCCCACATCTATCAAGAAAGTCAACAAAAAATATTCACATCCATAATTAAGCAGGCAAACATATCCTCTAGGCTCTAACTACAAGTCATAGTAAAATGTTTCATTACCAAGCTCATAAAGAACTCATTCATAGCAAACTGGGGGGATTATCTCAGAAGCCCCAAACAGCCTTCTAAAATTGAACCTTCATGATGGCAGGGTGCTGTGGGCTCAGGCCACTCCATACTCTGCTCCCTGACTGAGCACAGACCTGTGTTATTTGATGACCTTGTTTCTAAGGAAGCATGGTAAGTAATTAGGGATTTTCAAAGCAGCAGGAAGGATTTGCACCATAACAGGCACCCAAAAGAGAATTATTTTGTGCCCTGGTAATTAGAACAGAGTTATAATTGAATTACTCTTCTCCCTATCCCCCCAAATCATTTGAACATAGAGGCACAAAGACACACAAGAGTTCTAGGGTCCCTTGTGAGTTATCCTAATTTGTTCCCACTTTTTAATGAGCAAATGCTCACTAAACATGTATGCAGACACATACATATGACTGCACACACACACACACACACACACACACACACAAAACCAGCTCTGTAACTGAAAAGATGCTTTTATAGAGAAACCATATAGCTGCTGAGTCTGGGCCTTCTAAGATGGCACTAGCTTGGTGGAGCCACCATGAATAGAGGCTTAGTTCTCAGTGTTGTATGTTCATCAGCTCTATTAAGCTCAGAGGACCTGATTCATGCTCATGAAACTCGCAAGAGACTTGTTTATTTATATTGTCAAATGCCAATTTGTTTTTTAATTAAATTGTACTTTTTTCAATTAACAAGCATATGCTTTATCTCCATCCTGGCTCACCTCTCCCCCACTGAGAAAGAAAAACAAAACCTTTGTAAAACATATGCATAGTCAAGCAAAACAAATTTCCAAGTTGACAATGGCCAACATGTTATGTTTCACTCTATATACCCCACCTCTCTGCCAGGTAGTGAATAGCATTCTTTATCATAAGCCCTATGGATTTGTGATTGGGCAATGTGGTGATCAGAGTTCTTAAGTCTTTCATATTTGTCCCTTTTTTACATTATTGTTATTGTGTCAACTGTTCTGCTGGTTCCTTTTGCTTCACTCCACATCACTAATTGCCTATTTCTAGAGCCATAACTTATTAGAACTATTGCAAAGTAGCATGGGCTACCTGAGGAGGTGGTGGGATCAGTCTAGATCAGATCATACTGCTCATTAGACTGCCAGCTCCTTGAGAAAGTAGAAACATTGACAAACTCCTTCTTGTTCTGCTTTTCCCCAAAACTCTCTGTCATTACAAAATAAGGGGTCTGATTTTCAAGCTAGAAGGGGCCTTCAAGGCCATTTAGTCTAACCTTTTCATTTTACAGATTAGGAAATTTAAGGCCCAGAGTGGCAAAGAGATTTGCCTAAAGTCACAAACGTACCAAGTGGAGGAGCTACAATTTGAACCCACATCTTCTGATTCCAAATCTAGGTCTTTCCCCCTTGCACCAGGATTCTTCCATGTGACAAATACGTTGCAAATGGCAAGATGGATGCTTATACTACATTCAACTACATTTTTAAGTCAAGATGCCAACATGCTTAAGAGTTGTAATTTCCTTGTCATTATGGGTGCTCCTTCCACCAAGACAAACCAGGACATTCCTGTAACTTAATGCCTTAAAGCACTAAATAAATGCTATCATTTTATTAATTATTGTTATGTTATCATGATTATATAATTATCAGTATGTTAATAATAATTCATGAAATTTTTGCCTTCTGTGTGTTTGGGTGCGGGAAAGGGAGATTCTGTCTTCTTATTCTATATTCGGCACATATATGTTATAAATGTGTGTGTACAAAGAAAGAGGGAGGGAGGGAGAGAGAGAGAGACAGACAGAGAGAGAGAGAGAGAGAGAGAGACAGAGACAGAGACAGAGAGAGACAGAGGGAGGGAGAGAGACTTCCTTTCTTTTGAGGTTTTAGGATTGAGGAGAAAACCACTACTCCACCATCTTTCTGGTCATGTTGATGAGGTTTGGGGATATTGGGACCCCAAGAATGCCAAGGCAGAGTTGCCTGGAATGAATTCCCACACTAAAACCATCTTTCAGTCAAGAAACAGTTTATTCTAACACCAATCAAAATCAGTGGAGTCCATTTGGGGAAGGGTGAATCTAGAGCTTATATGGAAAAGAGGCATGGGAAAGGAATGCCATGAATGCTAATTAGGTAATTTGGGGGTCCAAGTATCTTTGGAAGTTATGAATGAGAAAGTGCAGGGGGTAGATCAGACATCAAGGGAGTTGTTAGAGGCATGGACCTTGGGGATCTGGTGCCAAAAAGAGAGTCCTTGGGTCAATATCCCTGTCTCTGTCCAGATAAGGGAATTACAGCCATGTCTGCAACAAGGAAAAATTTTCTCACAATTGGGGGCCATGCTGGTTACTTTCAAAGACATGGCCTTAGGGTTTTTGGGAGTCCAGGTCCTACCACCCCATCCATGTAATCAGTCTTTGAGTACAGCAGTCTTCAAAAATTTTTTGCAGCTGAAAAGTTCATCCAATTTGGGGACATGATTCTCCAATCTCAAATGAGCTGGTCCTTGGAAGACAGAGAGACAAATATGTATCAACAGGCCGGTATCTATAGCGTTTTTAGATGAATAATTCCTGTGGCATGGTTTCTGAGAACCCAAAGTTGCTTCCATGAGATAATGATGTATCAGAGAACTCTGGTGGAGAATTCATCTGATACATTTCCCTTTAGGGTGGTTCAAGTCATTATTCAGGAGCTCCCAGTTCTTCTCAAGGAGAAACCTAGGCCCAGGGAGATTAAGTGACTTGCTTTCTGACCTGAATTCCTTCCTAATTTCTTCTTTTATGAGTACAGTTTTTCTTTCAAGCTATTCCAGAGCTTCTTGTTCTTCGTCTAGTATTTCTGGGGAGTCTGTAGGATTCTCTCTTGTATTCTTTCACATTGTAATGCTCATTCAAAAGTGCTCTGGTTTGAGATTCTGCTCATTTTTCCTTGTCTTTATGATTTTCTCTGTTGGATTATCTGCTTGTAGGGTGAGGTTTTATTCAGATTTTGTCTTTTGATCTTGCAGTCTTTCAGCTTCTTTCTTGTATTCCCCATCACTCACTTTGGGATTCCTCTCTATTCTCTGGTCCTTCTCCCTTCACTGCTGCCCAGACTCCAAGTTTTATGTACCTTTCCTAAGGTCTGACACTCATTTTTCCCTATGGCTTGCGGTACCGATTACGGATTCTATCCTGCCACAGCCTTCCAACTCTGGGGCCGCTCCCATCCCATCCCCCTCCATGTTTATTTCCTTTGTGAAGATGGGCAGAATCATCATCTGCCTCTAGAGGTGTTGAGAGGTGGGCAAGGTTTCAGAATAAATCACTACAACCAGACCCCAAATCACAAAGGTATGAGGTTGCTTGTGTTCACTGGGGTGGACACGCAGAGTAGGTTGTGAGTGGGAACACAAAGAGATCTCTAAGCATCAAGGTTCTCCAATGTGGCAACTAGGGGATACAATGGATAGAGTGTTGAACTTGGAATTAGGAGGACCTGAATGAATTTGAGTCTTGCCCCAGACGTTTACTAACTTTGGGACGCTGCGAAAGTCGCTGAACCTCTTCCAGCCTGTTTTCTCATCTGTGAAATACCTCACCGGGTTGTTGTACGATCAAATAAGATAACACACGTAAACTAGTTTGCAAAGTCCAAAGTGCTACATAAATGTTAACTATTTGTAGAGGGCCGAGCTCTGGACCGTGGCCCCCTGGGGAGCCCGGAGACGCCCAGGGGTGAGAACCCGCTTTCGGGTGCTGGGAACGCCCCTTCCGGAGCTGAGCTCTGCCTCCAGGGTGGAACGTGGGAGGAGCTACGGCAGGGTATATAAGGGGGAACACGGGAAGGTCGGGAGGATTTGGGGTAAGCAATAAAGTGCAGTAAGCAGCTCCTCGAGTGCACTGTTTGGTCATTCCCCTCCCCCACAGGAGGGGGCCGGAACCGTTGGACGACCGGTACAGCAGTTGGAGCAGTTGGAGAGGTAAGCTCCAGGCGACAGCTCAGGGCAGGCCCTGAGCAGCTGGCGCCCGAACAGGGACCGTAGGCCCCCCATAGTCGGGGGAAAGGACCAAACGCCCGTAAGCGAGTAAGGTGAGCCCCGCTGGGAGCGGGAAGAAGCCGCTGTTGCGCAGTGAGCCCCACACGTGCAGCGGGAAGAAGTGGCCGTTAGTCGGTGCAGAGATCCCCATGCGCGCAGTGGGAAGAAGTCGCTGACTAACAGCGCAGAGAGAGCCTCGCAGGCAGCGGGAAGAAGTCGCTGTTAGACAGCGCCTCGCAGTGAGACGGGAACCATGGGTCAGGGGTATAGTATCCCACTGATAAAGCCTGAGGAGAAGGCAGTGCTTGCTAGTCACCTGTATAAGCTTTGTAAGAAGGAAGGAATTAAGCCCCACTTAAGCCATTGTCGAGATTTTGTTGAGCATATTTGGAAGGTGTCCCCATGGCTAGAATATTCGGGGATCACAAAGAACAACTGGACGCTGGTAGGCCAACAAATGGCGTCCTGTGAGAAGCTCACGCCTGGTCTGTTAACGGACATGGATTACACCATGTACGGGCTGATTAAGATAGTCCTCCAAGGCGCACCACGCCCTGCTGCGGCTGCGTCCTGTGCAACCCAAGTGGGGGACTCCCTAGGAGAAACATCTGAGGAGGAAGGGAGGCCCCAGCCAACTGCACCCCCCTGTCCTTCAGGGGTTGTGGCGCAGCAAGATGGCGTGCGGCCTAGGGCTGTGGCGCAGCAACCCGGAAGTACCTCCGGTGCTGGCACAAGGCCCAAACCAGGGAAACGCCACCCCAGAGAGGAAGAGGTAGAGGACATTGCCGCTGACCTGGCCGCGCTGGCGTTGCCCAATGACTTTGCCTTCGGGCGCAACGGTAGGCCCCCTGGAGAGAGTGTAGTGGCTAGGAGCCTCCAGGAGGCCATGAGGCAGGGGGAGACCCTGGAAGGATGGGACACCGTACCACAGATGTTCCCAGTGAGAGATGCCCCAGGGGGGCAAAGAGCCCATGAGCCAATACCATTTAAGTTGCTCAAAGACCTGAAGGAAGCAGTGGCGAAATATGGCCCTTCGGCCCCATATGTCTCCCAGTTACTAAAGAATGCCACTTCCACCTGGCCATGGACCCCTGCTGATTGGAAAGATGTAGCACAAACGGTCCTTACTCCCGGCCAGTATGTTAACATGGGAGGCGTTGTGTAAACGAGAGGCCGACCTCTACATCGAGGAAAAGGACATCACTAACGCCGATGACCCTTTGAGATGCTCACTGGCACTGGGAAGTGGAAAACCCTCCAGAGCCAAACTGATTATACCCCTATGGTGTTTGCCGGGGTCACAGCCTGCACTCTGCAGGCCTTCGCCAAGGTAGAGGCCCAAGGGGAAGGCCGCTCCAGGCTTACAGGCCTGAAGCAGCGGCCTGAGGAAAGCCCCACTGACTTCGTCAGCAGGGTCCAAACAACAGTACAGCGCCTCCTTGGCCAGGGATCAGGCACCGAATTGGTCGTTACCCCAATTGTGAAAGAGGGGCTTAGAAGCCCATATCAGAAGGCCTTGTCTGGTCTCAGCTCGACTGCCTCTCTGACAGACGTAGTGGACCGCCTCTTGAGCACACCCAGCAAGGACCCCAAGTTAACCGCCATGGCTACCGCCTTGGCTCAGGGGCTACTCTCCGGCCTTCATGGCAGGTGGGACGCTGGGAACGGAAGGCGGGGTGTCAGCAGCACCTGCTACCACTGTGGCAAGCCCGGGCATTGGAGTAGGGACTGCTGGTCAAACCCTAACCCCAGCTGCTGGACCTGTGGCAAAAAGGGGCACCTGGCCAACCGGTGCTGGAATAGGCAGTACGGTGCTTCGGTGCCGGGAAACGGGAGAGGGGGCCCTCCTCGTGGGGGCCCCTGACCCCGGCACCCTCAAAGCTATCCCATCCACGTAGCCCCAGAGACCCCGATAGGACCACAGCCACTTCCAACAAGCTTGGACGACAGGTATCGCCGAGAGTTGGAACAACTGAAGTACTAACATGTACCTCGGCAGAAGGGGAAGGAGAGGAGCTAGATGTTGTCATTAAGCCATGGGACACAACAACAATCCATGTCCCTTCGGCCTCCTTTCCCCGATTAGTGGTAGGGCCTACCAGGTATTTTCCCGGCATTGTACATACACAATTACTCCCAGCAGGGGGTTCTGCTATCTGTATCACCAACCCCCACTGTTATCCTGTTACTTTGCCTCTGGGGACTCCTATCGGGCGCAGTATTGCCTTCCCATGGGTGGAAGAGAACACCCCGGACATAAATTGGTGCCAAGTTGTAGATAAGCAGAGGCCTATGATGACGCTTCTGGTAGAAGGACGCCCTGTTCTTGGCATGTTAGATACTGGAGCGGATCTTTCCGTGATAAATGCTGAACAATGGGCTCCCACATGGCCTCTAGAGACCTTATCTCTCACGGTCGCTGGCGTAGGGGGTGACCAGATAGCCAGAAAGGCGGCCAGGCACCTGACGTGGACTCATGCAGAACAAACTAGACTGTTCAGGCCGTTAAAGATAGCAGGGCTGTCGTCAGCCCTCTGGGGCCGAGATGTCCTTGAGCAAATGCACGTGCGCTTAGTCACCCCAGAACACATGGCGGAAAACTGATTGGGGCCACTCGTATGGTGAGATGCCCACGAATAGAATGGACTTCCCAACTCCCTGTGTGGGTGGAACAGTGGCCCCTGAGTGCAGAAAAGCTCACCGCCTTAGAACAGATAGTGAAGGGCCTGCTAGGGGCGGGCCACATAGAACCTACTACCAGCAACTACAATTCTCCTGTCTTTGTCATTAAAAAGAAGGCTGGCACGTGGAGGATGTTAATAGACCTCCGTGCCATCAATCAATGCATGAGGCCCATGGGCCCTTTACAAACTGGGCTTCCATCTCCAGCCTTTATACCCAAGGATTATTGCATACAGATCATAGACATCAAAGACTGCTTTTATTCTATTCCTTTACGACCTGAGGACTGCCATAAATTCGCCTTTTCGGTTCCTTGCCTGAATTTCAAGGGTCCCTCTCATAGGTATCAGTTCAAAGTCCTCCCGCAAGGGATGGCTAACAGCCCCACAATGTGCCAAGCTTATGTAGCGGCTGTTATAGCCCCCATAAGAGACACCTTCCCAGACGCCGTCATCCTGCATTACGTGGATGACATTCTCCTGGCCTCCCCAGACGCGACCAAGTTAACAGCTCTCGTGAAAGGGATGCTGAACTGTCTGGCAGAGTATGGCCTCCAGGTGGCGCCACATAAGATACAAAGCACGGCCCCATACCTCTATTTGGGCCACACCCTGCAGAATGCTTGGGCCTCACGGCAGCCACCCAACATTGACTTTCGGAAAGTCTGTACCTTGAATGACTTCCAGAAATTGATCGGTTCTCTCCAGTGGTTACGGGCCACAACGCCCATCCCCGAGAACCTCATGACGCCCTTGTATGATATCCTGAAGGGGGATAGTGACCTTACTTCCCCCAGGGAGTGGACCCCCGAGGCCAAGAAGGCCCTTTCTGACATCCAACACCGATCTGACGGCTATATTGTGCAGTATGACCCTGTTAGCCCCATTTATGCTGTCATACTCAACCCTGACTCTCTCATTGCCTGTCTTTACCAACGACATGGGGCAATAGAGTGGTTGTATCCCAGGAAGGCGAAAAGGAGCCTTCCCAATAAGTACCTCCTTTTGGCACAGTATTGTTTAGACATTGCTCAGCGTGGTCTCCAGATCTTTGGTCTGTACCCGCAATTCAATTTTCCCACTGGCGAAGAGATCCTCCGCCTGTATGCGGATCGCCATGAAGAATGGGCCATTCTCTTGTCTATGTGTGTCTTTGTCTCGTTGCCTTTGCCGCCGTTCCTTCGGGGATGGACGGCGCTACCTTTGTCTCCTCCCTCTTGTGTTGTGTCTTCCCAGCCCATCTCGGGCCCCAATGTTTTTACGGATGCCACAAAGCATGGCCGCACAGCTGTTTATGCCCCACACTGTAAACTGCTGAAGGTCTACACTACTCCTTACACGTCCGCCCAGAAAAATGAGCTGTATGCCATATGCCAAGCTCTGCGGCTTTTTCCGGCCATCCCATTCAACCTTATAACAGACAGCCTGTATTGTGCTGCGGCCCTTTCTGCCTTGACATTGGCAGCCATTAATCTCCGTTTGTCCCCAGTGGCCTCTTTGCTGGTTGATGCGCAAACCCGTCTCTCTGCTCGCGCTCAACCCATTTACGTTTTGCATGTCCATTCTCACATGAGTCTTGCTGGCCCCATTTATCAAGGTAATGATGTGGTGGACAAGGCCTTGCTATGCCCCATGATGGCCGACGCCCAGCAAGCTCACTCCAAGTTCCATTTGTCCGCCCATTCCTTGCACCTCCTCTATGGCCTGTCCAAGGACAAGGCTCGTGCCCTTGTTAAGCGCTGTACCTCCTGTGTCCCTTTTCGCCCACCTCCACGGGACCATGCCGTTAACCCTCGTGGTACCTACCCCAACGAGGTGTGGCAGATGGATGTCACTCATTTTGGCTCATCCCCGATACATGTGACGGTTGACACCTTTTCAAACTTCCTTTTTGCTTCTTTACACCCTGGTGAAGCGGCCCGTCATGTTACAGTGCACCTCCTTCAGTGTTTTGCCCTTGCTGGACCCCTCAGAGTCCTTAAGACCGACAACGGTCCAGCCTACACTTCCCGCGCCTTTGTGCAGTTTTGTTCAGAGTTCACTATTTCCCATGTTACTGGCATTCCTTACAATCCCCAGGGCCAGGCCATTGTGGAATGTGCCAATCGCACCCTCAAAGCTCTCCTCGTTAAACAAAAAGGGGGAGCTGGGGGTCTCCTCTCTGGCGCTTTGCTGGCCCAGGCGGTATTCACCCATAATTTTTTGACTTTTCGGGACGACAACACCACACCAGCTCTACGCTTCTTTGTCCCCTCGAGACCTAAGACCAAATTGTCCTTCCATGAGCCCCATCCCTCCACCTGCTTAACAGGTGCGCGGGTGATGTGGAAGTCGCCGACCGGGGTCTGGGAAGGCCCCGGCACAGTTGTTATTAGAGGACAGGGTCATCTTTGTGTTTTACCAGATGGCGGAACAGATGCTGACCAACGGTGGGTCCCGACCCGATGGGCAGCAGAACTCCAACCAGGACAGCTCGGAGGGCCGGCCGCAACCGGAGCCGGAGCAGATGGCGAGACGACGGCGACGTCGTCAGGGGCACCGCTGCTGACCCACGGCGCGCACCAGGAGCCAGAGGAACTGGGCGAAGAAAATGGCTGAGCTGTTCCTCTTGCAGCTCAGTCTCTCCATGGCCCAAGCCTCACCCTCCAAATGGTACAACCTCACCAGCCCCCAATGACGACAAGCAGACAAACAAGGCCAGCACTACTGGGCCGTCATGAAGGACCCCCCCAACCGTGAGAGTGCTGGGATGGGGGAACAGACCCTCAAAACTCTTCGTTAGAGGCAATGCCTCCAAGTTAGTGGGAGACAGCCCCTCAGATTACATCCAACGGGGCGCCCAGCTGGGAACTCCCGAGGCCGCCACTGTACACACCTTTCGGCGCCCCATGACTTTTGTAGCCTATACGCAGCCAATTTGCTTCACAGCGGCTACCCTCACCAACCTCTCTGACTACTGCTTGCAGTTACGGACAGTTAACGTTACTTCTAACCCGCATTTCGCTTCTGACCTACATAATCACACTACCCGACTAAACGTTTCTCTGCTAGCCATACCCCACTCGCTGAACTGTACCCAGGCCCAGAGACAGGCGTACCATCAGTTCTCCCCACACTTCAACCATACTCCTGCCCCAACCCCATGTCCGGAAGGCTATGGGGCCGTGTGGGGAACCTTCAAGGCTTGTTCCACCGGCGTGTTCTCTTGCGGCCCAACTGTGGGTAACGTGTCACTCCTCTTCTGAGGCCATGTAGCCAAATACAAGAGGTATCGACAGCTTCTAGCCCCTGCCCCTGTTGCTTTCCCCTATGGGACTGTCCACTCCGAACTCTGGAAAGTGGGACTTGCTCTTGCCCCCACGAATACAACAGTGGAGGTGTGGCCATGTTTCAACTCCACCAAGGCCCTGACCCACTGCCGTGACTTCACGGGCAGTACTTGGAAAGCGTTGTTCGGCAACTCCAACAGTACGTGCCACCATCGTACTGAAGGCAAGGACATACTGTGTTACCGATTTTACGCTTCCGTGCGCACCCCGCCAGATGAAGCTTTTCTCTTTTGCCATCCTGAAAACACCTCGGTCACGCCCATGTCACCGTCAGCAGGGTTGCCCAGATACCACGTCACCTGCTTCAACGCCACCCTGACCGACACCATCGACTTCCGGTACAAAGACCGCCTGATCTTCCTGGTGCGGAGAGTCCCCTATCAATTGCTTCCTGTCAAAGCTGAACAGTTTGCTCTCACGCCAACTGACGAACTGTGGCACCGCGTTGCCCACAAACCCCCAAAGGCCCCTTTGACCCGCACGCGCCGAGAGGCGGGCGACATCGTATTCGGGCTCCTGAACCTTGCCATCGAAATTTATGAGGAGTTCCAGATCCAAGAACTGTGACAGAGCGTTGACGTCCTGGCGTCCACTCTTCAGACCTTTATGCACAAAGAACTGGGCGCCTGGGCTGTTCAAAACGCCATCAACAACCACTTTCAGCTGTCCATCGGGGCCCTTGCCACCACAGTCCTGTGGCTCGGAGACAAACCTGCAGCTCACCCAACTCTATATGCACCTACTGTGCCACTACAAGTATGCCCCGCTTTGCGTTACTCCATTGCCAGTCAACGGGACTAACACCTCCTTTCCTGGCGACTGGGACAGTGTACGCGCTGCTTTGCAGGGCACCCTACTTGTGGAGAACGCAACCGGGGACATCCAGCAATTGGCCCCGTTCATTGAGGAGCTGCGGAACACCAGTGCTGAGTTCCAGCGACAGCGCGCTCAAGAAGCCAACGACCTCATCCACTGGCTTGATGGCCTGGTGAACTTCCAGTGGCTCACCGCCTTTCTGGTTCCTGCCGCCTTCCTGCTATTGATCTGCGTCTGCCTTCCCTGCCTGCTACGATGTGTTTGTGAACTGATCAGACGAGCTATCCTAGATGTGAAGGCTGACCTGCGTTCCCTCCTTGCATCCCCGCAAAACCCCCACGTGCAGGACACCACCCCTGTTTAAACAAAAAGGAGGAGTTGTAGAGGGCCGAGCTCTGGACTGTGGCCCCCTGGGGAGCCCGGAGACCCCGGGGGTGAGAACCCGCCTTCGGGGGCTGGGAACGCCCCTTCCGGAGCTGAGCTCTGCCTCCAGGGTGGAACGTGGGAGGAGCTACGGCAGGGTATATAAGGGGGAACACGGGAAGGTCGGGAGGATTTGGGGTAAGCAATAAAGTGCAGTAAGCAGCTCCTCGAGTGCACTGTTTGGTCATTCCCCTCCCCCACAAGAGGGGGCTGGAACCGTTGGACGACCGGTACAGCAGTTGGAGCAGTTGGAGAGGTAAGCTCCAGGAGACAGCTCAGGGCAGGCCCTGAGCAGCTATTAATATTAATTCATGTGCTTTTTGTATCTGGTGGGGGACAGGGTGGGAAGGGTGGATTCTATCTAATCTCGTGGTTTCAATTATAATTATCTATTCATGTTAAGTCATTTTTTTCATTTGGGTCTGACTCTGTGTGACCCTATTTGGGGTTCTCTTGGCAAATTTACTGGAGTGCTTTTCCATTTTCTTCTCCAGCTCATTTTGCAGATGAGAAAACTGAGGTGTCCAGGGTCACCCACCTACTAAGTGTATGAGGCCAGATTGAGACTCATAAAGATGAGTCAGTCTTTCTGATTCCAAGCCCAGCACTCTATCCGCTGTGCCACTTAGCACATAATTCCTTTTTCTGAAGGTTTTAGGATAGGGAAAGTGTACAGAAAATAATGCCATCTTTCTGGTCATGTGCTCCGTCTTTAGATAGGATTATACGTAGGATCACAGATTTTGAGCTAGAAGGGATCTAGAAATAATTCAGTCCAATTCCTCCAGTTTGCAGATAAGGAAACTGAGGCTCAGAGTAATTAAGGGACTTACTCATGGTCACACAAATTTCAAAGGTAGCAATAATAATAGCTAACATTTACATAACACTGCGTGCCACACTCTGTGCTAAACTATTTATAAATAATATTTCATTTTATTCTTACAACAACTCTGGGAGGTAGGCATTATTAAGGTAGGATTTGAACCCAAGTCTCCCTGACTCCAAATACAGCATTCTATTTACTATAACCTGTGCAAGGTCACACAGGCTATACATACAACATGAATAAAGTCAAAGTCTTCTGGTTCCAAATCCAGTGGCTTTCCCACTTCATAATACCACCTTTTTATGAAGCATCTTATACAACTACATTATCTAGGTTAATTAGGTGACTACACCAAACTCTGAAAAGTACAGAGAGATCTCTGGGGCTCAGCTCTGCCACTTGCAACTTGTGTAACTTTAGGTAAGTTGCTTAACCTCTCTGGGCCTCAGTTTCCTCATTTGTAAAGTATAGGACTCTATGACCCCTAGGGTCCTTCCCTGTTTAAAATGTGTGATCCTATGATCACACATGGGGGGGGGAAGAGGAAGTATGACAATATTATTCCTGTACTTTGTTAATTTCAGTTATTCCATATTGATTCTTTTTAGAGTCCATTTCTTACAGGGAATTTTTTGACATCACCTTTATTTGGGGCCTATAACCTAAGCAACTGATAACCAGAGATGACCAAAAAGTAAGGAAAAAGAAAAACCTTGAGATTATGTTATATAAGGTCAGGCTAAAAAAGTTGGAGAAGAGGGAACAAGGGTGGTGGTGGCATATTAACTATCTTTGGATATGTAGAGAGTTGTCAGAACAATTAAATTTGTTCCACTTTGTCCCAAAGAGAACTAAGAAAAGTAGATGAAAGTTGCCGGTAGAAGTCATACTCAACTTGAATCTTCAGGCAAATTTTCCCAATAATCTAAATATGTACAAAAATGGAATAGAAGTGAATTCCCCATCACTGGAAGTGTTTAGAAGGAGGCTAGGTGATCATTCTGGGGGGAAGTTGTAGAATACGGTCATGATTTGGATACAGTTTGGACTTCTGAGGTCCCTTTCACCTCCAAATCTGTGATGCTATCAAGTGGGAGAGAGGAAAGGGGATACTGAGAGTTGAGGACATCTTGATGGTGACAAACCTCATCATGTATCTGGTTAGGGCATTGTGCCAAAATTTTGACATTAAGTACAACTGAAGAAAGAGAAGAAAGCAGCAGTGAAAACCAGTGTCCCCTGTACAACTGATTCTCAGTTTGATCTGCACTGCTTTCCCGGGATAGAATGTAAGATCTTTTTCACTTCCATCTTCTGAACTCCAGAACCTAGAACACAGTAGATGTCTAATAAATGGCATATTGAATTTAATTGAATTGAATATCCCAGTTTGGATTTTTAAGATCCAAAAAAAGACCCTAAGTCAAGTGTCACCAAGATGTCACAGTTAATGAAATTTTATTCAAAAATAATTCATTCTTTTGGCTTCCTCTCTCAGTCAGTGATCTTTTGAAATACAAATGCTCCTGTGAGGGAGGGACCTCCAAGGTTGTTCTTCAGCTCTAAATTTTGATTGACTACATGAATGCAAATATAAAAGAAAGTCTGTTATTTTTACTTAAACTACAAACGTGTTAATAATGAGATTATGAAGATCTTGGTCTTTAAGTCCCAAATTAATAATGTTCAAGCCGAATTCTGTTGGGAAAGAGCACATGCAGAGAACAGGAGTCATGGAAACTTAGTGCAGGGATGTGGTAGAAAAGCAAAATAGAATGAATTTTATTTTTTTTTAAATTTATTTATTTAACTTTTAACATTCATTTTCACAAAATTTTGGGTTCCAAATTTTCTTCCCATTTGTCCCCTCCTCCCACCCCAAAACACTGAGCATTCTAATTGCCCCTATCACCAATCTGCTCTCTCTTCTATCATCCCTCCCTTCCCTTGTCCCCATCTTCTCTTTTGTCCTGTAGGGCAAGATAACTTTCTATACCCCTTTACCTGTATTTCTTATTTCCTAGTAGCAAGAACAGTACTCGACAGCTGTTCCTGAAACTTTGACTTCCAACTTCTCTTCATCCCTCCCTCCCCACCCATTCCCTTTGGAAAGCATGCAATT
The DNA here is from genome assembly GCF_028372415.1 of Notamacropus eugenii. NCBI lineage: Eukaryota > Metazoa > Chordata > Mammalia > Diprotodontia > Macropodidae > Notamacropus > Notamacropus eugenii. Next base: position 248,127,100 of record NC_092872.1, on the reverse strand, counting down.
CAATATAGGCCATATCTGTGTAGTTTTGCAAATGACTTCCATAACAGTCGTGTTGTGTAAGACTAATTTCCCTCCATCCTATCCTGCCTCCCATTGCTTCTATTCTCTCTTTTGATCCTGTCCCTCCCCAAGAGTGTTGACTTCAAATTGTTCCCCCCTCCCATTGTCCTCCCTTCCATCATCCCCCCCACCCTGTTTATCCCCTTCTCCCCCATTTTCCTGTATTATAAGATAGGTTTTCATACCAAAATGAGTGTGCATTTTATTCCTTCCTTTAGTTGAATGTGATGAGAGTAAACTTCATGTTTTTCTCTCACCTCCCCTCTTTTTCCCCAAACTAAAAAGTCTTTTGCTTGCCTCTTTTATGAGTGATAATTTGCCCCATTCCATTTCTCTCTTTCTCCTCCCAATATATTTCTCTCTCACCACTTAATTTCATATTTTCAAGATATGATCCCATCCTATTCAATTCACTCTGTGTACTCTGTCTCTGTCTGTGCGTGCATGTGTGTGTGTGTGTGTAATCCCACCAACTACCCAGATACTGAAAAGTTTCAAGAGTTACAAATATTGTCTTTCCATGTAGGAATGTAAATAGTTCAACTTTAGTAAGTCCCTTATGACTTCTCTTTGCTGTTTACCTTTTCATGCTTCTCTTCATTCTTGTGTTTGAAAGTCAAATTTTCTTTTCAGCTCTGGTCTTTTCATCAAGAATGCTTGAAAGTCCTCTATTTCATTGAAAGACCAATTTTTCCCCTGAAGTATTATACTCAGTTTTGCTGGGTAGGTGATTCTTGGTTTTAGTCCTAGGTCCTTTGACTTCTGGAATATCCTATTCCATGCCCTTCAGTCCCTTAATGTAGAAGCTGCTAGATCTTGTGTTATCCTGATTGTATTTCCACAATACTTGAATTGTTTCTTTCTAGCTCCTTGCAATATTTTCTCCTTGACCAGGGAACTCTGGAATTTGGCCACAATGCTCCTAGGAGTTTCTCTTTTTAGATCTCTTTCAGGCAGTGATCAGTGGATTCCTTGAATACTTATTTTGCCCTCTGGTTCTAGAATCTCAGGGCAGTTTTCCTTGATAATTTCATGAAAGATGATGTCTAGGCTCTTGATCATGGCTTTCAGGTAGTCCCATAATTTTTAAATTGTCTCTCCTGGATCTATTTTCTAGGTCAGTTGTTTTTCCAGTGAGATATTTCACATAATGTTCCATTTTTTCATTCTTTTGGTTTTGTTTTGTGATTTCTTGGTTTCTCATAAAGTCATTAGCCTCCATCTGTTCCATTCTAATTTTGAAAGAACTATTTTCTTCAGTGAGCTTTTGAACCTCCTTTTCCATTTGGCTAATTCTGCTTTTTAAAGCATTCTTCTCCTCATTCGCTTTTTGAATCTTTTTTGTCAACTGAGTTAGCCTATTTTTAAAGGTGTTATTTTCTTCAGCATTTTTTTGGGTTTCCTTTAGCAAGTTGTTGACCTGCTTTTCATGCTTTTCTTGCATCTCTCTCATTTCTCTTCCCAGTTTTTCCTCCACCTCTCTTACTTGATTTTCAAAATCCTTTTTGAGCTCTTCCATGGCCTCAGCCCATTGAATATTTATTCTGGATGTTTGGGATACAGAAGCCTTGATTTCTATGTCTTTCCCTGATGGTAAGCATTGTTCTTCCTCATCTGAAAGGAAGGGAAGAAATATCTGTTCATCAAGAAAGTAACCTTCTACAGTCTTATTTTTTTTTCCCTTTTCTGGGCATTTTCCCAGCCAGTGACTTGACTTCTGAGTGTCCTCTCCACACCCACTTTGCCTCCAGATCTGCCCAGCCAGTGCTTGGGGTCTGAGATTCAAATGCTGCTTCCCAGCCTCAGGGCTTTCAGCGGGGGCGGGGCTGCTATTCAGTGTGAAATTAAGTTCAGGTGCTCAGGTGGGGCAGGGCCAACACATGGGGCTCAGTTCCTTCAGGGGGTTTATGCAGAGACCTTCAACAATGGATCCAAGCTCCTTCCTGCTTTGGGAGCCCCTGTCTGCTGCTGCCTCTGCTGCTGCTTCCCTAGGGGGCCTGAGTTATGGAGGCACCCTGCTCCCCTCTCGGTGAGCCAAAAAGACTTTCTCACTGACCTTTGCCACCTGTGGGTGGAGGGACCCACACGGCCTGCTGGAGATCCCGTCCCTGAAGCCTGCTCAGATCTGCTCCTCTTGGTGCTGCATGGCCAAGGCAGGTCCAGTGCACAACGGACCTTTTTTCAGGTCTCTCTGGAACAGAAATCTCCTCCACTCCATTGTTCTGTGGCTTCTGCTGCTCCAGAATTTGTTGGGAGTTCTTCTTTACAGGTAATTTATGGGCTGTGGATTCGGAGCTAGCGTATGTGTATCTTTCTACTGCGCCATCTTGGCTCCTCCTCAATAGAATGAATTTTAACAAGTAAGAAGCAATTGTCCTATATACAAACAACTGTTCCCTCTCACTCATAGAACCCCCCCCCCCCCAGAAAGGTACCCAATGTTCTAGGTACTTTATAGATCAGAATCCTTTTCAAATCAAAGCTCACAAGCCCCTACTGATGTGATTACTTCTGGAAATCACAGGTCACATTTAATTTAAAGTATATTTAATGAAAAAGAATAGTACTAAAATAGCAAAGCATTTTGCCCATAATCCTTGAGCTCACCCTACTCTCACGTACCTATATGTATATACATATATACACATACCTTCAAATGGAGAAAGTGGTAATGTGCACATGAAGAATATTGTGCCCAGGGTGCAGGACTGGAGGCACCTCTTATACTTGCACTGGCAATGATGCAGAGTGGCCAGCATCTTCTAGTCATGTCACTGCACAACTCTCTGCCTGGCTTTCTGTCCAACAGATGTTGCCTTCCAATGTTCCCCAGGAGGCATGCTAGCTATCTCAGTTCTAATCTCCATGGAAGCTGATCCCCAGACTTGTAGTTTCAGTGCCATCTGTGACCACATCTAGCATCCACTATGAATGCTGTGGTTATTAAGAATTTACCCTATGGGACATGGCTGGAGATTTTTCAGCCTCCCATTATGCCTCAGCCATAGTGCTTGACTGAGGGGCTACTTTCAGGATCACCTGTTACTGTTTCATATCCATACGACGGATGGTAGACAGGTGCAATGATTGTAACCACTTCCCTACAGGAGAAAGCTCTAGAGTTCACTCAATCAGCTCGATCAGCCAGTGACTATCAACCTTTTTCCTCAATCCTGGCTGCTAACAGAAAGCAATTGACGCCTAAGCTAAGATCATATGTGCCCTTTGAACTCTACTATGTACTCCATATCCTCCATAGTCTCCTTTGCATTCCTTAGTTTAAATTTTATCTTACTTATGATCAGAAGCTCTTTCAGTTCTCAGTTTGTATCACAGTCCAAGAGCTTTACTTCTTCAAATAGAAAAGGTTGTTGGTTGTTGTTGTTCAGTCATGTCCAATTCCTCGTGATCCCATTTGGAATTTTCTTGGTAGAGACACAAGAGTGGTTTGCCATTTCCTTCTCCAATTCATTTTATAGATGAAGAAACTGAGGCAAACAGGGATTAAGTGACTTACTCAAGGTTACACAGCTAATAAATGTCTGAGACCAGAGACTGAACTCAGGTCTTCCTGACACCAGGCCCAGCACTCTATCCACTGCATTACTTAACTTCTGGATAAAGCTATGGTGAAGAAAATAACCCTTTATCATGATCCTCTGTTCTGTGCAGATTACAAGGACTAGGAAGGTTGGAGATGACTGAAAATACTGGTGAACTTTACAACTTTCCCTCAGAAACAAATCATAGCCTGGGCTCTTTCTGTATAATATCAACTGACATGAGCTATGATGGTCCAAGAACTAGTATGTTCTATTTATACCAGTATGATGTGGTAAAAAGAATGGTAGAGTTGGAGTGAGAAGATCTGGGTTTGCATTCCAGCTCCAACATTTATTAACTGTGTGACTGATTCTTAGATAAACTTGATCAGATCAAAGTGTAAGAAAGAATGTTCTAGCAGAAGGAAATCAGACCAAAGATTGGAGAGCAGAGGTAGGAACAAGAGGAAGAGGATCTACATTAGGGTGGTGGCAGCTGAATCAGAAAGGAGATAATGGATGTGAGACACCATGGAGATGGAGCCAACAGGACTTGGTAAGGGCCTGGATATGAGAAGTGAGGGAGAGAGGAGACAAAAACAATCTCAAGGTTATGAACATGGAAGCCAGAGTCAATGGTGGTACCATGGACAAAAATGATGAATTCAAGAGAAGGAGCAGGTTTGGCGGAGAGGAGTTACATTTAGTTGGAGGTGCCTGTGGGACATCAAGACAGGGATGGATGGGTGAGGTTTACAAAAAGTCATAACTAAAAGGAATGGGAGTCTTCTATGTAGGTGTGATAATTAGAATGAGGTGGTTGAGATTGCCAAGTAAGAGTGTCTAGAGAAATGAGAGAAGGAAGCCAAGGATAGGACCTTCAGAAATACCTGCATTAAAAGAGCTACTTTCTAGAGAATAAAAAGCAAAAGATAGAAGCAGAAAAAAAGTAGAAAATGTATTTATTCAATTAACATTAGAGCCAAAGTCTGATTTCCACTCCACTTTCACATGAGCCAATATGTGTACGCATTACTGTAAGTGATCATTCCAGACCTGAGGAATGGATGTGTCTTCTGAAAGCTGTCATTGGGTCTTCTTTATCCACAGATCCTAGTGCTGCTCCTGTGGGGCAATCACACCTTTCCTGAGGATTATATTCCCATATAGAGCTGTTTCTCTGAAAAATGAATAATGAGTCAATCAACAAGTGTACTTTGTACTCAGTGCCTACTAGGAGCCAAATACCACACTAGGGACAAAACGCCAAAATAAACCAGTCTATCTATCCTTAAGGAGCTTAAGTTATGTGTATGTGTGTACATATAAGTTAAGTATGTGTGTAAATATAAAATACATGCAAATTAAATGGTAATGAGGGAGAGGGATTGGCATCTTGTGGGATCAGAGAAGTCCTCATGCAGTAAGGACACTTGAGCTAAGCCTTGAAGGCATCTTTATATTCTCAGAGATAGAGATGAGCAGGAGCACAGCCCGGAAATGGGGGGACAACCACTATGAAAGTCTGAAAACAATGTTACCTAGAAGGAACCAGTGGAACACTTTGGCCAGATTCAGTCCGCTTAATAAAAGGATTTGTTCTGTGACATTTAGTCAATTAAACGGCCACACTTGAAAACCTAGAGTTCCGCATGTGGCCTCAAGGCTGCAGGTTCATCACTGCTAGGAGAGAGTATACAGCAGGCATGAAGGGGAGTGACATCAAAAGAGTTGGGAAGGACAGGGAACAGCTGGAGAATGAAGGGCTACAAATGACCAAGAAATATCTATGGATTTGATCCCAGAGGCAAGAGGGAGCCACTGGGTCTCCTGGTCTAGCAAGATCACACAAACTTTGACAATATGATTTGGTCTTTAATTTCTATCTTATTGTTTTTGTGAGATTTTTGCAGCTGTGTGAAAGATGGACTGGGTTGTTAGGTGGTGCAGTGGATAGAGTACTGAGCCTGAAGTCAGGAAGACTCATCTTCGTGAGTTCAAATCTGACCTCAGGCACTAGCTTTGCCACCCTAAACAACTCACTTAACCCTGTTTGCCTCAGTTTCCTTATCTGTAAATGAGCTAGAGAAGGAGATGACAAAAAAAAAGGAAATGGCAAACCACTCCAGTATCATTGCCAAGAAAACCCCAAGTGGGGTCATGAAGAGTCAGATAAAGCTGAAAAAAATGATGGAACAAAAGATGGACTAAATGGGGGAGAGAGATTTGAGACAAGACCAGTGAGGAGGCTGTGGCAATGATCCAGGTAAGAGGGGATGGGGTCTAAAGTAGAGTGGTATCTGTGTGGATGGACAAAAGGGGACAGATAAGAATGAGAGATATGAGGGAGAGGGGTGAGGAAGAGTGAAGAATGGAGGACGCCTAACAACGGACAAGCAGATATAGTGGACAACTCCATCTGGGAAGGCTAGTCCTGAGGGCAAGGAAGGAGAGGGGAGATAGAGAAGAGGGAGGAGCCTTCAGAGTCCTGTGCCCAGGTAGAGGCTTCAGAGCAAGGGCTTGGTAGGAAAGACAAGAGTGAAGGAGGAAGGATACTCTATAAAAAAGTAACATTAAAAATGCTAAAGCTAGAAAGGATCTTATATATTATCAGGTTCTACCCCAGCATTTTACAGATGAGGAAACTGATGCCCAAAGAAGGGAAGTTACTTAGCTAAGAGTAACCATAAGTCAATGGCAGAATTAGGCCTAGACTCTAGGTCACCAGTGAACTTTCTCCTACACCATACTAGATTCCTCTTTTCCTTTTTTCTCAAACAGAATCAAGTATGGTATGACCTGTGACCTTATGAAGTACATTGGTCCTGTGGTATCTACTCTAGAGGTCATGAGGAAAAGCTTCCACTTTCCTTTGGGAAGAAAGGAGACCTTAAAACTACCAAAGAGTGTGTAGCTCCCATTCCACTCTTCCATGGGACCGCCATTACAAGGCACAGATAGACATATCAAATGTTTAACAGAAAGCATTTAGTTACCAACCTAAAGAATATGTCTCAAATATCGATGGTAGACTAAACATGACCACATATGCAAAAATGATTTGTGGATTTTACATTTCTGGTGGCACATTTTCCCCTTATAAGTGAGCCACTGGGAGAACCAGAGAAAAAGTCATTCAGTCAAAAAAAAAATGTATTAAGCACTTACCATGTGCCAAAGATAGTGATAAGCCCTGAGGATACAAAGAAAGGTAAAGACTAGTCCCTGACCTCAAGAAGTTTACATTTTAACTGGGGAGACAACATTGAACCCCTGGGGAGATACAAAGATATCAAGAAAGAAAGAATAATAAAGTAAAAAGGACACAGCAGAGAACAGAAGAAAACTCACAAGGAAGCAAAGACGGACAGCTTCGAACACAAAGCATTGTATATATTATATGTTTTTTGAAATGGAAAGTTATTGCTGTATATTTTGAATCCTCTCATGTTCTGCTGCATACATGGCAATGCTTTTTTTCTTTTCTCATTTTGTATTTAAGTTTATGTGCTTCTTTTTCTTTTCTTATCGTGTATTTAAGTTTTAGTACTTAAATTTAAAATAAATTAAGAAAAAAGAAGATGGTTGTTATTATACGAAAAGAAGAAAGGATACATGATATATGTAAAGTAAATGGACGGTTGTTTTATAGGCAACGTTAATATTACACTGGGGGAAAGGTAGTGAGAACAGAGGCAGGAGAGGGGAAGAGAGCATTCCTATGCCACCAGAGGGCAGCACTTCTTTTCCTAACCTTCTAGGATCCAGGTAAGGTACTCTTGGGCTCTTATCCTTCCCTGGTTCAAGTACTTACCCCGTTGCAACCACAGCAAAAGCTTTTTTCGCTTGTTCATAAAAAACAAATCTTTCCATCTTCCCCAGGTCTGCCTGAAAGATAAAACATGCTCTCATTACTCTCTGCACAATAGGGGAATCACCATTGGATGGACACCCCATGGGCTCCCTAGAGGGCTGAGTATCAAAGCTTTGAATGCCAGCATCATGGCAGAAGTCACATTCCTTCTCTGGGCTGCATTTTCTCCAACAGCCAAAGATGCTCAGTGATCCCCATAATGGTGCTCTTGAAGAAGGACTTGGGAGAAGACACCACTGGCCAGAAGACACCATTGGAAAAGACAGAGAAATAATGGATTGCTTGATATCTTCACCCATTGTCTCCAATTCTGACCTCCTGGAAAAGATGGAAGGTGGAGGAGAAGGTGGGCTATGTGCAAGTCCTATTCCCCACCACAGGTAGCAAGCAAATTCAATTTGTGGTCACTTCCTCAGTACTCTGCTAGAGTCACAAAAGATGCTACTGCATATCATGGGATTATATACAGCATACATAACCTTTCTGTGTGGTATTTTTCCTATATGAAAAAATATAGATCTTTAATCTTCTTCCAGAAGAAAAGATAATGAAACAAACCTTCCTCTCCTCTATAGAGGGGTAGAGGACTATGGGTGAGGAATGGTGTACTTCCTTATCATCTCTGCATCTTAGAATCTCTAACTCCCTTCAAATTACAGTGTCCTCATCTACACAAGGCACCTCCTGATCCCCTCAGCTGACAGGATCCTACTCCTTAAAAGTTATTTTGTATTGAGTTTTACATATTTTGTATTAATTTGTATGCATATCGTCTTGAATCCCACTCCCCAATAAAAGAATGCAACCTGATGGACAAAGATTTTTTTCCCTTTCTTTCTCTCCTTCTCTTTTTTCCTCCTTCCATCCTCTCTCTCTTTCCTTGTTTCTTTCTTTCTTTCTTTTGTCCTTTCATTCCTCTCTCTCTCTCTTCCTTCTTTCCCTAAGACCTTGTAAAGCGTCTGGCATATGGTCAGCACTTAATAAACACTTTTTGAACTACTCCTCCCCATATGACAGAATTTTTTTTGTCTCTTGCTCAGTCACCATAAGCAAACACTGATCAAGCATTTACTATATATAAAGCCCTTCACCTTGCTTGAGGCTAGAGACGCAAAGATAAAAATGAGCAAAAGCCCCTGGTCTCAAGGGGTTTACATTCTATTGTGATCTATATAACAGTGCTTCAAATACTCGGAAATCCTACAAAGGTTCAGGAAATTGTGCCATCAACTTACCTCTGCTTAGAAGGTGGTAATAGTTATTTAATCATAAAGGCTAGCATTTATAAAGTACTTTCAAAGTACTTTATGTATGTAATTTCCTCTGATCCTCACAAAAATTCTCTAAGTGCTATTATTATACAAATTTCACAAATATAGAAACTGAGGCACAGAGAGGTCATGTGTCTTGCCCAAGTTCACACAGTTATGAAGAGTCAGAGGTCTTCTTAACTAAACCCATCGCTCTATCCACTGTGCTGCCTCTAATAATAATAGTTCACATTTCTGGTTTACAGAAAGCTTTTTTGATGATATTCCTGTGAGATAGGGAGTATCCCTATTATTAACCACATTTTACCTTGGCACTCCGAATGATCCATGATTTCACTGGTGTTGATGTTATCTCACCAAATACTTGATCTCTCCAAGCCCTAATAGACAGGCATTGTAAGTTGCTGTAACCAAAGTCTGTCACCTTCTAGTGCCCAGGCATCTGATGATGAGTCTCTTAGCTAAGCTGGTCCTCCGCCAACAGACATAATGTCTATAGCTTGGCTGTACACAAAGCTTTTGTAACTCAGTAGGACCTGTCAGAAATGGTACTCCACTGGCAGAACCTGTGAGCATCCAGGACAACCGCCATGTCACAAGGATACATCAGAGCAAAGCCTTAACTACCAATCATGGAATTAAGGGCAAACCACACAAAAGGAACACACAAATCAACCTCACAATTTATAGTAGGAAAAGAATTCAACAAGCACTTAAGACAAATTGAGTCAGACAGAAGGAGGATATTATTTACTATAGTGTCTCACAAATGAGTGCCATCAACACTCCCCTCCCAATCTATCTCTTTTTCTAACTGGGAGTTAAATTCAGCTGTTTCCGCTGATGAAATAAATTCATTAACATTTTTTCACCTTCTAAATTAGAAGTTCTTAACATGGAATTTATGCATAGATTTCAGAGGGTCCATAAAGTTGGGGGGGAAAAACTTACATCTTTATTTTCACTGAAATTTAGCATTTGCATAATTCAGCATAATGTAGGGAAAAATTTATTCTGAGAAGGGGTCCATCAGTTTCACCAGGCTGCCAAAGGGATCCATGACACAAGAAAGGGTTCAGAAATGCCCCCTAGTTATGGCTCTGCTCTGAGGCAGGATGCTAGAATAATATCCTCATTTTACAAATGAGGGACATGAAATCAGAAAGAAGAGGCAGCTTGCTCCACCTTATACAAGTAGTAAGTGACAGTCAGGATTTAGACCCCAGTCTTCTGGTTCCTGATGATTCCTCTGCACTAGAGCTGCCTGAGAGTCACTGAAATGAGTGGATTCAGAGTTATTGGTCCTGCATCTCAGGCTGTGGTCATTTCTCAGTGTGTCCACAGGTCACATACCCATCAGCTCTCGAGCCAAGTTGACTTAGTGAAATTGCCAGAGGTGCCTGGGCTCTCAGAAGCAGCGCTGCCAATGGTGACTTGATTCAGAGCCAGGCAGCAGGCAATCTGGAGCCCCTGGGAACCTGTGACACGCCGAGGTCTCTGCAGCCGCTTTTATCTGAGCGAAAAGGAGTTTATGAACTGGAAATGATATTTTACGACTTTTGATCTGCACACTTAAATGGCTCTTCAGACAAATTGCTCCTCCATTAATGAATTAACCTTTCACCCCCATCATCTTTATTGGCAGCAGGCCTGCCTTTGCCATTACATTAAGCCCATTTTTGTTCCCCTTACCCCTGCATCACATGTCCCCAGGGCAGACGTATGTGACCTTGGCCCCACTCAGTGAAGACACCAAAGTGGGGGGAGTTGAATGTACTGACTTGTTTCCTAAGGTCTGGGCTCTGCCCAGTGTTCCAGATTATCTGCATAACCCCATTCCCCACCTCTCCCATGAAGAGCCAAAGTCTCGGAGCTCAGGTAAGGAGGCAGAATAGGGGTGGGATAAGAAAAAGGAAGTTGTCTTCCATGGTAGTTATCCTCTTGAAAACTGAAGGGGTGGAACCAAGATGGCAGAGAAAAGGCAGGGACTCACCTGAACTCTCCTCCATACCTTTCCAAACAACTTTAAGTAATGCTTCAAAAACAAATTCTGAAGTGGTAAAACCCACAAAAGGAAGGAGTGAAACAATTCTCCAGCCCAAGACAACTTAGAAAGTCAGGAAGAAAGGTCTGTTGCACCAAGGTGAGAGTGGAGCATGGTCCAGAAAAGGCAACCCCAGTAAATCAGCAAACCAGGCCTTCGGGGCAACAGAATCTATAGAGGCAGTGGCAATTCCTGGACCTCTTAGCTTCCAAATGGTAAGGGGGTCAGAAAGAGATTACAGGGGTCCCTTCTCTGGCAGCAGGGACAGGACTCTGTTGCATTACTCATATCTAGATCTGGGTCACAGTCCTGGGTTTCAGTCCCAGGGCAAAGAGAAGCACTAGCAGCCCAGAGTTTGCAACTGCAGGGGAGCTGTGACCCTGGTCACAGTTCCAGGGTGAAAAAGAATACTCGTGGTTGCTTACAGACCAGAGCACAGACCAGTAGAGTAGTAAACACACTTCTCCCAATATCAAACCACCTTGGAAGAACAAAAAACTTACAAGCCTTCTAGAATTTTCTCTGAAAACAGATGCACAAAAAACATGAAGCTTAGAACAGTGGCCCCTCCACTCTGGAAGCAGAGCCCCACTTTAGCATAGTCAAAAGTCAGTAAATAGATTGGGAAAATAAGCAAACAGCAGAAAAAGGTCCTGACTATAGAAAGTTACTGTGGTGACAGGGAATATCAAAACACAAACCCAGAAGTAGACAACAAAGTCAAAACTGCTACATTTCTAAAGCCCCAAAGAAAAATATGAATTGATCTCAGGCCATGGAAGAGTTCAAAATCAAGTGAGAGGTAGGGGAAAAATTGGAAAGAGAAAGAGAATGACACAAGAAAATTATGGAAAAAAAAAATCAACAGCTTGATGAAAGAGATGCATAAAATACTAAAGAAAACAAATATAAAAATAAAAACCCAAAATAGGCCAAATGGTAAAAGACGCACAAAAATCCAAAGAAGAATGTTTTGAAAAGCAGACCTGATATAATATAGATGTAAATAGAAAAAGAGAACTCCTTAAAAAGCAAAACTGACCAAATGGAAAAAGAGGTACAAAAAAAATCACTAAAGACAGAACTCCTTATAAAGCAGAATTGGTCAAATGGAAAAAGAGGTACAGAAGCTCACTGAAAAAAATAATTCCTTAAAAATTACAATTAAGCAAGTAGAAGATGGTGACTTTATGAGACATCAAGAAACAACCAAACAAAATCAAAAAATGAAAAAAATAGAGGAAAAGAGTCAAATTTCTCATTAGAGAGACAATTGACCAGAAAAATAGATCCCAGAGAGATAATTTAAGAACTATTGGATTACCTAAAAGTCATGATCAAATAAAGAAGCTAGACATCATATTTCAAGAAATTATCAAACTGCTTCAATATTCTAGAACCAAGGAGTAAAACAGAAGTTGAAAAAATTCACCAATCACCTCCTGAAAGAAATTCCAAAATGAAACCTCCCAGAAATATTATAGCCAAATTCCAGAGCTCCCAAGTCAAAGGAGAAAATATGTGAATTCAGATTCAGAGGAAACTGTATTTTGTGGCTCTAGACAAGGAGATTTTTTTTTAAAACTAACTATATCACACTGAGCCGAAGAAGTCCTGACCCAAACACTTGCTTTCTCTGGAACTACACATTATCTGCCATAATCCTTTTCTTAACACTTGAAGGCTTGTCCAAAATTCTTAATCACAATCAAAGCTGTAACTAGGACAGGATCCTCAGAGCCTTGCCCCAGGCTGCGGACATCGGGGGTGTGGAGGGGGGCATACTTCCTCCCTGGATTTTAGTCCTCCATAGACTGTGCCCTCTAGTTTGGCCATAATCTCAGGGAGAGGTTCCCTTTACCATGAGGGTTCCATTGCCCCTCTCTCGGGCCTACTCTCTCCACAATATGCAGGGGTGTAGATAAATGTCTTTGGGGGACTACTCCTTCAGGGCAACTGTACCCATAGTTGAACTGCCCACTGTGCTACCCCCAATCGCCACTTAGGTTTCTACTCTGTGCCACCATCCTAGCCTGTCCCCTCGTTACCATCTATACCACTGTCAGCACTGACACCCCCCTTCCCACACACGCACACCATTCTCTGCCCAACCACCAACATCAACTCTCCATCCCAGGTAAAAAATCTGTAGTAATGGTTGTACTCAAGAGTTAATAGAAACTCATCTCCTCAGTCTGACAAATAATAAGCAAACAAGTAAAAGTATTGTACCTCACGTGTAAGTCTGGAGGGAAAAGCGTAAAGGTGAGGCCAGTCAGTTAACAAGCACTTTTTAAATGATTACTATATTTCAGGCACTGTGCTAAGCACTTGGGATACAAAAAGGGCAAAAAACAGGCCCAGCCCTCAAGAGAAAATATGCAAATAATGCTATAAAAATCATATACAATATAGGTGGGAGGTAATCCCAGAGGGAGACCACTGGGAAAGGCTTCTGGCAGACGGTGAGATTTTAGTTGGGTAATTTTATCTAGGAGGATATGGAGGCCACGAAGGTTAAGTGACTTGTCCAAAGTTACATAGATAGAAGAGGGATTTGAACACAAGTCCTCTATATCTGGAGTCTATGTTTTTTCCATTGGAATAAGTGTCAGAGACAGACTTTATTCTGTATCTAGCTTGTTTTGTGCACATTTGTTTCCATGTTGTCTCTCCTGTTAGATTGGAAACTCCTTGAGCCTCTTTTTGCTCAGTTCAGTGCCTGGCACACAGTAGGTGCTTAATAAATTCATACTGACTAAGTGATTTGAGCTCACATCAGCTGACTCCCACCCTACACCAGAGCACCTCCCTTGATTGATTCTGGGTCTGTTTCCTTTCTCAACAGCATTCTAAATCCCAGGCTAGGATCTTCTCCTGATGCCAACTTGCCTCATCAGGAAAATCATCCCCATTGTAGTCTCTCTAGAAGCTTCTGCAGTGTTAATGGAATGGCTCAGACCAGAGCTGAGCAAATAGGGTCCTTTTCATAAATTCCAAACTATAAATTTATATAAATACTAAGTTATGACTCACAACTATCGCAGTACTTATTCAATTACATTTAAAAATGGATCCATGGCCTTGGGATTTCTGGGCACCTGTACAAAATACCAATCCATTTATTAAATAAAATCCAGCAATTCAAATTCCCTGGGAAGGAGGGAGGCTTGGATGATTCTCACTCCCAAGAGGGGATGGCAAATTAAAGTGGTTCAGGATGGATTCTGAGATCAGAAAGTAGAGGCTTATAGGAACAAAGGGGAAGAGGGTCAAGGACTTTGAAGAAGGAAGGCTAGGATTAAGTTTGAAACAGTGAGAAGAAAGATTTGAGTTCAAATCCAGGCTCAGACATTTACTAGCTGTGTGACCCTGGGCAAGGCACTTTACCTCTATCTGCCTTGGTTTCTTTGTCTGTAAAATTGTCATAATAATAGCAATAATCTCATGAGGTTGTTGTAAGGATCAAATGAGAAAACAAATGCGAATCACCTTGCAGATTTTAAAGTATTAAAAAAATGCTAGTTTTTATTTGTTTGTAGTACAACTCAGTCCAGTTAAAGTGATGTGCTCTGGGTTTGAGGACACCAAAGGGGGCGACCATTCAGGTCCCCTTTAACACTGTAAGCTCTGACTCACCATTCTCATGGCATTTTCATGGGAACTTAAGTTGCAGAAAGTGACTTCAAAAACTAATAGGTGTTTTTACCCAGAGTTCCCTGCATCCTGTGATCTCCCTCTTGACCTTCAGTGGACTTCTGAGAGGAAGCTGAGAGAGTGAGGCAGGACAGGGTGTCTCTGGACTCCATACCAGATCATTCCAGCATGGAGCAGACCTCATTAAGTCGAGAACTGAGTGAGTCAAAGTGGGTGAACCAGCGTTACCTGTTTGTCCTTTTCCAGGAGAGAAGGAAGCACCTGATGATCTAATAGATACTCCTAGAAACTGCCTAGTGTCATCAATCTAGAGTTAGAAGTGACCTCAAAGGCCATCTATTTAATTCAAACTCCTCATTTTATAGATGAGGAAACTGAGACCCAAGGAGATCAACTAACTTATTTGACAGGGTTACAGGGCTAGTAAGTACCAGAGGTGGGATTTGAACCTAGGGCCTCTGACTCCAGAACCAATGCTTTTTCACTGTGGCCTAGCATCTGGAGAATTCTAGTCTACTAGGAAGAAATTAGTCCTATCATGGACATGCAATGTGTTGTTTGGAATTTTTGACAGCAAGATCCAGACAATTCATTCAAATATTCTGATTTTAGGATGTCCTGTCTATTTTCAACTGCTAGCCACTTTGCTATACAAGATAAGATACACATTGTCAGGGCCAACATAGACTGGGCCCTGTAGAAGGGGTCCAATCTCATATGAATGTCTACCAGGGAGTCTTGGGTTCTTCACACATTCCTACTTGGAATTCAGGCCAAATTACTCTGCTTCATGCTCAGAATACTAGGTAATACCTGATATGCATGTTAACAAAGGGCCTGTCAGCCCCTAAGTGACAATTACCTCCTAATGGCTTTTCTTTGGCAGACAAGACAATCAGTCCCATTCAAAAGGAGATAATGATTCATGTCGCAAAATGTATCCATGATTCTTTGGCTAATAAGGCAGCTAATACCTAAGATCTCTATACAGATAAAGCAAGGTTGTTGGTGACAGCAACGTCTTTCTTTTTCTTGACTGAGCTGCTCCTTGATTTTCAGCATAATGATACAAGAAACTGGGAAGCACTCCCCCAATCCAGTGGGAAATGCCAATAATCAGGAGTTTGGTCCTGAGTCCCCTGGACCATGAATTATGACTCACCTTAGAGTATCTTTAATTGAGAGATTCAACAGAATCATCTCCTATTTAGGAATGCCCCCACTGGCTCTTAAAGAGCCATGAGCCCCCATAGTGAGGATGCCTCCAAGTTCCACAAAAAAGCAAGAGTTCATCTGATACTCACCAAGAATGAGTTGTCATTCCCTTCCATTGCTAGCAAACTCCATATTTTCAAATAGCATCCAAGATGGTCACCCCTGGGATCTCTACCATTGAATTAGGGTTGCAAATCCCTGCAACTCAACATAATCAGGGAGAGCTATTTAATTCTCTTTATTGATCTGGCCAAGACTAGCCATACATACAAGAGAAAATCGTGAGAACTGTCTGAGAAAAATAGCAAGGAAGCTCTGAGCAGACTGGTGTAACGAAATGACTATGTCTCTAGAAAGAAAGTAATATTTTCATTAATTAACAGCTTTAAATGGAAACAAATAATGACTTAGTCTTCACCCATCTGTTCATGGGAATATAGCATCATAGGACTGAGAGCTAGAAGTACCCAAGAGATCGTTTTGTCTGAGTTTCTACCTATTTCTGAGATCTTGGTTTTTTGCCTGTTCCCTCTACCCAAACTCTGGCATATGTACCCCTAGGAGGTTTATGTTAAGTAGGCTTTACTTGCTGGCAAGTCCCTCTGCTCTTCTGCCTATTTAGTTCCTATAAATTATCTCTGAAAAGGGTTCATTTATCATAGTAGGGAAAGCAAGGGTAACTTGTACCATGCACCATCTACCCCTAAGTGGGGAACTCATAGCCTAAAGGCTACATGTGGCCCTCTTGTTCCTCAAGTGCAGCCCTCTGACTTAATACAAACTTAACAGAACAAAGGCTTTTGTTAACTTCTATGGAGTTTGGATTCAGTCAAAGGGCTCCAGGGTCACATGCGGCCTTGAGGTTGTAGATTCCTCATCCCTGACCTATAACATTCCACCTGAGCAGATTCAGTCTCTGATAGCAGTCCCAGGGAAGTCCACAGTTATGCGCACAACATGTCAAGGTCCTTGAACCTCTGACTGCTAGGGTCCCATATTTCTGACCCAAACATGTGCAAAATAAAGTGTTGAAAAGGAGCTATCAAGGACACAGCTTTGCTGACCTTAAGACTCCAATTTGTGACCTCTCATTCTGCCAGGAGACACAAAGAAGATGGTACCCTCTGGGTAAAAGATGTCACAATACATCCCTTGTGGTGTACTCAAAACAGAGGATCATAAACACATTCTTAAAGCCACCCAAGAACTAGAGACCTCCAAAGTTGCATTGATGTCTAACTGGACTCACCCTTTCCCTCCTTACCAGAACTCATCATCATAAAGCCTATAACATTCTCCCAGAGATTCTTCCAGGTTTATCTGATGCCTACAGAAACCCTGGAGCAGCAGAGGGGATGCTGACCTTATGGGGGCTTTTGGCAGTTGCCACAGCTGCTAACCACAACTGTCCTTCCTCCCTGATTGAGGAAATCAATGAGCATGAAATGGCTGACCTCAAAATACTCATTACCATTGGCGTCCTTTCTCTATCCTCATTTTTATCTTTCAGAATCCTTCTCTTTCCTTCTCTTCTTTCCAAGCTCTGTTCAAATGCTACCTCCTCTTTGAAGCCTTCTCGGATTCTCCAATGATCTCTCTCTACTTCCTCTAAATCAAGTCAATAAGCATTTAGTAAGCACCCACTGTATATCAGTCATTGTGCTAAGTGCTAGAGATACAAAGAAAGGCAAAGAACAATCCCTGCCCTGGAGAATCTCACAATCCTATGGGGGAGACAACATGCAGATGAAAACACCTGAGGACAAACAAGATACAGACAGGATAAACTGGTGATAATCTCAGAAGCGAAGGCACTAGAATTAAAGGGATTGAATACGGTGTCTCATAGAATTACTGCAATTAATTGTGGACAGGTGCACAGACAGGAGAATACACTCCTTGAGGTCAGAGATTGGTTTTTATATCCCCAGTGTCCAGCACCATGTCTTAAAAATAATAGGGGCTCAATAATGATCTGTTGAAGAAAGAAGACTTGATATTTCACCTATCCAGGGAACTTAAAGAGAACCATCTATGTTACACATTTAACACATCCATTAAAATGGAAAAGCACTTTTCTTCTGAGAGTATATTGTTCTAAGAACATGCCCTCTTGCTTTCTTCTTATCCCCTTTAAAGAAAGCACTGAGGTTAATTTCATGGTCCCATTTGGTGACAGTGGATGCCAGAACTTACACAAGATGGCATGAGATTGATATCATCTTGGGCTTCATTAAGAAGAGCATCATTTCTAGACCTAAGGGAGTCCCTTTGCACACCACTCTAGTCGAACCCTACCTGGAGCATTCAGTTCAATTCTCAGCACCATAGTTTTAAAAGGACAGTCAAAATGGGGAAAGGCCACGGGTCAATGTCATAAAGAGATCAACTTGAAGGAACTGGGAAAGTTTAGCTTGCAGAAGGAAAAGTAGAGGGGTATGATGAGAGAGATCTTCAAGCATTTGAAGGGCAACCATGTAAGTAGTCTTAGATTTGTTCTGCTTGACCACAAGGGGTAGAACCAAGAGCAGAGAGGGAAATTTAGGCTTAATGTCAGAAAAAACAATTTTTTTTCTTAGCAATTAGAGCTGTCCAAAAGTGGAAAAAGGTTCTCCTCCTTGTAGATCATAGGACCAAGTTCTAGAGCTAAAATAGACCTCAGAGGCCATTCTAGTTACAATCTCCTCATTTTATAGATGAGGAAACTGAGGCTCAGAGAGGTTAAATGGCTTTTTCCAAGGCGACATGGGTAGTGACCATCAGAGGAGGCATTCAAACCCAGGCCTTCTGGTTCCAGAGACTATATTTTTCCCCTATTCCAGAAGAGAGACTGGATAACCACTGTAATAGTAGGGACTCCTTCTGGCGTTGGGTTTGACTATCAGCTGGCTGCTGAAATCCCTTCCAACTTTCAAAATCCATGATTATAACCTAGCTTCCAACAACTAGACCAATTTTCCAAATCATAAATTAAACATCGGTCTGCCTCAGTAGCAGACATAGCTCTCATCGCTTCTTCCCTTCCACCACCTTAAAACAACCAGCTAAAAACAAACATAAAAATCCTCCCATTAGTCAGACGCCTGCTATTCTGTGAGCCACAAATTCCATGAAGCCATCTGGTGGAGCGAAGGCATTCAAATGAAATGTCTACAGTACATACAAAATAAGCTAAATTCATTTCAAGTGCAAATAACAGAAGTTGACAAAGCTGTTCCCCAGTCCAAGATTAAAGTCAGTAAATGTCCTTCTCAGAGGAGATGGAAAATTATGCTCAGTACAGTCTCCTCAGTGCTGAGATGCTTGCACTGAATAGAAGCTTGATTTTCCCAGAGACACTAGCTCCTTATTCAAATTTTTTTTTAGAGGCTGGATTGACTAGTATAGGGAGCTCCTGGTCTGAATACTACTTCTAGGAATGTAGATCAGCAACTATTATGCAAACTCAGTCTTAGAGGGCTACCTAGAGTTGTGAGAAGTCAGTAACTTATTCAAGGTCACATAATCAGAATGTTTTACAGGCCAGGCCTTCTTAAAGCTGAGGCCCATGTACCACTCACTATTATCAGGCTAATTCTCTCTGAGTTTAGAGGAAAAGATATCTCTCACAACTGGAGGTAATCCTAGGACTGAGCCTGACAAAAAATGTCATTCCATGGACTAAGGAAACTGAGAAGTACTGGCTCTGTGTTGTTTCCTTTGATCCCAAGAATTTATCCACTAACAGCAAAAATCACCCTCAAGTTTGTAATTTTCACTGATGAGTCTCACTGTGCACAAGGACCTTTGACCTTTGGGTAGTACCAAGAACTAAACTCCTTGGAATAAGCCAGGCCTGGACCCCTTCTTGTGACAAACTCTTGTTCTGTGACTAACTGTAGTAGGTTTGTGTCCATGATCCAATGTGGTACTTGGAGTCAAGAAGACCTGGGTTCACCTTGTGGCAAGTAAAAAGTAATTGAGACAGTTTTGAGGTAAATTACAACAAGTTTTATCAATTATGGCTAGCAAATGGTTAACATAATGGGCTCATTGTCCTCTTGATGACACCAAAGAAAAACCAGGGCCACTTCTTGAAGCTTGGAGTGGGTAGTCCTAAGGATGGCAATCAACTCTGATTGATTAACAATGAATGAGAGGTGAACTTTACAAAGAAAAGTAGACTCACTCCAAAAAGGGACTAGCAGTGACATCTAGTCACTCTTGGCCAAAGGGACTATCTCTAAACCCTTAGCCTTAGACAGTCTAGAAAAAGGCTCTACCTCCACCCAAACTTGCTTGACTGGAGCACAGTGGCAAGAATTCACCTTGTATTAGATTGGGTGGGGTCTGACCATGGATTGAAGAGAAAGTTCAACCTTTAATAACTGAGCTGAGAAATGAAGACTTTAGAAAATGGGGGAACTCTGGATCTCTCCAAGTCATTGGTTATTAATGATCATTTCCCTCAACATCTTGCCTCAGATACTTGCTAGCAAGTCACTTAGCTTTTTTGAGCTTACTTCCTCTCCATTTTCCACCCGCAGCTCAGCTTGGCCTCCACTCCATAGAACCTCAGGCCTCCCCCAGGATAAGCTGATCACATGAAATCCCCAGAGCTTAACACAACGCCTGGCACACAGTAGGAGTTTAATACATGTTTACTGGACTAAACAGAGTCTCAGTTTCCCCATACCACGTGAAAAAGAGCTAACATGTTTAGTGCCCAAGCAAATCTTCTGTCAAGGTTTCAATGTGGCTTTTGGAGTCAAGAAAATCTAAGTTCAAATCCTCCTTCTGATATTTACTAATAAGCCACTTATCTCTAGGCCTCAGTTCCCCCATCTGTAAAAAGGATATTATATTTATCTCCTCACTGAGTATTGTTAAGGTTCAAATGAGGTAAAATATACAAAATACTTTGAAATCTTTTGTTAGAAAAATATCAAATGTTATTATCTCCATAGAGTATCTTCTACCTACCCTCCCCACAGTGGGACATTAAGGAGTAGATTAAGCTATTGTCATTTCTGGGTTACAAGGTGCAGGCACCATCCACAGCAATACGGGGAAGGTGGCATTCACACTGAGAAGCCCAAATGAAAAGCCTACAACCATTTCCAATTTAGTTTGGTAAATAGCCATGGGCTCCTTGAAACTTGATGCACATTAGTTTCTTGATCTGCTAACCCAGAGCTGACATCCTCCCTACCCCAACATGATCCTTTGGAGAAGATCACAAAAGTTTAGAGTTGGAAGAGACCTCAGAGACCAACTA
The DNA here is from genome assembly GCF_028372415.1 of Notamacropus eugenii. NCBI lineage: Eukaryota > Metazoa > Chordata > Mammalia > Diprotodontia > Macropodidae > Notamacropus > Notamacropus eugenii. The sequence goes on along the minus strand of NC_092872.1, from coordinate 248,106,180 downwards.
GTCCAACCCAGCAAGAAACAGCTCTGTGACATATCCAACAAGCTATGGCACGATTTTTGCTTAAGGAGTGAGAACCTAGTATTTCCCAAGGGATCCCATTCTGGTAAGTTATTCCCAGACATCAAATTTAAATCTTCAAAACTTCTATCCATTTTTCCTGGTTCTTTCTTCAGAACCAAGCTGAGCAAGTCCACTTCCTCTCCCAGCTGACAGCCTTTCAAATGCTATCAGACCCTTTCTCAAAATCTTTTCTCTTAGCCAAACACCCCAGTTTCCTTCAGTCCTCAAAAGGCATGATCATGTCTGGATTTCCACCAAGTGTATGACAGCTTCTTAGTTTATCTTCTAGTATTAAGATGGCAGTCATGGACTTGATGAGAGTCAATTTGAGTAGATTCAGAACTGGATCTGTCATTGACAGTATCCTCCTGTAGGGAGGTCTTTCCTAAAATGGGACACCTAGAAGTGAACAGTTACTGGAGATGTAGTCTGAATAGGGAAAAGCAACATGGGAGTACCATCTCCTCAGACACTATGCCTCTCTTCATGTAACCTAAGACTGTGTCAACTTTTGTGGCTACCAGCTTTGGCCAGGCCCTAAGGCAGCCCTAAGATACATGGTCTAAGGGCAGTGAGCATAGCAAGAATTTAACCAGGAGGCAGCAGATAAACAAGGCTGTAAAACAGAGGAGGGGACAAAGAGTCAGAAAAACAAGATTGTAAAAGGTAAAACAGACACGTTCGGAGTCAGGTAGACCCTAACTTGACTACTGCTCAAACTTTTATTGGACAACTGTATCCTTAGCAGCTAAGTAAACCATCAGATCTCTGGCCTGTACCAGGTCAATCACTGGCACCATCCAGATACCAGCCTTAGAGCAGCTTCCTGAAATGCCTGGAGCAGTTTGGCTTATTATGTTCAAGCACTGATGTCATTCCTGCCTGCACGAACAAATAATCTTGTTCCAGATGCATGATAGCACACACCAAGGGGCCTTGGCCTCTTCAGTGCTGGGTCCACAGAGAGGAAATCCAGGATAACTAAGATCCATGCATGTGCATATGCACATGTATGCATGTAACATATACATGTGCATACACATATGCACACATACGTACATATACATATACACATATGCATACACACACGCACACACACTCCCTGTCTTACAGAGGAGACTCAGAAGGGAGGTAGTGGAAGAGAATAAGAGAAGAAACCAAGGTCCCTACCAAGGGGAAGGACCAGAGCTGAGGTTCAGGACTTTCTTCCTATATGAACAAGCAGAGATGCAGTTCAAGCAGAAGGTATAAATGCACTCCTGAGAAGCATCGATTCCACCCACAAATAGTGTTGTCTGTGCTTTGTAGGCTCTGGCCTTGATCATTAGAGAGGTTTACAAGGGAATCCAGCTCACTATTTATATGCATTTACTGCCTCATTTTCCTATTGGATAGTGCGGATGTTGGTACGGTCCCCAGCACGGAGGCCTTCTGCTGAGATACACTGAGGTAAGTCCCTACAAAGCAGCCACATCTGGGGAGAGATCCAACAGTACCCCTTCATGAGAGATAGGACTCCCAAGACTTAGCTCCAATAGAAGCAACAAAAGTGAACCTTTTAAAGGGACCAGCATTCTGTCCACTAGAGAAACCTGCCCAGGAAATTAAAATTGAGTAAAAAAATAAATTCCATCACTCTCTCTCTCTCCCTTTCTCTGTCTTCTCTTCCCTGTTTCTCCCTCTCTTCCCTTTCCAGGATCTTTCTGCCTCCCTCCCTCCCCACCCCCTTCATCACTCCCACCCCCACCACTTTCTCTCCTTGGAACTTTTCATCACAGAAACTCAAAGAGCCTCTTTCCATGATGTCTCACTCATCTTCATATTAGCCCTGGGAGGTAGACACATTCATCTCCCAAAGCCTAAGTGGTCACAAAGAAAGCCAGGAGCAAGACCCAGAAAAGAAACCACTTCTCCTGAATTCCTAGCCCAGCAGTTCCCCCACTTTTCTGGTCCTCATGTATATGATTTACTTCTAAGATCCCTACCGACTTGAAAGCCTAGGATCCTTTGGCCAGCAGGGCAAAGAATTCTGAGAGCCACCTATCAGCCCAATCTCCTGCTTGTCACTGGAAAAACACAATGGCAAGAATGCAGCTGTTTTTAATGAGATGAGCAGTGAGACAACATCTGATTTTCATTAACTATAAGTAAATTATTAATTCATGCCAGACTCAGCAAAGAGATGCAGTCATCTTATAAACATCAATGCCGCAAGAGACAAGCATACAGACCACCTGAAAGGCTGTTGTGGACTGTACATACATATAATAAATTGCCTGCATTTATATAGAGCTTTGAGGTTTGCAATTTCATTTAAGCTTCATAAGAACCCTAGGAGGTAGGTGCTATTATTATCTCTACTTTATAGATGAGGAAACTGAGGCAGACAGAGGTTAAGTGACTTGCCGAAGATCACACAACTAGTGAGTAACTCAGGTCTTCCTGACCTAAGTCTAGTGCTCTGTTCATTGAAGCACCCTGCTGCAAGGAGGTTTGATCGCCATAGGGATTAAGTAACTTACCTAAGGTCATACAGCTAATGAGTATTTGAGACTGGATTTGAACTCAGGTCTTTCTGACTCTAGGCCCACAAGGTCTTTTATCTCTCCACAATGCTGAGTATAGGGCTCTGCGATCAGTGGAAGGTCAATGAATGTTAGATTCAAAATTCAGTAATATGAGAATCTATTGCCAGGCCCCAGCATGGCTTCAGTTTGGAGGCAGTGGCCATGACAGCTGAACCCAAAAGCACCTCAATTTCCCTCATAAGTTGGGCCAATGGCATTTGCAATTTGAGCTTAGAAGTCAAACTTAGAGGTGATCTGGTCCAGCCCCTTCCTTTCACAGGAGAGGGAAATGGATTCAGAGAAGTGGTAATGACCTCCCATGATTACATGGCTCACTACTGCCAGAACCAGGAATGGACATCCAGTCCAGCGTCCTTTCCATGGCATCATCCAAGCACTTACGGTACCCTGAATTTACTGCATGAATGACCACAGTTAGGGGGCATTTCTGAGGCCTGGGAATGATAAAGACCCCATCTTTACTTGCTGTTTCCCTAACTGACAATTATAGTCTGCAATAAACTGCCAGACTTCCCAGGGATGGGAGAGAAAGGCAGCATAATAACGTAGCAGAGGGCAGCAGATGCTCTACCCTCCCCTGGACCCCGAGGGACGATGTGCCAGCAATAGTGAGAGATCCGATGCCATGTAATTATATTACCATCACAAAGGAAGCTGAAGCCAGCCCCACCTGCTGTCACCTTGGAGGAGTCAAACAAAGAGAAAGGAGAAGGTTTCCTGGGGTTGATGAAGGAAAAAATAAGGAGGGAGACAAAAGGGTTCTGGACTCTACTGTAGTGGATAAAGCAATGAACTTAAGAATCAGGAAGTCATAGGTTCAAATCTTGACTCTGACACTTGTCAGCTGTGTGATGGTAGGCCAGTCACTTTACCCTCTGTGGGACTCAGTTTCCTCCTCTATAAAAGGAAGGAGTTGGATTAAATGGTTTAGCCTTAGATTGTCTAGTAAGGTCTATCTTTTACCTTTCTTTGTATCCCCAGTGCTTAACAGAGTACCTGGCACATAGCAGGTGCTTAATAAATGTTTCCTGACTAACTTCAAAAGCCCCTTTCAGCTCTGAAACTATGATTTATGATGTGCTTTTCTTCTACAAATGCCAGGACAGAAATTCTTCCCGAAGAGAGGAGGAACTTGGAAGGAGTAGTCATTTACTGAACAAAGGCCTCAGAGGTATGAGATTCACTGAGGGAGAAGAGGGAAAGAAGGAAGGCTGAACTGGAGAGGGGGAATATGGGAGGGTAGCTGTTCCTAGGGCCAAAAATTAAAATGCAGCAATTTTCATTCCTTTGTATGGAACAGTGACTGCGGTCTTGAATCTGAACCCAACAATTAAGTAGATGCCACATTGGATCTCAACCAGTCAAGGCTGCTCACCAGGCCCTAGTCCATGAGACCTAATTAAGGGCAGAAGTTATATACTAGGAATCTATAAATTACAGTACTCCATGGACACTTGGGCACATGGGGAGGGCTGGAAGTTGGAGCCAACGAAGAATGTGATCAGAGAAATCACATCAGTGAGGCTTGAGTTCACATAGTGAAAATAGAGCAGAACCTACAACTGAGGGGCCTATAATGTCAGTCCATCGATCACTCAGTAAGCATTTATTAGGCACCTATTGCGCACCAGACACCGTGCTAAACTTGGGAAGATACAAAGAAAGACAAAAACAAGGTGACTGTCCCCAAGGAGCTCACGTTCTAATCAGGGAGAGAAAATATAAACAACTATGTGCATATAGAATATATACAGTGTAAATGGGAGGTGATCCCATAGGTGAAAGTGCTAGCCATGGGGGGGACGAGAAAAGACCCTGTGCAGAAGGCGAAATTTGGGCTGTGTCTTGAAGGAAGCCAGGAGGCAGAGGTGAAGATGTTCAGCATTCTGGGAATGGGGCAAAGCCAGTGAAATGGCATGGAACTGAGCGATGGGGTGTCTGCTGTGTGTGGGGAACTGCAAGAATTGCTGGGATTGTAGTTAATACGGAGGGAAGTAAAGCGGGAGGAGCCTGGAAAGGTAGGAAAAGGGTCAGGTTGCAAAGTGCTTTAAAAGTTGGAGGATTTTACATTTGATTCCAGAAGTGAGAAGGAGACGCTGAAGTTTATTGAGGGGTGATATGGTCTGACCCGAAATTCAGAAAGATCACTTTGGCATGAGATGGAGAGACCAGAATATGGAGAGGTGGAGCGGGAAGACCTGTCAGCAGGCTATTAGTGTCAGGTTCAGAAGGCTTGCCCCAGAGGGATGGCTATGTGAGCAGAGAGAAGGGATATTGACAATAGGATAAATGAGGAGATGAGGCAAGTATTGGATATGGAGGACGCTGAGGTTGTGAGTGTGTGTGACTGGGAGGATGATGGTGCCCTGGATAATAACAGGAAGTTTGGAAGAGTCAGCAGTAATATTAATAATAAGAATAGATGGAGAAAGGACCATCAATCCAGAGCTGGAACACACCTCAGAGGTCATTGAGTCCAAACTCTCCATTTTATAAGTGAGGAAACTGAGGCCCAAGGAGATAAATAACCTGCCTTAGGTCACCTGGGCAATGGGTCAGTGGTAGGATTTCAAGTCTGGGTAACTCTAATGTCAGTGCCCTTTCTGTCATACCCAAAGTTCGTCACATACTTCTGCCCATTTGAACATCACACCAGCCCCATAATGTACGTACTACTCATTGTTAGTGAGAACACTGAAATTTACATGGTGCTTCATGGTTTGCAAAGCACTTTACATATATAATGGCACTAGGTCCTCACATGGTATCATGGCTTGTGACACTGGCATCATAACCACCAACTTGATGATGATGATGATGATGAAGAAAGCATCTCAGAATTGTGAGTACAAAGCCTAAACTGGAGTCAGAAACACCTGGGTTTAAGTCTTGCTTCTGATATACACAAGTTGTTGGACCTTGTTCAAGTCCCTTAACTTATCAGAGCCCCAGGTGATTTCTTAACACTACATATCACATATCTTGCTAATCTGTGTTGGTTGAAGAAGTTTCCACACTGGGTATCCCTATAGGTTCAAACCAATAATAATAACACTCCTCCTCCAACCCAACCCGCCATCAGTACATGGGGGTGGAAGGAAAGGCCAAGGAGGAGAAGCTAATCAAAGTAACATATAGAAAAATGACTGTGCGTGCCCTAAGTCCACAACAGTAGCTGCGAAAACCTGGCAGAACCCTGAAACGCTGACCCATTGGACTCTCATCATACCATACTCCTAGCCAGTGCAAGGTAACTTTCTCTAGGAATCTGAGAAATAAATGTGGTAGCTCCAAATCAACATGGCACACAGGATCAGGTACCATCCTTTTGCATTCTACTACCACAAGAAGTAAAAATGTGTTGGAATAGATCAGAGATCTCAAGTGCTGGAAATGCTTCAGCGCACATTCCCCTGACCACAAAAGTGGGTAATACATGCGTTTATTTGAGATGGAAGAAAGGTGATGTCACAGTGCACAGAGTACCAGGTCTAGAATCAGGAAGTTTAATCCTGTCCCAGACATCTGCTAGCTAAGTGACCATAAACAAGTCATTTAACCCCTGTTTGCCTCAGTTTCCTCACCTGTAAAATGGGATAATAATAACACCTACCTTTCAAAGTTGTTGTGAGGATCAAATGTAATAACTGTAGAGGGCTTAGCAAAGTGTCTGGTACATAGCAGGCACTACAAAAATATTAGTTATTATTATTATTAATTACTAAAGATACGAATGCTTTTATAAAACATCAGGGTTACCTGAAAAAACTGGAAAGATCTTAGCAGGGTTGGACAAAGATTTTCCATTGCTGTTTTCATTGCACATTAGTGTACAGCAATATGAAGAAATAACTTTGTCGCTCATCCCAGATTAGATGAACTAAAAGTGGAAACTGCAGAGTGACTTCAGTCTGAAGAAAGAAAAGCAAATGAACCTGGAAACAGTGAAAAGCTACACCTAGTCTAATCACCAGGAGCGTTGCATAACAAAGAAACAGATGGCAAAAATAATGCCAAGGTCTAAAACAACTCGGAAGCAGAGATAGGCATACTTAGAATAGAATTTTTAAAAAGTCCCCCTTTTTTAGTTTGGTAGCACAGATTCAACTGACAGTATACCAACAGAATATTTCTAAAAATCTGACAGTCGCTATAACCCTCATGAACAAATGAGTTATTTGACTGAGCATATGAAAACATTTCAGGAACTGTTCAGAATGGTATAGGCTAGACCCAATGCCAATATATAGAATTATAGGAAGAAAGAAGGAGCTGTCTAGGAATAATCCTAAGGACAGGCATTAAATACCACCGAGGCAGAGGTGGATTGAGGAAACTATTGAAGAACCTCAGAAAGGCAATGGAAGTATACAGAGCTATAGATGGAGGGCCAGAAAAGATGTCAAAAAACTATTGAGTCTGACTCCTGCATTTTGTGTATAAGGAAACTGAAGCACAGTGAGGTTAAGTGATTTATCCAGAATTACACAGCTAGTAAGTGTCAGGGACCAGATTCAAAGCCGGGGCCTTCATGACTCTAAGTTCAGAGACCTCTTCACTATCCCATGCTGCCTCTCATAACATCAATAACATGCCATTAAGTGTATTAGAAAAAGTCAACAGCATATTGCCAATTAAAGGCAGACAAAAACCAAAACAAAACATGCAGAATGGAATCTAGAAAAAAACAGTCAATCAGAAATTCTCAATAGCCTCATTTAACAATCAAAAACAAAGGCTATGAAGAGTGAAAGCAGACAAAGAACAAAATAAATAATTCAACATCAGTCAAAAACTAAATTTAGGGGCTTGAAAAGCAAAGAAACTTGAGGAGAGAAAGAATTTGCAAAGAAGGATGATATGGAGAATTTCTGTTCATTTATAGACAGTATCTCTAACTGCCTCTCACACAATGAACTGGATGTTCAGTAGATATCTTAAACGCAACATGTCCAAATTCAAAGTCATCTTTTCTCCTAAATCCTCCTACCTTCCCTTTTGCTATAGAGTGCAACATCATCCTCCCAGTCTCCCAATCTCAATACCTGGGAGTTGTCCTGGATTCCTCACTAGATGTCACTCCCCCATATCCAAGCTTCTGCCAAGGCCTGTTAATTTCACCCCTGCAACATTCCTCCAATACGTCCTCTTCTCTCCTCTGACACTGACACCACCCTGGTGCCTTCCAACATTACCTCATACTTGGACTATGTGCACTATTTGGTGGGTCTACCTTCTTCAAGTTTCTCTCCACTCCAATCCATCCTCCATTCAGCAACTAAAGTGATTTTCCTAAAGCACAGATCCAACCATGTCATGCCCCCTACTCAGTAAACTTCAATGGTTCCCTATTGCCTCCAGGATCAAAAACAAAATCTTGTATTTGGCATTCAAAGCCCTTCATAACCAAACCCTCTTCTACCTTAGTCCCTGTCATGTACTCATCAGTCCAGTGACACTGACCTCCTGGCTCTTCCACGTCTAGGCTCTGGGTGTTTTTTTCTGGACATCCCAAATGCCTAGAATGATTTTGGTCCTCCTCTCTGCCTACTGGCTTCCTTGGTTTCCTTCAGGTCCCAAATAAAATCCCATCCTCTACAGAAATCTTTCTCAACCTCTCTTAATTCTAGTACCTTCCTTCTGTTAATTAGTTCCCATTTAACCTTTATGGAGTTTGTACATATCTGTCTTTTTGTTGCCTCCCCCGTTAGATTGTGAGCTGCTTGAGAGCAGAGGTTCTCTTTTGTCTCTTTTTGTATCTCCAGTGCTAAGGTACAAAGTCTGGTATAGAGGTGCTTAATAAATGTTATTTGACCAGTTAAAATAAGTCCAAAGCAATAAAAACATGAGCAGATTAAGATTATGAACAGAAAACTGTACCCATTAATGTCACGAACAATGCAATGTTAACATCAAAGGAGGTGACTGAAATTCTAACTTCTTTGCAAAACTAGAAAATAGAAGGTTTGGATCTGATCCATAATTATTGACTCAAATTCACCTTCCTCCCTGTTCTAACCTTGATCTCATATTTCTTAATAGAAGGCATTCTATTTTTACATTTTCACATTTTTATTAACAAAAGATGAGAATACCCACAACTCTTTCAAATACAAGCCAAGTATTTATGTACTTAATATAAAGCATTCACAGCTTGTATCACTCCAAAGAAACCCCTATAAACATATATTTTTTAAAAAAAACTATTGGATTAAAGATTAAAAAGAGTGGCAAAAAGTCCCAGGTGTATAAAGAGCAACTTGTATACTGATTCAGTTATTTATAAACATGGCACCTGAAAGTACAGGATTAGGATTAATGCTAATTTCAAGGTTAACTCATTGAAAACATCATTGAAACAACTCCCATAACAGAGAAGATGTCAGGGATGACACATACCTCATCCCATTCCCACGTTGTTTTAATTTCTTTCATGAAATCTCTATATTTTGAAAGCTTTTCATTACATTTTGTAGGGAGACAATGAGTAATTGAAATGGTAACATCTGTTAAAAATGCTTATAGATCAATGGTATGTCCAATTGGTTGAAAGCACCAGTTTTGTCTGTAATGGCGCCCTGGTTCCTATACGGTATATTTGTTGAATTCTCAAGACTATTTTAGGGTTTGTATTGTAGCATGGGGGTTTGTTGGCTCTTACTCTGTGAAGGGTGGTGAGCTTCTGGTATACAATTCTCGCTACATTTTCACATCTTTCCAAGTGTCTGACACTAAAGTCTTGCAATCTGCAACGATATGTTGCAGTTTTCATCATTTCTCTGCATAATCTGCATTAATCAACAAGTCCTGGTTTCCTAAAGATAACTCTTCCGTTGTTTCTCAAAGCAATGGTCCTAGATCACTATTTGACTTCTTGGTTGATATAAACAAATTCACATGATAAAGTCATTTTTTGGATGCTACTTTATCAATATATTATTGGTTGAGTTCACATGGATGTTGCCCATAGAGAGTCTTTTGATAACACTCTTAAATCTTGACTGTTCCATAGTGTCCATCTGGAGACTATTTGCTTAATTAGCTAAGTCCAATGTTGTGTACCTGCTGTTAGCATTTATTATTGCTTTGTAAAAGCAATGAGGTTTGTTTCTTCTTGGTAGCTCATGCTCAATGCACCTTGCTTGGAGAAGGCCAAGGTATTCCTAAGCATCACCTTCACCCACTGATCTAGTCTGACCTTTGCGTTCAAGCTTAAGGCCTTCAGTGTCTATTCTTTTGCTGATACACATTAAGAATTTTATACTTATCGAGTCCAAATCACATTTTTATAATATCATTGGAAAAATTCCACAAGATAAAGTAGCCTATTTAACTTGTTCTTCAGTTAAACTACTTAATGTAAATTGACGTTACCAATATACATTAAGTGATTCCTGTATTGTTTTGACATAATTCTCTTTTACTTGAAAGCCATCAGAGGATGATAATGGGTTTAAGAATAGATACAACACTAGCAAGTTTAAATTGTCTCCTGGGAAGATGCTGCTTTTTATATCAGTTGTTCCTGATATTATTGTGTTCGTAATGTGTTTTAAATGGAGAACATTTTTCCACGTGAGCATTAAATTAGTCTAGCATTTTTACTAAGCTGATACTTATTTTTTCCTTTTACAGTGCAAAGGCAACGTGAAGCACAGGGGAGAGGGCTGGAAGTCTTAAAGTCAGGAAGACACGGGTTGAAGGCTCATCTCTGACCTACATTGGCTCTTTGACCTTGGGCAAATTAGCTGCCCTCTCCATGTTGTATTGCAGCTACAATCTCTCCAAGATTAGCAGTTGCATAGAAGGTGCCAACTTTAATTGATAGGTGAGTTTCCTTATCTAGGAGCTGCCTATGCCAATGAAATCACAGGTGCAGTCCCTATCCTGATCTCTGTTTGCAGAAAAGGATGAAGCCATGAGTGTAGAACTGGGTCCAAAGCTTTGTGGAGGGAAGGAATAAACATTTATATAGCACCTACTGTGTGCAAGGCACTGTGCTAAGTCCTTTTTACAAATATTGTCTCATTTGATCCTCACAACAACCATTGGAGGTAGGTTCTGTTATTATCTCCATTTCACAGATGAGGAAACTGAGGTTGGAAGAGATTAAGTGACTTTCCCAGGGTCACACTACTACTGATGGTCCAAGAGAGGATCTGAACTTCCTGATTTCACAGTGAAGCACCTGTATCTAAGAACCTGGCATATCCACTAGGGGCAGCTAGGTGATGCAGTGGATAGTGTTGGACTTGAAGACAGAGAGAACTGGATTTAAATGTGACTGCAGACTCAAACTGTGTGACCTTGGGCAGGTCACTGAACTTGGTACCTCAGTTTCCTCATTTGTAGATTGAGGATAATAAGCATACCAACCTCCCAGAGTTGTAGTGAGGAGGATAATATGAGTTTATATTTATAAAGGGCTTTGTAAACCTTAAAGCACTAAATAAAAGCTAATTATTGTTGTTATTATATCCACCACGCCACCTAGCTCTCTGAATAGGGCACAAAATCTTCACAATAATCTTTATAAGTGGCCATTATGGGTATGTCTTAAGAGAATTTTTGACCCAGTTTCATCACTGCCATTTGTGTCATGGAAGTCATGTAAAAAAATCAAAATGAGATCTCAAACTGTAGCTCAAGTGATTAGTGAAAAGAAAATTGACTTAGCTTTTGGCTTATCGAGTCCAAATCACATTTTTATAACATCACTGGAAAAATTGCACAACATAAAGTAGCCTATTTAACTTGTTTTTCAGTTAAACTACATAATGTGAATTGATGTTATTAATATACATTAAGTGATTGTTTTGACATAATTCTCTTTTACTTGGAAACCATCAGAGGATGATAATGGGTTTAAGAATAGATACAACACTAATTATGGCTCCGGTGGTAATAGTTAGTCTGCAGATTCCAGCTGTATCAGTTTTACCTGACCAATTTATCATTTTATCTCATATAGGTCTTCTCTTTTCAGTATCTGTTCTCCGATGTGTAAATTTTTCCCTTTTCCTTCTTCCTTCTGTTGTATCATCCTGCCTAGATAACCAAAACTTATATAATGCAGCTTAAGGCAGTTGCTTGGGGCCCACTGGCTTTTGGATACTGTGGGTCTGTGCTCTAAGCATACCATAGCTTGATTTTTCCATATTTCTTCTTGTTGATGAGCACAATCAGGAGCAGAACCTATCAATGAATCCTCGGAACAATTTCTGTCACAAGTATTATTATGCCACATTTTACACAAGAGGAATATGGGCCCAGGGAAATGTCATGACTTGTTCCTGAAGGAATTATTCTCAATCGATCTGAGGCACTCCCTGTTGTTCATCCAGCCTCCAGTCCAGATGCTATCCCACCATCCTCCCACACCTTTCCAAGGCAGGTAAAAAAAACCAGTGATGACACTTGGCATTTAATAATGGCTGGAGTTCCCATAGCTTTAAGGTGGTTTACAAAGCACTTTCACAATCCCTGTGACTTCAATGCTACAGGGATTATCCCAATTTTACAGATGAGGAAACTGAGGCTAAGAGAGGTTAAATGACTTGTCCATGGTCACATGACTAGTAAGCTTCAAAGGTAGGATTCAAACTCAGGACTCTCCTGATTCCTCTATCAGTCTATCCTCTACACCAAACTTATTAAACATGCTGCCCCAGGCACATGTGTCTCTGCTGGCCAAAACAGATGAAAAAATAATTAGAAAATATTTACAAAATAAATAAAAATACAGTAAAACAGATAATATTATGTTTTAAAACTAAGTCAACATGCAGCTCATAGATGCTGTCTTGTATCGATTAGTAGCCCCTATTTCTACTTGAGTTTGACATCACTGGCCTAAATTCTACCACTTCTCACTTACATGTCTCTATACACATTTCAGGGGGATTTTATGTTTATAAGGAATAAGGAAAAATAAATAAGGAATAAAATATAAGGAAACAAGGAAAAACAAGGAAATAAGGAAAAAAATATTCTACTCATTTTACATAAAAGGAGATTGAGACTACCACACAGTTATTAGTGGATAGGAGCTAGATCTCGCCTCTCCTGATTCTTAGTCCAGAGATTTTTGTTGTTGTTGGGGGTAGAAGCAAAGGTTAAGGAGTCAGGTGGCTTGTCTTTGAAGCCTAAAACTCAAGGGAGAGAAGGGTACCTCTCTTCCTAAGAGAAAAGCCCATGTGTGTAACAGCCATTGACGCCAATTAATATCAATTTAAATTAAAGTCAACAAAAATTTTGTGGGCAGTGAGGAGGCTGAGTACTGAACTTGAGTACTGAACCAGTACTTGAGTACTGAGTCCCACCCAGACACTTACTAGCTTGGTGACCCTGGGCAAGTCACCTCTCCCAGTCTCCGTTTCTGCATCTATTTTTCTTTTAAAAAGCATCTGCCCCATAGGGTTGTTGGGAGGATCAAATGAGATAACATATGGAAAGTGCTTCACAAACCAAGGCACTATGAAAATGCAGGTATTATTTATTAATACTTACTTTTTGCTATGCATTATGGCAGATGGAATATAAAGAAGAAAAAAGTCAATACTCATAAAGCACTTATATTGTCATGGGGAAGATATATACATATATAAATATAAACAGAATAAAGGGCAGTGGATAGAGTGCCAGGCCTGGAGTCAAAAAGATTCAACTTCCTAGGTTCAAATCCGGTCTCAGACACTTACTAGCCATGTGATCCCAAGTGAGTCACTTAACCCTCTTTGCCTCAGTTTCCTCATCTGTAAAATGAGCTAGAGAAGGAAATGACAAACCACTCCAGTATCTCTGCCAAGAAAACTCCAAATGGGGTCATGAAAAGTCAGACACACCTGAAATGACCAACAACAAAGGGGAAAGATACACAAAGTCACAAAATAGGTTTGAGAGACGGTAAGATGAGTGTCACTGATGCCCTTCAGAGATCCATGTCATCATGAGAACCAGCAGGCACAGAGATTTTCCCTCTTGATCCCTTGTTGCCTACCCAATCTTTTTATTATTATGTGACAGGAGCCTCAAGAAACTCACCTTGAAGCCAGCCTGAGACAGGAGGCTTTTGTAGGTGTGCCACACATCAGGTGTCTGGAGACCTTTGGCCTTGTCACTCTCTACCAGGTCCATGACTACTACCTGGAAAGCAGATGGGAAGAGTTGGTGAATATTCCCCAACTAATTATCACCTATTCTGATGATTTCATGGTAGGCTGCACCCAGTCAAAGAAATCCCCAAAGACCGAGGAGAGAAGTACTCATGGCCACTCAGTTCAATGGAAATATGATGGCAGAGTCGTACATTCAGAGTATATCTGAGTTGGAAGGGACCTAAGAGATCAGGAAATCAGAGACTCACCCAATCTGAGTGCTAGAAGGGACCTCTTTGGCCATTATTTCAAGTCACACCCAAAATATAATCCTCACTAGCCTTTGATCAAAGACCTCCAATGATGAGGAGGCTAGCACCACCTGAGGCAGCTCACTCCACTTATTTGCTAGCTCTAGGAGTTAGACATTGGAGGCTTTTTTCCCCTGACATAAAGCCCAAACCCTTCATTCCACAGATGAGAAACTGGAGACCCAAAGAGGAGGAAATAATTCACCCAAGGTCTTATATCTAGTTAACAGCAAAACAGCATTAAATTCTGTTTCTATTAAAGCGCTGTATATATGTTAGCTATATACTATTATTTGAAGGAGAAGGCATGAATGAGAGCAAACAAAAATTTTCCAGTTTGTCACAGAGAGAAACTGAGGCACAGAGAAAATAGTGCCTAGGCTCGCAGAACTGAACTCAGGAACCTAGTTGTCCCCCACTCTCTTCAATGGGGTGAAAAATTACAGTGTCCAAGTTTTCCTCCTCCTTAGAAGTCTGCAAACAAAGCTTACTTCCATGATGACTTGTTGGGGATGTTACAGGAACTACAGATTCCTTTCCAGTACAAACTGAGCTAAATGATCTCTAAGGATTCTTCCTGGGTGAGACCCTGTGATTTCTGTGACCTCAGAAGCTCCCTGACTTTTTAGTTGTTTCGCTATCCCTTTTCCTTAGCTCAGGGCCTTGAAGGTAGTCTTACCGATTGTGGCTCATAAGTATCCAAGGGTAACAGCTTCAAAATGGATTCCAGTAGCTGTGGGATGCTCAAACCTGCAGCCACAAAGACAGTAAAGACAGCCTCAGTGGAGCTGGACAGTGGGGATGGCAGGCTTTTGAGACAATGAAACCTGACCACACAGTTTTATCCAACTTATCTGGTGAAGGGGTGCGATGGTGGTCACTTCCTCTGAGACAATCCTTTACAGCAATCCTTTACATCTCCAAAATGCTGCCATTACTTTTCAAAGCACTTTCCCACTCAGTGTTTTTTTTTTTTTTTTAGGATCTGAGGGCAACTCTGTAAGCCAGGATGAAATTTTAAAAATTAAAAAAGCTAATTCGATCTTGGACTGTGCTAAGTTAAGTAGAGCTCCAGCGACCAAAGAGGGTGATGATGGTTCCAGAGCACTCTGTCCTGGTCAGGCTACATCTAGAATATTGTGTTCAGCTCTGATCATCACAATCTAGAAAGAACAAAGATAAAGGGAAGGATGTTCAGAGGAGAGCAAACAGAAAGGTGAAGGGCCTCAAGTTTATACCTCATGAGGAATGGCTGAAGGATCTTGGGATATTTTGCTTGAAACAGAGAAGATTTGGGGAGTGGGAAAGACAAAGACACAACAGAGGTCCTCAAACACTTGAAAAACTGCCCTATAAAAGAGCGTTTAGATCTGCCTTGTTTGGGAAGATCCCAGACAGAACTAGGAAGAGAGGGTGGAAGTTGCCAAAAGACAAAACTATGTTTGACCTCAGGAATCAATCAAACAAACAAGAAACATTTATTAAGTGCTCACTCTGTGCAGGTACTGTGTCACCCACCAGAGATACAAAAAGAGGCAAAAGACAGTCCCTGCCCTACAATCTAATGGGAAGAACCACTTGACAAACAGAGCTGCCCTGAAATGAAGCAGCCTGCCTTATTAAAAGTCTTCAAACAGAGATCAGATGATCACTCATTGGCTATTTTGTAATGGGGATTCTTCTTCCCCACTAGGCAGCTAAGTAGAACACTGTAGGATGTAGAGTTAGAAAAATCTGAGTTTGAGGCCCACCTCAGACGTTTTCTGGCTGTTTGAGCCTGAGAGAATGACAACCTCTCTCTGCCTCAGTCTCCTCATCTGTAGAATGGGGATGATAATAGTACAGGATTGCTGTGAGTATCACAAGAGATAACATATATAGCACTGCAAATCTTAAAGTTCCGTATAAAAACAAGTTCTTATGTTTTTATTATTTATTTATTTATGCAGCTAATTTCATTAAGCCAGGACAATGGAAAAGCATAACACAGTGTTAAAAGACTTAGCCTGGAGTTCCATTTTTGCCATGTACTACATCCACATGGGACCAGTTAGTCAGTCAGCGCCTTGTCTTTAAAAGTATGCATGCTTACAAAACGCCTAACATACATGAATGACCTCGACTGATCTCAGGGCTCATAGCAAATGCATGAAAAATGTCTGTGAAATGGAATCATTTCTCAAAATAACCCTACTCTATAAGTAATAATAATAGTAATAGCTAACATTGGTATAGTGCTTTTAGGTTTACAAAGCGCTACACACATTATCTCATTTGATCCTCACCACAGCCCTGTGAGACAGGTGCTGTTTTTATTATCTTTTATTTTTAATTATTTATTTTGAGCATTCTTTTCTTTTTAAATTTTGAGTTCCAAATTCTCTCACCCCTGCCCACTGAGAAGGCAAGCAATATATAAATTATACATGTGAAGAGATAGGTGCTATTATTATTCCCTTTTTATAGCTAAGGAAACTGAGGCAGACAGCAGTTAAGTCAGTAAGTATCTGAGGCCAGCTCTGAACTTAGGTCTTCCTGATTCCAAGTCCAGGGTTCTTGCCCTTTGTGCCACCCACTAGGATTAAAGGATCATAGCTTTAGAATTAAGAGATATTTCAGAAGGCACCTACACCAACCCTCTTTTTTTTTAACAGCTGAGGAAACTGAGGCCCAGAGAGTTTAAACAATTTGTACAAAATCACCCCAACAGTAAGTGGCAGAGGCAAGGCTTGTGGTCAAGCTCTCCAGCTCCAAGTCCAGCATCCTAATTTGCTGTAGCACAGCTAGCAAGTGCCAGGTGAGACTGGAACCCACCTCCTGTCGTAATGTGTCACCTTTCTACAATGCTTTAAGGTTTGCGATGCTTTGTACATGTGCTATCATTCACCCCTCACAACCAGCCTGTCACTTAGCTGTTACTATGATCTTCCTTTTACAGATGAGGAAACTGAGGCTTAGGTGACTTGCCCAGGGTTACACAGCTAAAGAGTGTCTGAGGAAGGATTCAAACTCAGTCCTTCCTAATGCCAGTCCAGTGCTCTCCCCAGCAAGCCACAGGATGCCTCTCCCTGACCCACTTCTTCTGACACCATGCTCATTTTCCTTCATACTACTTCTAAGCATCTCAGAGAGATGAAAAACCTTCCACTGTTAGCTGACAACAAATCTGAAACTTTATCAGTGAAGGATAAGGTGGACCTTTTTTTTCATTTTGATCCTTGGGTATCTGGGGATGGGGTGGGAGGAAAGCAGGGACTCACCATCTGCTCTGACTTCCACTGGGCCACACCGGCATATGGAAGAAGTAGGAAAATTGGCATCTGCAAGAACTGAAAAAGACATGGAGCGTTAAGTCATCATTATCAGCCCTCGCAAAAACAATAGCCTAGATCACAGGAGCATAGGTTTGTGGCTGAAAGGAATCTTAGACACCATCTGATCTAATCTTCCCATTTTGTAGATGAGAAAACTAAGGTCAGAAGCTAGTGGGTTTTGCCCAAGGTCACATATGTAATCAATGGAAGAGCTGGTGGTCAAACCCAGGTCCTCTGGCCAAATCCAGCATTCTTGCCACTGTACCATCCTGTGCAATATCTGGCAGGTGGGTGTATGACCACTCAAAGAGGTGGACTAAGGAAGGTCTAGACCAATCAGAAATAAGAGGTCCCCTCTCAGCCAGGAAAGACATAACAAGGTAAAGGACTTGTATTAATCAATCAATAGCAATAATCAAGCCTCCTCTACATGTCAAGCATTGTGCTAAGAAATGGGAATACAAATATAAAAAAAAATTATAAAATCCCTGCCCTCAAAGAGCATAGGGGAGATGACATGTTCATACATAGGTCCACATAAGATACATATAAAATAGTTATAAGGTAACAATACTAGTAGCTGGAAGCACCAGGAAGGGTTTCTGCAGAAGGTGAACCTTAGGCAGAGTCCTGAAGGAAACCAGAGACTCACAAAGGCAGAGAAGAGGAAAATAGGCACCCCAGCTATGGAACACAATGAGTACAAAGGCATTCAGAGGAGAGATGGACCATCATGTCTGAGGGACAGCAAGGCAGTCACTATGGCTAGCCCATAGAGCTCATGGAGGAAAGTAATGAGGAAGAAGAATGGAAAGGAAGGAAAAGCTTGGAAAGCTGAACAGAGGGTTTTATATTTCATCTTGGAGGCAAAAAGGAGCCACTGGAGTTTATTGAGGGGATGTATCGGGGTGGGTTCCATAATCAGTTCTGGTACTGAGGAATAACACTGGCAGCAGAACGGAGGATGGACTAGAGTGGAGAGAGATTTGAGGAATCAATAACTATAAGGCTACTTTAATAGGCAAGAATTAATAAGGGCCTGTACCAGGATGGTGGTTGTGTGACAGGAGAGAAGGGGACATAACAAAAGATTGCAGAAACAGAAACAAGATTTGGCAGCCGATTGGCTATGGGCAAAGAGTGAGAGTAAGGATGTCTCACTGAGGTGGTCAAGCTGGGTGACTCAAAGGATGGTGGTGCCCTATATAGTAACAGGGAAAGGAGGTAGGTTTGGGGGAAAATATAATAAGCTCTGTTTATGAGTTGACTTTGACATGCCTTGGGAACTAAGTTTTTGAGAAGTCAAGAGAAGGAAGAGATAGCCACAGCTATAGCTATAGTCAAAAACAAAACAAAACAAACCAATAATGTATAAAAGAGAAGATCAGTGTCACCGTTCAATCCAAAAAGCATTTTTAGTTGTCGATGCTAGCCAGACACTGGGCTTTGGAATACAAAGACAAAACTAAATCAGTCCTTGCCCTCAGGAAGCTCATATAGTCCTCCCACAAATGGGGAAGGAAGATTGATACATCAATACAGATGGTTCCTCTAGGACCAAAGAACATTGGAAATGCAAGGGTCTTTGAGATCACTGTATCTGTTTATTACACAGTGCAAACCCAAGATGACAAAGATTGGGACTTGCCAATACCCAAAGTCACAGGGTATGTCAGTGATAGAACTGGGACAGTGATAGAGCTAGACACCTAGCGTAGCTCCCAGGCCAGGGCCTTATCTCCAGGCCTTGCTACAAAGAGCTCTTGCTACAAGGACTCCTTCGAAGAGAGTTTGCAAAAAACAAACCCTAGCAGAGGAGAGTGGATTTTTGTTGGAATGATACAAGGTCAATATTGCAAGCTTTTTTTAAAAGACTGAAATAATTGATTCAAAGTAGTCAATTTTGTTTTTCAAGCCCTCCTAACTGTCAAAGGAGATCTCCCTGGGGTTGAGGGATCATCATCTACACAACTGAGCATCAGGATGAAATTCAAGCATGAAAGTCCAGAGAGCTGGTCCTGAACACTTAATGCCTGGAGCTGCCGCCTAGCATCTTCTTGCTCTGGGCCCTGCTGGTGGATCCTTGGACCAGGAAAGCAGTCAGGAAACCATAGATTTAGAATTGCAAGGGCCCTTGCAGGTCATGTAGCCCAGGGCTTCTTAAACTTTTTCCACTGGGGACCCCTAGGGCTTTCTAAACTGTGGGTCAGGAGAGGTTTCAACTAAGTGGCCTAAGTCCCTTCATTTTACATTTGAGGAATCCAATAGGAACCAGATTCCCAAAAAGTCATCATTTTGATATAAATGTATTTTGTATGAGTTGTATTTCCCCAGGCCAGTGTGTGATGACTTAGACATAGCCAGAGGAAAGGGTGGTTGGGAATGTTGGGGGTGGATAATTCAAAGAGCTGATCTGTTCTCCACACTTAGCAGCTGAAAGGTCACATTTAGGTAAATCAAATCCTGCCTAAGATGGCCTAGGAAAGGCAAAGGAAGCAAGCAAAGGCCAGTTTGATGACTGCGGGTTTTCAAATATAGGGCTTGGTGTATCGGAGACGGCTGAAGTTCTTTTCTTGGGGAATTGAAGAAAATGAACAGATGGAGATGACAGGAGGATACAGCGGATGGTCCAGGTCCCAGGGAAGCTTCTCAGGGGGCACATCCCCCAAAGCCTTCTCTCTCCTGCGGGAATTCAAGGGAGATTCCAATAGCCCAGACTTTTGCTGGCCGACTGAAGGAAGCCTTGGGCCAGTCACCTGACTTCCTGTCCAGTGGCCACCCCGAGCGGCCTGGTGATCGATCCTTTTGGGCGTCCCTACGGACGTGGCAGGGGGAGGATCCGGGGCCGGGGCAGTGATCGCCGCAGCGCAAGGGGGAGCGATGCGCAAGGGGGTCCCGGGCGCGCAGGGGGTCCCCGTCCAGCCCCCCCAGCCTCTTGGGGCAGCCCCACGCCAGGCTTGGGCCGTTCTTACCAATCTCGTCTCCGTGCCCCATCTTCGCCAGGGCGAAGAGCAGCTCCGGGGAGAGCAGCGCGGGGATTCCCTTCAGCACCACCATAGTCCCAGGTTACGTGACCACCTGCGGCGTGGCCGGAGCCAGTGGGCTGGGACCAGGGCGGGGCGGAGCCTGGGCGGACCTTGGAGAGCGGAGGGAGATGGTTTCACTTTCGGAGGAGAGGGGCGGTGAGATTAAAACAAACAAAAGAAGATCCCCGGGGCCAGCGGACCCCCACCCCCCCGTACGTGCCCCTGGGCATCACCAGCCCCCCCCCCCCCCAGGCTGCTCTCAGAGGCGGAGCAGTAGCTCCCCAGACGTGCGAAGCTTGGAGGGCATTCAGAGAATCACCCAGTGCTAGGGCTGGGAAGGACCTTCCTCCCAGGGCGCCACGTTCTACGTCTTCAGTCACTTAGAGAAGCTGCCCAAGGTCACACTGGTAATCTATGTCAGAGGCAGGAGTTGAACCTGGAGCCCCGATCTGTAATCAGATTAATCAGAGCTGGAACCCAGATCTGTGTCCTTTGACTCCACATCCCATCCCTTTTCCGCTGCGGGATTTCTTTAGCTGTGGCAGTCCCATGGGGCTGATCGCAGTAAGTCCACTAGGGTCAGATCTTGTATCGGTGTTGTTTGTCCTTCATTCTCAGAGAGGACCATGACACCAGGAAGGTGATACGGTCCGTGGGCACGCAGGTGAATTGGCTTTAAGTGAGGGGGGCTTGTACAAAGTCACTGTCTCCTTCCGAGCCCTCTGGGTCCAGTGCAAGACAAATGCCAGTGTGGCAAGGACTGACTGCCCCAGGTGGCAGGAGCCAGTTTAGCCTTACTCCCTACCCTGGAAACGTGGCCATGTCCCCAGACCCGTCTGACTCCCAGTCTAACCTTGGCTCCTTCGCTCTCACCTGAATCATGTAGACTAGAAGATCTATAAAGCCCCTTGGACAAACATGAAGCTCTGGGTGTCACCATTACTTCAAATAGCACTGGCCTTGGAGTCATGGAACCTGAGTTCTAATCTCTCTGTGATTTGTTACCCTAAGCAAATGACTTCATCTTTTCTCAGTTTCCTCACCTATAAAATGAGGGAGTTGAACTAGTTAACCTCTAAGGCCCGTACAAGTCTAAATCTTAAAGGCAGTGTTGCAATACAGACCAGACTTGGAAGCAAAGAAGTCCTGGTTTTCAAGTTTCCCTTTGAACACACTGTCTGTGTGACTCCAGGCAAATAACTGGATGTATTAGTTTTCTGGGCCAGTGGGGTAAAAAGTCAAATGGGCGGGAGGGGGAAGGGATCACTAAATTGTACACAAAGATCCCTGAAGTTCATATTAACATTATCTAAATTCTACTGTATTTTTATTTTAAGTATTTCCCAAATGCATTAGAAGTGTTGTGCCCTGTGTTTAAACACCTCATCTCTAGACAACTAAGGCTAGAAATTGCCAGAAAGGTACATAACTGGTAAACACTGGCAGCAGTTTCCCATACCAGTAAAATCACAGGTTTAATCTCTTTCCCCATAATCTGTGATTTCACTGTATAAATCTTTCCTCATCCAACACAGTTTGAAACTCTGCTGAGAAGTGACCTGGAAGGGTCCAGAGTAGGTGGAAACTGATCCCCTGATGGCTAAACCCAGCTACACCGGTCTTGGAATAACCAACATCAGGCACTCTAGGCCTTCCAGATTACTAGTTCACTGGCCAAAGTTTGAAGATTGCTGTCATTACGTTTGACCCAGTATGGCCTCCATGCCATGATTCATCAGTCAATGAAACAATCACATATTAATCAATTGCCCACACTGGGCACTTTAGATACGATTACAGAGAATGAAACAAATGTGATTTTCAAGCTACTTACATGGAGGTTAGTAAGTACATTCCTGCTCTAAGGTATAGGAGTAGGACTTCAGTGGAAGAAATAGAGCTTATATTATTCTAAAAGGCCTGAGGTTTGACTAGGTCACTAGGTCTACTAGCTTCTCGAAGTCAGGGGTAGGGAACCTGCGGCATTGAAGCCACAAGTGGCCCTCTAGGTCCCCAAGTGTGGCCCTTTGACTGAATCCAAATTGTTCCAAAATTTGGATTCAGTCAAAGCACTGCACTTGAGGACCTCGAGGCCACCGGTTCCCCATCCCTGGATTAAGCAAATGAAAGCAAACCTAAAATGTTTGCACTGAGCAGCAGTGAGCTGTTGTCCCTGGGGACTCCAGGGCTTTGCACAGTGGGAATTCATTTTGAGGTATGGCTTGTACTAATGGTGCTGAGGTCTGTTCCAACTCTGGAACTAGTCCATTATTCCAGCCTGCTTAAGTGGAGGAAATCTGAGTCTCTTGGCAATGGAAACCAAGCAGTAACTGGTATCTGGTGTACAGGAGAGCCAGGGCTGCCGGGAGGAATTTTGTGCAAATAGAATCCCAGAAATAGTTGTGGGACACAACAAATTCAATGGAACAAATTCAATAAGCATTTCTTAAGTTCTTACTCTGTCCAATGCATTATGCTGGGACTGGAGGATAATGAGTTATCTCTGCCCTCAAGGAGGTTCAGTCTAGTTGGGATAATCAGACAGATGACTATAAATCAAGTCAGGATAAGAATAGTGCTCAAGAAAGCGTTTTGGTGCTGTTTAGTTATGTCCAACTTTTCATGTTCCCATTTGGGGTTTTCTGGGCAGACACTAGAGTGGTTTACCATTTCTCCTCATTTTACAGATGAGGAAACTGCGGCAAATAGGGTTAAGTGACTTGGCCAGCGTCACACACTAGCAGCTAGCGTCTGAGGCCTGATTTGAACTCAGGTCTTCCTGACGGCAGGGGTGGTGCTCTATCCACTTCATTCCCTAGCTACGAAGTACAAAGAGCTTGGGGAGGAGATAAGTTAGAAGAGAAGAGAAGACTTAGTAAACTTAGGGCAGGGACTGCTTTTATCTTTGTCTTTGTATCCCCAGCAGCTAGCACAGGTCCAGCGTTCTACCCTGACCTCTTAGCTGCCCTTGAGTTATAGGCTTATGGCAGCCATCTGAGCTGGGTCACTGTGTACCTTGATCTCTCCCTTCTAGACTGGCAAAAAAAAAAAATCTGACCAAGACTCAGGCTCCCTGACCTCTGGTAGTTTTCCATATTGACCTTCAATCATAGCTGTAATATTCATCTACCTAAAAGCATGAAAGAACAAAAGAAAAGGTCATGCAGAGGTCATGTTTTGGGTCTAGATGCGGTGTGACACCTGTCTAGCAGCAGGCTTCAGAGTTTGTGCATGTGCTATATATAGATGGAACTTCCATTGGCCAGGCCCCCTTTACTGTTACATGAGGAAGGATGGGGAAAGCTCAGTCACTTGCCTACATTTGTAGAAGCAGAAAGTTGTAGCAGTGCATAGAATACTAGATCTAGCGTCAAGAAGACCTCAAGTTCAAATCCAGCCTCAGTCACTTACTAGCTGTGTGAATATGGGCAAGTCACTGAAGTTCTCTGCTTCAGTTTCCCCATCTGCATAATGGGGATGATAATAGCACTTTCTTCACTGTGTTGTTGTAAGGATAATATCTGCAAAGGACTTTGCAAACCATAAGGCACTATACAAATGCTAGCTATTGTTTTCATGGGTGGAATTTGAACCCAGATCATCTCACCCTAAAGTCAATGTTCTTTCCATTGTACTCAACACCAACTGTTCTTCTGGTTCACTTAACCCAGTAGTCTATACTCAGGACTGTTAATATTTAGCCATAAGTGTAAATTGTTCAACAAGCTTGGAACTATAATCTTTCCTTCCTAGGGAAAGGACAGTCTTAATGTACTTTTTTCTTTCCTTTTCTTGGAGAGGCAATTACCATTGAGTGACTTGTCCAGAGTTATACAACCAGTAAATGTCAAGTGTTTGAGGCTGGATTTGAACTCAGGCCCTCCTGACTCCAAGACGGGTGTCCTAGGTTCCCTTAATGTACTTATTTCTAAGCCTTATTGCTGTCCTTTCAAGAATCCTTTCAAACTGGTCAAGCATTCTTCTAGTGTTACTGTAACATTAGAGTGGTGCCCCAGCAGTCGGAGGAAATTAAAAAATAAAGAGGGACATTTAGGTGATTTAAAAACAAAAGACATCAGTAAAAATAGTTAGACATGCAGGTATCAGCAGTAACAACCATGTATCTTAAAGGCTGCATTTCAGGCCTTGATAGAAGTTTGGAACTGTGGAGGGAGACAACACTTTCTCACTGCTGATCAGTGGCTGCCATCTTGTGGCCACACTGAACAATCTCCAACAGGAATTCTACAGAGGAATTTCTCCCATATGGGGAGACTTTTGAGATCCCCTACTACTCTAACCACTTCATTTTATAGATGAAGAAGCTAGAAAGACAGAAAGGGTCCCAACTGTGGCTCCCTCAAGGTCAGGAAGCTAGTATAGCACAGAAAAAGGACGCAGGTTGATGGGATGATCTCCACAGTTAATTCCCATTCTAGCACTCCATTATCTAGGAGGGGCAACATGGGATACTTAAATTAACCTCTATGGATGTCAGTTCCTCATGTGCAAAATGAAGGCATCAGGACCAGTTGTTCTCTGAGTCTGTTGTCAGCTCTGAATCTTTGATTTGCCTTTTGACTCCCAAACCATTGCTGTTTCCACCAGAACTCTTTGACTTCTTCTGGACCATCTCCATCCCCCAGGAAACTCAGACTCCACTCCCAGGGTTCCACAGATTCGAGAGTTGTTTTCAGTTGTCTTGTCAGGAGTCACACCCTTGAGGGAGTACCGTCTTTCCCCTAAACCTTCCTTTCTCTCTAATAATAGAGAGGGAGGGTGTATACACACACATACACATATATGTATACACACATACATGCATGTATGTATGTATAGTAGATATCTAATAGTATATGTATATATCTAATGATAGAGTGTATATATGTAGCTCTAGCTATCTGAATCTGTAAATATGTATGTATCTATAAGTATATATGTGTGTATATATGTATATATACACACACATATGTACACACACATATACACAAACAGGCAGCTAGTTGGTGTAGTAGATAAGAGTGCCAGGCCTGGAATCAGGAAGATGTGAAATGCTAGTACCAGCAGTAATGTATCTCAGTGGTTGTATTTCAAATGCAGCCTCAGACACTTACTAGCTATCCAATCCTGGGCAAATCACTTCACCCTGTGCACCTCAGTTTCCTCATCTGTAAAACAAACTGGAGGAGCAGAAATGGCAAACCCTTCTAGTAGTATCTTTGCCAAGAAAATCCCAAATGGGGTCATGAAGAATTGGACACAACGGAACAATAAAAGATAGACAGTTCTGGGTTTTCATAAATTCACATTACCACACTCAACTTTACATAAAGAATTCTGAAAGAAATCTGCATTACAAAAAAACATCTATGTTACCTTTACTGTACAGTACTGTGCTCTTTCTCTCTGTTTCCTGCCCCTCTGCTTACTGCTCCCTGGCCTTTCCTCCCCTACCCCCAAAATAAACCTCCAAGAGAAAGGAGGATGGGAACTCAGAGATCTCCACTGCTGCTACTGGATGGGGTGGGGATGGGATGGGGAGAGCTGCTTGGCTTGAGATGCCCAGCTTTGCGAGAGCCTTTTGCCCAGTTCAGTCAAGCCACCTTCATGTCCATCTGCCATCCATGCTTGGGTACCATTTGTCTTTTTCCCCACCCCATGTGTTGCCTGTCCTGTCCTGTCTCTATTTCCAGCCCCAAAGTTGTTCTATGTGTTCTTCCTCTGCATTCCTATCCGGCCTTCAACTGGCTGACCCTGCCTCCTTGGCCCCCTCATGTTCCTCCTCCTGCTCTCCTTTTTCTGGCCTTGAACTGTGTGCCTCCCTTCCTTCCCCACATCCCAGGCAAATCTGCATTGTGTAAAAGTAAAAATGGTAGAGGTCCGTGGAATGGTCTACTTACATGAAGCAAAAACTGTCTGTAAATACATATATAGGTAGATATCTCTCTGTGTGTATACAAACATGTAAATACACATATATGCACACATATAGGTAGGTATCTCTAGCTAGACAGCTATACATATATGTAAATTCACATATCTATACATACATAGGTATATCTATATATACCTATATATATATATATATATACATATAGATATATATATATATATATCTATATATATATATATATAGATATATATATATATATATATATACATACACACACAGAGTATTCAAAAAGTCTTAGTGGAGTTTTATGTCATTAAAGCTTAAAATGGCACTAAGACTTTTGTTTGCCCACAGATACATGTCTATATATCTCACCAACCTCACTTTGTTCTCCTGAACCATCTGTATCCAGTGGCCTGATATTCATCAGGATGGCTGGAGATGGCCCAGGATGCAATGTGAAAACTGGCTCTGATGAGGTTGAGGGGTGATCGTGGACCCCAAAATACCGACAGTCCAGGTCGTGCTCAAATGAATTCGACTCAAGCCTTCTTAAAGCCAAAGAAAACAAAGTTTATTAAGGATTCGCCAAACTGGGTTGCCTCTTAAGGAGCCTAAGCATTTGTAACACTTGTATTCACAAGCGGGCCAGACACAATCCCAGCTAGACAGAGTCTGAGCTGGATTGCAACTGAGCGCCTTCATGGAGGCAAGGTGGGACTTAAATACAGAAAAGAGTATAGGAGGGATCTGGGGGGGTTGGTCTGGTAGTCCAGGGTGATGGGAGGGGGGGTTTAGGAAGGGTCTTGAGGAGAAGTCCAAGGAGGGTCAAAGGCTGGAAACAGCTGGAGGCTATCAGGAGATATCAGACAATGGAGGGTTTGGGTGGGAAGCAGGTGGAGCAATCCAGAGATCTTGATAGGGGCAGTATGGGAATGGGGTTTTGATGGGATCAAGGGTGGGGAGTGCAAGAGACCTGCAATGATAATGAAAAGCCCATGGGCTTTTTGAGACTGCCGGAACAAATGGGAAGATTTAGATTTGAGTAAGAAAGGCCAGATTCTGTGAGGAGATTCCTAGGGAGCTCAAGGAAGTTCCCAGAGTCTGAACCTCATCAGCTCAACTTGCAGTTGGTTGACTTTGATATCAGGCTACTGGATCCAGACTGCTCAGGAGAAGAAAGTGAGGTTGGTGACCTTACACATCCCTCCCTGCCTCAAATCAATATCAAATACAAGTCATGTCATCATGATGTCACCGTCTTCTTTGAGAACGAAGGACAAACACAACCTGTGAGTGAGTAGCAGCTTTCCTCCTCCTCCTCCTCCTTGTGATCTACCCCCAAAAGCTGCTTTCTTGCCTTTTGGGTTTACTGGCTACATTTCTTGCTCAAAGATCAAGCCTCAAACCCAATTCACTTTGAAGCTCATAGACTGGACAACAAGTCCCCAGTCACCTAGCACAAAGTGGATTTAAATACTAAATTGTTTCCTTTTTACCCAGGAACCCTGAGGGTCTTCTCACAGTTTGATTTTTTTTTTTATTAAAGGGGTCATCTCTTGAGCAACTACTTAAAGAAGTCCTTCAGGTACAGAGCAGGAAGAAGAGTAATTGTTCTATGTATAAAAGAATGTGCCCTGGGTAGATGAGTGGACTGTTGTTTGTTTTTAAAGAATCATAGGAAGTTCTATTATCCTGAAGAGGAGTGCTGTACTAGAAATACTGTTACTGGCAGTGTTTGGTTCATCAGCCCTTTCTGCCCATGAGAGAAAATGACATTATTCTGAAAGGTCATTTTTTTACCTGGAAAGCCATGATAGTGTAGACAAGAAACGTGAAAGAAACTGGGAGCCTAGATGAGAGATTATATCAGAGGAAGACCATGGAGTTAGGAACTGAACTGGGAAGCAGTACCAAGATGGAAACATGTCCTGGGTATAAGGGTAGATCCAGAAGAAACCTAAGTCTACTATCCCCTGGGGACAGAAGTGTCACTGGTTGCAACAGGCCTGATAGCAGCGCTACTGGGTCATCAATCTGAGCACATACTTCATGTGACAGGACACACCAATCCATCACCAAGCACTGAGTAAGCATTTTCTCTGTGCCAGGCTCTGGGGATACAAAGGCAAATATGAAACAGTCGCTACTCTCCAGTTTACATTCTATCAGATATGTTTAAAGCAACCAAGAGTCTTAGAGGACAGCCAAACGGAATGTCTTGGCCAGCCCTCTCTCCTCCTATCCCCTCCCATGGCCTAAGTTAGACTGTCATGTCAGAAACACAATTCTCAATCTCAGAGCAATTCAATTCCTACACTAATTCTAGAATGTATTAAAGATGAATGTAGTGGACTGCCTGCATCCCTACATGGCTCGGTGATGTGGTGAAGAAGAAAGACACGAGAGGCGAGAGAAGATAGACCAACTCCATTTACTGATCTGAGAGTCAGGGTATTTATAGACAGAAACTGCAAGCCTACCTGACACTCTGCTTGTCTCCTGCCCTAGTGATTTAATCAGTCTTATCTTAAAGACTGTGAGCCTAGAGGGCATCTATTTTACATATCCCTTGTTTTCTGTAATTCTCTTGTTTGTCTCATGGAGACAGCAACATGGGGGGGGGGGGGGGGGGGGTGGTGTGCGGCATGGAGAGCCATTCCGGATGATAATGAGCACAGTCTCAAAGAACAGTTTCCCTGAAGGTCTATCCTGATCTTGTCAACCACACTCCACCCTGGCCCTCAACAGATGAAGAAGTCAAGCATGATCCCAAGAAGCCTTTATGACTTGATAAAGTATGACTTTATCAAGAATTGGTCATGTCAGATGATATGCCATCAGCCTTCATAATTCTTGCCCATGCCTTTCCATAAATCTTCCATGGAGGTCACATCAAATATACTGGAGGTCTTCCTCTGGGTCTCTTGCTAACCTGAAGATACTAGTACAGCACTCAATGAGTAAAAATAAGCAAAAATCCTTTGCTAACTTTAAAGATTCACATAAACATTAGCAACTACTTGCTACTAATCTCACACTATATCATATAAAGCATGTAATTGAATCAGTAGAGATGAGTTTCTGGGTAACTAACAGATCAGTTTATCAATTAGGCTAGCTAATAATCAATAAATTGATGATCAGTTTCTCTCAACAACCAAAGACAAAAGACATGGAGAACCTGGAAGTTTTAAATAATCCTTAAAAGGGAATTTCTTTGATAACTGAAAATCAACCCTAATCGGTGGACATTTAATGAGGTAGACTACAGGTCTTCAGCTCCTCCTGCTGAGAACATGGTTTGATCATGAGTCTCAGCTGCCTCCAGCAATCTGAACAGGGGAATCCATCTCTATCTAAACCACTCTGATTGGTTTTCTCTTTCATAAACTCTAATAGAAGGGTTCAAGGACAGGGACTCATTTCCTTTGGGTTAAGAACTTACCCAGACTGGATTCTGTTTACACTCTAAACAGAAGTAAGGTCTCCTAGTTGAGTGGGGTCCAGCCAAGATCAAAGAGTATTTTCCCAAAGAATTAGAAGTAATCTCAATCAGCTTACCTTCCACAGGAATTGGGTCTCCATAGAGAAAGAGTAAAAAACCCTGGATCCAAATTTAATAATTATTCATTAATAGAAAAATTTCTCTTGGTAGAATTTGAAGTGATAGGATCAAGAGTTTATTTCATTAATAGTGTACCAGAAGAGATGGTAAAATCTAGGAAGGATCTGCAAGGTGTGACACTCTTTACTCGCAGAGGAAGATCTCTCCCCATTTTGTCACTTTGCAGGATCATTTGAAATTGCCAATTATTTGGGGATACATATTTTGATAGTCATGGCAGGCAACTGGGCATTATAAATGCAACTCAATCCCTGGTAGCTCTAGAAAATATGTAGTAACACTCCATTTATCCAGCCTCACAGGTGATAATGTCACATATCTCTGAATTTTCTAGATAAAATAATTAAGATTTTAGGCCTATCCAACTCCTCATGAGCAATTTTGGGGGTTTTCTTGGCACAGATACTGAAGTGGTTTGTCATTTCCTTCTCCAGCTCATTTTGCAGATGAGGAAAGTGAGGCAAAAAGGGTTAAGTGACTTGCACAGTAACACAGCTAGTATCTGAAGCCAAATTTGAATTCAGGTCTTCCTGACTCCAATTCCAGCACTCTATCCACTGTACCATTTAGCTGCCCTAATTAAGATTTACTTTTTTTAGCCCCAAAACTTTTAAATTGGACTAAGTTCTGATAGAAATCTAAAAGGTGTTCCCCATGCTCCTAACTTCTTAAGCAGAATAAAGGCAATCCCTTCCTCTTTGTGGCTCACTTGCTTGCTGCTTTAAAAAGATCCACATTTTGCTTTCCGGTCCACATCTAAGTCAGTGTGACTTATCCCTCTAGAGATCAACTGTAGGCTTTCTGAAATTCAGGCCCTGTTCCCACTTGTAGGCCACAAGGTTTTGTGCTTGTTTTTGTTTTTTTGAAAGACATAATCATCCTTGACCTCTCTTTATTTAAAAAGCTGTATTTTTACATGGATTGTTTTCTGATATGCTTTTTTCCTCTCTTTAAGTCTACCTTGTGACAAAGAAAATGTTAAGCTTAATTGACCCACAAAGCAAGAAGCATAACAGCCTATAGTCCCCCTATCCCTCTACAAAGGAGGGATGTTATCCTCTTTCCATTCAAGGACCAAGGTTGTTCACCATGGTTAATCTGAATTCCATTGACCTTTGGCAATATTATCATTTGTATTTCTTGAAATGGTGGATGTTTCTTTAGGTAGGCTTTTTTCATTCTGTATCACTTAGATACAAGTTTTTCCATGTTTCTCTAAATTTCTCATTTTCTCATGATTCACATTCAATTACATTCATGTCACACAATTTGCTCCCCACCAACAGGCAGGCACCCACATTATTTTGCTACCACAAAGCACTTTTAAGAGTATTTCATCATATTCTGAGTCTTTTGTTCTGCTGGTGGTAGTAGCATCGTGGGACAAAAGAGAAGAAGAGTTTGGTGGCTTTACATAGGAACAAATCATTTTCCAGGATAATTGGGCAAATTCATCGCTCCCCCCACCCCAGCAGTGAGCGTATCTGTGTTTGTCTTCCCAGTCTCACCAATGTTGATTATTGCCATCTTTCATCATCTTTGCCAACTTACCATGAGTTGATATGAGGTGAAACTTACTGTTCAAAATGTTATTAGTGGAAAAGGCTTTAAAGATCTAAGCCCAGCTCTCTCTTTACAGAGATGAGGGACCCAAGGCTTAGAAAAGTAAAGACACTTTTCCAAAGTCACACAGCTAGTAAAGCACTGAATTAAAGTGGGATTGTGGTATAGTAGAATAAGCTGGAAAGCCTACTTAATAATAGTCGTAGTTAACACGTTTACAGTGCCTACTATGTGCCAGGCACTGTGCTAGGCTCTTTAGTTATATCATTTGATCCTCACAACTCCGAAGGTAAGGTGCCAGTGGCACGATCCTCATTTTACTGATGAGGAAACTGAGGCATATAATAGTTAAGTGACTTGCTCATGGTCCACAGCAGCTATGTTTTTTGCTCCATGTGACCTTTGGAGGTCGAATAAGTCACTGCTCTCTTTTCTGCCTTAGTTTCCTCAATTGTAATGAGGAAGTTGAACTAGATGACATCTAAGGACCCTTCTGACTCTAAATCTATGGTACAATTTGAACACAATACTTTTAACTCCAAATTCAGGGCTTTCACTGTTATCTCCTCTTTCCCTAAATTGTCCTAGAACACAATATTTTGGATTCCTGTGGCTACTTTTCAGTTTTGTCTCCTCCTTTGCTCTCAAGTCTTGGGCAATCACCTTTTGCTATCATTCTCAGACTGACTGCTCCCAATACTCATTTGCAGCTTCGGGCTGGGAAGCAGGACTGCCAAGCCTACTGGGGCTGTGCATGAACCAAGAATCATTCTTCAGAGCCCATCTGTCTCCTAAAAGTAAATGTGTTTATTTCCATTAACAGACATCCTGGTGTCCATTTCAGCTCCTCAGAAGCATTCTTCACCCCCTTCCTGGTTCTCCACTATGTTCCTATTAACTAAGGCTGCCAGATATATGTACATGGCCTAAGTAACAAGTAATCTCCCTAAAAAACGATGTTACATTCCTGCACAATGGCTCCCTGTTTTGTGGCACTATCATGTAGATGAATTTATTTTAACCCTCAGCTATTTAGACAAAAGGTATAATGTATAAGAAGTCATTTTAATCAGTGGCTTATCCATACAATTTAAATAAGCACCAAAGCATGAAGGAAATGTTTCTCATGCTGACATGATTACATTCAAATGACAGTGAATACAAACAGATTTTTTCAGACTTTGTCCCTTATGTCAAGTGAAGTTTGTTTTTAATACAGAACACCAAAGGCTTCCAGCAAAGAATTTATGACCTAACACCAGATAATAAATCAGATTGCTAAGAAGCACCTGGCATTGGAATTAATGACAATGCAGAGACAGATCCATTAAGGCAAATAAATGACTTGAGTGTCTTGAGACACGAACTTGGATTCTGGTGCAACAAAGTACAAACTCTCTGAATCAGCAAAGGATGCGGTCTTCCAAAGCAATGCTACAGTTTTAAGAGAGGCACATTGTGTCGTTTACAGTTTACTTGTGTACGATAGCTATGATTTATTTTTATTTTTTTTAAGTCCCTTGTCTCTTTGCCACTTCTCAAGTCAGTAGTTAATTGTCCTTAAAGTTGGCCTTCCTCTTCTCCACAAATGCGCTCATTCCTTCTTTCTGGTCATCCTTTCGTAGAGAGAGAAAAGGGAAAAGTTGGCATTGATATACAATCTTTCTTCTTTTAGTCCCTAACCTCTCCCTGTTGTGGAAAAATTCTATGAATTTATGACAGTTTTTTCTTGTATCTTTATATATTCCTACTTACACACATTCATTCCAATCTCCCATACTCATGACAAGGATGTGAAGTTGGTGCTATTATTATCTTCAAACCAAGGCTCAGAAAGGTTAAGTAACTTGTTGGCCAATCCAGATTCAAACCCAGGTCTCCCTAAATCTGAGTTCATATATCTTAGGTGCCAATACTTGACTCACATACTTCCACATGCTAGGAAGAGACTCTTTTATTTGTTCTGCAAAACCTCTAGCACAGTGAGTACTCACCAGGAATGAAGAAATAAGAATGAGAATTCATAAAACTTTTCTTTCCTTTGGTTACCAGCAAATATTCTAAAATTATTAGTTTAAGGTGTTACACTTCTCAACATAAAAATCTGGGTGATACAATTTCTCCCATTCGTTTTAATTCTTCTATGCAACATGACCAATGTGAAAAAGATGTTTAATAAAAATGTATGTGGAGAACCCATATAAGATTGCATGCTGTCTCAGGGAGAGAGTGGGGGGAAGGACAAAATTTAAAACTTATGGAAGTGATTGTTGAAAACTGAAAACAAATAAATTAATTAAAAAATTTTATAAAAAAGAAAAAAACCTGGATGATACATTTTATACAATACACACAAAGAATGTCTATTACATAAATTTCATGGAAAAAATTGCATGTAAATAGGATGTTTTAGATACATTAGAGGAGCTCTCAAAAAAGATGGCAAATCTTCTATCTAATGCCCAGAATCATCTTCTAAATTGCCCTTTTCTAACTCTTGACTTCTTTATCTTGTGCTGTGTCTGCTCCAAATAGGTTAAACATGCCCAGTTACATCTGGAAATCAGAGCTGAGTCAGCTAGGCAGAGGCAGCTCCTTCTGCTGGTCAAGCTGAAGTTGCAATTAGCCATCACTTCAGAGAAGCTGAGGGTCTTTCAGGTGAGTACTCCCACTCCCTCCACCAGTGAAGGCTTTGGCCCCTCATGCCTCAGTCAACAGTCCTCATGAATTGCCAAAAATAATAATAATCAGTGATTTACACTGATGGAATGCTTTACAAAGTGTGTTTTCTCATCTGATTAAAAAAAATCAACATCTGAGAGCCAACCTTCTAATGGGGGGGGGGCACCTCCTGAAACTTGGCTAGATCGGTTTTTTAATGACAGCCTCGAACATGCCTGAAGGCTTGTGGGCTTGGTAAGACCTGACAAAGCTTGTATTCAGTTGGCACAATCCTAAAGAACTCAGGGTTCTTTACATCCCATCATCATAAGGGCCTTAATTACATAACCTCCTGTTTTCATGTTAAGGCCATAAGTGAGTAAATACTTTTATCTGAACTCCTCTCACTTCTCAGGTATAGCAGGGGCACCAACCCTGGATAAACCATTTACTTACAGTGGCAAAGGTTGAGAAGAAGAGTTTCTTCTCCAATCTTATTCCTTCTGCTAATGTTGTCTCAAAAGCTGAAAAACAAATCCTAAAAGTCAAGAATGTGGAAGATACAGGATGTGTGTGTGTGTGTGTGCGTATATGTGTGCATGTGCATGTGTGTGCGTGTATGTGCGCATGTGTGAGATCACTGTTTTCTGGACACTTTTATCACCAAAGTGCTCATCAAAATGGGGTGGCCTCTGAGAAGCTCAGCCTTATTCCTCCTATGTTTACCTTCGTGCTCCTATGATTCCACAGAACATCACAAGCTGTCAAGTCCACTAGGATGTGCCACAGCAACTCAAATCCAATATCATTAGGTGTGCTTGGCAGCTAATGGTTCACTGCAGCTGATTTTTATTGTAGTACCCAATACAAACCCTATAGTGCTCTTTCAGAAGCACTTCAGAAACTTGTTACCTCAATACTACTGAATTTGAGGGTCTCACAATTCATACTCATTACCACCTTAACCCTCACCACTGTTGGATAAGATAAAATTCTGCAAACAACTGAAATAAAGAATAATAAAGAAGTTAAACAAATGTACTGGAAGGGCTTTGAGAGTACTCTTTGTACCTGTTCTCTCAGGTATTTTACAGGAGAGGAGACAGGCCAAGAGAAAATGTGATGTGCCCTAAAGCCCAAAGCTAATTAGTAGCATTAGGCCCAGGGCTTTCCCCAACTTCTAGTCCAGTTCTTATATAGCCCCAGTCACAATAGTCAAAAAAAGATTCATGTGGCCAACAGGTTCTCATCCCTAACCTTTCATTTCAAGAACTGTACCCAGAGAAAGACCCTCTTCTGTGACTGGCAAGCAACAGGGTACAAAAGAAACTACTCCTAGGCACATGCTTTATACTCTGTTTGAGGTGTACGTCCAAAAGGTTGGTTTGAATTTGGAGACTTTTGTAGCAGTTGTATCAGAAGTAAGCAAATATCCCTGGATAAGAGTTCTTAAGTCTATGGAACCACAAGGGGTCTATGATAAATTTCAGGGTATTCATGAACTTGTAACTTTCAATACTCTGACCACTATATTTCAATATAGTTGATTTTTGTAATCTATTATGGGCATTTTGGATTCCCTTTTATTATTTGGGACTCAGAGCCACTCCTGCATTTTGTTAACTAAAAGTTTGTTTTCATGTTAACTTCGTGTGAACAAAAGCTATTCTATGGGATATAAAAGTTTACTTAAGAACCTTAAATATTCCTTCTATAAGAAGTCAGCAGAAGAATCTCAACTGTCTCTGACTTCTTGGAGATGAGGAAATCCTTCTCTTCAATCAGCCTATTGTGAATCCCCTATAAATAGTTTAATCTGTAACCTGACTCCATTTACCTATAGTTTCTGTGATGAAGTTTGTTTCATTAGGGGATATGGGAGATTAGGACTTAATTTAACTAAGTTTGTACAACTTTTATAACACTGAAGGAAGTACAGGATATTGGATCTATCTTCTCTTTAACTTTTATGGCCTAAGAGGAATGTACAAGATTGCAACATGTAAAAGAATTATTTTGCTGTCATCCTGATGTATACTTTTACAGTGATAGAATTCTTATTTATAATTATATGAAGCCTTGTCAGAATTCTCATGGTGGTTCAAGTTTACTTAAAGTTCTAAACCTACACTTAAGCATAATAATAAAGCCTAGGCTTTTACCATCATAATTTCTGCGTTGTGGTAAATATATGTTTGCCACAGCTATCTGCCACACGAACTGAGAGGGGAGATACTCCTCCTATATCAAACCCTGTATAGTTTATGCATTTGAAAGCATTTTCTCAGAAGTGGTCCATAGGTTTCACCAGCCTACCAAAGGGGTTTGTGAGACCTCTGTTCCACAAGCTTATAAAAAGATGGATAACAAGATCCTGGGAGGCACAAGGAAGGAAATGAAAGGTAAATAAGGTCAAAAGGAACTGCCCTTGGGAGATCTGGCTTACTTGCAGGCCACCTGCTTCCCAGAGCATTTGGGTAGCTTATAAGGAGAATTAGATGGGCTCAAGAAGCTCAGAGTAGAGGCTTCTAGACACTGAAAAGGCTGATTTGGACTCTAGAAAGTAAGAGGAGAACACACTGAATTTCGTTATATTCCTAGTGATCATCTGGCAGAGACAGACTTATTAATTTTCTTCCTGGAAGTAAGTCTTATGGAGAAATTCATTCCAGGAGTGCTTGAATAAGGGCACATTAAGCCAAAAAACTGGTAATATCTTCAAGTATGGCCTTATAGGAATCAAACCCTATTTAAATAGTCTTCCCCGGACCCTCTAAGATTAAGGGTGAATATAACATCGCCCTTTTTAGAGAAAGCTAGAATAATATGGTCCTGATCTTTGGTTTTATGATGATACATAACCTACCATGTAGAAAAACAAAAACCTGGGTGAACTAGAACACTGGACTATTTTTAGGCCTACTAGGCTCAAACAGCCAAGGACATAGGCCTTCAGCATGAGGTGGACATCTATTCTTAAATGAATTCTCTAACAAGCACAGAAAGTTCAGTTCTCTTATTTAACTTAAGCAAAAGCCATATGCTTTAGATGGAAGTTATAAAGGGGAGAGTTTTCACTTTGTTACAAATGTTAGGAAGCTAGCCTGCCTTGCTCAGACAGAAGATAGCCCCACCACCAACTGAAATATGTGAAAATTCAAAAGACTTTCAACCACAATATCACTCAATGTCATTAGGTTTCAGATTTTAGAACCATCCCCTGCAACCATGGTCCCTCCCCCAGGCACCTCTTCCACTCTATTTTCTTTTGCTAAATTCACTACCTGCATTCACTGATTCTTTGGCCATTTGTGTCACAATTTTAGAATTGTTGGCAATTTTTTCTGCACATTGGATGGCTTCTTCAACCAGCTTCTCCACAGGGAATATTTTGCTGATGAGGCCTAAAGCAAAAATCAAGGTAAATAGCACGCCAGAGAAATATAGTTGAAGGTTATTTAGTCCGTCTTCCTACTTCATCAATGACATTCTGAAGTATTCAAAACTTCAACAAAGTATTCAAGACCAATTTCTTATGGACACCTTTCCAAAATCAATTAACAAATCAACTCAGCAAATACATGTTCTCTGTCTCCTCTCTTCATCATCGAGATTAAGCCAAGAGTTTCCCCACAAAGACCATGTGTGGATGGTATCAAGGAAGAGATTTCAACAGTGACTTCCTGAGCTTTGTCTTGAGGATGGACTGAACCAAACTCCAGGCAGCAACAATTCAGGGGAAGAGAACAGCAAATTCCCTTTCATCAAACCCTTTATACAGACACTCTTGGAAGTAGGCAGAGTGAAAAGACATTCTGGGTAATTATGCAACCTTCTGCCATCTATTAGTGCCAGTAACACCAAGGTCCTTAAGCATATACAAAAATAATAATGGTCCTTTTCCAGAGAGGAATCTCAAGGAACAATCCATTTGAACACAGGAGGAAAACAACAGATACAAAACCTCCCTCCAACCTAGGCATACAGTGACAATGAATTCCCTATTTGTGGGTTTTACCATCACATAGGGACTGTCTTTTGCCTTGCTTTGAAATCCCCAGTGCTTAGCATAGTACCTAGCACTTAATAAACGCTCACTGACTGGTTGAAAGACAACTACAAAAGTTTGGGGCCAGTACCTGCTTGCTTGGCTTCTTGAGCTGAGATTCGGTCACCTGTAAGGACCATCTCCATTGCCAAAGACTTTCCAACTACTCGGGTAAGCCTCTGCGTTCCCCCACCACCTAGGAGGAATGGAAGATTAGGCTCTCTTAAAAAAAAAAAAAGATACCAATACTATTCCATTTGCAAGTTTCAGGGGTACTCAATAAAGGAGGGCCAAGGATGGGATAGATAAGATAGTTAAGGGTAAATAGGGGATGGAAAGGCACTAACTGGGGGCAGCAGAAAAATTCTTAACAGAAAGACTACAGGGCATTCATTCACCTCACTTCCAGGAATTCCCTTAGTTAAGTCTAGCCCTGCCTATCCACACTCTAGTAAAAAGTGTCTTTGGTGCTTAATTGCCTTCATTTCTTCACTTTCTTTTTACTCTGGCTTTTCCAACAATTCCCATTGTGGGCCCCTCACCAGAGAAAACGATAGTTTTGCAACAATGGCCCATAACCCCAGTGAACTCTCCCCACCCCAACTCAGAGCTCCCAGCCCCTCATTACTCAATGGGTAGGTGTTAGGGGTAAAACAATTCAATAAATAATAACTGTTATCTATCACCGACTGCAGCCAGTTCTAACAGAATATCTAACATCCCTTTCTTCTGCTTGGAACTTGGATTACTCTTCTATAGGCTAGAAATGTCCATTTCCCATACAATCTCCCTAGCTTTTGAATTTAGTTTAAACAGATGCACCTGAGGGAGATCTCATCACCCAATTCTGATCAGATGCCCAGCTGCACACAGTGACCAGAACCTGGTCAATATTATGGACTCCTCTCTTGGCATGCAAGGTCTCCCTCCAGATTTTGGAGTTGTGCTGGCAAAGCCCTCAAACCCCATGGTTACCCATGGGAAGACAACTTTAGGGGCAAAATTAGGAGTTTATGTCATGGCCTGCAGGCTCATTACCTGGGATGGTCCCTATCAGGATCTCTGGCTGTCCAAACTGAGCATTCTCCCCAGCATAGATAATGTCACACATCAAAGCAAGCTCACAGCCTCCCCCAAGCTGCAAAAACAAACAAAATGCCATTAGCACACAACAGAAACCAAAGAGACCATAATTCCATCTGTCAGCCATAAATCCCTTTAAAACAAAAAAGGGAGGACACTGACACAGATAGAAAAGCCAGCTCTTAGAGGAGGGCTGATGACATCTCTAACACAGTACTTCAAGTCTTTACTTATTCTCACAATCCCTGTTCTACTATAGGGGACCATACGACCTGAAAGCAGTTTTTACATTCAACAAAAAACAATATGTATATTCACGAAGGGTAGGTTGGAAAACTGAAGCATTCCTCCCAATAAGCCTTTAAGAAAAAAATTCTGTATTCTAATTCATCTGAGCTGGAAAAGTACCCAGAGAAAAGTGTTTTGTAACAATGCACTAAAAAAAAGTTTTAAGACTGATTAAATTTTAACATTAATTAACAGATTAAAATTAAAATACTATTGCAACACAGGACGGGAAGTTAGAATTCATTGAGTCCAGTCCTTTCATTTTATTTTTTGAAATTAATTATATTTTGGGAATTTTTATTTTTGAATTTTTTTTTGGAGGGGGAGGATCTTTGACCTGAGTCATTTTTAAATGAAATATTTTCTATGAACAAAAATCTATATTCTCTCCCTCCTAACACCTCTCTTACCCTTTACTGACAACAAAAATCAAAACCCTTGTAACAAATATGCAGTCAAAGCAAAACAGAGTCCTACATTGGTAACATCCAAGAAAATACGTCTCAGTATGCACCGAGTTGATCACCTCTCTCTAAAGGTGGGTAGCATGTATCATGTGCTGCCTGGAACTGTAGCTGATCACTGCTTTGACCAGATTCTTAAATCTTTCAAAGTTTCTTATCTTTACATTGCTGTCATTATTATATTAATGGTCCTCCTGGCTCTGTTGACTTCATTCTGCATCAGTCCATAAAAGTCTTCCTAGGTTTCTCTGAAGCCACCCCGTTCCTCACTTCTTGGAGCATGATAGTATTCCACTATATCCATATACCACATCTGGTTTAGTCATTCCCTGATCCATACAGTCCCTTCATTTTATAGATGAATAAAATGACCATCTCCTCAAGATACTGATATGAGCATCTGGCTAGAAGTCGAATTACAAGCTGCCAGGAAAAACAGATAAGCACAAATCCCCATCTCAGATTCTTTGTCAGAGGTCCAGGTGTTAAAATGATAAACCTTGTGCATTCCCATGAAACAGCCTGAAAAGCTCAAGGCCACAACCATTCTCCCATAGATAAATGGTCAAAGAACAGGATAAGACAGTGCTTTAAATTCAAACTATATATATAACTTTATAAAAAGTGCTCCAAATCATTATCAGAGAAAAATAAAAAGCAAGCAATACTAAGGTTCCATTCATCAAATGTTAAAGATGACAAAAAAGGACAATTGTTGGAGGGGCTATGGTAAAATAGGCTGGTTCAGTCATTTTAGAAAATAATTTGGAATTATACTAAATCCACATCACAAAGAGAACAGGGAAAGAAGAAAAAATCTAAGTGAAATATGTCAATAGCAGCTTCATCTGTGAGAGCAAAGAAAGGACAACTAACGGGTGCCCATCAACCAGGGAATGGCTGCAGAAATTGTGGTATGTGAATGAAACAGAATATTATTGTGTTGTAAGAAACGACAAAAAGGATAGTTTTAGACAAATCTAGGAAGACCTGTATAAACACATGTCCAGTGAAATAAACAGGACAGGACAATAATTTATACAATAAAAGAAACATTATAAAGACAATGGACAAAAGTTGCTGAAGGAGACAAACACTTTCAGACATGGCCAATGTGGGAATTAATTGTGCTTGACTATGCAGATTTTTTTACAAGGGCCTGCCTCCCTCCTTCCCTCACCTCTTTCTTTCTTTCCTTCCTTCCTTCCTAATTCCCTCCTTCTTCCCTCCCTCCAATTTGGAGAATGAAGGAGGTGAAAGGCATCAAGGAGTTAGCCAAAGGAAGAAAAACAGATGCCAGAAAAAAGAAAAAAAGAAAGAAAAGAGGATCACCGAAGTATTTTTAAAAAAAGAATGCACAGGGGACAACAGAAGAAAAGTCTGAAGGATACACAAACAAGGAAGCTTTGAAAGGTACATGTTGCATTTATCATATACTTAAAAGGAAACACAAACTATACATAATATTTTCATGTACAATCCTCTTTTTCTATCCTACTTTGTATATGAAAATGCTCATTTTATTTGGGGTTTAAATTAAAAATAAAAAGAAACTATAAAGTACAAAGGCAATTACAATGTCCACTTCCCAGATTAAAAAATAAATGCTGATAAATTCACACCAAGGGCCATAACAAATAACCTGAAGGTTTCCAGTAGGACTTGATTTTTATCAGTTAGTGAAATCCAAAGTTTAAAGTTTAGTTTTCATGAGGAAATGATGACTACTAAGAGAGAACCTACTCCTCTTGTCCCCTAAGTACTAGTGGAGGGCTCCAAGTGGGAAAATTCTAAAATATGTTTGAACTGAATCACTAAGATGAAGGAAATTGATGGGAGAGAGAGCACCAACACTCACCGCAAAACCGTTGACAGCAGCTATGATGGGCTTCGTGACTTGGGACATGTTGTCCCAGCCCTTTAGTAACTTCTCCGAGTAGCAGAATTGCAAAGTCTTATCACTCATCTCCTTGATGTCTGCTCCAGCTATAAAGAGAGAGAAAAGCTGATGGAGATCTATTGAATCATCACAGAGAAGAGGTCACATCCCTTATCACCTAAACTTTGAAAAGTGTAGAATCCAATCGAATCTTTGTAGGGGTGACCTCTACGTATGTGTGCTGGGATTTTAAATCAAACAATTATAGGAACATTCATATGAATACAAAAGTGGGACTGAATCTTAATTTTGCAAGGCATCATGGTATAGTGAACAGAAGGTCAGCCTTGGAATCAGGAAAGCCTGGCTTCAAGTCCTGACTCTGACCGATACTAACTGTATAGAAAAGTCACTTAAGCTCTTAATGTTCCAAGAAACTGTCTGACCAAAAGCTGCAAAGAAAGCAAGGGCCTACAACGATGGAGGAAGTAGCTCCTAGAGTTCCCTACACCAAGGAAATCACAGGTATCTTTGTGTGGGGTGGGAGGACAGAATCATAGATCTAGAGTTGGAAGGAACCTTAGAGGCTACTTTACAGATGACAAAACTAAGTCTTAAGGAAGTCCAGTGAGCTGCCTAAGGTCACAGGGTTAATAGAAGTGCCATTTCCCAGGCTTTGTTGCAGATTAAAGAAAAGTTGCTTGCTAGCAAGTTTCCCATTTGCTCCCACATCACTGTAGGTAGGGTTGCCTCCAAAGAGTATTTCACTCTAATGTATTTTTTTAAGTTTTAAAATTTATTTTAAACTTAAATACATATTAAGAAAAGGGAAAAAAAAACATTGCCATGTACACAGCAGAACATGAGAGGATTTAATATAAAGCAGTAAATTTCCATTTCAAGAAAATCTATATAATAAATACTACACATTGTGCTGAGCTGTCCATCTTTTCTTTGCTTCTCCTTGCATGCTGTCTTCTGTTCTCTGTTATGTACCTTTGACTTTATTTTCCCTCTTCCCCGCTCCTCCAGATAGCTACAATTAAGCATATACACGCAGACACATGTATATATTCACACATATATTATGTGTATATGTAAATACATACATAGATACCCATAAATATACAAACACATACACTCAAATGTATATACATAAGGCCATATTATGCTGATTTCCACTTGTCATTTGTTTCTCTGAAGGTGGACAATATCTTCCTTCATGTGTCCAAGTCTTTCCATATTTTCCTAAATCTACCAGCTCCACATTTCCTACACCACAACAATGTTCCAACCCAATCACATTCTATCTGGGAGATTGTCTATGAGAGTTCTCCCCCGCCCCCCCAATTTTCTGCATTCCTTTTATTTTTTGCTACTTAGGTTTTATTTATACAGGAAAAATTTAAAATAATCAAAATTATTCATTTTACACTTCAACACTGTTCTCACCTTATAATATAGTTTAAGATCTGATACTACTGAATCTAGTTCCTTCAGATCTTTTACCCATGATTTCCTTGGAATTCCTGATGCTCTGTTCTTCCAAATGAACCCTGTATAATTTTTCCTTACTAAGTAAGATAATGTTTTAGTAATTTAATAGGGATGGCATTACATAAATGGATTAGTTAAGTAAAACTGCATTTTAAAAAAATTATATTAGTTTTATCTACTCATGCATAATAAATATTACTTTAATTATTTAGATCTAACTTTGTTTGTATAAAAGGTATTTTGTGTTTATATTCATATAGTTCCCATGTCTGTTTGGCTAGTATATGCTTCTTTTTTTTTTTTTTTTACTACTGTCTAGTTATTTTATAAGATCTAAAACCATTAATTAATATGGCTGACAGGGTAGTTTCCCTATTTTTCTCTTATGATTAAATCTGATTTTAGCTTTAAATGTCTGAGATCATGATTACTATTATTGCTTCTTTACATAATAAATTCTACTCCTGACCTTTAAGTTTGTATGCCTGT
Source organism: Notamacropus eugenii (assembly GCF_028372415.1). NCBI lineage: Eukaryota > Metazoa > Chordata > Mammalia > Diprotodontia > Macropodidae > Notamacropus > Notamacropus eugenii. Next base: position 248,062,292 of record NC_092872.1, on the reverse strand, counting down.
CTCATTTTTATAGTATTTCCTGAAAACAACATGTTATTGAATTCAAGTTTTTAATCTGTTATCAGTTACCATTTTATAGATATTACTTTAATATTGCTATTGAGACGGCACAAAACTATGCTTTATCAAAGTCTCTGAGAATAGAATACAGATGTTGAGGAATGTTAGTTACAACTCATAAAGTCATCTATATGTCCATAAGCTGTCCATAAATCTAGCCAAACTTGGCAAGGTCGTTTAATCACTGTTTCTATCCAATGTGACCCACCTGCAAATGATTTTTCTGAACCCGTCAGGACTATGGCTCCTATAGATGGATCCTCCTGAAATGTCATCAGGGCTTGGTTCATCTCGTTTATCAGAGGCTGGCAAAGTGCATTCAGGGCCTTTGGGCGGTTCAGTTGGATCAGTCCCACATTATTTTTCTTCCCTTTCTTCTCAGAAATGATATATTTGAAGTCACCACCTACAATAAGAGAGCAAAGGAAAATTCCACTCAGGAAAACAAAATCAAAGTAACTCACTGAGCTCACCTTTCCCCAGCCTCCTAAACCTACAACAAAAAACATCAACTGATTCAAAACAGAATTGCAAGCCATTCTTCCTTTTGGATGACAAGGTTTGTTTCTCGGTAGTAGAGGCTGAAAAGTTAGTACAGATTAAACAGAGGAGTGGATGGACTCAAGGTGCATACTAAGACATACATTTTTGGACATTGCCAATGTTGAAATTTGTTTCACTTTACTAAGCATATTTGTTACAAGGGTTCCCACCCCGCTTTTAAATGAGAAGGTGGGAAGGAGAGAAAATAAATTGTTAATAGAAAAGAAAACAGTAGAAAAAAGGAAGACAGGAAGAGGGTGGGGAAGTCAGTTACCCTGTCTTCATACATTCCTACAAACTCATCAGCTACAGCTCTGTGAGCCCTAGGTAGTTAACCAGCCACCACACCCTAGGATCCCATTTTCTCAGTTTTTGTCAGAAAAGGGCAAGTGCCTGAAACAGGGGACCCAGGGAAACCTAAAGAGATACTGATCAGTGAGTTCAAGGTCCTATCCCTACCCTCTTTCTTCCTGAAGACTTCCTCTGCAGGAACTCTGGGAATAAAGACTGAAGTAACTAAGTGGCATTTGACTGTAAGTCCCTGAGGGCAGGGATTGTCTTCTATTTTTTTTGTATCCCCAGTGCTTAGCATAATGCCTGGCATGTAGTACCTGCTTAATAATGTTTATCGATTGATTCTCATGAAGAATAACTGGCCTTCATACAGAATTTAATTTTACACAGCTTACCCCATTTTAACCTCTTAACAATCTTATGAGATAGGGACTATTGAGATTATTCCCATTTCATAGAGGTTGCACAGCTCTCCAGTGCCAGGCTGACCTGACTCCAAGTCCCCCATGCTGTTCACTACATCATGTGGCCTCTATGTTCTCAAGAACAGAATGGCTGAGACAGAGCAGACCACATCCACACTCCCCTCTACCCACTCCCCCAATGAATAATAAACACTCCACTTGCCACTATTTCCCTGCTCCATCCCAGAGTGAGTTCCAATCTAAGTAACACATTTGCATGGCTAAAATGGTCTACAGATAAATAAACACATCAAAAAAACAAACAAACAAAAAAACCCAGACACTGAGCAGAACTGGCCAATACACCTGGATCATGACAAACAGGAAAAGCTGTTTTGCTTGACTATGCATATTTATTTCAAGGGTTTTGTTTTTTTCTCTTCTTTTCTTCCTAGCAAGAGAAGTGGAAGAAACGGGGGAAAAAATGCTCGCTAATTGACAAAATAAAATTTAATTTTAATGTAAATAATTTTTTTTTTTAAAGCTGAGTAAATGTGACCAAAGAGAGAGAATGTCTAAATTATGGGAAAATTCAGGGTTAGGGTTAGGAACTGGGGAATATAAATCACAAAGAATGAAACTGATCCCTACTCAAAATGAGTCATGGTGGAGACAATAAATACATATAAAAACACATACAGCACAAATACAAAGTTAATAAATATGAGGTAATTTGGGAAGGAAGACAGTAGCAGTTGGGAAGATCAGGAAAGGCTTTTCTGCAGAAGGTGGGGTCTTAGCTACATCTTTAAGGAAAAGATGGGCTCTATGAGCAGAGGATATTTGGCAAGGATTTTTAACCTGGAGTCTGCGAACTTTAAATTCTTTTTGACAATCGTATTTCAATGTAACTGTTTTCTTTTATCATCCTTTGTATTGTAGGCATTAAAAAAAAAAAACATCATTATGAGAAAGGGCCCACGAAATAATAAAGGTTAAGAACTCCTGCTACCTAAAGGAATGCTGTGTGGTGTGTGGAACAACATGAAAACCAGTTTATCTAGCCTACAGAGCAGATAAAGGGGAACAATACATAAGGCCTAAAAGGTAGATTTTAAAAGGCTTTCAATAGCAAAGAGAGGAAGCAGTCTGTAGGTTACTGTTCAGATCTGCACTTGAGAAATATTCCTTTGGCAGTTTAATGGAGAACAAAATGGAGAGATATGAGGCAGGGAGACCAATGAGGAGGCCAGTGCCACAGTCTAATGAAGAGATAGCAGTTGTGTGAGAAGAGAGAAGAGGACAGATGCCAGAGATACAGAGGTAAAACTGACAAGACTTGGAAAAACCTATCATATAATATGACTAGGGAGGGAGAATGAGGAGTTGAGGATGAGTTCCAGGTTGCAAAACTGGATGCCTGTGGAAGGATGGTGTTCTCAAAAAAAAATATATTGTAATTCAGAAGAGGGATGGATTTGGGGGAAGAGATCATGAGACAGATGGGAGACCAGTGAAGTGCTAGGCCTTTTTAAAAATATTCAAAGAACTTAGAAAGGTCTCTTACAATTTAAGAAAAACAAAGGACAAGAGCAGCCACAAGGTAGTGCAGCCAATAGAGTGCTGGGCCTGGAGTCAGGGAGACTCATCCAGGGGTGGAAGGTTGGCCTGAGGAAAGTGCAAATACCTCCAAGCCAACTCCAGAGAATCAATAGGCAGCCTGATCTCAGTAAACTTTCACCTCATTAACTGTGCGGGGGTTTGACAGTTGAGTAGGAGAAGAATGAAAGACCTTCCAGGCTTTAGCTGCAGGGGAGGAGTTAGCCCACGCCTGGTGACTGATATAACATCTCCTGCTGGACAGCAGAGTCCCCGGTTTCAGTTCCAGGACAGAAAGGACAGCTGTAGTTTGCAGCCACCAGAGGGAGCAAGAATGTTTGCAGAACGGTATGGCTGGGGGCCCTAGTTGTGTCAAGAAATGTCCGAGGTTTGGTCACAGGACAGAGCTCAGAAAATAACAGTAAGAAGGACCTGTGGCTTGGGGCATTATTTTCTACACCTTGGGACTAGAACTTGATTACAATAGTAAGCTGCTGAAAACAAAATAAGAATGAGAAAGAAAAGTAGAAAGAACCCAACCTTAGATAACTACTATGGGGAAAAAGATGTGGGTTCACATTCAGAGGAAGACAGTGCAGCTAAAAAAGCCACTCCTTTTTCAATGAGAAACGTCAAATTGTCACATGCCCAAAAAGAGTTCTGAAAGAACTTAGAAAGGACTTTAAAAATCAAATAAGAGAGATGGAGGAAAAATTAGAAAAAAAAATAAGAGCAATCCAAGAAAATTATAAAAAAACAAAAAGTCAATCAACTGGAAATAGAGAATCAAAAACTTAAGAAAATAATTCCTTGAAAACCAGAACTGGACAAAGGGAAATAAAAATGTTATAAGACACCAAGAAATAATAAAACAAAATCATCAAAAGAATGAAAAAATAGAAGAGAATGTAAAACGTTATCAAAAAGCAACTGATCTGGAGAACAGATTAAGGAGAGACAAAAATAGGATGCTGGCAAATACACAAGTAATGATAACTTAGAATGTGAATGGGATGAATTCACCACTAAACAGAAACAGCAGAATGGATTAAAAATCTGAATTTAACAACCTGTTGCTTTCAAGAATCAAAATAAAAATGAGAGATACAGAAATAAAATAAAGGGGTTGAAAAAAATTTGTTATGTAAAAAAAAGCAGGGGTAATAACCATCATCTCAGACAATGTTAAAGCTAAAACAGATTTAACTAAAATAAAAAAATAGGGAAACTACATTCTGTGATCGGAAGCTGGGCCCAGACTGGAGCAAGAGTCAGGAGCACTGACCCAGTCAGTCAAGTGTGCTGGGACTTCTGGAAAAAAAATCACTTGTCCCTTCTCCCCGTACTCCTGTTGAAGCTCAAGGCTTCAACCCTACGTACACCCCTTAAAAACTTTTGACACCAATTTATGTCAACATGATTTTTACTGAGCCAGGTTTACTGAACCTGAGAATTCTTGGAATCACACAAAGCAGGCCTAGAGATGGGACTGTCAGCAATCAAGTAGTTTCATCAGTTTCAGAGTGAGGAATGTTCTCGGAGTTGAAGTAAAAGCACAGGTTATATACTTAAATCACAAATGGGGAAACAAGGGGGGAAGGTGGATTACAAACAATCATTTAATGAGTCCCACAATACAGCAATTCTGGAGTCAAGTGTGCGGGTTGTAATCATCTCCCCTAAAGTATGGAACAAAGTTCTGTGACAGGAACAAGTTCTACAACCTTTGAAGGCCCAGGAATCGGGAGCGCTGTCAAAGTTCTGATTAATCAGGTTAAGCTGCATTTCGAGTTTTGACTCCTGAGCCAGAGGCAGTTCTTGAGAAAACTGAATTACACATATATCAATTACTGTGAAAATTATAAATGTCTTTCTCAATATGAAAAAGGCAATAACACAGGCTTGAGAAAGACAGTTGGAATTAGCATTTGTGGAGGATGTAGCGATAGGGATAAAATCTCAGAACTAAAGTTATTACCATTGCATTGTCTTTAGGGCATTAACTGTAAGTATGTAATAACTCACTTTACCTGGGAACCTTGTGCAACAGGGATAGCCCTTACAATAAAATGTATTATACGTGACATTGGCTTATTTCTTGATTTAAGAAGGAAAGGGAAGAACATGTTTTGTTCAAAAAAAATCATAGATCCAAAGTCAAATCACCAAGTATTTATTAACTACCTATGGCATACCTGAATACTACACCTTGTCTCTTAGGCTTCATGTAAAGTGTAAATGACTTACATTGCAAATCCTGTTTAGTCATGATAGCATTTAATGGAATAAAATAATAGCTTGGCTTATTTCTTATCTTGCATGTGTTAGGGAGATATAATGAATTCTGATTCTGAAATGCTAGTTCCGAAACTGTTGCTAGGGTTCAAATAAGAAAGGAATAGTAAAAGGTATCAGGAAGACCTGAGTTCAAATCCAGCCTGAGATACTTACTAGCTGCATTGCCTTGGGTTCCTCACTTAACCTGCCTGCCTCAGTTTCCTCAATTATAGCATGGGTATAATAAGAGCCTCCCAGAGGATCAAATGAGGTAATACTAGCACTTGGTCCAGTGCCTGGCACACAGCAGGCATTATATAAATGCTAGCTATGATTATTATCATAAGAAGCTAGGGGTCTTTCCCTTATTATTTCAGTTCTTTGCTAATGACTATGATCTTGCCTGAATTTAGGAAAGCTGGTTCTGGACAAAAGACCTAGTTGATAAGTGAGGCTCCTAGGGGAAGCATGAAATGTATCCAATTTGGTCACCATCAGTACATCCCCTTGATGCTCCATCCTCCCTACAGCAGCTAAAAGGACATTCGTTCCTTTGCATACACCAGGAGCTTCAGAGGCTGCCCATGGCCCTGGGACCAAATACAAACTCCTGCTTTAGCTCATAATCTGGCTCCAGTCTACGTTTCACAGACTCCAGGTTCTGGCCCAGTTGGCCTGCTCGCTGAGGTCTCTATACCACATTCCGCTCTCCTGTCTCGGTGCCCCCTCCCAAAGGTCACCTCTCAGAATCCCTTCAAAGCCTGGCTGCGGCGCCAGTCCTGCACAAGGCCCTTTCCCCCAGTTTTCAGTTCCCTCTGTCCCTTCCCCCTCCCTGCACAAATAACTGAACAGTTAGTTATTTAACAGATTTACTTAACAGGGTGCAAGTTAGCACTCCCATCCCCGATGGAAAGAAAACTCCTCGAGGGCAGAGACCAATGCATCTTTTTTTTAATATATTCCCAGGGACCCGGCACTTAGTAGGCACTTAATACACGCAGGCAGACTTGCTGAATTCCATGCCTCTGCTGCGGTGGCACGGCTTTCCTACTGAACTCCAGACTTCTTTAACCAGTCATCTATCTCTTCGCAGACCCTCCCACCCATCCCCTTAGTACCAAGGCCTTTGCAGGGTCCCATTTCTCCTGCGGTCGATGCCCACCCCCCACGCCTAAATCTCTCGGCTACAGACGCGCCCTCCTTTGGGTTTTCCTTTGACTGATTCTTCCCACGTGGAGAGTGAAAGTGACCTTTGTCCCGCCCCCAGTCGGGGCTCCGTGGGCCTCCCCCAACATTCTCGGCCTTCTCCACGACACTGTCTCCCAAGCCTGGAAGGGGGAGCGGAGGGCCCTCCCCGAAGAGGGAATCCCTCCTCGCCAGCTTCCCTAACAGGGAGACTCTTTCCTACTTGCTCCCGCTTCTAAGTTTCCGGATCTCTACGGACCTTCCAGTTCTCAATCCGTAAAGCAGCCGCAGCCCCGGAGGATGGAAGCGCCTCGGGGCCGGCACCGAGCAGGTGCTAAACAAACTCCGGGTGGCTGGAAGCCCTCCTCCCTGCATTCTTTCTTTCCCTCCTCCGTTCCTTTCCAGGAGTTTGTATGTTATCACAGACGCAGTAGGGAATCACCCCTGGATCCTGGCTCGAATAACGCACAGGCCCCTGGTGCTTTAAGGTGTGCAAGGCCCTCCTGGCTCGGCAGCCCGGACAAGTGGGGACGGTTATCAGACCCATCTGGCTGGTGGGGAAACAGAGTGGGGCGAGGTGCCGTGCCTCGCGCAGGGTCACGTGGCTACGCCGCGAGGCTCTATCCACCGGCCTCAAGCCCACCTCTCGCCCCCTCCTCAGCCCGCCCCCCGCCCCGGTGCCGGGGCCGCTTACCCGCCGCGTAGGTGCGGGCCGCGGACAGCTGCGGGCAGGGCCGGAGCAGGGAGGGCCCGCGGAGCAGCAGCGCGGAAAGAGAGGCCATGGCGCGCCACAGACTACAAACACGGTCACGGTCACGAGCCGAGCACAGCTCCTCGGGCCAGGAGAATCTTGACCATGACTCCGCCCCCGTCTCTCATGCAGACCAATCAGGGGCCGGATCGAGAACCTCCCCCTCCTTAAAGGCATCGCCAGATTTCCACCGAGACTAAGAAAGGGGAGGAGGGAAGAGGAGGGTAAGCCAGCCCCGCCCCCTGGGCGGAGCCGCGGGCTCCTTAGCTTCCAACGGGTGGGGGGCACAGATCTTGGCATAGGGCGAGATCCAGGGATGGTTCTAGAGCTGCCCGGGGGCCTCCGAGGCGGTCCGCTCCAGCCCCTCGTTTTACGGACAAGGGAAGCGAGCCCCAGGGACGGGGAGCAGCTGTTCAAGGTCCCCTTGCCAGGAAACTGGCAGAGATGGGATTTGGACCAGGGCCTTCTGACCCTCCCAACGTTACAGAAAGAGTTTATCTGGGCAAGCGTTCGAAGCCAGATTACCTAATGTCGGTGCCGGGCACCTGCCCCTACCTGGGATGCCGTATGGAATCAGGGCAAAGGGCGCCAGGGGCAAAGCAGAGCGAAGACTTCTGTCCATAGACGTCAAAATGAGACAGGGGAAAGCATGTCATGTCCTTCCCCCCTTCCTCCCTCCCTCCCTCCTTCCCTCCTTCCTTTCCTTCCTTCCTTCCTTCCTTCCTTCCTTCCTTCCTTCCTTCCTTCCTTCCTTCCTTCCTTCCTTCCTTCCTTCCTTCCTTCTCTTCCTTCCTTCTTCTCTTCCTTCCTTCCTTCCTTCTTCTCTTCCTTCCTTCTTCTCTTCCTTCCTTCCTTCCTTCTTTTCTTCCTTCCTTCTTCTCTTCCTTCCTTCCTTCCTTCCTTCCTTCTTCTCTTCCTTCCTTCTTCTCTTCCTTCCTTCCTTCCTTCTTTTCTTCCTTCCATCTTCTCTTCCTTCCTTCCTTCCTTCCTTCCTTCCTTCCTTCCTTCCTTCCTTCCTTCCTCCTCCCTTGTCTTCCTTTTTCCCTCCTGCCTTCCTGCTTTGTTTCCTCCATTCCTTCCTCCCTGCATTCTTTCTTTCCCTCCTCCATTCCTTTCCAGGAATTTGTATGTTAGCAAAGAGGCAGTAGAGAATCACTAGAGTTTCTTGAGCAGGAAAGTGACTTGGTTAAATATGTACTTTAGGAATATCAATTTGGCAACATGTGAAGGATGAATGAATGAAACAAAAAGGATTTATTAAATGTTTATTACCTATGTTGTAAACCACGGGGGATATAAATTGAAAAGTAAGACAGTCTCCTCTCAAGGAACTCATTCTAAAAGGGGGAGACAAGACAATACAGAGCTTTGGGGACAAAAATTCATTGTTTGATAAAAACTTGGGAGAATTGGAAAGCAATTATATATACTTATAGATCCATGTTTCACACTGTATACTAAGATAAGATCAAAGTAGGTATGTGATTTTGACAAAAAGGGTGATAACATAAGCAAATCAGGGGAGCATGGAATAGTTTACCTGTCAGATTTATGGATGAGGGAATTTAAAACCTAACAAGAAATAGAGAGCATTATGAAATATAAAATGGATAATTTTGATTGTTAAATTCAAAAATGTTTGCACAAACAAAATCAATGAAACCAAAATTAGAAGGGAAGCAGAAAACAGGGGAAAAAATTTTGCAGCAAATGTTTCTGATGAAGGACTCATTTCTCAAATACATAGAGAACTGAGTCAAATTTGTGAGAAAACAAGTTATTCTCCAATTGATAAATGGTCAAAGGATATAGTCAGGGAGCTTTCAGACAAAGAAATCAAAAATACCTATAGTCATATTGAAAAATGCTCTAAATCACTATTGATTAGAAAAAATGCAAATTAAAACAACTCTGTCATGCCACCTTACCCCTAACAGAAATGGCAAATGCTGAAGGGATGAGGGAAAACAGGTACACTCATGAATTTCTGGTAGAGTTGTGAACTGGTCTAACCATTTTGGGAAACAATTTGGAACTATGCCCAAAGGGCATACCCTCTGATTCAGCAATACCACTACTAGGTCTGTATCCCAAAGAGATCAAAGAAAAAGGAAAGGGACTTATATGCCCCAAAATATTTATAATAGTTCTTATTGTGGTAGCTAAAAACTAGAAAATGAAGGGATACCCATCCATTAGGGCATGACTGTATGTTGGGGTCCCCTAGACCATTACGGGGATCCCTGAACCTGACCCAAGGCTCTTATCCGGCAAGAGGCCTTGATCTAGTGAGTAATGAAATGAGGTGGGAGACAAGGTGGTGAGGACTCCATTTATTCCAGCTAGCTCACATGCATATATAGTCTTAATTACATGAACATTCCTAAGCCTATACATTGAACCTATCACCTAACACTTTTCCTTATAAGGGTGTCTTCTCCACTGGACATCCGGAGCTGGACAAAGAACTGCCACGTTTCAAACAAAAACGAGACCCTTCCTCCTGAAATCCATCTAGTTCCACCCCTACTGACAAGCCCCCAGGTTATCTAGGTAGGCTCTCAGTGTGGTGTCCTGCAATGGACAGGGGTCGGCTCTAACTCGTCCTGTTACAACTCCCCCTTTTTGTTTTGGTACAGTTGTTCTTTCATAGCCAACATGGTATGTTTAGTGGAGAAGAGGGAATTACAAATTGTTAACAATATCTATTTTAATAATATTGGTATAATAGCAACTAATATAAGCAATGTTAGTACTCCTGATCCTAATGAAATTAGCCAAGTTTTTAGTGAGAGCCAGGGATTAGCATGTTGGAAAAAATCTAAGATATTTTGAGCAGTTTTATGTGGAAGTAGGTCTTCATGGGAAGCCTGATTGATATATTCTGCCAATTGAATCAATTGTTGGAGCTCTGAGGTCATATTATCACTGATTACACCTTGTAATTGAGCCCAAATCTTTTCCCATGCTATTTCAGTTGCATTATATTGTTTTGGAGTAAGACAAAAAGTATTGTACCTATAATCACATTGCAACTTTGATTGTAATTCTAGATATGCAACTTCATTTCCCAAGAACAGTACTGCTTTCTGTAAAGCACGAATAGCATTGTAAAATTCCTTATCCATTTGAGCCTGATGTTGAAATCCTTCTGAGACATTGTGCATGAGACCATGAAGAGCACTCGCTTCTTGGACACTACTCTGTGTGTTAGAGACAGACATTGGGAGAGCAGTAGAACTAACAATTAGCTCAACTAATAAGGTTATACCTAACACTACACATGGGATACGTCTTTTGAATTGCATCATACTTGTTATCTTTTGATCTAATACTGACAATATTGTCAGCCGGAGTGCGATACCATCCTTGTGTTTTCACTATTGTGAGTGCATACTTTGGCCTAGCAATGATATAAAGCCTTCCTTTATCAAATTGTGACCCCATGCATTCATGTACCGAACAATTTGGACAAGTTAAATTGAATATCCCTGTCATATTCATATGTGGCACGAGTGTAGACTGACTTGCACGATCCCACGTAAAGGCATGAGATGATCCTAAACACACTCGCGCCGTAAGACTAATATGGTTTGTAATTATATTACCGTTTGGTCTTACAATAATAAATGGTCCTACAAAACTTTGTACTGTCTGTCCCCCAACAGAGGCAATCACCCGTTCAATCCCTGATGTATAAGAACCCTTGTTAGTAACATAGCTAGGACTAGGATATCCTGAGACATAGCGATCTGGCCTAAAATATGATAGGTTGTGACAAGAAATAAGGCTCTCATTATAATGCTCTAAGAATACCACAGTCTGTTGACATTGATGTGACTGACAATCTTCAAATGATATGAAACTTGAATAATTACAATAAATGGAGACATTAGGATCATTCCTCTTTCTACGTTGTGGTCCAGATCTAGAAATCACTTCTCGTTTTTGTCACATGTCTCGTGCCCCATTCATTTTTGTACAATATGGTCTATTTCTCAAACCTATTTCTCATTTTAGATTCATGTCTTGTCCCTCAATGACCCAAGTCCATAGGTGAAAGAGTCTAGAGTCCCCTCGATAAGCTAAAAGTCTCATGTCCCAGAGTTACATTTGCACACCATGTCATATCAGCCGCTACATTATTAAAAACCCATGTAGTGCCAGTCCATCATCCAACAACCTTCTTTTGAAGACAGAGTGGTAATCCTGCAATCAATCCAGTAAAGTTCATTCTTGGCTGGGAACCATTTGATTTATCTATAGATTCAAAGCCTGTACCCCCAAACATGCGTGATAAACTGCCATGTAATACTAGTGTTGGTATCTTTTCACCCCATCTTATGACCCTCACCCACGGAGGATTCGGGGTGAATGCCCAGTGATGTGCATTCCTACTTGTCTCCTGGGTCGGAGTTGGATGTCCTCCAACCCCAAAAGTCAGTAAGAGAAACAGAATCAACCTCCTCATTTTGAAGACAAAGACTCCTTATTTGTTCTTCCAGCTTCTTTCTCCGCTTTGCTGCTCTCAGTCTCTTGCTCTGTGATTTTCTTCCCGTTGTCTCTCTCTTCTATCAGCCGAAGCCTGCGTACTGGTACCCACTGTTCTTTCTCTTTTCCTGTGGAAACACAAGCATAACCCTTTCCCCATATGATTATTTTTCCTGGACCATGCCATAGTCCTTCTGCATCATGCCACATAGCCTGTTTTCCTTCATTCTCTATTTGTGTTTTTTCTAGAAGTGAAGTTCCTCTTGATGTTTTTATAGCAATAGCATATTTCATGGCTGCTGAAAGATTCTTATCAAATTTTAAATAATTTAATGTGTATAAGGCTAAATTGAGAGATGCCTGAGGGCCTTGTGTAATTTCCCCTTTTTGTTTTTGCAAGTAAACCTTGAGGGAATGATTTGCCCTTTCAACAATGGCTTGGCCTGTAGGGTTATATGGTATTCCTGAAATATGAAAGATTTATAAAGAGAAATGCAATACCAGAAGTGGGGCCCAAGTATATGCACTCAAGCACCCCACCCTGTCCCCCTTTAAACTGATGGGACCCAACACATTTTGGGATAAGGGATGAAAGTCTCGGCTTCTGAAACTGCTTCCTGCTGAGACTGGACGTAGAGCTAACCCTGCCTCACAGGGTCCCAACATTGGAGGGATTGTGTCTTTAACCAATATGAGGAACTTGATGATTCAGAGGGTGATAGGTGATGGTCTTGGACAAAGAAACCTAGAAAACACAAATCTGGCGGAGATTAAACAAACAGGAATCAAAAAAGCATAAGAATAAAATAACTAGAAGTGAGGTAGGTGTGAGAATACTGTCAGACTTCCTCACACTCTCTTGACATACTTAGTAACTATCTAGGGATAGGAGGGGCTTGGATGATTCCCATTTGTCCCCAACCTCCTTATCTGCTTTCTATATATTTTGATCAAGCTTTTATTTAGCTTTCCAAATCTCTAGAACTGATCATTCAGACTGCTTCATATTCCTTTATATTTCTACCATAGACAAGATAGCGCATGTTATTACTGTTCACTAGCATAGCTGTATTGTCTTAAACAAAAGAGATTTCTAAGTTGAATATCACAACTGAATAGATGATCATCGTTGTTTCGTCGGCTTGTTTATCTTTTTCTGATTGTATTCACTCTGGAAGAAAAAACTTTAGAAATTAAGTTGTTAATAAGTTCACACATTAATTTTAACTTTTGAGCAAGTCACATTCATTGTTTATGAATTATATACGCCAAACAATTTTCTTTCTTAGGACTGAGGACCTTGTACACATGAAAGAAACTGTGGCAATTTTACAAAATGAAAGGAATTGGCATGAATCCCATGACTGCCAACCCCCAAGCATACAGGAGGACTGTTCCGAATGGGCAGAACCAGTTTAGATAAAATTTTTACTCCATTCATTTCTTTCTACACATAGTAATCAATTAACAATTTTAGGTTTAGCATTAAAACAGCAACTTCAAAAACTTAGTTAACAATCTTACAACTTTTATACATGATAAATTATTTTAGCTGTAACTTCTTTAACAGGCAAAGGTGAAAATACCTGGTTTTCTAAATGGCAATTACAAAACATTATAAGATAAGGTTAGTAGGACTGATAAAATTTTTAAATAACATAAATGGCTACACGCAATTTTTCCAACATCTTTTAGTTTCAACAAGATTCAGATTACAAATTGCTTTCTCTAACACCATTTCTGGATTATAGAGTAAAATAAAAATCACAATGGTTCTAATTTTTACTCAAGAAAATTTCACATCTATGTCTACTCCTTAAAAATGTTTTTGAAAGAAAAAGTTGTAAAACTGCAAGTGGAAGTGAGGAAGACTCTGGAACAAAGTCCAGTGGCGCCTAGCCTCCTCCTTTCCACTTGGTAGTTCAAGGCTTGATCTCTGAGGTGTCTTTTTTCATTTTCAGATTTATGCATTTTCTCAATTTGCCTTAGTGCCAAATAATACAATAAATTCTGACCTGTCTTAAACATCCAATTAGGAGTGACATGTTTCACTTAAAATATGACCAGAATAACTACCTTTTAGTTGTATCCCATACACAAAAACTTTTCTCTTTTAGGTGAGGCATGAGATAATTAAAATGCTATTCAATCTGCCTTTATGATATGAGGGAAAAAAATTTCCCCAGTTTCTTTTTGTCTTTCTCTCTACCTTCACAACCTGGCCAGGGTTAGAAGGTAGAAAGAGAGAGAGAATTTTACCTACAACTTTCCAATAAGTTCCAAAACTTTTATGCTTTCCTTAAACTTCATACCCATGTTGTATTCCTAGTGGGCTTTGATTAAAGCCCCTTTAAAACTACACATACATTATTTCCTTGCATTTCTTATCTAAAACTGCATTTAGCAATCATATAAATAATATAAGATTAGTTTCTCACTTTCTCTCTCCCATTCTCCTCCCTGATGCTGCAGCCATCAGAGAGAAGGGATGAGGGGGAGGGAAAAGAGATAACATTCCAAATTCCATCTACACTGGAGCCAGCTGTAATAACTCACAAACACATGCACACAGAACATGTAAAGACTGAACACATACACAGACAATAAAAAAAATTCAAAAACTGAGAAAAGATTGTCAGAAATCCTCTGCACAAATTAGACCTATGGTTTGATTTCTTTTACTTAGTTCCAAACATACTTTGTGAGATTCAAATTTCCACAGTAAGTAATCTCCTTGAAGAGTGATTTTAAACTTGTTTGCTCCACTAGGTGTCTCCCTTGCGCTCTCTCTCCCTGGAGACTGTTCAAGTTCCCTTTGTTTCTCTGCTCTTCTGCTCTGCTCTTTGTTTCAGTGTCCTCCCTTCTGGCAGGAACTTTCGCTTCCTCCTTGAACTTAACTGAGTTTTTCTTTTCCACTTCTAAGTCCCATAATCTACTCTTTAACTCATCTATCTCCTGTTGCATTCTTTCTCTCTCCTCCTCCCTCTGATTCTGCTCCTGAAGCTGTTCTAAATTAGGATAAATTGAAGGTGGACTGGGAGAATTCACTCGGGATGGTTCGGGGGAGGAATCTGGTGAAACAGAAGGTTGTTTGTGCGGAGGCTGTGAATTGCCTGGGTTGCCGGTCACAACAGCTATCCGCAGCCTGAAGGGCCGCTTTTACTATATTTTACAGAAAGAAACTTGTTAGCTCCAGATCCCCAGGATTTTCAGAGTCATAGCTAGTTAACTGTTCTCCTACAACTTTCCACAAGCTTATGGAGACTGGAGGTCTCTGCTTTGTCCAGGGACAAATTCTTTCTACTTCCTTTAAGAACTCCCTGATCACTTTCAATTGAATGACGACCCCCTGTGTCTTAGCTGATCTGTAAATTAACTTAACAAAAGTTTCTCTGTTGGCCATCTCTATTGATTCAACTAGCCCCATAGTAAGATTATTTTTCCTTCTTACTTCACTACTCTAGAAGCAGGTTACTCACAAGACTGGTGTCTTCTTTTCCTTGTCTTTCTGAGGTTGAGTGCACCGAACCTCTTCTCAGAGCGGTCACTGCCGAGGCTCCTCAGGGCGCACAGGTCGTGTCTTTTCCCCCGCTAAAGGACTGCACTTTTAGCCCTGCGCTGTGTTCCATGGATTTTTTTTCCCCGCCCCACGTTGGGCGCCAGAATGTTGGGGTCCCCTAGACCATTACGGGGATCCCTGGACCTGACCCAAGGCTCTTATCTGGCAAGAGGCCTTGATCTAGTGAGTAATGAAATGAGGCAGGAGACAAGGTGGTGAGGACTCCATTTATTCCAGCTAGTTCACATGCATATATAGTCTTAATTACATGAACATTCCTAAGCCTATACATTGAACCTATCACCTAACACTTTTCCTTATAAGGGTGTCTTCTCCACTGGACATCCGGAGCTGGACAAAGAACTGCCACGTTTCAAACAAAGACGAGACCCTTCCTCCTGAAATCCATCTAGTTCCACCCCTACTGACAAGCCCCCAGGTTATCTAGGTAGGCTCTCAGTGTGGTGTCCTGCAATGGACAGGGGTCGGCTCTGACTCATCCCGTTACAACTGTACAAGTTGTGGTATATGATTGTAATGGAATACTATTGTGCTATAAGAAATGATGAGCAGGATGATTTCAGAAAAACCTAGAAATATTTACATGAACTGATGCTGAATGAAGTGAGCAGAACCAGAAAAATCATTGTATACAATAACAGCAATATTATATGACGAACAACTGTGAATGACTTAACTATTCCCAGCAGTACAATGATCCAAGATAGTTTCAAAGATCTCATGATGAAAAATGCCATCTGCCTCTAAAGAACTGATAGTATCTGAATACAGGCCAAAATGTTCCATTTTCTCTTTCTTCCTTCCATCCTCTTTTTTTCTTTCTTTCTTCCTTTTTCTTTTTTCATCTTCCTTCCTTCTTTCCTTTCTTTTCCCTCATTTCTCCTTTCTTTCCTTTCTTCAAGTTTACTTCCACAAAATGACTCATATGGAAATATATTTTACATGATTGTATGTGTATACCATATATCAGATTGCTTATTGTCCCAGGGAGGGGGAAGGAGAGGGAGGGAGGCATATAATTTGGAATTCAAAACTTTAAAATGAATGTTAAAAATTGTTTTTACATGTAATTGGGGAAAAACCAAAATATTTTTAAAAAAAGACAATATAGAGAGGAGGTTTCAACTCCAAGTAATATGGAGAGGTCCAGTATTGTTTAGGGTAAGGGAGCAAAACAGATGCTAGCATACCACCTTAATGCCATTTTAATTGATAAAACAATTTTTGTTTCTGAGACTAAGCCATGTGGCAGTGCCAAGGACTTTGGTGGTGAGAATCTTCTTTACCAGGTCTGTAGTAACTGTGACCACTTAAGAAGCAAGGGCTACAACATAGGAAGGCCGTGCTTTTACCTGGGTTGTTCTTCCCTGAATGGTTTCAGGGGCTAAACTGGAAGAAGGTCTGGTGATCTGGGAAACATTACTATTCTCAGAGTTCTTTAATTTAACCTTCCCATCAATGGGAATTGGTCAATAATTGGTATGGGGGTGAGGTGAGGGAAATAATGATTATTAAGGGCTAAGCTGGAAGCAGCACCAGTGGTCTGTGGGCCATTGCTATTCCCAAGACTCTTGGGCCAAGGGTCCTGAATTGTCTCCAGTGCCTGAGAATGAATTGGAGATAGGAAGGGCCTATGAAGGAAAACCATATGCCCTGATGTCCCGTATTTGCCACTGTCCCACTTCTTGAAAAGAGACCAAATGTTTCATAGGATTTAGAGACAGAAAGAACCTGAGATTATCTAGTCCAATGTCCTCATTTGAAAAATAAAGATTCAGGAACATGAAATAACTTGCTCAAGATGGAGCAGGAGCTTTTTCTATTACAAATTATTTATTATCATACTTAAAATAATCTTCCACAGGGCTTAGCCCACTGTTATATACATAATGGGCATATGCTAATTAAATGATCCTCTTATGGGATCACAGATTGCATCCCCTAATTTTACATACTAGATCATAAAGCAGAGTTGTTGGGAGAATATGGATTAATTAGTAAAAAATCTATTTAAAAAAAACCAAAAACTCAGCAACTCAACTAATTTCCTATTTACTGTGGGTCAGTAGCAGTATCTTGGTTTATAAAAAAAGCAGTTACTTCGTGTATTTGAAAGACTCATAAGATCCTGAAAGAGAAGCTCATAGGTCATGTCAGCCAATCTCCTCTTTTTTAAAGATAAGGAAATTAATGAACAGAGGAGGTGTGACTTGCCCTGTCACAGAAGTATTATTTGTTGTTCTGTCATTTTCAACTGATTGCTCTTTGTGACCCTGTTTATGGTTTCCTTGGCAAGGATACTGGACTGGTTTGCCAGTTCCTTCTCTGGCTCATTTTGCAGATGAGGAAACTGAGGTAAACAGGGTTAAGTGATTTGCCCATAGTCTCACAGCTATTGAATGTCTGAGGCCAGATTTGGACCCAGGCAAGATGAGTCTTCCTGACTGGAGGCACAGGGATCTTGAGACACCAACTACCCAAATATTAATTAGCAGAGCCATTTGTAAGAGTTAAAGATCTTCCCTGCCCATTAATAGTCCTCTGGTAGAGCCCTTTAAGGGAAGCTTGAATAGGGGAGACTTCTTTTGTAGGAAGGTCCATACCTTTTGTTAATTTCTAATGAGGCACTGGGTTACCGAGTCCTGATGCCCTCTGACTCTGAAAAGTGTACATATACTCTTATGGGAGGTTTTGCTTTGGAGCTTACTCTTTAGAAGAAGGTTTGTGTGCCAGATGAGACTCTGGGTAGAGTTAAGAAGCACACACACCCCTCCCCCTTTGAAAACCCAGATGTTGGTGTTTCTCTCTCATAACTATGTATGTATGTAATGGTCAAACAGCTGGATCTGTCTGTTATCTGTGATATATGTATTGCTTATGGTCAGTTAGAAGTCTCGTCTGTTCGTCTTTATGCTATTTTCTCTGTAATTTCTATTTGTATTTTCTCTGAAGTTCAAGGTGTCAACGTTTTCTCCAGAAATGTGGATGATATATATGTTTGATTAAATTGAAGAAGATTGACCCCCTCAAAAGTTGCTTTCCTTTTAGAAAAGCAGATCTAAGAACTTGTGCTAGCAGGTCATCCTGGGCATGCTAGGGTGCTTGCTGTTACACTATACTAATCTTAGGTCAGCTTCCTTAAAATATAGCACTCTTTCTGCTGTTCACCTATGTGTTTTGGGTGGATATCAATAACTGAGATTGATGAGGGTTGGGGTGTGTGTCTTTTTTTGGTGTGCTTGATTTATTTTTTAGTTAACAACCATGATAAAGATCGATTGATAAAGATAATATGCAAAGCGTTTCATATACTTTAAGGTATTATATAAATGCTTTTATTTTTGTTTGTATCTCTCATAAATAGTACTTAGCAGGCACTTAAAAGTTTGTGTAGGGAGGGAAGTAGCCAGGCAGCATAAAAACATGATCACATCCTTCTCTTCACCCCTCACCCCCTTTTCATTTTGAAGAAGCCTATGGGAAAGTTATTTGCTTTTGTTTTGGGAAGATCCAGGCAATGAGACTCTTGTAGCCTCTTAGGCACTTTGCCCTGGATCAAAGAGGTATCATAATCTAGGTTTTCTAATCCCTGTTCAGTTATAAATTTTGTAATCTTGGACAAGTCAGGAAGATGTGAGTTCCAATAACAACTCTGCTCCTTTACTAGCAAGGTAACCTTGGACAAGTTGTTCCCTCTCTCTGGGCCTAGATTTCCCTGCATGTAAAATGAGGAGGGAGAGGTCCCTTAAGGTCTCTTCTAGCTTTATTTCTATGTTATTTCTATGCTAAGGTCTCTAAGATACCTTCCAGCTCTAAATCAATGATCCTGAGGCCAATGCTCCTGCAATTTAAAAGAAAAAGAAGGTGAACCTTTGGAACTAACAAGCATAATCAAGGGAAACACAATTGTAGATCTTTCCAAAGAGAAGGAATTTGTCATGTAGAAAGCATATGGTGCCCTAAGAGCTAAAAAAGGGTTGCTTTCCCAATGCTTTGTGAAGTATCCCCTGAGGATCCTGTAAGTTGAGGGCATCCTAAAGCTCTTTTCTCCTTATCTTGAAATATCATAAAACTTTTCCTTATCTTGTAAGACTAAAAGAATTGTTTTTTTTCCCTATCCTGTGTTCACCTGTCCTTTTTCTGTCATAAAATTCCTCCTTATCTTGTAAGCAACCGTTTCATAAATTCTTCCTCATTCTTAATCTTTAACTTTAAAACTACATCATCATGCTGAACATATTCAGACTGTATAGCTTTCTGTCTATGTAAGCCTTGTCCTCCCAAATATCAGGGCCTTTAATTAGCTACTTGCTGACAAGGCTTGTGTGCTTCAGGTAATAAAACTCCCAATGGCTACTGAGGATGTCTAAGTGAATTATTTCACTGGAACCACATTCTATCATCTGACCTCAACGGATAGAGTACAGGGCCCGGAGTCAGGAGGACGAGTTCAAATTTGGCCTCAGACATTTATTAGTTGTGTGACCCTGGGCTAGCTAGTCAGTAATTCTGTTTGCCTCTGTTTTCCGTATCTGTAAAATGATCTAAAGAAGGAAATGGTGAATGGCTCCAGTATAGGCCAAGAAAACCCCAAATAGGGTCAAGAAAAGTTGTACAGGACTGAAAATAACAATTGGGTTTACATAACAGGCTAAGGGTCTTCAGGTAGCAGGGCCTCAGTAGTTTGTCTGGGGCACGGTCATTTGTGAATATTTTAAGTAAATGCGATTCCCCCAAGTTCTCCAGTTAGGCATATGAGAACCTCTCTACCACTCTGTAGATGGTTTTGGAGAGTTGCAGGGCTTAAAAAAAAAAGCCTTCGCTCTTTAGCTAACCTGGTCAGGAGTCTGCTCATTTAGCTGGTCTGGTCCGCAGATAACAGACAAACAGCTCTCCTCCAGGCGCTTCTTGGGGGCCCTTCCAGTCTGGAAGGAGCTCCTGGAGCTGGCCATCTGGCATGGCCTTCGATCACCTTCAGGGGGGCCTCGAGGAGGACCGGCTTTAGCGGACACCAGTAAGAATACAGAAAATGATCAACGCAGAAGTAGCTTTATTCGAGTTGTTCCTTTCTTTTCTTGGGAGGGGAGGGGGGCACAGCTGGGACAATCTTCCCACTTAGTGTAATTAGGCTCGCCCCGATCCCCATGCATCCTGCAGCCCCTGCCCGCTGCCGGCAGCCTCGGATCCTTGGTCCCAGCCCCTTTGGCTTCCTGGAGTGGGCGATTCCAGGATACCGACAACGAGTTGGGATCCGGGGGTAGCAGGGTCGCGTGGAGTAATGGACAAGGGCCAGGGCTGCAGAACAGTCTGGGCCAGGGCGGGAGCCTAGCCTTAGACCGGGGGGAGGTGGGACCCCAGAGGGTGACTGAGCGAGAGCGCGTGGGTCACACAGCGGAGGCAGAGGAAGGGAGCTAACCAAACCGAGAAGGAGCCTGGGGAAGGGTGGGAACGGAGCCCCAAAAGAGCGGGCGAGGACTGAGACGGGAGTGGGGGCGGAACCCCAGGGGGAGGGTGGGCTGGAAGGGCGTGGCTGGGGAGGGCAGAGGACTTCGGGGCGTGGCCCGGATTGGAGGGGGCGGGGCGGAACGGGGACTGCTGGGTTAAAGCCTGGGAGAAACACGAAAGGAGTTGAGTATTGGGGACATCTAGGAGCCGGGTCGGGATCGGATCTAGGGACCGAAGGGGTCGCAGCGGGGAGAGGAGGGGGTCAGACCTAGACGCCGAAAAGGGCAAAATGAAGGCATGATGGAGAAAAAAAATAACAAACCACCCCAGTGTCTGCTGAGAAAACCCCCTGGAACACTTAGAGCCAGACACGGCTGAAAGAACAACTGGAGTCTGAGCAGGGTCGCGAGAAGGGGCGGAGCTACAACGCGGGGGCGGGGAAGGGATGAGTTAGACCGGGCCCTGACGGGGAGGAGGATTTACCTAGAGGTCCGAAGGTGGGGCCACGATTGGAGATGGGAACGGATTAGAGCGGAGGCCGGAGGAAGGGCTCTGATTGGACGAGGGGCAGAGTTAGACCTGAGCTCTGACTGGCCAGGTAAAAGCGGAAGGGGGCGTGGCCACAACGGAGGCGGAGCCGGAGCCGAGCAGGGGCGGGATCAGAAGAACGTGGGCGGGAAGGGGCGTGGTCAAAGCGTCCGGACGGAGGCGGAGCGGAGGCGGAGACGGAGGCGGAGAAAGCAGCAGCTGAGTGTCCCGGGCCGGAGGCAGGCTGCGGTCCAGCAGATCCCCGGAGCTTCGCCACCCCGCCGGAGCGGAGCGCGGCCGGGCTGGCGGGACAGGGAAGCGCATGGAGAAGGGCGGCGGCAGAGGAGGGCCCTGGCCGAACCCCTTCGTGGTGGTGATCGGCGGCGGCATAGCGGGGCTCGGAGCGGCGCAGCGGCTCTGCCGGCACTCGAGCTTCCGGAACCTGCTGCTCCTGGAGGCCACTGACCGCTGCGGGGGCCGCATCCGCTCACAGGCCGCCTTCGGTAACACACGCCCCAGAGACCCTCCAGGCCAGGGAGACCCCGCCCGCCGCTTTTGGTAGAAACCAGGGGTTCCTCGGAATGGGGGTGGGGGAACCCGATGCCCCTTGACCCTGGTCATCCAAAAAGGTCGCGGGAGGGAGGATCCTGCGAGGCCATCTAGTGAAGCCCCCTGACCGCGGGGTGAGAGTTGGGCCCATGGCCCTCGATTTAGAACTGTAAAGGACCTTGGCAATTTTGTAGTTCAACCCTTCTTACAGAGGAGGAAGCCGTGGGGAGAAGCAGATCCTAGCTTGCCCCCTGGGGAGAAGGTTCCGAGGTGATGGGGACCTCGCCCTGGAGAGGTTCAGCAGTCCTCTCTGTTGTGGGTCTGAGAGCTAGAGACAAGCAAGGTCAAGGGAGGGGAAGTCAGAAAAGCCCCAAGATGATGAACTTTGTTCCCCCTTTCCTTCCACTCCCTCAGGCAGCGTGATTGAGATTGGGGCGCACTGGATTCATGGGCCCTCCAAGAGCAACCCTGTCTTCCAGCTGGCTTTAGAGTATGGCCTCTTGGGTGAGAAAGAGATGTCCGAGGAAAATCAGCTTATTGAAGTTGGTGGCCACCCTGGTCTGCCCTCTCTGTCCCTCTCCAGCTCTGGCAATAATGTGAATCTCAAGCTGGTGGAAGAGGTGTCTAATCTGTTTTATACTCTGTTAGACCAAACCCGTGAGTTCCTTCATATGTCAGAGACCCCTGTCCCCAGCGTGGGGGAATACCTGAAGAAGGAGATTGCTCGGCATATGGTGGATTGGACAGAAGATGAAGCAACAAAGCGCCTTAAACTGTCCATCATGAACACCTTCTTCAACCTTGAGTGCTGTGTGAGTGGGAGCCACAGTATGGATTTGGTTGCCCTTGGATCCTTTGGGGAATACGCCATGTTGCCAGGGCTAGATTGTACCTTTTCTGAGTAAGTAGATTTCATTTCATAGTGTGCCCCTAAAGGTAGTTGTAACTTTGGTCTGAAGAAGTCATTTATAGTGGTTTGACCTAGTTGAGGAAACCCCAGCTTTTGATTCTGGTTTTCCAGAGAAAATGCTGAACATCAGGGGGATGGGGTGGGAGGTGGGTAAGAGGATTTTAGAATGAGTCACATTTCCATGCTTCTATTCCTGAGCATTGCTCTCCTCACCCCCTATTCCTCCAAAGAAGCTATTTTTCCCCTTGGCTAATCAGTCTTTGAGGTCTCTCTCACTTAAGTAAAAGGGAAAGGGCATATAGATTTGCTTAATCTCAAGAGAAAATAATTAAAAGAAGGAGAAGCATTTTTTGACATAGTATCCTCTGATTCTTCCCCAGACTGAGCCACTTTGAGCCACTAATTTATCTTTCACCCGGATTTGTGTGTGAGAGACTCTTAAGTGTAGTAACCTGTGGCCATATGATGAGTTCTATTGCTCAGGAATAGAGATGATAGATCTAATGTGAGCAGATCCAGAAGTAAAATTTTATAGAAAACCTCAGGAATTGGTGTTCTTTTCTCTGTGTTAGAGCTTACTAAAATAGCTCCTACCTCAGAAGGTTTTTTTTTTTTTGCAAGCTGGGAACAATTTCTTTATAATTTTTTTTTCTCTTTACTGATGCTACTTGTCATATTAAATTCATTTTGAACCAGCCCTTCACCTTCCCTGGCCTGGCAAGTCTTTTCTTGTAACATATATTTAAAAGATAAAAGAAAGAAACAATCTAGTTCAACCAACTAACTAGTGAGTCAAACTTGTCTGACAGTATATACGGTATCCCCACCCAGAATTCCTTACCTCTGCAATGAAGGGAGGGAGGTGCATTTGCTCAACTCTTCCAGACTCAAGCTTGGTCATTACAATTACATGGTTTTGTTTTATTGCAACAATTTTTAAAAGGAGTTTCAGCCATCTGACTCTTTTGACAAATAATTCTGACTTGTGTCATAACTCTCCTAGGGGGTATGAAGGCCTCACAAACTGCATAATGACTTCTTTGCCGAAAAATGTTATACTTTTAAACAAACCAGTGAAGACCATTCACTGGAATGGCTCCTACAGACAAGAAAAATATCCAGGAGAGAAATTTCCAGTACTATTGGAATGTGAAGGAGGAGAGAAGTTCCCAGCACATCATGTTATAGTTACTATACCCTTAGGTAAACTCTTTTCCTCTTTTTTCTTGCTACATTTTTAATCCAAACTCATCTGATAGTTGTAGCCTCTTGTATCTCAATAGCCCTGTCTTAAAGAAGTAGCCATGTGCCTTATTTCACTTTTGCTGTGTTAATGAACTAATTTTAGTTTCAACCATGTCCTTATTCGTATTTGTATAACCTGTTACAGTTTGCAAAGTCTTTCTTCCAAGCAGCCCTGTGAACTAGGTATTATCATGCCAATATTACGAAGGGGGAAACTGAAGCTTAGTTAAATTAAGCACCTTGCTCAGTGTCACACAGCTAATAAGTGGCAAAACTGAGTTTCTAACCATGGTCTTCTGACTTAAAGCCTGGTGCCTTTTTAAAAGTTTATATTATTCTTCCTTCTTATTTCAGTCATATTCAAGTCTTCTTAACCCCATTTGAGGTTTTCTTGTAAAGATACTGGAGTGGTTTTCCATTTCCCTCTCCAGCCCATTTTCCAGATGAGGAGACTAAGCAAAGAAGGTGAAGTGACTTGCTCAGTCACACACTTTGAGGCCAGATTTGAACTCTTGAAGATGAGTCTTTCTGATTCCAGGCCTGGTACTCTGCTGTGCCCTCTACCTGCTCTGCTTCTTAGCACAGAGAGGGACAGTAAGACTTAGTGAAGAATGCTGGATGTGAAGTCAAGAACAACAGAATTCCAGTCTTGCATTTGATAACTGATGGCTGCTAGTTATATGACCCTGACCATGTCATTAATCCCCTTTGTATCTCCCAAGGATGTAGCTGGCAGTGTTGAACCACTGATGGATTTGAGCCAGAGAATAATGTAATCTAGTGGGGAAAGGGCTAGGTTGAGGGGGAAGGGAACACTTCCCACATATAGTGTAAGTGAATTTAGACAAGTTATTTCATCTCTGTGGGCCTCAGTTTCTTTAGCTGTAAATCAAGGGATTTGACTAGGTGACCTGTAAGGTTCCTTTTGACTCTGATCAGATGATCTGCTGCATTACTGATAAATTACAATCTATTTTGATGGAGGCAGTTCCCTTAGTTGAGGAAATAATATCCTTCATATAGTAGACAAAGGTTAAATATTGAGAAAAATGAGGTTTATAAGCAATTTTTTCCCCATGTTTGAAATAAGGGTGAGACAGTTCCTTTTATCATGAGAATTTGTTCCATGAAGTTTGGATTCAGTCAAAGAGCCTCACTTGAGGACCTACAGGGCCACATGTGGCCTCGAGGTCACAGGTTCCCCACCCCTGGATTCATTGTCCATATTTGAAAGACCCTTTTTCTGCCCTTTTATGGCTTGAATATAGAAAAATCTTGGACTAGTTGTACATAAGTCTTAAGAGGATGCTTTCCTTCATAGAGTTAGTCATATCATCACAGGGCTTAGGGTTGGAATGGCCCTTGGTGGGCACCTGGATTAAAACTCCTACCCTTAGGGGTGGGGAGGGTGAGCATTTAACATGACCAAATAGGCAGGTTCAGTAACTTAACCAGGGTCACAGAGAGAGCAAGTGGTAGAGTGGGAGTTACCAGAAATCATGCTTTTAATTAGGTTAAATTCTTGGATTCAGCAGTCTTCCTTGACCAGCATCCTCACTCTTTGCCATTGTGAAGGGTGCTGGATTTTTGTGGGATTGAGATGATTTCAAAACTCTTCGTATGATCTTAGTGAACTTCATTATACTCCAAATTATCGACAAGATGAAATCCATGCTTGTTATTAGTGACATTATACATTAAACAGTGGTGTTAAAGTGAAGGAGCTTTATCTGATCTCCTGAGAAGATATCTGTAGTCATTTCAGGCCCCTTGGTAGTAACTGCTTCCACATCAGCTAATTCTCTGGGTCAGCATCCTACCAGCTCCTCTTTCCTGCTAGGCTATCCTCAAAGCATCAACTTGGTGGGAACTAGGCTAACTATTGAGATTCAAAGCTGTGATATTTTTGTGCTTCTTCCTAATTATTAATTCATCCCATCTACTTTCATCTTGACTTCAGACTCAGGTTTTGATCAGTGATCGCCCAAACTGCTTTGATTTGATTTATTTCAGGTGTTCTCAAAGAGCAGATGAATACTTTATTCAGCCCACCACTACCCCGTAGGAAAGCAGAAGTGATCAGGAGATTGGGCTTTGGAACCAACAATAAAATATTCCTGGAGTTTGAAGAACCTTTCTGGGAACCAGACTGCCAACAAATCCAGGTGGTGTGGGAGGACACATCGCCCTTGGCGGATGTCAGGGCTGAGCTACGGGACATATGGTTCAAAAAGCTCATTGGCTTTTTAGTCCTGCCTCCCTTGGAGTATGTATTGGTTTTTGTTTGTTTTGTTTTATTTTTGTTTTGAGACATTCCTCAGGACTGAATTATGAGTGGATGATGATGTAGAAAATGGCAACCATGTTCCTGGCAATTTGGGGAGTTAGCATTGAAAGGAAATGACATTAGGAATTTAATCTTCATGTCCAACCTCTTTGACTGGTTCAAAGCCCACTAAGAAGGGAAATAAGTCTATGTGGTTCTGAGAAGATCCATTCTGGATTGCTACATAGAAGACCTGGCCTGTTTGAGTATTTGGGAGGGTAGGTAATATCTGAGGTATTGAGGACCCTATAATCTGCTAGGTGCTGAGTATCACAGAAAAAATCAAACACATGGATGTTACCCACAAGGAGTTTATAGTCTTGTTGTGAGGCAAGATTGGAGCACAGTATAGTGAAAAGAGTTAGGGATTTGGAGTAATGGGCTGTTGTTTTTGTTGTTCAGTTGTGTCTGACCCCTTGTTCTCCCAGTTGGGGTTCTCTCGGCAAAGATAGTGGAGTGTTTTTCCTTTTTCTTCTCCAACTCATTTTGTAGATGAAGAAACTGAGGCAAACAGAGTGAAGTGCCTTGCCCAGGATCACACAGTAAGTCTCTGAGGCCAGATTTGAACTCAGGATGAGCCTTTGCGATTCCAGGTCCAGCATCACTGTTTCACGTAGCTGCTCTTGTCCTTGGTTTTTCAAGCACTGTGGCACCACTTAGCTGCACATCATGGGACTTGGGTTCAAATCCAGCCTCTACTACTTACTACTTTGGCAAACCATTTACTCTTTGGATCTCAACTTCTTTATCTTTAAAATGAAGGTATTGCATTAGATGAACTGGGATGTCCCTCCTAAATGCACTGGCAATGAAGATAATAAACAAGATGTCATTCATCAAGATTACACCAGAGAGTAGCAATGCTCAGTCACATGATACAGTTTGACATAGGCAGCATCATATGGAAAAGCTAAGGAGATATAGAGTGTTGGGGTTGGAGTCTGGAAGACATGGGTTCAAATCCTGCATCTTGACACTTATTTGCCCCTTCCCGTGCCTTAGGCAGCTTCCAAGGACTGATCTACTAAGTCACAGATAGGTTATGATAACTTACTTTTGGGAGCCAAGGTGGTGCACGTGCCCATGCACGTATGTGTGTGTATATGTGTGTGTAGATACATATGGATAGATGTATATATAGATATGGGGCTTGCCATATGTATGTGTGTGTATATATATACATATATATATATATAAAAGAATCTGCTTGTGTGTGTGCACATATATGTGTGTGTATGAGGCTTGCTTTGTGAGTATATGTGTGTGTATGTGTGTATAGATATATATGGATAGATGTATATATAGATATGGGGCTTGCCATATGTGTATGTGTATATATATATATGTGTGTGTGTGTGTGTGTGTGTGTGTGTGTGTGTGTGTGTGTGTGTGTGTGTGTGTGTACATATATATATATATATATAAAAGAATCTGCTTGTGTATGCACATATATGTGTGTGTATGAGGCTTGCTGTGTGAGTATATGTGTATAGATATATAAGGATAGATGTATATATAGATATGGGGCTTGCCATATGTGTATGTGTATATACATATGTGTGTGTGTACATATATATATATATATATAAAAGAATTTGCTTGTGTGTGCACACATATGCATATGTATGAGGCTTGCTGTGTGTGTGTGTGTATGTATGTATGTATAAAAGCATCTTTGATTTGGTGGTCTGAGACTCTTTCCACCAACTCTGCAGAGTAGATCAAAACCCATTCAGGATTTCATAGATTAGTCCTTGAAAGTTGCCTGAGGCACAGGGATGTTAAGGGGCTTCCTGGGCTTCACATAACTAGTAAGTGTCGAGAAGTGGAATTCAAACCTGTATCTTCCAGACTCCATACCCAGCAGCTCAATCCCATTGCCTTTATACCATGTAAAATTATCTGTATACATGTGTATGTGTGTATATGTATATATATGTATGCATGTATGTAAATTGTTATATATATATATGGTGATGATAATTCAGAGATGATTATGAATAATTTAGAGGTTGAAAGAACTGTTTCGTCGAGAAGAGTAAAGGATCTAAATTGGCATAGTATGATGAAGGAAGAAAAATGTTATCCTAGCAAAAAAGATAAACAGCAAAGGAGACTTCAGCACAGCAGGACAGAAGGAGGAGGAACACGGTCCTTTGGTTGCCAAACAACTGAGTCAGCAGGGGAAGAGTTAGCAGTTTTCTTCTTCAGACCCTGCTAAAGGAGCCAGTCCAACATTTGCCTGCCCCATCTCACAGCATTCTTGTCTCCAATTCTGCCCAGAGTGGTTCTCAGTATCCTTGCTGGCAGGAGACCAGGAGGCCAGGAAGGACTGTGGTTTGCCTGTCTCTTACCTAAGCTACTTCCCATCCAGTGAAAGCTCCTTTCTTCCTTTGCAGGTCCACGTATGTTCTCTGTGGGTTCATTGCTGGACAGGAATCGGAATTTATGGAAACACTTTCTGATGAGGAAATACTTTCATCTCTAACCGAAGTCTTAAGGAGAATAACAGGTACTCCTCCCTTACATGGAAATAAGGAACCTGGATTGTGTTTCCTTTGAATTGACCACTGATTCCTAAGCCCAATGTTTCAGGATATCCCAGTAATAGATTTGATCTATGCATTCCTAAGGGAGTTTCCACTTTATATAAACACAGATTGATTAAAAGCACTTATCTTTGAGGTTTGTAGGTTCAGTCTTGCTTAGTCCTTCCAATGACCCTAAATTAAAACAGAAGCAATTGACATTAACCAGATTTTACAGATGAACTGAAACCTCGAAAGGGAAAGTAGTGTTGTCAAGGTTGTACATAGTTGATGGATCAGAATCCACTTCCTCCCCTCTTAATCTGTTACTGATTGATAAGCATCCACTTTATCCACTAGATTGCATTGCTTTTCTGGTTTTTTGTTTGTTTGTTTTTTGTTTTTTTAGAATTTAGCAAAGCTAACATGGCAGAAGGAGCCTTTTGCTAATATACTGTATGACGTGGTTTTCTTCCCTGGTAGTGTCTTTCATTTTGGAAAATACCCAGTCTTTAAAATGAAAAGCAAATTGCAAACATACGGGAGGGAGTGCTGTGTTAACCTGCTGCATCTCTGGGGTTCAGGAAATCCACAGCTCTCCAGGCCTAGGAGTATGCTCAGGTCCAGGTGGCGCAGTGCCCCCTACACCAGAGGCTCTTACAGCTACGTTGCAGTTGGCAGTTCCGGAGAAGACATTGACACACTTGCCCAACCCCTTCCTGCAGAGTTCTCAGTCCCCCAGGTAAATATTTTTCCTCTTTGGACAGTGAACTCTAATACCTTTTTTTGATGTACAGTCAATCTCTTTTAAAAAAATGTTTTATTGGTGCTTTATAAAACAGCATTGCTGTCACTTTCCCATGATACCCTTACCACTTCCCTGCCATGCCCTTAAACCAAAGAGCTACAGTAAAGCAAAGCAAACCAACACATTGACCACAGTGCATGTTGACAATTTCTAATTGTTCAACTTAGGAACACTTTTATATTAAAAAAAAAAATCTTACACTTAAAAACAAGCAATATAAGAAGATAAGACTAGTACTCTGGCTCTGGGTCTCCTTTGGAGGAGGCAACTAGATTTTATTTTCTAATTTATAATTCATACACAGTGATTAGTTAAAGCATTACCCCTTGTGTAGATATGAAGATGGCAGATGGCCTCTGTCATGAAGATGGATGAAGCTGGATAGTTCCTAGTGCCAAGAAGTATATGACCATGTGCCTTTGGCTTGGGAGAGGACAGACAGGAATGTGGTCTTGATATTACAAACTAGAATTCAGAATACATTTTCCAGTAGGAAGAATCTTATAATCAAAGGATAAAAGATTTAAAGCAGGAAAGAATCTTGCAGTTGATCTTATTTTGCAGTTAAGGAAACTGAATCAAAAAGCTTAAGGAACCTGAGGTAGGTTACACAGGTTGAAAGTGGCTAAGCAGCGTTCAGATTCAGAGCCTTTGACTCCAAACCCATTTCTTTCCCCTTGACCAGTCTCACAGACTGGTGGGTGGGAAAGGATGGTGGGAATGAAATAGTATTTTTCTTAGATGCATTATAGCTTAAATTGTTTTTTGAACCCTTGACTAAGACCCTGACCATCATTTATAACATTTGAAAAAAGTTCATTCAACAAATAGAAAGTTATGTACAAAAAGCACCATGCTAGGCACTGGAGTTAAGAAGTATTTTTTTAATGACAGTCTGTGCCTCTAGGAGCTTTCTCCTTGGGAGAGGTGTGGGAATGTGTGGCAGAAGGTAAAGTATGGATGTCTAAGTACAATACAAGAGAGGTTGTATCAGGGGGTAAAAGAGACATCTTGACAAAGAGTGCTAGGAAAATTTGAGGAGAGAGAGAAAACTTTGGTTGCAAGGCAGTGTGAGGGCTTCATGGAGCAGGTGGCACCTGTGCTGGTCTTGGGAAGAAAAAGCAGGATCTGAAAGGCAGAGCTGGGGGCAGGGAGGGCATTCTAGGGATGGGGGATGGACGAGGTGAAGGCATGGAGGCAGAAGGTGCCATG
This sequence comes from Notamacropus eugenii, assembly GCF_028372415.1. Classification (NCBI taxonomy): domain Eukaryota; kingdom Metazoa; phylum Chordata; class Mammalia; order Diprotodontia; family Macropodidae; genus Notamacropus; species Notamacropus eugenii. Next base: position 248,031,557 of record NC_092872.1, on the reverse strand, counting down.
TCCCTTGGAGTGAATGGAATATAGATGTCATGAAATGGAAATAATCGAATGACTTACAATGCCTTACAAATGAACTTTGAAGACACCACTCCTAATTTGGGGTGCCTCAGATACAAATGTATTTGCCCAGGTAACACAGAGGCATAAGTCATGAGAAGAATATAGCATATTCACTTGGATTAGGAAACATACTATGTGTATGAGTAAATATTTTTAAGATTTATTAGTATGAGATCATTGATGCAAGGAATCAATGCATCCTGTACTTTCAGTGGTCCTGACACTTTTGTGAGCATTTAGAATGATTATGGAATTTGAATTTTCAGACCTTCCTTTTGATCATTGGAAGATGGACAGAGGAAATAAGAGGGATAAATTCAACCTAATTAACCTCTTTATAGTAATGGTGAGGGGTTTGGTAGAGGAGAGATATAACTGTTGATGAACCCAGCAAGCATTTATTAAGTACTTGCTAGACAAGGCCATGTACGTAGCTGTAAAGATACAAAGACATAAATAAAACAGTCCCTGATCTGGAGGGACGGGTCACATTTTCTAGGGAAAGGCAGAAGAGTTTAGTGTAGAGAGGAAATGCTGATAATTTCACACATTTACTTTATCCCTCAATTTCAGTGTAGCTCCTCCTTCTCCCAACCCCCACTTATGCCAGCAGGTTGGGTCCCCAGAATGTGGCAGACTACCTTTCCCCTCCGGCTTCTTGGGGTAGTTTTCTTGTACTGTCCTTATGATCCCCTACTGGTTTGGTTCTCATTGATTATCTAGTTGATATCAATTAGCCAGCCAGGGTTAATTAGCTTTCAGGGGTATGTACTAAGGCAGTATGATTAGAACAGTGGGTACAGAACATCTGCAAAAGTGGGCCTAGTCTTTCACAGTTGCCTACAGAGGCCAGGGGAAGGTAGTTTTGAAAACAAAGAGAGAAAAGAAAGCAAGCTTGGAGAGCATGTATGGCAAGGGGGGTATGTATCTCCCAGCCCCTGGAATCCTGCTGCAATTCCTGTGGTTGTCTATGGCTCTGATAGGCCCTGAGGATTCAGGATCCTTTGCCAAAAGAACTCACACTTTTCTTCAACTTGTCCAGTTTGTCTTCCCACCATTCCTGGCTGGTCTTGACTCCCTAATGACCTAGTGGAGCCATGCACACACTCTTACAGTCTCTACCTCTAGTTCCAGGCACAAAGGGCTAGTTACTCAACTCTAGGAGTTGTTCATATCTGGTTTATACATTCAATTCTGTAAATCAAAAAGGTGTTCTCAGCTCATTGGGATATCAGGGAATAGGACATTTTGTTAGTTATATTAATTGGGAGGGGAGTGTGGATGTGAAACCTCCCTGGTATAGAAGTTTTTTCTTTTTTCTTTGCATTTATCTGAGTTTAGTTCAGTTCAACAAAAATTAAGTGCCAGCCACTGTACTTGGACCTGTGGACACAGGGCAAAACCAAAGACAGTCTCTGGCTTTAAGAAATTTATATCCTATCCAGGGAGAAGGGCTCTAACATAGAGAGAGATACATGTGAAACACACTGAGGCTTTGGTTTGTTGCCTTTTAATTGATCTGTGCCATGCCCATTATGGAGGGACCCTAATGTCTCGTTCTTAATAGTTTGGTCAGTAGCCCTTTCGCACCTTAAGAAGGCATGGAAAACACACAGATCCTAATGGAGTGAACAGAAGCATGTTTGAAAATATTTCTTTTTCTTCCAGGCATTATCCTTTTTATGAAAGAGGTCTCATTCCAATATTTAAGTGAAAAGCAAAAAAAACCAAAAAACCTTTCTCTTCTAAGCTGTGATCTCCATGGTAACAGTATTAGAAAAAAATTATTCCTTAAGGGGGCAAACACATGTTTCATGTGCTTCCAGCCCCTTCTCTTCTCCTGTAAGCATTCCATTTGACTTGCAGTTTCAGATCCTTTTTGCTGGGGAAGCCACCCATCGGACATATTACTCTACCACCCACGGTGCTCTGCTGTCTGGGTGGAGGGAAGCGGATCGCCTCATCAGCTGCTGTGACTCGGAGGCCCAGCATCTGAAACCCAAGCCCTGACACCTTCCTTCTTGCTGCAGCTTTGCTCTGAATGCTGTTCCTCTCCGATGGCTTCATGATTGTTTAATTATTGGCCACTATTTCCTCCAACAAATAATTTTCAGTCCAAGTCAGGCTTTCTTTGGGAATGTTGAGAGTCATTCTCCAATTTTTAAAAACTTGTTAGTTGGTAACTTGTATTTTTTGAGGCTATTGCTATGCTCAGACTCCCAGAAAAATTACCATCTGTGTCATGCCTGAGCAGCAAGAGCTAATTGTTTCTAGTGATTCTGAATACAGTGTATGATAAACCGTATTGCACTAAAATAAAGTCTTTTAAAAACACGTTTCTGTTGATGGTTTTCATCATTAATACTTTGGAGGTGACCCTGGGTTTATAAGCTCTGCCAAGTTCTCCCAGATTGGAAAAGTTTCAAGTATGTTTCAAGGATGGACAGGTTATCTCTGCTGTCAGAAGACTAGCCTAGTAGGTATCACAAACATGTACAGATGCATAATATATAGACAGGTGCATATACATTATTGTTGAGTTGCTTTTCAGTTGTGTCTAACTTTTCATGACCCCATTTGGGGTTTTCTTGGCAAAGATACTGGAGTGGTTTGTCATTTTTTTCTCTAGCCCATTTTTCAGGTGGGGAAACTGAGGCAAACAGGGTAAAGTGACTTGCCCAGGGTCTCACAGCTAGTACGTTTCTGAAGCTGGATTTGAAATCATGAAGATGAGTCTTTCTGATTCTGGGCCCAGCACTATTCAATGCATCACCTAGCTGCTCCATACATATACATACATGTATATGTATGTATTTTAAAGACTAGGTATTCTCATCTTGTCAAGTCTGGAATTCTGAAACTTCTCATGCACCAATCCCACTCTGATCGACTAAGGAACTTATACCTACTCAATTTCCAACCTGGACCAGCTTGTCTCTCATCGGAGCGTAGGTAAAAATAGTAATAATTATTATAGCACATACATGTGATTTGTTAACACTTTAACATTTATAAAATTCTTTCCTAAAAACAGTACTGCCAGATGTGTAGCATAAATATAACAACAGTAAAAATAATAGCTAATAATTGTATAGTGCTAGGTATGTGCTGTATTAAGCACCTTACAATGAATCTTATTTGATCCTCACAACAATTCTTCGAGGTGGGTGCTATTGCTATCTCTATTTTACAGTTGGGGAAAGAGGTAAACAGAGGTTAAGTGACTTGCCCAGGATCACGTAACTACTGTGTCTGATGCTGGATTTGAACTTGGGTCTTCTATCTGCCGCTTCATGTAGATGTTCCAGTTTGTGGGTGTAATTATTCTTTATGATGGAGGAAACAGGCTAGAAGAGTTAAATTACTTGCTCCAAGATCACAAATCTATTACATCTTGGAACCAGTGACTCTGTGTCCTTTACTCCTCAAATAGAATTACAGCTTTCCTGCACATTTCCTTGCTTGATGAAATGCTCATGATGCTAAGTACAGTTGGGTTCATCACCAGCAGGTTGGCCAGCAGGAGATGAATTTTTTGGCTGTGGCAACCCATGAGACTGGCACAAGATGAAATACCCTTTCACCTCATTTGGTTTTTGATTCTGCAGTGACAGGTAAATTATTTAACTGTAGCTATTACAAATGCAAGTACTTTGGACAGTGACCCATATTCCTGAAGGAACTGAACCATGTTCAAAATGAAAGATGGACGGTCAGGAATGTTTCACTGATATGTATTATTAAAAAAACCAAAGGGAAGGCTGTCAGCATGTTGTATAGTCCCTCTTCTGAGGACCTGTGGAAGCAAATAGATAAGAATTACTTCAGATGGAAATTTGGCAATCCACACTAATGAAAGGCTTTCCACATCAATGGATCAGATCCATCCAAATAGAGCTGCATTATTTACAATTTCTATAGTACTTTATTCTGTGAAAATGGGTTGACCTTCATTTGGATTAGTCATTCTTCCAATTATCCTCAAACAAAAATGGTCAACATTATCCTTATTTGAAAAGAGGGATTAAATTCAGAGAGAAGTGATTTAGTTGCCCAGAAAATGAAACTTCCAAAGACACTATTAAAACTTAGAGCCACAGGTTACACTGGTGGCCAACCCAGGAGCAGCCTTCGATAGGATGAGTTCTATGTTGAGGTTATTGGGACTGGTAGATGGGATACTGAGGGTGGGGAATGATAACAGTAGTAGCTGATATTGATGAAGTCTTTCAGGTCAGCAAGGTGATTTGTGTAAATTATTTCATTTGATCTTCATAATATTGTTCTCTTCGCCCTAGTTCCAAGATATTTTGCTCTTCACATTTTACTAGAACCAGCTCACCTTATCTGACTTCAGTCCAACAGTTTAGCTTTTGTTTCTCGGTTTAGGAGTAGATAATGATTCAGGAATTTATCAGATCAAGGGAAAGAAATGTTTGACTTTGACCTAATCATCAGATGGGGCAGATAGGTGGTGCAGTGGATAGAGTACTGGGTCTGGAGTCAGGAAGTTCAAATCCAGCCTTAAACAATAGCTGTGTGAGCTTGGACAAGTCACTTAACCCTGTTTTCCTCATCTGTAAAATGAGCTGGAGAAGGAATTGGCAAACCACTCCAGTATCTCTGCCAACAAAAACCCAAATAGAGTCATGAAGAATTGGACACAATTGGACAACAGTCGTCAGATCCTTTTCAATTATAGATTCACTACTGCCTCCAGAAATAAGACTATCCATAACTATAAGGATGTTTATTTGAGTTTTACAATATCTTTTGTGTTACAGTGTTTTCATGTGGAGAAAAAAATCATAATTGCTCAATGCAAATACTAAAGCCAGTCTACTTGGGTTCACCAGGTTTGGCTGAGGCATATCAGCCAATGAATCAATAATGGGACCATTTCTTCAATATGGTGTCAAATCTGAAAACGAATGACTGAAGAATTATACAACCATGGCAGCTCTGCAACTGTTGTGAACTCTGAAAATGCCAAAGAGCTCACACAGATTATCACAACCACAGGTAACTATTAAGAAATAAAATAGAAACAGAGACCTAAGAGTGGGCATATGCAAAAAAGCTTTCTTTATTCTGCTGGAGGAGGGAAACTAGACACAAGTGCTGGGACCTCCGGAGGAGGAGACCTGCTTTGGTAGGACGAAATCTTAATACATTCATCAAAGGCAGCTACACAGTGAGCTGTAGCCCTGATAATGAGGGATAACAGCAACAATGAGGCAGTTTGATTCATAGCAGGACTTCATGACCAGAGCATGGGTGCTACAGGGGCCTGCCCCAGCTCAGGGACCACCTGCTGGTGGTGTGAAACAATTCTGGCATTTTGCTGGGGTTGAGATCATCCAGAGGCTGAGTGCAAAGGATTGTTGTTCTGCCAAGCTCGGGGCACAGCTTGCTGGCTGAGGCTTAGCTCTGGAAAACAGAGTGTCTCCTAATAATAATAATGCCAATGGTCTTGGCATGGGGATCCTGACAATGGCAAGTCAATCAAACGTTTATGTGCTAGGCAGTGTACTATGAGTAGAAAGCCAAAAAAAACCCCAACCCATCAATGTCCTGTCCTCAGCTTACATTCCAGTGGTGTCTAAAATGTGAAGTTCCTGAATAAAATGCCTAAGTATTATTGTTCCCTCCTGAAAGTTAAATATCATTGTAATTGCCAGCTACAACCTGATTAACCAATTGAAAATATCACTCATGAAATTTCCTTCTTCCTTGCTATGAATCAGTAACAAGAAAGGTAAAAAGCTAGACAGTTCCGTTTTTAAGTGCACCAATTTCATGCATGGTGATTTCAGCCATCTTGAGAATCTGGAAGGTGAATCAAAGGATATGAACAGGCAAATATTTTTAGACAAAGAAATCAAAGCTATTTACAGTCATATGAAAAAATCCTCTAAATCATTACTGATCAGAGAAATGCAAATTAAAACAATTCTGAGGTACCACCTCACACCTATCAGTGGTTAATATAACAACAAAAAGAGAAAATATTGGAAAATTGGCACACTAATATACTGTTGGTGAGTTGTGAACTGATCCAACCATTCTGGAGAGCAATTTGGAACTATGCCCAAAGGGTTATAAAACTGCAATATCCTTTGATCCAGCAGTCCCACTGCTAGATCTATATCCCAAAGATGTCCAAAAAAAGGGAAAAGGACCTGTTTGTACAAAAATATTTATAGCGGCTCTTTTTGTGGTGGCTAAGAAATGGAAATCAAAGGTATGCCCAATCAATGCCCAAATGGCTAAACAAACTGTGCTATATGATTGTAATGGAATGTTATTGTACTATAAGAAATGACAAGCAGGATGATTTCAGAAAAACCTGGAAAGACTTACATGAACTGATGCATAGTGAAGTGAACAGAACCAGGAGAACATTGTGTACAAAAATAGTAATATTGTTTGATAACTGTGAATGACAGGTATTTTCAGCAGTACAATGCTCCAAGACAATCCCATAGGACTAAGGATGAAGCATACTAACCACCTCCAGAGAAAGAACTGATGCTGATTGATTACAGACTGAAGCATGCTATTTTTCACTTTCATTTTTTTCTTTCGGTCTTCTTGCACAAAATGACGAATATGGAAATGTTTTACATAATTGCACATGTTTAACCTATATCTGATTGCTTACCTTTTCAGGGAAGGTGGGGGGGAAGGAGGGAGGAATGGAATTTGGAACTCAAAATTTTAAATAAAAATGTTAAATTTCCCCCCAAATTTATTAATGTTTTTATAAATTTTTTTAAAAGCTATATAAATGACAAATTGTAGATACATGTTAGAAATGCCATGCTAAAAACTTCACCTAGATAAACAATTTTCAGTGGGATAGTTTGTAATGAAAAATTTTCTCTAAGTATAAAAAACGACAAGAGTTTGGAAAAGCAGACTTAGGTTGAATACCCAGTATCTGTCACATCACTCAGCTCTTAACAGCCACTTAGCAGATTTTAGGCAATGTTACAATATTAATTGTAATTAGGTAACATTACAATATCTGCTTTTCTGGGACTCTTAAAATATTTGTTCACTTAAGTGTTTATGGGTTTTGCTGTTGTGTGGGATGGCTCAGGTCCCTACATAAATCAATTACTCAGAGGCCTCTCAAAGTGATGACAGAAAGAGATTTATTCGATTCTCGAGAATCGGGGCTAACCTGTAGGGGTAGGAAAGCCGAAGACAAAGAAAAGGGCAGTGATTTATATAGACCCTAACACAACTCCCTCCTCCCCCACTGACCATTATCCTCATTAGCTGAGAATATGATCTTACATTCTAGACACGAAATGTAACCAATCCTTTTTGAAATGAAGACATCGAGGAATTATGTGAGTTTTGTGCAATCACTGAGACCCTAATACACTACACAGTTTTATATCCTTATATGGAACTATTCTATTCTAAAAATAGTGTAATCTTGAGCCTTTAGGCCTTACCTCACCCCTGGAAGAAGAATTACAATCTGAGAAGTCTTCACTAAACCTATCCCACTCACTGTCCATAGCAGAAATGGGTGTGGAATTCAAAAGGTGGGATAATATGGGAGGGACTCCAGAGCAAAGAGCTTTACGGAGGAGATAACAGTCCACTAAATGAACTCTCAGATGTTTGAATAATTGTACTCAGTGTAAGTTAATGATTGTGAAGTCTCAAATGACTTGGAAGAAGACAGAAGGCATATTTACTAAATCTTCAATAGGTAAAAAATTGGGGAGGAGGGCAGTCAAGATTAAAAATAATTGGCCCCAGCTGCAATGCTGAGTTGCAGTAAAGATGAGTTTTAATGGGATCAAATGGAAAGTCCCACTGTATTCCCATCTCTCATCGTGAATAAATGACCCTGAGTTCCTAAAGGCGACATCAGTTGAACACCAGTCTCTAACTCCCCACAGCAAACTAGGACTGCTGTCCTGACTGCTGTTAGTTGTAACACACATCTGTTGGGCCCCAGTATGCGCCAGGCACCGTGCCAAATGCGGGGGATACAAGAAGAGTAAAAGGACAGCTCCTGCCCTGGAGGAAGCTACAATGTAACAGAAACAGACATACAAGTGCATACGTATAAAAAACATTAAAAGAGGGAGTTGCTACTACGGGGAGTCATAAAAGCCAAAGCTAGCGGTTTCCTAGCGCTTTAAGGTTTGTAAAACTCTTTACAGATATTCTTCCATTTGATCCTCACCACCCTAGGAGGTAGGTCGTTTTATTACCCCCATTTTACAAATAGTAAACTGAGGCAGAAGTTAAGTGACTTGCCCAGGGTAATCACGTTCATGAGGCTGCAACTGACTCGGGTCTGTTTCCCCTTCTGTCAGATGACCGCGGTATTGTGGTTAACCACTAACGCGACCTGCAGGTTCCCAGTGCTCAGGCCCTCCCTCTGACCCAGGCGGAGGTGCTGCGCGATTGGTCCCGGAAAGGGGAGGGAAGGAAAATGATGGAGCCTCACGTGGGCCAGCTTAAGGACTCGCGCGTTCCCTTGAGCATGCGCAGCTGCCAGACCGGACCTTCTGGACGCGGAACTAAAGGGAACCGGATGCGTCGAGAACAGGGACGAGTGCGCGCTGCGCCGTGGCCGGAAGTGTCCGGCCGGCGCCGGGACTGGCACAGTTGAATGGAGCATGAGGGTTCCGGCGGGCGGGCTGTGGAGTGTGGCAGGGGCAGCCTGGCGGGGCGGCTTCTCCTTCGCGGGCCAGGATGTGGCGCGCTGGTTCCCGGGACACATGGCCAAAGGTGAGAGTCGGGTCCCCGAGAGGGGGCGCACCGCCGGCCTCCGCTCCCGAAGGCTCTGGGGCCTCTGAGCCCTGCAGAGCGGTCCGCGCCACCTGGGCATGAGTGGAAGAACTGCCCAGCCGGTCGTGCATTCGGCTCCACCTTCATTTATTAAGCACTTACTGTGTACGCGAGACCCTTTGCTAGGCCCTGGGATGCCTCCGATGTCCGCCTTTCCCTGAGACTCCTCCCCCTTGATCCCGGCTCTACCTCGTTGGTCATAACGGTTGTCTTGTCTCCCCTTTAGACTGTGAACTCCTTGAGGGCAGGGACTGCCTTCCCCTCAGCACAGTGCCCGGCACATAGTAGGTGCTTAATAAAAGCAGGGACCTGACATACTCATGTGGTTAACGTTTATGCTGCCGGGGGAACGAGCGGGTTGGGGTAGAGTCAGAACTCTGGTTCTTCCAGGAAGATCCTGGCTCTTCCAGCTGCCCCGCCTGAGATTTTGGGCAAGTGTCTTAGGGCCCGCGTGTAGCCTTAGGTCTATTATTGACTTTACTAAGGGGCCCTCTTCTCTCTTAGCTGGACATGAGCTCCCCCTTTCTCGGCGCAGAGCGCTCTGGCCCCCCGCGGGCCACCGGCATGGAGTCAGTGACTGCTGCGTGCCAGAGGTGGGTGTGAGGGGTCCAGCGCGCAAATAGCGGATTCAAGGGAGAGAGCCAGATAAAGTGCTACGAGAAGTTTGGGGAGGGACAGATCGCGGTCTGTCCTGAGTGGTCTGGGAAAGCGTCGTGGAAGAGGCAGCTCCTGAATGGGGCCTTGGAAGGAAGGGGAAAGTGAGTCCAGGCAGAGGTAAAAAGACAGGAGAGGACAGGAAAATTATGAGTTCGTTTTCTGAATATTCTGCCCTGTAAATATTTTCATACATGTCGTTCTCCCTCTCTGTGCTTTCAAGTTCTTTGAGGGTAAGAACTGTCCTATATCACCTTTGTCAAATATTGCTTCCAGGCTGCCAACTGAGCGTAGTATTCTCTTACACCCATATGGTCAGTTTGATAAATGTTGAATTGAATCGCGTACTTTCCAAGACTGTTGTAAGTAAAATCTCATGTAAATTCTAATCATGCTTCTTTTATTAAAGTTTAATTTTTTTTTTACTATTTAAAAATATTCTCTCTTCCTCTTACTTTCTCATTGGGAATTGGAGAAGAAGAAAGAAAGAAAAATAAAACCCTTGTAACAAATATATATAAACAAAACAGACTCTCTCATTGGCCATGTCAAAAAAAATAAGGTATGTCTCATTCTATACCCTAAGTCTGTCACCTCTTTTGCAGGTGGGTAGCATGTCAAACATGACTTCTTAATGATATTAAAGGAGATTAATGTGAATTTCAGCCTCTTTAATAATAAGAACTTGTGATAATCATTTTGTTTTTTTAAGAAATGAGGGTGTTATTGAAAGATTTCTTGATCACCTTACTTCGTGGCCAATGTTTTTAACGTTGCCCCTGACCTTCCAATGAATTCTTGTTTTTCTTAATAGCTCAAACCAGTGGAGTCATTAAATCTTTTAATGTTTTTAGAGGTATTTTTAGTTCAACTCCAACAAAAAGCTTCAATGCTTTCTCCTAGGTACTCAATTATTTCCTTGGCAGTTTTCCCTGACAAGGCCCTTACTTGAAGACAGAATTACTTTTGAAGGCAGGCTATTACACTTTTAAGTAGTTTTAATTGTTAGGAAATCTTTCTTTAGATTGAGTGGAAATCTGCTAAAACACAAAGGAAATTGATAAATGTATGCAAATTCATGTATATCTGTATACTGCCTAGATGAATAATAATATATTTGGCACTACTATATTGTGACCATTCATGTTAAACATAAATCCTCACTCCATCTTCTCTGACTACCCTTAAAGCACTCAATAATTAATAACTCACATTTTTATAGATTTCAGGATTTGCAAAGTACTACCGTATGAGGTACTCTAAAGTACTGTAGGTACTGCACTGTTCTATGTAGGTACTGTAAGGATTATCTCCATTTAACAGATACAGAAACTAAGATGCTATTGGTGAAGTGACTTGTTCATAGTTCCATAACTGTAAGTTTCTGAAGCAGGATTGAACCCAGATATCCTGATTCCAGGTGTCTTAACTTTTTCTATTGTGTCTTAGCAACTTCTGTGTTTTACAGGTCTCAAGAAGATGCAGAGCAGCCTGAAACTGGTAGATTGTATCATTGAGGTGCATGATGCTCGGATATCCTGCTATAGTACTGATTGTCTCCCCAAAGGAAGTGGCAGGAAGGAGGGCAGGAAAACCATTTGGATTTGCCTTCCAGTGTTTGCAGTTGACCTTTTTTTGTCTCTCCCAAGGTTTCTTCTGCCCTCGGTTATTTACATTCTTGGTCTAGTAAGCCTGCTAGAACTTTCTTCGGTCAGAACTGTCCCTGTTGAGTTTTCTTAAGAAGAAGGCAGTAAATACAGTGTCATTCATCATGCATTTGCCTTAGCAGGTGTCCAGTGTATTCTGGATGAAAATGATTAATTTTGACATTTGTAAGAGCTTGATTGGAATCACCCTCAGAACAGGGAGACTAGTAAGGAAACAAAATCAAAATGAAACTTCTCACCCAGAAGAGCCCAAATGGAATTTGTCCTTTTGTGGACTGACAGATTCTTTGGGGCACCTTCCTTACACTTATTTGTCATTTTGATTGTCACTAGAAAGCAAAGGTAATAATTCCACATGCTAATTAAATACTGACTGTTTCTTTTTGAGCAGCTAACATTTTTTTTAATGCTCATTCAGAGAGGTCTTTCAAGGAGAGGAAGAATCCTTTACAAATGATCTTTAATGTTAACCTAAGGACAAGAATTTTAAGTGACAATGTGACATGACAGTCCACCTAAAACAGTATTGAAAGGGCATTGATTCTGTTGCTAGTAGGTAGGAATGTGCTAGTTTGAGCACTGGAACCAAACTGGGCTTTTGCCTTTTCTGTAACTTGTCTTTCTGAGTTTTAGAAGAAGCCCACTTCTTGCATAACCCTGTTAGAAAGGATTTATATATCTAGAAATGTCTAAGTGTTTCCAAGAACTTTTTCCTTAATTTTGGAACATTCCATTATCTGGTCGAAATCCTTTGTTCCAGGAAACTCTTGGAATTAAGCCTCACCTGCTTGTACTTAACAAGATGGACTTGGCAGATCTTAAAGAGAAACAGGTATGGGTCTGGTTTATCATCATTTTCAGCACTGCCACTTACTGTTCCTTAAAGTTGCTTCTTGTCTGCTTTGAGCAAGTTTAGAATGGATTTATGCAAATAATAGTTTAGAGAGCAAATATTTGATTTAACAAAGGAGTCTTTCAAAATGATCTTTATTGTTTCTTCAAATAGCAAACTTCCATGGTGTGTTTCAAATATGGATTCCATTTACCAAAATCTGATTTGCATATAACTTTTTAGGAGCCCATTTTATTGCATGTGTTTTAACACAAGAATAACTTTTTATTTTTTCATAAAACGAGTTATTCCTGTGACAACACAAATACAGTGGAGTCTAAGAATCCTCAGGTATTTAGTGAGACCTTATAAAAATTAAGAAGTGAGGCATTTTCCTTTGCCTCCAGGGCTGTCCCTATGCTTTCTTGCTTTCTGAGTTAGTAGATGGCCAGTGTGAGCCTCACAGCTTTTTCAAGGTGTTTCTGACTTAGTGCCTTCATTAGTACAGTAGAATGTAACCTTAAGGAATAGTGACAGATGTACAGCTAGGATAGTAATAGATAGGTATCTAAAACAAGGAAAGAAACAGTATCGCTGCACTCAGCCCCCAGTCAGACCACACCTTTAACGTAAGTGTTCAGTTCTAAATCTCACATTTTTAGAGGGTCAGTAATGACCTGGTACAGGTACAGTTGAAGAGAGCCAGGATTGTGAGAGGAAGCAAAATCATATCACATGAGGGACATCAAAGGACCTGGGGAGTTGAGAAGAAGGGGAGGAGGAGTGAGATTATTCCTGGGAAGAGAAGCCTTTGGAAGGGGTATGGCAAGGCTTGAAATTTGTGACAAACTGTCATGAGGAAGGAATTAGCTATAGTTCATGTGTCTGGTGAAAGGAAAACTAGGAGCTATGGGTTGAGGTTGCAGGTATACAGGTTCCACAGACTATAACTTTCTCAGAGTAGAAATGACTGAAAATGGAGTATGCTGGCTTGGGAGACAGTTTCCTATTATAGGAGGTATTTACATAAAGTCCAGATTATTTGTGAATTCCACAGTTTGGAAAACATTTGTTATTAAATACCTACTCTGTGCTAGGTGCTGAGAGAAATATAAGGTGGAGATAAGAGACAGTCCCTATTCTTGTGGAAATTGTGGTCTACTAGGGGATATGGCATAAGTACCAACTTTAATACAGAATAATATCTATAAATATATTCAACATGAAGGGAAAAGTGTCATTTAAGTTGGATGTAGAGTACGAATGGGAACTCAAGTTGGGGATGGGAAGAGATGTTGCAGGTATAGGAAACAACTTTATTGAAAGCATAAGTGAATGAATGAAAGTATTTTTTAAGTACCTAGGACATGCCAGGTCTCTTGCTAAGTGCTGAGGATACAAAAATAAAAGATAGCCCCTAGAGGGGTGGTAAGTAGAGACATAGGGCAGTCAAGTAATGGGCCCTTTTCAAAAGCAGTGCTGTTATTTATTTGATTCCAGTACCCAGAAAAAGTGTGGGGATGGGAGAATATGGTACCTATATATTGGTCAAAAAATAGTCCAGTTTGGCTTGAGTAGAAAGTACATGGAAGCAGATAATGTGACCACAGCTTGGAAAGGTTGGCTGGTGCCAGACACTTTAAGGCCTTGAATGGCAGATTAAAGAACGTGAATTTCATGTTAAACAGTGGGGAACCATTGAGGAATTTTGACTGGAGACTTGAGATGACTAGATCTGTTCATTGCCATGACCTTCCAAATAAAATCCATGCTGTGTTCTTTCAGCTTCAGTCATGTTGAAATCCTTTAATCAGAGAATTTTTAAGCTAAAAGGAAACTTATTAGATTATCATTTTGCAGGTAGAATAGGAACAAGGCCTAGGGAGTGACTTTGTCAAAGACACACAGTGAACTAGTAGCAGAGGGCCACTGGTTAGGTCCAGAATCCCCCTCTTCGGGATTGTATCATCATAGATCTGGAGTTAGAAGAGACCCCCATGTTTTAAATGAGGAAACTGAGACCTAGGAGGTTAAGTGACATATGAAAGTTGACTCGTGATCATCAGAGGTGGAACATGAACCTAGATCCTATGAACTGCAAAGGTTCTTCTTGTGCTGCCTGTAGCCCCGTAGTTCTTCCCATTTGTCTTTGGCCCAGAAGCCAGCGCATCATGGGACAATTTGTTTTGAAATGTTTCACCTTGAGTTTCTTTTCTGTTTAATAAAGAGTAAGAGTTCTTTGGAAATCACATCTGACTATTTTGTTAAGTTACAAACAGTGAAGAATGTCTCTTTGAAATGCATAAAGCCTAAGCTTGTGACTTTCAGCCATAATCTTTTCTCGGCTAACATTAAAGCACACACCCACGCTATTATTGTTCTTTTTGTAAATTCAAAACTACCTTTGGGTTTTGATGGCATTTTGCATCATGTGACCCTCACCTCAACTGTGCATGCATCTGGTAGTCTTAACTAAGAATCAGAAACATCCCATCTGTGCAGCACAAGGCAGTTCCCATTTCCCTGAGAACAAGCAATTGTACTTAATACTTCTAAGTGCTCACATTTGCAGCTTATTGATACCTCTTTTTTAAAAAAATGCTTTATTGCTGTCCTTTGTTTTCACATCACAATTGGGAGGAAGGTAGAGGGAATAAGAAGACCCCCCCTTTCCTTGCCTTGGCAGCTGGGAGTGCAGTGGAGAGAGCACTGGCCTCAGTCAGGAGGAGCTGAGTGTGAATCCTGCTGCCTCAGATACTTTCTGGCTGGGGGATCCTGGGCAAGTCACTTTATCTTTCATTCTCAGTTTCTTCCTCTTTAAAATGAGGATAATAATAGCACCTACTTCATAGGACTGTTGTGGAAGACCAAGTGAGATAATATATTTAAAGTGCTTTGTTGCTGTATTGAGTAACTGACTGGAAATGTACCCAATAATGTGCTCTGGGAGTCACCATTCCCTCTACCCTGAGAAGAGAACTGTGTTTTAGTACTTTGTTTAGTGCTTTCATACTTTGTTTTCCTCTTTTCAAATGCATTTTTATTTCAAGTATCTGAGTATTATCAGTGCTTAAACTGACACTGGCCCAAAAAGCTTCTTTCCTCTAGTGAGAGAGTCTGGAATCCCAGAACACTGGGACTTTCTTATGGTATAGGACAGCAACGTCTTGTCTGCAAGGTACAGAAAAAGACCGTGTCCACATTTCCCAGAGGGGGACTTCAAAGGAGTGATAGAGCTTCCTTGTTCTCCATCACTAGCCTAGCATAGCCAGAGTCCTGCTCCTGGGAGGAGTATAGGAACCAAGATTGTGGTTTTAAATCTGCTTACCCCACCCTTCTATGTCCTGTGTGCTGAGACAGGCAGACAGAAATGTTCAGGTCAGTGGCCAGAATGACAGGAGGACAAGATGGTTTTTGTATATTAAAATAAGACAATAGGACTAATAACTTTGAAATGTATATATGTTAATGTAGTAGAAGTCTCAATAGGAACCTAATTGAGTGGCTAATTATTGAAATAATAAAAGAAAGCCCTCTCTTCCTCACATTGTCTAGATAAGTATTACTCATGATTGAGTTCAACATTTTTTAAACATCTTAAACATAGCTGCTGAATATAGCTCATGTTAAAATTTATTGGCTGATGCTGACATTAGAAACATTTTGTACTTTTACTGTAACCTACACATTATTTTGCAAATTAAGAAGGGTCAGAGTTTAAGGATGATGTTGGTTCTCTCAGAGTTTATGAAAATATACAAGAGGACTGATTCTATCCAGCTGTTCATTGTCTTTCATTCTTGAAGGAGCCAAAATGGCATCATTATGTCGCAGTCAAGGTACAGTGTGTCCTACAGTGGGTGAGTTCAGAAAGCTCTACCATAGGTTAGGCATGAATAGTACATGTGGACGTTTGGAGTGGCGATGTCTCTGGATAGACACGTTTCATGTGTCTTTTCAGCTATTGCAATTCTACTTTACTCATAGAGCATAGCACCTTCGTTGATGTGGGCATGTCGTATTGGGTGGTCCTGTGCCAGTGTCTCCCATGTCTCACACTTGATCCCAGAGTTCTTCAGAGAGACTTTGAGAATGTGCTTGTATCACTTCTTCTGACCTCACTTGCCTTATGTGAGAAGTTCTATCTAACTAAAATTGAATGGAATCAACCAATTTTCCTGCTGGAAGGAACCAACCTCATTTTAAAAATAAGAAATCAGAAAGCCAAAGAGATGAATTGACTTGACCACAGTCATGCTGAAGGTGGTGGCAGAGCCTACCCTACTTGTAAACCAAGTTCCTCAGTCTTTTTTCATTAGATCACACTGTTGTTGACACTTGTATTTATTATTTAATATGAAGTTATCTTGTCTTTTTTAGAAAATTGTGGGGCACCTGAACAAAGAAGGAGTGAAAAATGTAATTTTTACCAATTGTTTAAAGGATGAAAACATAAAACAGGTATTTTATTTTATTTTTTTATTGCTTAGAAACTTTCTATTTAATGTTGTAAATATAGATAGGAATATAAGGTATTTCAAGTTTTAAAAAGACTTATTCATCTTCAGGACATGTTCTAAGTATTGATTTTCCAGTTAGCATCTATAAATCTCTTGGACTAATCGCTGCTGTGTCTCTTCTTAGGATCAATCTTTGAGGCATCCTGTAGTGAATATTGAAAGAGCAAAGCATCAGGATTTATGATTGTGAGGATTTCTAGACCTTATATGAGAAATAGCCCATTTTACTTTGCCAGAGAGTATTTCACACTTTGTTTCTTCTTTTGTTAAATGATATTTTTACATTTCACTTCTCTAAATAAAGCCTAAATGAAATGTCCTGGATGAGTGGTGAGATTAGAGCACAGAGCCGTTAAGTTGTTCCTAAAGATTGGAGATCAGAATGGAATTCAGAGCTCTTGGACCTGTGTTTGAAAATCTTTGCTTCTATAAATGAAAAAAGAAAACAAGTTTCATATTAAGACCATGTAGGAAAACAGATGGGAATTAAGAGGTCATCATCGATTGTTCCTTTAAGGAATGGTGAGGGGGAAAAATACTGTTGTCCCAGTCTTAAATGCAAGGGAATTGCTAATCTGTGTAGCCAAAAATTAAGCCCATATAACTGATAGGTTTTTTTAATGGTTTTTTGGCAGATTATTCCAATGGTTACTGAACTGATTGAGAGAGGCTACCGCTATCATCGAGGAGAGGTCAGCTGAAAGGGCGAAAATTGGGAAGTAAGAGTGCTGAGGAGTTCTGTAGTGAATCTCTCATGTGGCAAACTTACAAATCCAAAGTCGGGCAGGAACTGCAGGCCACAAAAAAATATATTTTCCAGGCATAAATATATTCTTCTGTATTATGGTGGTTTAGTACCTTCCTCTTCACTCCTTCCAGTAAAAGCAAAAAGTTAAAATGCTCCCTGAAATGATTTTTTATTGTATAATTAAGGACCTTGTTTAAATTCTTGATTGATTCTGAGGTTAGCTTTCCTCTGCTATTCCTCTGGTATCAGCCTAGGGAATCTAGTGTGACCCTGGAGCCTGCCTTGCAGGAATACCTGGGCTTCCATTTCTTACTCAGCTCTTTGTTGCAGAACCTGGAGTACTGTATCATGGTGATTGGTGTGCCCAATGTGGGCAAGTCCTCGCTCATCAACTCACTCAGGAGACAGCACCTCAAGAAAGGTACTGGTTTCTTTGTATAGTTTTGTGCTCTTCTTGTTTTTTGCTTACATGTGGAGAAACAGACTTGGAGCAGAGAAGACAACTAGAAAAAAATGAAAGGGAAGATTTGTTTTGTATTTTTTTCCCCATTGACTTAAGGAAAGAACAACTATGTACTTAAAGCTCAGAGATTTATCCTAATGCTTTTTTCCGCTAAGTAGCTCTGTCTGATAGCCTAATGTAGTGGTGGATTTAATATTGACTAGGGAGTTAGGAGGGGTGAGTTCCATTCTGTTGAAAAGTTTTCTCTTAGCTTTATATTTGATCTTGAGCAAATCATTTCCATTCCTATATTTTTTCCTTTTATAAAATGGGAATTTTTTTTGTAAGCTTTGATGATTTCTTTAACTGGTGTATGCTTAAAGGTACCTGAACTGGATAATCAAAAGTACTGCATATTCTACAGAACTTTCACATCTTCGGGACTATACTTCAGAGTTGTTTCCTTGGAAGCCAATAAGGTTACTCCAGAGAGGCTTGTTTCCATTGTTCACATTTGGAACCACCATCAGAGTCCATTTATGAGCCACATAAGAAAATTGGTGTCCTTCCTAGTCATCTTGCATTTTTAGCCTTAATCTTGGTTCTACCTAACTTGCTTGTTATGGCAGCCATTAACTGGTTTGTAGTTATAGCATATCTAAAATTTTAGATCTTTGACACATTGGAAATTAACATTCAGTTTATAGAATATGAGTGAAATCTTCAGCATTCTTGAAGAGCAATACAGTTCTAGTTCTATGGTAGCCATTCAACAAATGAATCAAAAGTTAAAAAATTTTTGGTAGAAATTTCACAGCTAAGAAATCTACTTTGGTGCTTCTGAGACCCATCTCTCATTTTTGATTCAGTGTATGAGGATGGGGGCAGGGAAGGGTTTCACTGCTCATTGGATGGTTTATATTCTACATAGTCAATCTTGCACTCTGCTCAGCTTTACCAGGCTCTCAATAAATGTTTGTGGCATTGAATTTAATTTCTAGACTACATGATGAGTTTGTTATGAATTTGACTTTTTTTTCTCTGATAGGAAAAGCCTCTCGAGTGGGTGGTCACCCTGGAGTCACGAAAGCAGTTATGTCCAAAATTCAGGTAGTGTATATTTGACTCTTGGGGCAGGAAATCCAAATCATTCCTTTCTTGATCTCCCTAAAAGTGGAAGGAGAAAGCTGGTTTTTGTAGCCTTGATTTAAAAAAAAGTAATTGGGAAGGAAATCTATATATTTTTCTCAGAATATGTTAAAAATGGTGAAGATAAATAATGAATTCCATCCTGTAGAACTCTAGACCACTCTTTTATGACCCTCTCATGCAGAAACCCATGTTGGACTTGGTTCAACATAGTGCATAGCTGAATTCATTGGGACCCCATCCTAATCCAATCTTTGAGTCTGTCACTTAAATATTCTTTGTCTCTGTTCTTGCAGTTGTAAAACAAAGATTATAATGGGTTAAGACATTGCCTGAATGTGGTAACTTCTGGAGCAGAATTCAGTATAAGGTACATGCAAAGAAATTTAGGCCCTGGAGCACTAAGGAGATCTCATGATAACCCATTGAGATTTACAGTGCAAAGAGCTTTGAACTGTGGGGCAGAAGCCTGTGCCTTCACTTCCCTTCCTCTGAGTCTCAGATTCCTCGTTTGTAATTTGGGAGTAATGTTGGTGTTACCTGTCACATTTGGTGGTTGTGAGGATTCTCAAGTGTAAGATGTGATTCGTAACTGTAGGCAGGGACCCTAAGGCCAGCTCCCATCTGGTTGGCTGAGTTTGAACATAAATAAAAGGGTGTATTGTTTAGCAAAGTATTCAGTGTGGTGTTCTCAGTGGCTCTACAGTGGAGATTGGATAGGCAGTAGGCCTGTGATTTCATTGGTATGGGGAACTCTCAGGTGAGGACACTTTGGCATTTTCTTTGTAGTTTATAGTTTTTGTTATCAAGAGCATTCAGAGTGATTTGCTCACAAGCTCCCACTGCTGGGATGTGTTGGGTGAGGGTGGTGGGAAGACTTGAACCCACGTCCTCCTGGCTCTAAGGCCAATTCTCTAGTCATGACATCTTGCTGCCTCTCTAGTATTAACAGCTAATTCTTTCCCAAATCTATGCTTTCTTGAAAAAAGGACTGATGAGAGTGAGGGATAACCAATGGACCAGCTATTTATTTCCTCCCCTGCTCTTTTTGTGATGTGAAGTGAAATTGAGCATTGTCTCCATCTGGCTGGGTGGGATGAAGTTAGAGGGGGGAGGGCATGGACAGGAGTTGACCAGATTCAGCAGGCAGAGAAAGACTGTGATCTATGTCTGATGGAAATAACTTGTGTCAAGGAGCTCACGGCTCCATTGGAGATTTGTGTGGTTCTGTTATTGTCACAATCAGGTGCCACCAGAACCTTGCTCTGCTGCTTCTTTGTGTCTTTGGTTGTTGGGTTCTTGAGAGATAGGCCAAGTAGAATGTGAGCTTGAGCATAGCTTACCAGTCTGGCAGCATCTTTATCTCTTGGCTGAGGACCAGCCTAGTGATTTCAGGCGGGCTCATCTCTGGCCTAGTTGTAGGCAGATGAATTTTTCAGCTTCCTTGACTGTTCATCTAGGCCATAGTGTCCAATACTCTCCCTAGTGGAGGAAACAGCCATACCAGTAAAACCATAGATTCCTGAAGTTGATATTAATGCTATTTCCCCAACATCTTTCTCTAGAAAGCTGAGAGCAATTACATATATTTTTCAAGGTTGCTTGTATAATCCTATTTTGCAGATACTCTTGTTGTTGTTCTTCCTTTATTGTTTGTTTTTTGAGGCAATTGGCATTAAGTGACTTGCCCAGGGCCACCAGCTAATATGTGTCCAATGTCTGAGGTGGAATTTGAACATTTGAACTCAGTCCTCCTGACTCATAATCTCTATTCTTTGTGCCACCTCACCTCCCCTGTCCTTTATTTTCAAAGCAGACCAGTGAATCACTAGAAAGAGAATCCTAGGAAGCGTTTTATTTATCTCAGTTAATGGGACAGCAAGACAGGGACCCTGGCTTTGCAGCTGATAAACTAGTTAGATTTGTAGATTCAGGATCAGCCTAATAGTCTGTGAGCCCTTGTTGGCCTTAAGTGCCATGGCTACTGTTTTCACTGTTGGCAGACTAAACAGGACCCCCTTCCTGGGATTATTTTTTCCCCATGCTAGCACAGTGCTTGGCATGGAGTTGGTGCAAAGTAAATGCTTTCTTGGTTAATTGTGTCTCTCTCGATGATGGATTCTGTGTGCCCAGCCAGGTGTGTGAACGGCCTTTGATGTTCCTGCTGGATACTCCTGGCGTGCTTGCTCCTCGGATCCAGGATGTAGAGACTGGGCTGAAGCTCGCCACCTGTGGTGAGCTGTGCTTAAGTTGCTCTCTTGTATCTCCCTTTGATTTATGTATGCTACATTGAGATGTGGCCAGATTGGCTGTGCCTGTCTCATTTTTTTCTCTATTATTCTCTGCTGTTTCTATAGGTGTGAGCTGGAGATGATTTCTCATCAGGAACATCTCCTCCTCCAGCTAGCCAGCTTACCTCTGTCTTTCTTTTCTATACAATTTTTATATATTTCTAATAGATTGGGTAATTCTGCACTGTATGGGGCTTATCCTCTCCCTGTGTTTTTTCACGTAGGAACTATATTGGATCATTTGGTAGGAGAAAATGTTATTGCTGATTATCTTCTTTTCACACTTAATAAGCAACAGCAGTTCCGGTGAGTAAATAGAATGCATTTATCCAGACTCTTACACATTAAATTTGTTTAAGATTATTCTACGTTCTGGACTTTTCCATCTATTGTGGGTTTTGTTGTCCTCATCTTTATATAGTCAGAGTCACAAAATTTCAAAATTGGAAGTCACCTCAGTGGTCATCTAGTGTGGTCTCTATCCTCTGAAGAATTCTTCCTAGAATGTACTTGACCTTGCTACAACATATTTGACCTCTTCTTAAAGAATTCCATTTAAGGGGAATCTTATTCGCTCCTGGGTCACCCCATTTCATTTTTGTATATGTTTTTGTTTACTTTTGGGAGTATATTAGGAGAGTTAGGAGAGTTTTCCAGACACAAAGTTATGAGTGATAGAAAATATATTGGAGGACAGAGTAAGGACCTAAAAAAATTCTGACAAGATATGAAGTATGACCAAATCTAAGATGATATTCAGAAGGGATAAATGTGAAATCTTGAACTTGGAATAAAAAAATGAACTTTGCAAATGCACTATAGGCAAGTCATGGCCAAATAGTTGTTCATCTGAAAATGACTTAGGTTCTTGGTGGCCTGCAAGCTCAGTGTGAATCAGAAGCATTATATGGCAGCCAAAAAAGCTCCTGTAATCTTTAGCTACTGCAAGGGAGGCTTATTGTATGGGAGTAGGAGAGGACAGCCCTGCTGTGCTTTGCTTTGGTCACAGTATATCTGAAGATATTCAATTCTGAGACCCACTTTTTAGGAAGCATATTTATAGATGATAACCAAGAACTGGCAAGGCATATCTTGAGAATAGACTGTTGGAGGGAATGGGGGTTGGAGGAGGTGAATGATAGCAGTCTGACCTCAGTCATGAGGCTCAGTCAGGACCGTCATGTGGAGGAGAAATTACACTTGTTCTCCTTGTCCCCTGAGGGCAGAACAAACAGTTTATATAATCTACAGAGGCAGATTTTGGTTTGTTTTAAGGAAAAACTTCCTAAAGGCTTTTAGGGGAGAGTATTAGATTTGTTATTTCATTGGTCTAAGGAACTCCTGTTTAGCTAATTCTCTCTACTAAAGCAAAGAAGTAGATGCTCTGTGATACTCAGATGTAGGAGAATGGGACAGTGGGAAGAGAGTCCTTCCTGACTGTTCAGGGTCACACAACCAGCAAGTATCTGCCTACTTGGAGTCCAGTTTTGTATCCATCATGCCCTGTTACCTCTCTCCTGACAGCTGGAGACATCAGCATATGAAAAATGGACTGTTTGTGAGGCTGTTTATTTCCCCTCCTTAAAGTCCTCAAGGGCTGAATGGTTACTTATTAGGTCTCTTAGATGAGATTCATGTTCATCAAGTGACTTCTGGAGACTCTTCTTGCCCTGAGGTTCTGTGATTATGTGTTGTATAAAGTGGTTCTAGTGACCAGTTTTGAATCCTGAACGTTGATTGACCTTTGTGAAACAGTTTTATTTCTTTAAAGTGTGTTTTTTGAACAGCTAATGCTTTGGGGTTCTGGTGATTACAGATATGTGGAGCATTATGACCTGGGAGAACCTTGTGACGACATAGGAAGCGTGCTGAAAAGGATTGCTATGAAACTCAAGAAGATCCACAAAGTGAAAATGCTCACTGGGACTGGTGAGTCCTCAGTGGGTGCAGGCTGGTGAAGATTAAGTCCCACAGGCACTTTCCCATGATTCATGACGGTGTCTTTATACCTTCCCAGGAATAGGAAGGGAACCTACCTCCTACTTTTTTTATAGGAACAACCTCAATGGCAGAGAGGCTGCAGGGTGAGAGTGGGCCGTGCAGGGTGGGACTCATCCTTCCTTAAACACATGAGGTGGTGGATAGACAAAAAGAGGTTCTTGTTAGTGCAGAGATTTTCTGGTCCCAAGTTCTACCAGCAGAACTAAGAAGTGCTATGAATACTTTTGATAACCTATAAGCAAGAAAAAGAAAGAATTGAAAAGGAAGTAGAAAAAGAGGATAAGAGTGAGTAAAAGTGGGAAGGAAGAGAGAAAAGGGAAAAAGAAGTACAAGGACATGGTTTGTAAAAGATGCCAACAGTTTTCTCAAGAGCCAGGGCACGTTTATCTCAGTCTTTATAATAAGATATACTTAATCTTGCTTATTTAGGGACACCTCCCCCCAAAAAAGAAATTCTCAACAGTGCCATCATTTTGCATGGCTGTCTTGGGCTTTGGGTCTTGGGCTCTGGTGGAGGTCAGGATATAATATAATATGTTATAATATGTTTTCACCTCATAGGTGATGTTAATGTAATTCAGCCTAACTATTCTGCAGCAGCCTATGACTTCATTCGAAGCTTCCGAAGTGGGGTGCTGGGTCAGGTGATGTTTGACACTGCCATCCTGGAAGAGCCTCAGGCAAACAATGATTCTGATTCCTGAGCCTGAGCAGGGAACATTCTTTTCTGCTCCTACTCCCTGTGTGGCCTCAGGCAAGTCACTTAACTTGCTTGGGCTCATTTTCCTCATCTGTAACTTGAGGGACTTGGAAGAGAAGACCATGGAATAAAGGTCCTTTCTAGCTCTAAAGGTAAAATTCTGAAACTCAAGGCCAAGAAGTGGCCACTGTCTTTGGAGGCATCTGAGGATTTGGCATTGATTTTCATCATGTCTTGGCAGAATAATAAAGTATAGTTAACGATTTTTCCCTACATCAATGACAAGTATATTTTCAGGGCTGGGGTCCATGAAATGGGATGATCATTGAATCTCTTTCAGATGCTGTGTGGGTTCCTTCATTAACTCAGCCTTTTCCTCCTGTGGATAATAAAGGAATCTTAAAAAAAAAAAACAAAACAGCTTCTCCGATCCATTGTCACCCAGCTGGGGGAAAGGCTCATTTCTTTGATTTAATTGGTTTCACTTGTCAGAGATTTTCATTATGATCTGAAGCAGCTCTACTCTAGGCCAGAGTTGTCACTTTGTCAAAAGTAGAACTTAGAGCAGTGATCCCTGTATTTCTTAGACTGTCATTTTCTTGGCTGACCCCCTTTGCACCACCTACAGCTTAGTTCCATATGTTAAGTCCCTGCTTAGGAAAGACACTAGTTTGAAATGTCCCTGGCCAGTTATTTACAAAAATTCACTGTTAGGAACTTGCTGTTTATAGTCACTATTGCAGTATTCCAGAGATTCCACTGTTGAGAAATAATCAGCTTTCTAATATAGTGGTTTATTTTTACATTACTTTCAAAACATAAATTAAAACTTGAACAAATGTAGTTGAAAAATACCTTGTGGTTTAATACAAGAACAGCTGCCATCTGTCTTGTGTTATAGGGAGGAAGTCCAGCTAAAGTGATTGCATTGTTGCAACAGTATCTAATTAAAGCCTACAGAAAAGTCATCCAAGCAGTGAGCCATATATACAAGTCATATGTCAAGTAGAGTATCTTAGAAGACTAAAGACATCAGACCTTCTCCTGAGCTCCTTTCAAGATACAATAAATGAACAATAGTAGATTTTAGTTTTTAAAAGTTAATATATTCTTAACTAACAGTAGTAGTTAAGATAGTGGGGAAATCATTCAACAAATATTTGTTAAAAAGAATATATTTTTCATAGTGTTTTAGTCAATTGAACCCTGCCTCACTGAAGTTTTTTTGGAGGATTTTATTGAAATAAATTATTTGAGTTTTTTAGCCTGTGCCATAATTCTAGAAAAGGCAGTATGGAGAAGGATCTTGTGGAGTTCTTAACTGTTCTTTCATCCTCGATCCCTTTGGCAGTCTCATGAAGCCTATGGACCCAATCTCAGAATAATATTTTTAAATGTAAAAAAATAAACAAAAACCCATAAGATTACAAAGGAAACCAACTATAGTGAAATATAGTTATAAAATATTTTTAAAGTTTAAGGATTCCAGATTAAGAACTCTTGGTGTAGAGTAGGGAGATGCTGGTATCTGGAATATTAAAAAGACCACATATATTTGGGCTATTAATACCTGTTCCTAATCTGATCACTCTAACCGTGACGGGTGGGCACTCTCTGAAACATTCCAGTAATATTGTGGAGGATGTCTGTGTAGCAGTTTTGACAGTCAGTGCATTGTATTCTCATAATCTCTTCTGATTGGATCATAGGATCATAGTGTTTGGTAAGACTTTAGGTCATTTGGCCTGCCTTCTGATTTTGTAGATCTACCTCTCTGATTTTATGGATAAGGGAATACCCAGAGAGTGAAGGCAGTTGTCCAAGGTTATACATTCCTCTAAAAAGTGGGTTTGGGGACGTTATTGATTCCACTCGGGAGAAACAGAAGCAATAATTATAAAACTTTATGGTGATTGCTAAATGCTGAATATATTCCATGTTCAAATCTGCCAAAATTAAAGAAGAATAACTACATCTTGATCAATATAGATGTGATATCTGATGTAAGAGTCCTGTATCCATTTCCAATTTTTAAAGTAATGTTTACAATAGTTGTTCTCACATTTAGTTGATAGGGTCTCTGATCACATAGGTTTGGCTTTTTCCTTATCATTTGGTGGTACTACTAGTATGGTTAAAACCATCTTGAGTGTTGTAGGGTTACTACACAAACCTGACACTGTCTAAGCAGCAGACTTGTTAGAATTAGTTGACCTGCATTTTTATTTAGATGACTATTCTAACAATAGCAAAAATAACTGCTGAAGGAAGAATTCAGAAAGATGTACGTCACCCCTGAAGATAGATAATCTGATTAAAACTTTAGAACTATTTTCCCTGCTCATCTGTCTAGTCCTCCAATAACTATTTACAACATACTTTGATTAGTTAACCCACCAGTTCTATAAAGAAAACTTTTAACTCCTTAATTTTAAATCTTCAGCGATAAAACCTCAAAATGGTTTTCTTTTAGATTCATGAGAAAAATGTAAACCTCAGGATTGCTAGTCTTATATTTTAGTGTACCTGTTACTTAACTGAGGTGTGTTATCCCTCCACCAATACAAATCCCAATCCACCCATTCCTTTAAATTCTTTTCCATGGCCTCCTATGAATCTTAGAGAACTAGAAAGTTACCTAGTGTAGGGTTTGGACTCTGTGTACAAGGCCCTCTTTCCTTCCTCCACCCCCACCTCCACTCTGTTTCCCTTGCTTGAGGCTTAGTATTCACTGATAGTACTCTGGGGTGACTGGAACCTTTGATAAAAGCATGGATTGGCATTTCTCCACCAAATCTGACTGAAGTCATGATATCCATGGACATAACATCAGTCTTGGCATGTAGAGATAGATCCATGCTTACAGCATTGGTTTCTCACCATAGAGACAGAATATGGCAGTGTGGAGGCAGACACAAATAGAGGGTGGTATATAGCAGTGCTCAGACCTTTGGAAAAAAGTGCTGAGTTCATTGTCCTTTTGGAATCTCCATCTAGGTCTGTTCATCCAGGTTGATTATGGAAATGAGGCTGTTGCCCAGGAGAAGGTTCTTGTCTTTGGCTACTTCCTTAATGCCTTGTTCCAGGCCCTTTCATTTCCATATGTCAAGTTTAGTATGCTGAAGAGAATGCTTTTTATGTTGTTATAATAAAGTCCTGGGCAAGTTGTTGAATAGCTAGGAGAAGCAGGCATTTATGTCTTTGTATCAGAAGTCCAAAAGGCACAAGACCTCTGCAGTCCTAGTCCTCCAAAGCTCAGGTTCTGAGCCATCAGTCTAGGGCTGCCATGACTGGCTCTTTAGCCAGAAGCACCAAAGATCATGCTGAACCTCTTCTAAGATTCTGTTGGTGGAGGCATTCCAAGAAAATCCGTGCACCTGTGATTTTAATTTTTTCTCCTACGAGAAGAAAAAGAAATGTATGTTTTTCCCTGAGACTGAAGACCAGTCTCCATTGTGTTGTCAAACACCGAATAGCTTAAAAATCAGAACTTCTTACCCTTTTGGAGGAGAGAACATGGTTAGGTACAAAGACCTTGGAACACAGTTGGGAAATAGCTGAGCTGTAGATGGATAAAAATTGGAACTCTTCCAACTCCTGAGTTTTATGTTGTTGGTACCTGAAAATGAGAGAGTTTGACCACAAAGGATTAAAGCAATGGTTTTTAGTAAATATCTCAAAGATTTTCAGAAGTTAGGCTGTTGCATTCTTGGAATTAACTTTGTTTTTCCTTTGAAGGTGAGCATTCTTTGGGGTCCCTGCACTGCACCTCACTGAATTCCTTTTGCTGGCAGAAAAAAAATGTGGCAGATTTCTAATGGATATTGTTGAGGAGGGCAAGAAAACAGTTCCTTTTGTCTCCAAAACGGAACATATTATAGAGTGCTCAGCATTAAAATCGAATTCAATTTTGATTTTTTTTCTTTTTCGTTGGATGCTGAAATTACTTTCACCCAATCTTTCTTTTAAGGCTGCATCTTGAAGGGCATCAGAACAGGGAAAAACACAGTTTAGTTGGCAGTCCACTAGAGGAGCTTGGTTTTTAGACCTGAGGGCCTGACTTCTGTGAGGTGTCTGCATTCTTTTTAGCCTAGTTCAGACACAATTTCCATTTTCATTAGTCTTCACAATGAGTCACTCAGGAGGAAATTTCTTGGGAGTTTGGAAAACCTTGCTATGAATCAGAAGCCAGCTTTTACTCCTAGGGAAGGACCTTTATTGAGGAATAGTAGGAAATAGGTAAAATCCCTTCATTTGGTAGGTGAGGACTTTCTTGTTACAATAGCTGATGTTAGTAAACGAAAAAGATCTTGAATGAAAAAGGCATTCAAGTTGAAATGTAATACTTCTCTCTTTTCAAAGGATAGCCTAATGAGTTTTCGCTTATTTCATACTCAGTGTTAATTCATAATCTCTCCCCCAAACCTTTTGTTTCAGTGTTGGGTGCAAATCCAGGAGGCAGGGAAATCAGGCTTAAATCAGTTGCTCCTCAACAGACCAGTTTGCAGAGTGGTTAAATATTGCCACAGCCAGTAGATAAATCAACTCATAGGGCTGTGCCTGAGGAGCTAAAGCCAAAGAGAGATAAAATATGTCCAAGGAACAGAGGCTTCTGGGTGATATTCTTGGCAGGGGGCATCAAGACTCCTTTCCTTTAGTTAGAAATAAATTCCTTTTCTTGGCTTAATGAAATGCTTCAGAGGCACCTTTGTTTTTCTGCAGCAAATGAATTTCTTTTACAGCCCTACCAAATTGTCCCCTTTCAGTTGAATTTTGTTGGAATTTAAGTTATGCCCCATGATTTAATGTGAAAGGGCAGTGTGAGGAGGCAGTCTAGGTTTTCCTTTATCTTGAAACTCTGGGGTGATACTATTGCTTATCTGATTGTGGAGAGCACCCTCTCAATGTTCCTTCTGCTTCTAGGTGTGTCCCCAATCCTCTTTGGCTTCAATTTAGGAATCAGAAGCATCAATAGCTGCTCCCTTTGGGTGTTGGTCATCATACCTTGGGCTTTGGCATGGGCTCAGCACCTCTTTTAGGTTCCTCTCTGAAGAGAGTAGGAGAGTTGGGGCATGGCGAGAATCTGGTGGGAAGAGAGCTTTAGAGTCCCATGTTTTCTCTTGTTCTCAGCACCCCCAGATATTGGGGGAAGTGAGAACCATTTTGAAATTGCATGGGTCACTTCTCATAATATGGACTTTTGGGTGGAGCTCTTATGGGAAAAGAAACGGGGAAAAGAGTTCTATCTGGGGATTAATGCCATTGGGTGTGGGGCTATGTCAGTGGACAGCAAATGAGGTCCTAGAAAAGGGAACTATGGGGAAAAAGCCCAAATTTCCTCTGAGGTGGTCCACCCTGACTACACGAGTTTTCTGGAGTGATCCTCTTCATGATTCCAGGTGACCTGGTGCTCTTTCACCTCTGGGCCTGGATTCAGCTCACCTCACTATTGTGAAACTCTCTTGATGTCCCTTTAGGGTTTACTGGCAGTTAAGGAAGAGCTCAAAGGAAAGTGAGCACAGTTCCTTAGAAACTACTGTAAAAGATAAAAGATGAAACCATTAGGACTAGAAGGTGAGGCTGAGAGGTGGGACAGGGACAGGTGGGGCAGATGGCATATGGAAGGGAGATCATGACCTTCCAGGAAAAGCTAATCTCTAAAGAGGAAATAACTGAAAGAAACCCAGTGTCAAGCAGAGGCTGAGATTGGGTTCCATGCCCTGAGGGTCAGTGCCTGATGTCCACCTGTAGCTGTAGACTCCTTCCCTGGTCTGGTTGCCATAGTAGAAATCCATCTCCAAGCCATCATTCGGGCCTACCTCTCCAGAAATTCTCCTCCCAGCAACCCCAGCGATTGCCCCTGCAGCTGCTCCTGCAGCAGCTCCAGCTGAGGCAGCAGCTGCTACCCGAAAGGCTGAGCCAGAGGAGCTGTAGCGTGGGGCAGGCTTCATCCTCATCCGGCTATTGCTACTGCTGCTTCGTCCCCTACCACGTGCCGCCCCTCGGGCCCCACCACGACCTCCCTTGCTGGTGACATTCTCACAGAAGAAAGCAGCAAGGAGCAGAAGGGTCCAGCACATTATTGTTGCCCAATTCATCTTCAGAACAGGAGCCTTGGAACCTGTGAGAAATGGCAGTAATGAGGCTATGAGCCTGGGCCCACTGGGAAGTGGAGGTGCAGTGGTGTTCAAAGCAGAAGGAACAACCCTGTCCTCTTAGTCTTGGCTCTGGGCTCGAGGCATGTCCTCCAGGACTTGCTCAGAGATAAGGCAGAATTCCCCTGGGAAAGCACAGATCAGATCCCAGGGTATTGAATTCTAGTCCATCTGAAAAAACCAATCTATTTTTGACTTATATAGAGAGTGAGAGTGGGGATGGGGATGGAGACTTAAGAGTTGGGCATGCTGTTTTTTCTCCATCCCGCTTTCTGTCATCATCTTTAAAGGGTGATCAGATTGTCAGCTTCCTTTCCTGATTATTCCCTTAAAGTGTACCGCAGCCGGAAATGTCACCTCATCTGTCCTGATGACACCATGGGCCCTCCTATGTAGCGTTTAGCATAGTTGGTGTTCTGTTCATTGGTGAACATGCCATATCTCCCCAACTGGATTGTGTGCTTCATGACATGGACAGGGACCCTATCATATCTCCATCTCTTCCAGTGCCTAGCACAACACATACCATATGGAATACTTACTACATTGTGCCCTCATGACACTTTATCACCTTTGTTGAATTCTACCAAATTGTAAACTCGTTTAGGGGAAAAAAACTCCCTACAACTATATAATTAAAAAAACCCAAACGAACTCAAACTTTGGAATTTTAGATGAGTTCCAAAGGGTCCAGAAGAGGACTTTGTATTCAGATGGTGTTAAGTAAATGGTTGTTGAATTTTCTGCATTATCTGGCTTATTCGATTCTGAGAAAACTGATAAGGTAATTGTTGCAGATTTGCCCTAAAGAAGGTGCCAAGTGGTAAAATAGCCCCACCCTGAGCATTCCTGCCTCCTCATTCTATTCCCTGCTACATCTACACTGGATCTCTTGACAATTATAACCCATTAAAATGTATTTGAAAGACTTATATTAATTGGCATTTATATATGCTTTAAAATCTACCAAGTGCTTCAGTTCCATTGTCTCATCTTAGCCTCCCAACAGCCCTGTGACATTGCAGATGTCATTAGCCCCATTTTATTGTACAAGAAAAGTGAGGCTCTGGTTAAATGACTTGCCCAAGGTCACAAAGCTATTGTCAGAGGAGAAATTTCAATTTGGGTCTTCCTGATTCCAAATCTAGTGCCCTCTTATTAGGAAAACTCAATCTCTCTAATCTTGAATATGCTCCCTTTGTCTGGAGCCATTTTGTCTGCTTAAAAATATGGATGTATTTCTATCATGGCAAATGAGGCACATTTTCAGGGCTCCTAACAATTCCTTTATTAGAATCCCTGATGGAGGGAGGAGGACAAGACTTCCCTTCTCTGTTTTCCTAGGTGGAGGTGGAAATAGGCAGATTCTCTATACTGTTGAATTGAACAAGACTTTGAGGTCAACTCTAATGATGCCACTTCCCCTTCTCAGTACCTACTCTTAGATGCTCTGCCTTACCCCACCTTCCAAGCTGCCTTGTCCAGTAGTGTTAAGGAAGAAACACAGACAACAAAGGTTTGACATGGACAATGTTGGCTTAACCGCAAATCCGCCTATGTAACAAATCTATACAACTCCCACCTTCTTTTCAAGAGCTGCAGAGCACTATTTCCACTCCTAGGGGATCTTTGGAAAAAGCATTTCTCTAGGAACCACTTCCCAGGAGAATTTTCCACAAACAGCCAGAGTGGGGGAAGGGAAAAGAGATTTTGCTTTCTTTTCACACATATCCCCCCCTTTTCCAGCAGGGGCAGGTAGAATTGGGGGGTGGGGTGGGTAGAAAGAAAGAATGAAGCAAAGATGGGTTCCCATCCAGCTCTGGAGTGCTCCTCCAAGCACTGGCTGTTAAAGGACTGCCGTGGAGTGGTCTCCTGCATGGTCCATTTTGGGAGTCCATGAAAAAGAGGTGGGCAGGAGAAAAAGTGATGAGGAAGGCTGTCAAATGAAGGAATGGAAGGGACTATGGAGAACAGAAGGAAGCGTGAGGGAGAGGGATATGGAATGGAAAAAGAAAAGGGGTGTCTGAAATGAAGAAGGAAGGAAAGGGATATGAATATATTGCTATAGGAAGAAGAGGATTTGGGAGCAGAGGTTGGGAAGCAAGAAGGGGGAGAGGAGACAATGAGAATGACTGTGGAGAGGGGGTACAGTGAAGGATAGAAGAGGAATCTGAAAGTGGGAGATGTGATGGAGAGGAGAGCTGGGAGAGTGAAAGAGAAAACAGGAAAAGAGATGAGAAGGAATTCGGGGGGATGGGAGAGGTGGGGCTGGAACAACAATTAGGGGAGCTCAGAGAAGAGATCTGTCTTCCATCATTCTTCCCCTCCTCCCCTCCACATTTAGGCATTCTTCTCTCCAAACACAGATGTTCATGCATTCATTCCCGGACCTCTCCTGTTACCATCCCTTGATCCTTTAACCCCACAATCCTTTGTCCCCATCTCCCAGTATTCCCATTCCCATTCCCCCATTTTTATTGTAACCTGTCTGCGGTCCTTCCACTTCCCCTGTAGCTTCCTTTTCCTTTCCCCTTTCCATCCACTTCTCCTGGCCTCTTTTCCTTGCCCATCCCCCTACCTTCCTTGTCTAGTCCTTATAGTTCGGAAAGCAGGTTCTGAGGCTGGAAATAGATCTGGGTCAGAAGCTGAGTAGTGTAGTGGGGAAAATCCTGAATTTTCAGAGAACCTGTTTGTGTGCTTTTGGACAACTCACTTGCCCTCGCTGGGTCTCAGTTTCCTTATCTGTAAAATTAGCAGATTGGAAGCTTGGATAATCTCCAAAATCCCTTTCAGCTTGAAATCCAAGCATCCTTCTGTTCAATTCCTCCCCCCTTTCTTTCTCCTCCACAGCGTTCCTATGGTGAATCGCTTACCCAGAGAGCTCCAAGACTGGACTTCCTTTTGGGAGCTGCCGCCGTCCGGGGATGTGGTGCTGATCCTGGGAACCCTACCCCAGCAGTTGGCAGTTTCCAGACCTTCCTCCTAGAAAGAGGAGAGGTCTAAGAAGCAGTGCTGAGTCGCTCCCGCCTTGCGGCTGCATCTGACGGACTCCTCCCCAGATGAGGGGGTGGGAGGAGGGTGAAGGATTGAAGCTCAGCCCTCTTGGCAATTCAGGGTGGGCAGGATCTGCAGAGCTCGAGTTCCCACCCTCTTCTCCTCCCCGCTTTGGCACTCACTGAGCTCTACCCTCCTGGCACTATCACCCTGTGTTTGAAATGACACCTCTTCTTTAACCTAGGATCAGCTCACCCGGATGTGGAGCAGAGACCTACTTCTAGAAGGTGGGTTAGTTTTAACAGATTGTGCTAGTGTTTTGTAGGAGGTAAAGAGGGGATAGAATAAGGAGAGGACACCCTAGAGAATGAGGAGGAAGCACTGCTAGGATGTGAAGTATGTAGTGGAGGCAGAGCCTACCACAATGCCTAGTTAGCATAGTGCCCTTTGTTGAATTAATGCTGAATGTTGAATTAATGCTTAATGTTGAATTAAATCGAGTTGATTTTAATACTCAAATTTAATACCAAGTATGGTAGACACTGCTTCCTTATCTGTGAAATGGATACGATACTTAATGGGGCAGCTAGGTGGTGCAGTGGATAGAGCACCACTGCAGGAATTAGGAGGACCTGAGTTCAAATCTCACCTCAGGCACTTGACACTCACTAGCTGTGGGACCTTGGGCAAGTCACTTAATTAACCCCAGTTGCCTCATCCTGGGTCATCTCCAGTCATCCTGATGAATATCTGGTCACTAGATTCAGATGGCTCTGGAGGAAAAGTGAGGCTGGTGACCTGCACAGCCCTCCCTCACTCAAAACAAAGTCGAGTGCAAGTCATGTCTTTATTTCTC
Organism: Notamacropus eugenii; assembly: GCF_028372415.1. Classification (NCBI taxonomy): domain Eukaryota; kingdom Metazoa; phylum Chordata; class Mammalia; order Diprotodontia; family Macropodidae; genus Notamacropus; species Notamacropus eugenii. The sequence continues at coordinate 247,997,662 of NC_092872.1, read as the reverse complement.
TGATGGCAACGAAGGATGAACACACACAGATGTATAATACGTAATACCTCAGGGGGAGGTGTATTGTGAGGAAAGCACATTGTAAACTTTAAAGTTCTCTAAAAGGATGAGTTATAAGTATTACTGTGTCATCTTGAATAGAAAGCATTATGTTAGTGAAATAGCATCGTATATTTAAGCATAATGTTGGGAAGCTGTAAGCTAGATTACAAAATGTCAGTTTCTTGAGTATTCCTTCTTTACTTTCTTCTTTATTTCCTTCCTTCTTTCCTTCCTTCCTTCCTTATTTCCTGCCTTCTTTTCTTTCTGAGATGGATGGGTCAAATGAAAAGTTTTTGAGGATGAGGGTGCAGAGACAGGGGCGTGTTTGTTGGCAATAGAGATGCAGATATTAGTTAGGGAGAGATCAAATATAAGTGAGAGAAGAGGGATCATAGAGAAGACAGTCTGCTGGAGAAAATGGGATAGAATGGGACCATTGTTCATCCAGTGGAGAAGTTTGCCTTGGCAAGAAGAAGGGTATCTTATCTCTTCATGTGAGACAGAGCTAAAAGAGGATATAGTGGCAAAAGACATCCGAGTTGATGTGAGTTGAGAAGGGGAGAAGGGGGATTTCTCTACAAATGGCCTCATTTTTTTCAGTAAAATACAAGGCAAGGTTTTCAGCTGAGAATGGAGGGGGTATGGGAAATCATGCAAGGTTTTAGGACATATGAAAAGGTTTGGAAGACCTGCTATGGTGAATGGAAGAGTCACTTAATTAGGGGAATGTAAAAGGATTGCCTTACTTCAGTGAGGGTCATTAGAGATCAAGAGATCTGTACCTTGACAAAGCCTCCTACCATTACTGTGAATTGCTCAGATGATGTAGACCCAATGTGAATGGAGAGGATTTTTTAATAGGACCCTAAAATGTCTGGGTATCATTGTTTCTTTGAGTGTTTATGTTTCCTGTGTTTGTTCATATGCACCTGGGAGTCCTTTGCAGCTTATGAATTTTCTGTGGTGGAGGAAATAAAAAGCTAACTCATAACCATATCCATCTTGTACCTTTGTGGGAGATGCTGTTATGCACATATGAGGAAACCCTAGACATTAGCTGCACCTCAGTCATTTTAGAGACTTTCTTGGAGTTTTACTCTGGGAAAGGAGTAGAATCAAAGAGAAAAACAGACAATGTTAACGTTAGGCCCCCAGCTCAAACTTGCTTCTTCTGAGTCCAAAGCTTTACAGCAGTCCTGGAGCCACAGGTGACAATTTGGAGGCAGCTAAGTTTTCTGTTCTGTAGGTTAGACAGGTAGCTGGGGTTGCAGTGGATAGACTTAGAATTAGGAACACCTGAACTCAAATCTATCCTTAGACACTTACTAGCTATATGATGCTGGGAAACTCACTTAACCTCTGTGTGGCTCAGTTTTCTCAACTGTAAAATTGGGATAATAATAGGGTCTATGTCTCAGGGTTGTTATGAGGATCAAATGACATATTTATAAAGGGGTTCTTTCAGTGAAGCTCAAACTGTTTTACATTCCTGAGACCCAGAACTATATTATATATCTCAAACAGACTTGGAGTCAGTCAGTTAACAAGAGCTTATTAAGTGCTTAATATGTTCCAGGGCCTCCTGAAGGAATAACTGGATGTCATCAACTTGGGTTTCAAGAGAAACGGAACCAGTCTCCTGTCTCATTTGGTTCCCATGAACCCCTAACCCAGTGTCTATTGCCTAGACCTACTACTAAATATGACCAAAGGAGGTGTTATTAATGCACAAACTGGATAATGAGGTGTGTTTTAATGGGATGTAGCTAACTATAGTGCGGCTCAGTGAAACCTCACAACAGTGGGTAGAGTGCTGGGCCTGGATTCAGGATGACCTGAATTCAAATCCAGCCTCATATACTTACTAGTTATATGATCCCAGACAAGTCACTTAACCTCTGTTTGCCTTTATCGTGGAGAAGGAAATGGCAGTCCACTCCAGTATTTTTGCCAAGAAAGCCCTATGGACAGCATGCTATCATCCATGGGATCACAAAGGATTGGATACAATTGAATGACTATACAATAGTTAACTATAATTAACTGAAACCCCTTGGAAATATGGGGGAAGATCTTTGAAGGATCCTTGAAGATCCTTGACTGCCCTGTTTCATTTGTTGTCTTTGACTCCCAATACCTAACACAGGGCTGGTTCAAATGCTTATTGATCAATAGTTCAAATATTGAGGATTTATCATTTTGATGTCCAACATCAAGTAACAGAAAACATGTAGTGGAAAGAGCACCAGATTCAGAAGGCCTGCAGACTGGTACTGGCTATGGCACTAAATTAGGTGTGTAACCTTGGGCAATTCCGGACCTTAGTTTTTTGGGTTTTTTTTTTTGACACAAGGAGAGGTCAGATTAGATGGTTTTCAGATTACCTTCTAGTTATATAATTCCATGATTCCAAGTAGTACCAAGCCTCCCATGACCACAATCAGGGAAACAGGACATAGGAAGTAACGGATCAAGAAGGAAGTAGCTTTTGCTAATAGCTTTAGTGAGGGGGTACCCTTCTCATCTACTCTGTAACTGTCTCTAGGCAGCAAATGAGAAGGATGACAGAGATACCATGCCCAGGGTAGCATTGAGGTTAACTCATTACACAATTATGGTAAAGATCAATACAGCATTTCTTAAGTGTTCAGCGTGTACCCATGAAGAATGGTGAATGAGAGACAGGTAAAATACTTCTTTGTGGCCTTCAGTTTATCGTGGCTCTGGAGAACCTGACTACTTGGTCAGTTTTCAAGATGTATCTTTCCATATGTATTCCTGAAAATCAAGTGTGTTGGGCAGTACTGAGATCTATTCAAGATCCTAAGTATATAAAGCAATTGGTAATGACAGCTAAAGATAATAATCACTTTGTCATGACATCAGAAACAATGGAGTCCTTGATAGCCTCTTCTGAACTTTCTCTTATTCTCTCTAGCCTGCGTCAGAGGTCACTGGAACCTGATAACTTATTCTGCATAAAATAGATCGCGTGGACTTGATTAAAAAAAGTTATCCAGCACCAACACCACCATCTCTCCAGGCACCCAGACTCACAAACTCAGTGTTATCCTCAGCTCCTCTTGTGCACTCATTCTCCACATCCAATCTGTTGCCAGGTCTTGCTATTTCCACTTTCGCAAAATATTTCCTATATGTTTTTTCCTCTCTACTCACATCGCTTCTACCCCGGTGCAGGCCCTCATCATCTCACCTTCATCACCTGGCTTATTTCAGTTGCCTTTTGGTTGGTTTCTCTGTTTTAAGTCTTTCTCTCTCTACTCCAATTCACCCTCTGCTTAGCTGCCCAAGTGATTTTCATAAAGCGCAAGCTAGACCATATCATCTCCCCTACTCAATGAACTCCAGTAGTTCTTAATTAACAACTGCCAGGATGAAATAGAAAATGATGTTTGACATTTAAAGCCCTTCACAACCTGGATCCTCCTTACTTTTCCAGTATACTAACATTTTCTTTTTTATTCCCCTCTACATACTCTATAAACTAGTGACACAGGGTTTCTTATTATCCTAGAACAAAACACTCCATCTCCCAGTTCCATGTGCAAGACACTGTGAGAAAGGTAAATAATAGACACATACATGCCTTTAACGTGTTTCTAATCTAGTCTGGATATGCACAATCAGATGATCATTGTAAGAGACAGTACATGATAATCGATGTGAAACTGAATAAATGAATGAAAAGTCAATTATTAAGCATTTATGATATACAAAGCATTGTTTTAGGGAACCAGGCTCTTGGTCTGGGACATGGTTGGGACAGTCATGAGTGGCTTACAATAAGTTACTGTAAGCAATAGTGAATTTAAATCAGGCACAAGTCAGGGCAAGTGACTAATAGAGAGATATTAGTTAAGTTTAGGCTGAACATGGGTCAGGGTAGGCAGCTGGTATAAGGATGGTTAAAGTAAGTAGAGCAAGTCTGAGCAAGCAGGGGTCTGATCAAGTGTGTAAACTGTGGAGGTCTAAGTTTGAGGGTCATTGGGAACACCACAGCAATGGTGATGACATTGTAGTAGCCAGCCAATGTAAACCCAGCTAGCCAGTAAGCATTAATTAAGCTCCTATTCTGTGCCAGGTAGGAACTAGTTCTTGGACTGGAAACTAGATCAGCAATTTCATCTTGTATAGCCAGTGTTAACCAATGCACTTGGAGCTTATACAAAATGCAAGGTCCAGTATGGCAGTTCTGATGTCTGGGTTTAGGAAGATGTCACTAGATGTGTGAAATGAGAGAAGCCTCTTGTTCAATCTGTTTTTATGCAAAAATATAGATTAGAAACTGGTCTAAAAATCAGGAGATTGGAGTGCCAATCTTTCCTCTGGAGCTAGTAAGTCACTTCAGCTCTCTGTGCTCCACTGTCCTTATTTGTAACAACAAAAAAGGGTCTTTTAGATGATCTATGCAGTTCCTTCTAGTTCTAATATTCAGTGATCCTTAGAGGAAGTCTAATAGGTTGGAAATTTCCATGTGAGAGAAGTTTCTCTGATAACTTCCCAAGGAATGCTAAGGATTTTTCTCTCTAGAATCTCAGGTGATTTCTGCTTTTGTATTGTTAGAGAAGACTCAGGAAAGAGAGGAGAAAGTGAGATGAGTTAGGAGAAGGAAATCAAGTAGGTGATTTTTTAGGGGTTTGATTTTTAAGGAATCTGAACTGGTGAAATTAATCAAAGGTTGAATTTGGAGGGGAGAAATTTGAAAAAATTGATGAAGAATCTGCAGACCAAGATACTGGTCTAGAATCCACTTCTAGATTTAAGAGAGGCAGGATCAAGGACAATCAAAGAGGATACAAAAGGATGAAGGAGGAACAAGAAGGAATAGGAAGTCAAACCTGAATAGAAGTACTTAAGGAAAAGGAGAAGGTAGTTGTCAATATATGGAGGAAAAGGTAAGAGCAACATTTGGAGGGTGAAGCAAGTTGATAGAATGGATTGGTGAGTGGGACAAATTGGTGAAACACACAGGAAGTTAGTGAAAGATTAAAAAGGAGATGAACATGGCTATGGAGTTGTTGAGCCTAAGGAAAGGAAGTTGAGTGAGATATCAAGTGATCTGTAAAAGTTTTAATCAGGTATTTCTGGTTGAAATGTCAATATCCACAAAAATGTCTGAAAAATCTCAATTATTATGAATAAAGGAAATTGTGAAGTGACTATTGTTGAGTGTTTGATATTTGTATTTCTACCATAGTCAGGTGACTTTTATCTGTCTTTCATGTACAGATCAATCTCCCTCTGGAAGAATATATAAAAAGACTTAAAGAATTCCTCTCCATATTCCAGATTATTAGAGACAATGAAATGTTCCTAAAAGAAACAGAAGCATGGTTTTAATGGGACAAAAATATTCAAGGTAGTGGAGGAGAGATTGGACCATTGTTAAGATGATGGACAGTAGAAATATTCTATATTTTTATATAGTATAGTGTATATATATTATGTAATTATATATAGTATAATTCAGAAGAAAAAGGGAAGTAAAAGGACAACTGCAAATTTTGATCTATAAAATATGATTTGAGGATCTCCCTAAATAGGAGAGAACTGGATGTTTTAAGAAAGAAGAAGCTACTTATCCTCCAAAAAATGGCACAGCCTCAGAAATTATTAGGTGAGAGAGCCTCTAATGTGAGTAAGAGAAAAGTTGAAGAGTAATTGTAGTTGGCAACTCCTTGCTGAGGGATACTGAGGAAACTATTTGTTGAACTAATAACAATAATAGAGGATAACATTATCCTTTTAGGGCCAAAAAAACCCAGAGAACTTCCTATGCTTTATCTGAACAAATGAAAACTAACCACTTCTGGAGATTCACATGGACACAAGTGATATTGCCAATGAGAATTTATAAAGTACTACTAATAATTATGAAATCTTAGGCAAGAAACTAAAGACCATAGAGGCATAGGTTGTATTTTATTCATTATTGCCCCTTGAAGGCAAGGGAAGCAGAGGAGAAAAAATTATTTTGAGAAGAGAACAACTGTTTTTTTTTTTTTTTTATTAATTTTTTTATTTTTTTAATGTTTAACAATCACTGCCATACAATTGCGATTTTATCCCTCCCCACCCACCCCCCACTACCTCCCTCCCTCCCCACGACTGCATACAATTCTGTATAGATTCTACATATACTTTCCTATTGAGTATATTTTCACTATAGTCATGCTATGTAGTCAGACTAAGATAAATGAAAGAATCCGTATAACAAATCAGAACATGATACACAAACAGGTACACATACACAAACATGATCTGCTACATTATGTGAGTGACTTCCATATTTCTCTCTCTGAGTGTGGAAGGCATTTTGCCTTGAGGTCCACCATTGGGATTTTTTTTTTTTTTCAGAAGTTCTTGTGTTATTACAAAAATCTAAGTCTACCAGAAAAAACTCTCACACACTGTGGTTGTTGCTGTGCATAAAGTTCTCCTGGTTCTGCTCCTTTCACTCAGCATCAGGTCATATAAGTCCTTCCAGGCCTCTCTGAAGTCTTCTTGTTCATCATTTCTTATGGCACAATAGTACTCCATTACATTCATATACCATAATTTATTCAGCCATTCCCCAATTGATGGACATCCCCTTGACTTCCAGTTTTTGGCAACTACATAGAGTGCTGCTATAAATATTTTTGTACATGTGGGACCCTTTCCCATTTTTATGATCTCTTGGGGATATAGTCCTAGTAGCGATATTGCTGGGTCAAAGGGTATGCACATTTTTGTAGCCCTTTGGGCATAGTTCCAAATTGCTCTCCAGAATGGTTGGATGCGCTCACAGCTCCACCAACAATGAATTAGTGTTCCAACTCTCCCACATCCTCTCCAGCATTTATCATTTTCTTGTTCTGTCATGTTTGCCAATCTTATAGGTGTGATGTGGTACCTCAGAGTTGTTTTGATTTGCATCTCTCTAACCAATAGTGATTTAGAGCATTTTTTCATATGATTATAGATAGCTTTAATTTCTTCCTCTGAAAATTGCCTGTTCATATCCTTTGACCATTTATCAATTGGGGAATGACTTGTATGATTATACATTTGGGTCAGTTCTCTATATATTCTAGAAATGAGGCCTTTATCCCCGAGCTTAGCTGTAAAAATTTTTTCCCAATTTACTACATCCCTCCGGATTTTGGTTGCATTGGGTTTGGTTGTGCAAAAACTTCTCAGTTTAATGTACTCAAAGTTATCCATTTTGCATTTCATAATGCATTCTATCGAAGAGAACAACTGTTGAAAAATATGGTATTTGAGAATAATACTTGGACTTTTGGACCCTTGCTTAAAATATCAAGATGATGGATTCTTAGTCAGAGATGGATTATTCTTAACAAAAGCTTGTAAGAATGTATTTGATGAGTGTCAGCCAAAAAAACATTTATTAAGCACCTACTATGTGCCAGACTCTTTGTTAAATGCTGAGAATATAACAAGAGGCCAAAGATGATCTCTGTCTTCAAGAAGCTCACAATCTAATGAAGGAAAGAGCAATTAAATATGTACAAACAAACTATATATAAGATAAATAGGAAATAGTCAGTGGAGGGGAAGTACTACAATTAAAAGGGATTGGGAAATGTAGAATGAAAGAAATGAAGAATGTAGGATTTTAGTTGGAGCCTGAAGGAATCCAGGGAAAGCAGGAGGCAGAGATGAAGAGAAAGAACACCATTCTAGGCATGTAGGAAAACCAGAGAAAATTCCTGGAGCTGATAGATGGAGGATCTTGTTTGAGGAACAGCAAGGAGGCCAGTGTCACTGGTTGAAAGTGTGTGTGTGTGTGTGTGTGTGTGTGTGTGTGTGTGTGTGTGTGTGTGTAAGATGTAAGAAGCCTGAAAAGGTAGAAGGGCTAGGTTATGAAGGACTTTGAATGTTAAATATAAGATTTCATATTTGATCTTTTTTATTAATTAATTTATTTTAGTTTTCAACATTCATTTCCACAAGATTTTGAGTTCCAAATTTTCCCCTATTTCTCCCCTCCCCCTACCCAAGACACCGTGCATTCTGAATACCTCTTCTTCCAATCTTCCCTCCCTCATATCACCCCCCTCCCTTCCCTTATCCCCATTTTCTCTCTTTTCTTGTAGGGTAAGATAGATTTCTATACCCCATTACTTGTATTTCTTATTTCCCAGTTGCATGCAAAAATAATTCTCAACATTCGTTCCTAAAACTTTGAGTTCCAACTTCTTTCCCTTCTTCCCTCCTCACACATCCCCACTTTGAAAGTAAGCAATTCAATATAGGCTATACATGTGTAGTTATGCAAAAAACTTCCATAATTGTCATGTTGTGAAAGACTAACTATATTTCCCTCCATCCTATCCTGTCCCCCATTTATTCTGTTCTCTCTTTTGACCTTGTCCCTCCCCAAAAGTGTTTACTTCTAATGACTACTCCTCCCATTTTCCCTCCCTTCTATCATCCCCCCTATACCCCACTTATCTCCTTTTCCTCTACTTTCCTGTAGTGTAAGATAGATTTTCATACCAAATTGAGTGTGCATGTTATTCCCTCCTTAAGCCAAATGTGATGAGAGTAAGCTTCAATTTTTCCCTCTCACCTCCCCCCCCCTTTTCCCCTCCATTGAAAAAACTTTTTCTTGCCTTTTTTATGTGAGATAATTTGGCCCATTCCATTTCTCCCTTTCTCCTCCCAACATATTCCTTTCTCACCCCTTAATTTTATTTTTTTTGATATCATCCCTTTCTATTCAACTCACCCTGTGTCCTCTGTCTATATGTATATAATCCCTCCAACTACCCAAACACTGAGTAGAGTCTTCAGAGTTACAAATATTATCTTTCCATGTAGGAATGTAAGCAGTTCAACTTTAGTAAGTCCCTTATGATTTCTCTTTCCTGTTTACCTTTTCATGCTTCTCTTGATTCTTGTGTTTAAAAGTCAAATTTTCTATTCAGCTTTGATCTTTTCATCAAAAATGCTTGAAAGTACTCTATTTCATTGAATGACTATTTTTTCCCCTGCAGTATTATACTCAGTTTTGCTGGGTAGGTAATTCTTGGTTTTAATCCTAGTTTCTTTGACTTCTGGAATATCATATTTCACGCCCTTTGACCCCTTAATGTAGAAGCTGCTAGATCTTGTGCTATCCTGAGTGTATTTCCACAATATTTGAATTATTTATTTCTAGCTGCTTGTAGCTTGCAATCTGCTAGAACAGATTGGGGGAATCAGAATGCATGGTGTTTTGAGGTGGGAGGAAAGGAGAGATGGGGAGAAAATTTGGAACTCAAAATTTTATGGACATGAATGTTGAAAACTAAAAATAAATAAATAAACATTAAAAAAAACCCCTATTCTCTTCAGTGAGCTTTTGAACCTCCTTTTCCATTTGGATAATTCTGCTGTTTAAAGCATTTTTCTCCTCATTGACTTTTTGGACTTCTTTTGCCATTTCAATTAGTCTATTTTCAAAGGTATTATTTTCTTCAGCATTTTTATGGGTCTCCTTTAGCAAGCTATTGATTCACTTTTCATGATTTTCTTGCATTGCTGTCATTTCTCTTCCCAGTTTTTCCTTCACTTCTCTTACTTGATTTTCAAAATCCTTTTTGAGCTCTTCCATGGCCTGAGACCATTGCAAATTTATTTTGGAGATTTTGGATGAAGAAGCCTTGACTTTGATGTCTTTCTGTAATGGTATGCTTTGTTCTTCCTCATCTGAAAGAATGGGAGAAAAATACCTCTTCACCAAGAAAGTAACCTTCTATAGTCTTATTTTTTTCCCTTTTCTGGGAATTTTTCTAGCCAGTTACTTGGCTTTTGAGTCTTTTGTCAAATGGAGGGTATACTCTAGGGACCTGTAAGTTGTCAGTTCCTCCAATGTGGCATAATCAAGGGAGAGGAGTTTATTCCTCTCCTGGCCTGTGCTCTGGTCTGGGGCAACCACAGGCTTTTCTGCCCAGGATCTGCAAGTAGGGTTCCCTCTCCACAACTGCCTCCAGCTCCACCATGCCAGGGCTCCTCCTCACCCCAGGGCTACCACTCAGGGCTGAGATCCAGATCAGTGGCTCAATTCCCCCAGGATCTTTTGGCTGAAGACTCCAAAAATGGATGCTGTGCTACAGTGACTTCTGCTGCCCTGGGCCCAAGGCTAGGGCCAGACCCTGCTCCCTTCTCACCCAGGGGAAAGAACTTTTTCACTGACCTTTGAAGCTGTCTTTGATGTTTGTGGAGTGAGAAGTCCTGGAACTGAAGCTGCTGCCTGGTATTCAACCTGCTCCAGTCCTGTCCCTGCTGTGCCCCAAGGCCAAGACTGGGCTGTACTCTGCTTGATGCCAAGTGTGATAGACCTTTCCTGTCAGCCTTCCAGGCTGTCTTGGGCTTGAAATCTCTTTCCCTTTGTCGTTTTGTGGCTTTTGCTGCTCAAGAATTTGTTTGGAGTCATTTTTACAGGTATTTTATGGGCTTTGGGGGTAGAGCTAAGAGTAGGCCTGTCCTTCTACTCTGCCATCTTGGCTCCATCCTCCCACATTTGATCTTGAAAGTGATAGGGAGTCATTGGTTTCTTGAGTTTGGAGATGACATGGTTGAACCTGTGTTTTAGGAAAACCATTTTTATGGCTTAATGGAGGATGGATTACAGTTAGGAGAGACTTGAGGCAGATAGACCAACTGGTGGACTATTGAAATAGTCCAGACACAAGATGATGGGGGCCTGCACTAAGATTGTGATGGTGTCACAGGAGAGGGGATACATATTCAAGAGATGTTGCAAAAGTGAAACCAACAAAATTTGGCAATGGATTGGATATGAGGGGGGTAAGAGATAGTGAGGAATCAAGGATGAAACCTACATTGTATACCTTGGGGACTGGGAGGTTAGTGGTGCCCTTGGAAGAATTGGTGAAACTTGGAAGAGGGGAGGGTTTAGGATGAAAGATAATTACATGTTGAGCTTAAGATTTCTATTGGACATCAAGTTGAAGATGTCTGAAAGGCATTTGGACGTCAGCAGAGAGGCTAAGACAGGATAGATATATTTAAGAATAATCAGCATAGAGATGGTAATTAAATTCATGGGACCTGATGACATTACCAAATGAAGTAGTATAAAGAAAGAAGAGAAGAGGGCCTAGGACAGAGCCCTGTAGGACCTCTATGGATGGTATGCATGACTTGCATGAGAATTCAGCAAAGGAAACTGAGAAGAAGCAGTCAGAGAGGTAGCAGAACCAGGAGTGGTGCCCCAAAAAACTAGAGAGAAGAGAATATCAAGGTGAAGAGTAGTGATCCATAGTGCCAAAAGCTGCAGAGAAGTCAAGGAGAATGAGAATTGAGAAAAGACCATTGGATTTGGCAACTAAGAGATCACTAGCAACTTTGGTTAGAGCAGTTAGAATAGAATGATGAGTTGTAGGGGATTGTAGGGGATTAAGAAGAGAGAATGAGAGGAAAGTGTCTTGTTAATCTAATCAAAAGGGTTTTAAACCCAAAAGGATAGTGAGGGAAAATGTGTATGTATATTCTTTGCTATGTATATCTCCTAATCTAAATACCATAGAGAATAGTTACAGTGAAGGAAGTAGCTGACAATAATCCGAATTCACAGGAGACAAAGTCCAAGAAAGGAACCAGTAGTAATAGCTAAAGTCTATATGTAAATGAATAAAAGGAGTTAGGAATTCTAACATAAGGAGGCAAATTGGACCTCATGCCTCTTGTTGGGATGAAGCCCATTACTAGACAAAGGCTCTGAATGGGTATGACTTGTTAAAAAAATAATAGGTAAAAGAGGATATGGAAGGTTAGGATTGTATGTTAAGAAAATATACTTGTGAAGAAATCTTGAAACCACTAGGGGAATGCACGTTGCACAATATTGTGTTGAAGGTCAATGAATAGAGGAAAATAAGAGATTTTTGTCATTGGAGTAATAGGAACATATAGATCACCTGAATAGAAAGAATAAATAGATGAAAATCTGGGGAAAGGGATGACAAGCCTAGTACAGAAGAAGAATACAGCAGTTCTGGAAGACTTTAATTCATAACAGTAATAGGGAGCCTCTGGAGTTTATTGAGTGTGTATGCGTGTGTATGTGTGTATGTGTGTGTGTGTGTGTGTGTGTGTGTGTGTGTGATGAGAATGTCAGACCTATGTTTGAGGAAGATCACTTTGGCAGCTGAGTAGAAGTTAGACTGCAGTGAGCGGAGACTTGAGTAAGGGAGACCGACCTGTAAGCTATGACAGTAGTCCAGGCATGAGATGATGACTGTGTGAATGAATAAAAGAAATTGTATATAAGAGATACTGTGAAGGTAGAAATAGAAATGACAGTACTTGGCAACAGATTGTTCATGCAGGGTAAAAGCAAGTTAAGAGTGAAAGATGATGCTGAAGTCACCAGCCCAGTGAATTGGAAGTTTAAGAGAGGAAAGGATTTTGAGCGAAAATGAATTCTAATTTAAGCTTTCAAAAGGTAGGAGAATTAACAAGAGGAAGTTCTGTTGTGAATCTGGTTCTCACTAACAGGGAGGAACTGATTGCTGGGGTGGAAATATCAGGAACTCGGGTGAATGAGCATTCCTTCTTAGAGTTATACAAGAGAGAAGGGAAATCTGGATGTAATCTGATGTAGAGCTTAGATTTTAGGAGAGCATCTGTCAGAGGGTTTAGGGGAAAGAAAAGGTAGGGAATGGGAGAAGATCAAGAATGAAATTCTGAGGACAGAAAAGGAAACAATTTCAGTGAAGAGGAGCAATGAAATTTGTCTGGAAAAACTGATGTGAATACACAGGACACTCATTAACCAACTTAGACATAAAAAGAATTGTACAGAAGGTGGAATAAAGTCCAGGTAATAGAAGAGCATGGCATAGTATTATAAAAGAGCGTCAAGAGTGCTAAGGCTCAGATTGAATTGAGGTTGATGAAGAAAAAGACAGCAAAAAGGGGTTTTAAAATTTTTAGAAAAAAATGGATCAAAAGAGGGGAAGGCCCTCTGATGGGTAAAAGTGAGAAAGCTTGGCAATTCAATTCTTATTTCACTTCTGTTTTCCATCCTAGAAAAATAAACGACTTTTGTCTTGGAGATGGTAGAACAAAAATGGCTAACGGGGAGTTGATACAAAAGATAAATCACAATATAATAAGAGAACATCTCTCAGCCCTTGATGAATTCAAATCATTGGATCCAGAAGACCTGCATCCTCAGGTTTTGGAAAGAACTGGCAGATGTAATGACTGAGCCACCATTAGTAATTTGAAGGAGCACAGAAAACAGGACAAGTGATCATTATTTGTCCTTTGTGCTTGAAGAGGACCAATGACATCAGGAAGGTGATGTCTTGACTTTCAGGTGAATTGAATTTAAGTGAGTCAGGGCCGTGCAAAGTCATCAGCCTCACCCTCTCCTGTAGAACCTTCTGAGTCCAGTGGCAAGACATAGATCAGACAACGGGAGATAACCCAGGATTCAGTGAGGCAAAAAATGGCCTCAGCTACTAAAAAGAAAATCATTCTGGGAGGGGAAGACCCTCAGAGTTTCTGGACAAAACAGAAACAATAGCTATTTAATAGACTCATTCTGATCCAACAAAACTCAAACAATCACCAACTGAGACTTGGGTTCAGACCCATTATTGGTTAATCTGTGAGAGCCAGAGTGACTTGAGTGTAAGGAATAGTCAAGTAGCTCCATATGAATCTGAATGGCTTTATTAATGCTTGATTTCCAGAGCTCCATTTCAAGAAATTCATTTTCCTTGAAAGGTCTTTCCAGGAACACCCATTTAGTGTTTTAAGGTTGGGTAAGAAATGAAGCAAAAGATGAGGAGAGGGATCACAAGACTGGAGAAGGCCAAATATTGTCATGAATCTGTCTCTCTGTCTCTGTCTCTCTCTGTCTCTCTGTCTCTCTGTCTCTCTCTCTCTCTCCTTCCTTCCATTTTTGGTGATTCTTGGAATTCATCTCTTTTCTAGATCATTTGTTTCAGTATCAGGGCATATTGTACTTCAAGTTTTAAAATTTTGCCAAATAGAACTTCAAATCAATGAGCCTTTCCTTTTGAAACTTGCATTAAAATGGACAGCTGCAGGAATTGTTCCTAAAGACTCTGGAGGAAAAATCCACATCAGACTTTCTAGGTGTCTTAACCTCTTGAGGTTTTTATCAATAACTACTCATTATAGAACCTGTCCTCATCCAGATTCTGCATATGCCCAATCCTGGCTTCTTATTGGAGTACCCATGAAGCTCACTTAGCTGCTGCACCTGTCCCCGTAATGGGGAGGGTACAATTCATGTAGACCCTGGTGGAAAGCAGGCTTGAGGGATGTTCGTTTGGAAGAAAAGATGTCTAGGCTGCTGAGCATCTCTGTCCTAATTTTCAGAAAAGGGAAGAAAACTTAGTTTCTGGTGTAGTACAGGTCAATGAGTCTGATTTCAGTTCCTGGAAAAATTCTTTAACAGATCAGTAAAGAGAAGTTGTTAAAGATCTATAAAGGGAAGTGGTGATTACAAAGAGTCAGTGGACTTCAAAATTAAACTCATTTGTCATGCCAGACTAACCTCATTTCTTTTCTTTTTCTTTTGGACAGGGTTTTTAAACTAATGGACACCAAGAAAATCCTGTAGGTATAATCTCCTGAGATCTTAGCAAAACTTTTGTTTAATGGTCTCATACTATCCTTGTGGATAGATGGAGAAATGTAGACTAGATGATAATACAATTAGATAGATTCAGAACTAGATTAAAAAAGCAGATGTTAATGGTTGAATGTTAACATGTCAGGAGGTCTCCAGAGGAGTATCTTGGGGATTTATGTTTGTCTTTGCGATGTTTAACATCTTTTCAATGACTTGGATAAAGGAAACAAAACACAACGAAGAAAGAAAACCAAAAAATCCTAACGCAATCTTGGGTTACATGAAGGCAGTCATAGCTTCCAAGAATAGGGACATGATAGTTCTACTGTACTTCACCCTTATCAAACCTGATCTAGAATATTGTGTTCAGTTATGGGTGCTGTAGTTTAAAAAGGGCATTGCTAAGGTGGAGAGTGTCCAGAGGAAGGCAACCAATTTGGTGAAGAGTCTTGAGTCCAGGTCATATGAGGATTGATAACTTGTGATATTTAGCCTAGACATGAAAAGATTCAGTTTGGACAATCTGATAGCTATCTTTAGGCATTCAAAGGATATGGAGGGGATGCTTTGTTTGGCTCCAGAGGGCAGAAACAGTGGAAACTCTTGTATGTTGAAACAAGGTCAGTGTAAGTTTGACTAGGAATTGGAGGTGTCCAGAGGTGGAACAGGATGTTTCCAGAGATAGTACATTCCTTTTCCACCCTGACCATCTGCTGAGTATGTGATAGTGGAGTTTCTTTTCATTTATGGTTTGTCCATTTATGGGTGGCTATTGAGGTACCTTCTGACTTATGTGACTTCTGTGGTTCTTGCTTTGTTCGCTCTGCTCTCTTTTCTCTAACCTTTTTGGTTAGTGGTTAAATTTAGACAAATGGGCCTCATTCCTTTTATGCCAAGCTTTGTTCTTTTTTCCTTCCATTTTTTTGGGGTATTTATATAGTATTTTATTTTTCCCCAGTATATATAATTTTTTTTTTTACTATTTGATTTTAAAACACAGTTCCAAATTCTCTCCTTTCCTCCCTCCCCACCCCCCATCACTGAGCAATTTGAAATAGGTTATACATTTGTAGTCATGCAAAACATATTCATAGTAGTCATATTGTGAAAGAAAACAGAGGCAAAGACATGTCAGAAAAAAAAGGTAATAGAAAGTATGCCTCAGTCTGCATTCAGACACCATCAGTTCTTTCTCTGGGAATGAATAGCATTTTTCATCCTAAGTCCTTCAGAATTGTCTTGAATCGGTGTATTGCTGAGAATCCAGACTTTGTCCTTGAGGATTGAAGGGATCCTCATCATCATCTTAAGAGATTAATCACATCATCTTATTCATATTATTGTAAGGGAATGGTGTGTTGTCTGACCTGACTGAAATCTCAATTCTTTAGGACGCATTAGGCTGACTGAGAAGTTGGTATTTTCTTCTCCTATGATAGTGTAATCTCCTTAAGGGCATCCTGGCTTGTTTTTATGTGTATCCCCAGTACTTACACATTACACACTGCCTGGCACAGTATAAGTGCTTAACTCTATTGATTTATTTATTTATCTCTTTTGTCTGTTTATCATCATCTTTGCCCTCTCTCTCCTCGGGCAGGTCTCCAGATGGAAATCTAAGACTTTGACAGTGAATTCAATGAATGTTATTCATTCTATCAAGTGTTCTCTCACTGGTTTGTATCCCCAGTCTCTCTTTACCTACTGATTCCTTCTTCTCTTCTTATAAACATCCTCAATAATCCCCTGTCCTTACAATATTTTTTCCTGTCCTCAATACCCCATTACTCTGTCATCCCATTTCTTCATTCCTCTTTAGGGTACCCTGCTGACTCATCTCCATAGGACTTGATCTCCCATGCAATGGAAACCTGGAAGCTTACTCCTCCCCTAGAGTACTTGTCACATTGGAAGTACCCTCAGTCTCTGAAGTCTCACCCTCTGATTGGCTGGTTCCTTTCTGAATCTCTAGTTTAGGAGGAGACTCAAGTCAAAGATGTCTTCATTCCTTTCCAGGGTGCACTATGACTCATCTCCATAGAAGTTTTTCTGCCATGCTCCTGGTACCTTGGAGTCCCCAGTGGCTGGACCACCCCCATGGATGAAAGTGTGGAGCTTTGAAACACTGGGCTAGGTAGTGTGGATACAGAAATGAAGGTCATCCCCTGATCTTGAGGACCTTCCAGTCCAGTAGGAAGGATCAGAGCTAATTCCCAACTTTTGATCTTCCATTCAAACCATCAAATTACTCTGAGCCCCTTGTAGAAAAGGTCTGTTATGCCTAATGGAAGGAGGAAGAAAACAAGAATTTATTAAATGCTAATTAAATGCCAAGCACTGTGCAAAATGCTTTGCAATTATTATCTCATTTGTTTATCACAACAACTCTGTGAGGTGGGTGCTGTTATGTCCACTTTACAGTTGAGAAAACTGAGATGAACAGAGGTTAAGTGACTTGTCCACAGTCAGCTAGTGTCTGCGGTGGGAGTTGAACTCTTCTTCCTGACTTCAGGCCCATTTCTCTATCCATTTTGCTACCTAGGTGCTCAGACTTTTGGTGTTTTCTGATTCCCACCATCTTCCATTTTGTCATACAATGAACTTTTCCTATGAACAGAGAGAGGCATCTTCAGTGTAGGTTTCTCTTGGCTTGCTCTGCCAGCAACAATAATAGATGCTTCTGTTTTGTATAATAATGATGGAATACCAATAGCCATCTGGAAGTTAGAGAAAAATCAGGCATTAGGGCTCCATTCAGATATCGGGTACTAAAAATGGCAGTATGGTGGGATAAGACAGCCGTAGTGCCAGAGGAAGAGCTGGCAGTCTGTACAAAGCAAGATGACTGTAGCTAAGTCTAAAAAAATATCTATCAGCCAGCAAAACTTCCTTAACCTGCAACATTTCCCCTAGCTTTTATAAGAGTTTCAGGCTGTAGCCTGAGGTTCTATAACATCTCTGTGGAATGGAGCCTTTTGGTGCTTTGTACATTATTTTCCTTAAGCTACTGTGGTTGTGGACCCCTGAATTTGCTATCATGTCACACCTACACCTGTTTGAAATTCTTGGGTGAAAACATTAAGCAAGGAGAACACTAATCTGTGAAATTCCTGTTGCCTTAGTCCCATCAGGCCATTTAGGCTTATTCCTTAAAGGCAGAATGAAATGGACAATTTGGGTAGTTGTCTAGAAAACTCAGATTGCCCTAGTAAAGTAGAAAGATGACAAGATTTGGAAGCAGGAGAGAATGGAGTTGAAATCTTGGTTCAGACATTTGCTAGTTCTTTGACCTTGAGCTGGGTTGTCAATTATTGGAGGGAGTCTTCGCATCGATGAGGTCACAGATTCATTGAAGTAACTGACACCAGGCAGGTTATTATTTCTTCACCACAGGGAAGGTACTAATGCCCAAACAACCTCACAAGGTTGTTGTGAGGCAGGTGTTCTATAAACCTTAAAGTGTCCCAGGTTGGTCATTGACAATAATTAATCACTAAATTATTGCTCAGGATTATTCTTTATTTGGTTCCTGGGCAGACTTATTTTTATTAACTCTGTGATTGTGTTTGCTCCTCTCCAAGGTGTGCCACCGTGGTGGAAGGGACTCAGGTAAAACAAGACTATTTTCAGGGTACACGGATGTAGAGATCACTGCTCATGGGGTCTGGAAACTTTTGTCCCAAGAGCTTTTCAGATAGACTCTATTCATCCAGTTCTGGAGCTCAGGGAACAGGAAAAGACACATCTCCAATAGGTCTGCAGGGTGAATACAATTTACCAGTGGAATACTTATGCAAGATGATGGTAGGAGCCATGTATGTTTTTATCACTGCCATCTTTGGGTCCCAGTGCTTGGTTCTTGAAAATTAGGATACAGTATAATTACCTCCTAGGGAATATTGTGAACATCAATTGAGATATATGTAAAAGGCTTAGCATAGTGCCTAATATATAGTAGGCACTTAACTTCTCTCCCCATAAACCATGTTTTGGACTGTTTAAGAGTGGTCTGAGAGGTTAAGTGCTGTAGTTTTACACTCAGGTAGATGAAGGGTAATAGTCTTTAAAAAAAATTGGTGTCTTTTGTTTTTTGTATCATCTTTATTTCTGAATACATGGTCCAAGTCATCTCTATAACAAAGAATGGAAAGAGCAAACCAACCCCATATATGTAATATTCCACACCTATAGGCTTTCATCTCTTCAAAGAGAAGAGGGAGGAACATTTTTTCAACTCTTCTCTGAGTGTGAGCTGGACCATTTCAATCATACAATGACTAGGTTGTTTTACATTGTTTTTTTTTCTATTTACATTGTTGTAATTATTATGTTTATTGTTTTTCAGATTCTACTTATTTCTCCCTGCATAACTTTTATAAGTGTTCCCCTGATTCTGTGTTTTTTATGCCACTATAATTAAGGTTCTATTACATTATATACCAATATATTTAGCCATTCCCCTATTGATGGGCATCTGCTTTGTTTCCAGTTCTTGAGCCAGAGCCTTTCATAAAGATATCAATCAAGAGTTAGCAGCCCATAAGACATCTTTAACACTCCAATCATGAGGTCAGACACAGAGGTTGGCAGAATTCCACTGATGTCCAGAGCTAAAATAATTAATTTTTCAGTCATTCTAACTGTCCTCCTCCTCCTTTCCCTTACCAGCTCCCCCCACTTGTGGTCTAGGGATCTGATTAAGCAGTCTCTATCAGGGACCCAGATGATTCTAACCACAGAGTCAATATTTAATTAAGCCCTGATCACATTTGGCATATCTCTTTGGACAGCATATTTCTCTGTGAATCTTTAAGATTTCAAACTATTAGTGGATTGTGTAGAATCTTACCTTTTCAGTCTCTCATTGAATCTAATAATGTGCAGGCTTTATTATAGAGGATGTACTTTTCTTTCAATTCTACTGTAAACATTAAAATAAAAATTTAATACTTTCCATGCATGGTTACTTGCCAGTGAGAGCACTGCAGTGTAGCTCTTTGAACTCTTGCATTTGGACAGTTGAGTGTACACACAGGGAAGAAAATCATTTAAAGAAAATCAATCTCCTGTTTTCTAAAATTCTCTATATTTCTTGGAAGCTAGCAACCACAGAAATGTCAATTGAATCACAGAGCCATCTGGAAAACCTTAGCAACCAGAGGAACTGTTCTTAGGGAAGTCTTTTTTTTTTCAAGGAAAGAAGAAAGAAAGAATTGAAATGGTCAGCTTCCTATGGAGTCTCTGATTCCGAGGATATCAGCTCCAACTGTTCCCCAATAAGGATCCTCATCCAGTCGGCTTTTCTAATGCCGTGCTATTCTCAGGCATAATACATCTGTCCCCCTAATACATCTGCAAGCATTTATTAAGCACTCAGTGTGTGCCCAGGCACTGTAGGTTCAGTATGTAAAAGAAAAACAAAAAGAGTCACTGCTTCAAGGAGCTTATCCTCTACCTGGGGAGAGAGCATCAGCATAAATAAGTAAATACAAGATATATATGAAGGAGAGTGATGAGAGGAGAAGACACTAGCAGTGAGGTGGGGGGTATCCAGAAAGGCCTCTTATAGAAGGTGGCATGTGAACTGAATCTTGAAAGAAGCCAGGGATTCTGAGAGGCAGAGGTTTTGAGGAGAGTATTCCATGCCCAGGGACAGTAAGCACAAAGGCACAAAGAAGGGAAAGTGAATGAGGGACAGCAAGCAGGCCAGTATAGCTTATGGACGGGACTTTGTGAAAAGACTGCAAAGATAAGAAGAGATCAAGTTTTGAATATTTGCTCCTAGAGGTAATAGGGAACCATAGAAGTTTATTGATCAGAAGGATGACACAGTCAGATGTGCACTTAAGGAAAATCATTTTGGCAGCTGTGTGGATGATCAGTTAGAGGGAATCCTCCCTATACTCCTTTCTTCCCCCAGAGATGATGTCTTTGCAAAACAGAAGCATTGCCATAGTAACCAGTGATCCAGACACATCGAATGGGACAGAATGGGATCTTACAGGCTATTATCATAGCTTTTCTGGTTGTATGTACAGCAACGAAAGGTTATAGGCTAACACAGCTTCTAACCAAGCACTTTTTGGCTAAAGCCACTGAAGAAGGCCCCCATCACTTCTAGGCAGCTAGGTGGTGCAGTAAATAGAACTCTGAGCCTGGAGTCAAGTCTGGTCTCAGACTCTTACTCTCTGTGTGACCCTAAACCAGTCACTTGACATTTGTTTGCCTCGATTTTCTCAACTATAAATTGAGGATAATAACAGCACCTGCCCCGCAGAGTTATTGTCAGGAACAAATGAGATAATATTTGTAAAGTGCTTATTATACAGTGTTTGGCACATAATAGGCAGTATATAAATGTTTATTCTTTCCCTCACCTCTCCTATCCAGGGTACACAGTGAAGTCATTGCTGGGAGCTACAGATTGAGGCAAAAAGGAAGGATGTTGAAAATATTTTTGTGGGGCAAGAAATTTACATATCGTGGGCTATTCTGATTCACTCTGGTTCAGGGGTGAGGAACCTGTGGCCTCAAGACCACATATAGCCTTCTAGGTCCTTGGGTGCAGCCTTTTGACTGAGTCAAAGTTTTGCAGAACAGATTCTTTTATTAAGGGGATTTACTCTGTGAGGGTTAGATTCAGTCAAAGGGCCACACTTGAGGACCTAGAGAGTCGCATGTGGCCTCAAGACTGTAGAATCTCCGCTCCTGCTGAGTCTGGTCCATCTATGTGTCTCTAAGAACTGCAGGGAATTGAGGAAATTTAGACTTTGTCATTTGTGAGACTTTAATAGATCAAACCCTCAGATTCACTAAATCTGTTGATATTGTTAAAGACTCAGAATCTTAACTGCTACTCTTTTGGATCAGTTGAAGTAATGGTCAGTTAAGTTGATTTTATTAAGCATCCACTATGTGCCAGAGACAATGCCAAGTGGTGGGCCTCTGAGGTCCTTTCCTACAATTAACTGGAGGGAATAAAGACAGCTAATAATTGCTGCTTGACATATGTGAGATGGACTGTCTTGGGAAGAGGGTTCTCTCTCACTAGTGATCTTTAAGATAAAGGCTGAGAACTATTTGTAAGTTATGTTGTCCAGAGTACTCTTATTTAGGTGGGAGTTGGACTAGAAAGATCCAACTCAAGATTAAGTAGTTTTGTAGGGATCTGTTGAGAAATGAGTCACCATGCACCTTTTTTGTTAGTGTAAAGTAGTTTCTGCTTGGGAATTGAAGCTTACATTAAGTAAGCTTTACTTACCGATGCCTTCATAAGCCATTGATTCCTAATTAATAACAGTAATTATAACTAGCATAGTAATTTTAAAGATGGAGAAGGGCTTTGGGTTCATGCTATTTGAGGATTGGTTGGAGAAACTGAATGTATTTAGTTAGAAGAATACAAGTCAACGGTGGGGTGGAGCACCATAGCTATCTTCGAGTATTTGAAGGGTTCTCATGTGAAAAAGGGATTAGCCTTTATCCCAGAGGATAGGACCAGGAACCAAAGGTGGAAAAAGAGACCAGTTGAACCTTGATATCAGGGAAAACTTTTCAACAATTATAGTCCCAAAGGGTAATGGAATGCTTTGAGAGTTTAGATGTGTTTGCCATCCTTGGAAGTCTTCCAGCAGAATATGGAGAACTACCTGTCAGGTATATTATGATGGGCATTCCTTTTGTGCATAAGGTGGACTAGCTGGCCTCTTGGGTCTCTTCCAACTCAAGACTCTTTGATTCTGTGAAAACATACAAAGTATTTTATATACATTATCTCATTTGGATTTATACAAATAAATTACCTGTTGTCAACAAGCATTTATTAAATACTTACCATATATTAAGCACTGTGCTTAGCACTAGAGATACAAAGAAAAGACCTAGTATAGTCCCTGCCTTCAAGGATCTTTTATTTTAATGAGAGAGATAACTTGTAAATAGTGAGGTAGATACAAGATATATTCATAGAATAGATTAAAACGATTCTGAGGGGAGAAAGCATTAGTAGCTAAGAGGAGGACATATCCAGTTTGAGATGTCCGAAAGTATTTGGTGATGCTGGACTGCAGCTCAGGAGAGAGAATGGGGCTGGATATATAAAATTAGGAATTATTTCATAGGAAAGATAATTAAATACATGGGAAATGATGAACTCACCACTGGAGAAGCAAGAGAAGGGAGCCTGGGACACAATAATTTAAAGATTACAACATGCTTTATGTACCTAATTTCATTTGAAAACCATCACAACCATATCGATTATGTATTAATAGTACAGGTATCTCCATTTCCTATGTGAGGACACTGAAGTCATGAGAGGTTGTGACTGGTAAGTTATATGTAAGGGAGAAACAGGTTTTTAATACCAGCCTTCCTGGAGTCTTCCTGTGTTTTCTATTCACTATGCCATGTCACCTATGGGCTCTCCAAAGTCCAACCCATAAATTTATACTGCTATTATGGGTTTAAATGCTACTGTTTTTTTTCAGCCAACGGAAAAACCTATTTAGCTACATGAGGAAATATTTATTTACAATATTCCTTATTCTTCTTATCCCAAGACAAGCCTGAAAGCCATAGCAATGGAAACTAATTGACTAAGTACTCTATTCTCACTGATTTTTTCCCTCAGGGTTGAGTGGAAGGGGGAAGATGGGAGTTGCCTCATAAACTTTTTTTTTAAAATTATTTTTTAATGTTTAACAATCACTGCCATACAATTGAGATTTTATCCCCCCCACACCTACCCCCCACTACCCCTCTCCCTCCCCACGACTGCATACAATTCTGTATAGGTTCAACATATACTTTCCTATTGAGTATATTTTCACTATAGTCATGCTATGTAGTCAGACTAAAATAAATGAAAGAAATCATATAACAAATCAAAACATGATACACAAAAACATACACATACACACACATGATCTGCTACATTTTGCGAATGACTTCCATATTTCTTTCTCTGAGTGTGGAAGGCATTTTGCCTTAGAGAACCACCACTGGGATTTTTTTTTTTTAAGAAGTTCTTGCATTATTACGAAATTCCAAGTCTACCAGAAAAAACTCTCGCACACTGTGGTCGTTGCTGTGCACAAAGTTCTCCTGGTTCTGCTCCTTTCACTCAGCATCAGGTCATATAAGTCCTTCCAGGCCTCTCTGAAGTCTTCTTGTTCATCATTTCTTATGGCACAATAGTACTCCATTACATTCATATACCATAATTTATTCAGCCATTCCCCAATTGATGGACATCCCCTTGACTTCCAGTTTTTGGCAACTACATAGAGTGCTGCTATAAATATTTTTGTACATGTGGGACCCTTTCCCATTTTTATGATCTCTTGGGGATACAGTCCTAGTAGCGATATTGCTGGGTCAAAGGGTATGCACATTTTTGTAGCCCTTTGGGCATAGTTCCAAATTGCTCTCCAGAATGGTTGGATGCACTCACAGCTCCACCAACAATGAATTAGTGTTCCAACTCTCCCACATCCTCTCCAGCATTTATCATTTTCTTGTTCTGTCATGTTTGCCAATCTTATAGGTGTGATGTGGTACCTCAGAGTTGTTTTGATTTGCATCTCTCTAATCAATAGTGATTTAGAGCATTTTTTCATATGATTATAGATATCTTTAATTTCTTCTTCCGAAAATTGCCTGTTCATATCCTTTGACCATTTATCAATTGGGGAATGGCCTCATAAACTTTTAATGAACTGCCAACTCCCTACTTTTAAACACTGAATTAATTAGCAACCGCAAGGTACTTTAATTATGGCTGGACTTCCCAGGAGCAAGACAAGCAAATTCCTTGTACCACGCTTCACAGTTGGCACAGAAGGGTAGGTCATCCAACTGAGATTGAAATTCTTCCTCAACCATTACCAAGACCTCTCTTCTTGATACTGAAGTTTCCGTTCTCTCTCATTGTTAGGGCTTTGTTCCCCTTATGGCAAAAGTGTCTGAGTGGGATAAGCAAATACAAAGGAAACTAGATGTTGCCTTTGGTTAAAGGACCAGTATTATAACAGCACACAGGTTTTTATAGTGCTTTAAATTTTGCAAAATGTTTTCCATAGAACACTCCTTTGGGTAAGCAGTGCAAATATTATCTCCACTTTATAACTTAAGAAACTGAGGCCCAGAGAGGTGAAATGAATTTCTTAGAGTTCCTGACACTAGTAAATATCAGACTTGGAACTGGAATTCAGTTCTTTTCACTCTAAAACACCTTACTGCCCCAATTTAGTTTTAATTTCTTTCTCCCTCCATGGTCCAGACTTGTGGTTTCATCACTATAGGTAACTCACAGTGTGGAAATTTCTTTTGCTGGTGTAGACAGGCAACTCATCTATGATTTAGAACTACAGCTACCTGGATTATTGAAAATTAAAGTGATTTGCCCATGGTTATAGAGTATGTTTCAGAGGGCCAGTGCTTGAACCCAGACTTCTTTTTTGAACTTCTTAAAAATTTATGAAGTCATGGACATTTTCTCATTTGAACCTCAAAACAACCCTATGAAGTAAATGCTATGGACATCAGTGTCCCCATTTTACATGAAAACCCTGAAACTCAGAAGTTAAATGATTTGCTCATGGCAATATAGTTAGAATGTTTCAGAGGCAGGGTTCAAACACAGATTTCTTCTGACTCAACTCACCTCTCATTCCACTATAACATGCTAAGAAAGAATAAATAAGGCTACCATATCTTAATAGAAACATGTCTTAAGAACATATCCCTTTGCTGTGATTTTATTTATACCAAAGAGCCTGATCTGCTCCCTGGGTGGGGAGGCTTTCCTCTAAGTAGAAGGTATCTTATGCAGATAATTGGTTCCAAGTATACACTCTCCCAATATAAATTAATCCATTTCCGTTGAGAGGATGCCCATCAATTGGGGAATGGCTGCACAAGGTGTGCTATATGAATGTAATGGAATCCTATTGTTCTACAAGAAATGATGAGCAGGCGGATTTCAGAAAAACCTGTAAAGACTTACATGAACTGATGCTGAGTGAAGTGAGCAGAACCAGGAGAATATTGTACACACTAACAGCAACGTTGTTCAATGACCAACTTTGATGAATTTAGCTCTTTTCAGCAATACAATAATCTAATAAACTTCCAAAAGACTCATATGGAAAATGCCATCCACATCCAGAGAAAGAACTATGAAGTCTGAATGCAGATGGAAGCATACTATTCTCTCTTCTTTTTCTATTTTGTGGTTTTTCCATTTTGTTCTGATTCTTCCTTCATAATACAACTTAAGTGGAAATATGTCTAAAAGAATTGTACATGTTTAGCCTATATCAGATTGCATGTTCTCTTGGAGAGAAGGGAGAGGAGGGAGGGAAAAAATTGGAACTAAAATGCTATAAAAGTGAATGTCTAAATTATCTTTACACGTAATTAGAAAAAATAAAGTGTTATTAAGTGGAAAAAATTAATTAATCCCTTTCTGTTCTGGTTTATAAATCAGATTGCTATGATTTCGTTTGTAGCGAATCTCTTTTCCATAGACTAATCACCCTTTGAGTTAATTGAAACCAGTGCTTTTCTGAACCTGAAAACCTGATAGAACCCAAACTTCTTGACTCCCAGACTGACCCTCTATCTGCTAGTCTATACTGCCTCTCACTAGTGCTTTAATAACAGCTCTGGCCATTGAGCTCAGTGACAAGCTCTCAGATAAGCCATTTTTGATCAATGTTTACACTTATGTTAAGAATGATTAGAATTCTGTTTCCAGACTGATTTTCTGACCTGGGCTATTGATAAGTAGTCTTATATAAGGGTGGAACTTTCTATTATCCTTGGATTTAGACAACAGGAGAGACTGTATCCCAGTGGTATCTTCCTTAACCCAGATGTATATAGATAGGAATGTTGCATGTGGCCCTGTCTGTAGCATCCCTAATATTCAGAAATGTTGAATACAATTAAGTGCTTATAATATGTCAGAAACTGGGAATATCAATAAGTAAGACATTCTCTGCCCTCAAAAACCATATATTCTAATAGGACAACATAACAATAAATGCTTATTGATTAATTGACCTCCAGTGAAAGAGGAACAGAGAAGAATCACACCTGAAGAAATGAGGACTTTTACTGTGATTATCAGAGAATCCAAGTCTAAGCCATAACTAGAGTTGGGGCAATTTGGACTTTGCCCTATGATACCAAATTTAGTGGATGCTTATACTTCTCAGAGTTCATCAGCTGCTAGAAAGGTCAGAGCTCAAAACTGGTTAGCAAGTATAATTAGTGTAGTAGACTTCTAGATGACTAGCTAAAAGAAACATGTTCCAGCTCCCCACTGAATGAATGAATAAATGAAAAAACTTTTATGAAGCACTTCCTATGTGCCAAGTGCTGTGCTGTGGGCTGGCGATGCACATAGAAAAAGTGAGACTAGTTCTTCCTTTCTAGGAGCTTATAATCTAAATGGGGGAAGTGGCCCCAATATCCCAAGGGTTCAGCTATGGGTCACATGGCAAGACCCAGAGACCCTTACATTATATCCTATGTAAATATAATAGCCTAAGGGACTGCAGAACATAAAGCCAAGTCAGACGGAACACCTTGTGGTCCTCCATCTCATCAGAAGGAATAAAGTTGATAACTCTCATCTCATCTAAGCTTCGTGGGCAGTCAAGTAGCTGGAAGGAAAGGGGAAGGAAAAGAGACACAGCACCCCTATGGTGGTGATTCTTCCCCATGGCCAACCATGCTCTTAACTATTCTTAGGTTAGAGTGTACTTCATATTACTTGCTCTGGGTAAAGTTTGTGATACTTACTCCTAGCTGTAGCTCTGTCCTAAATATAAGCTCAGTACAACCCTCCTCACCTATGGGCACAGGAATAGGGTAGTCCGGTTCTCCCTGGGGGAATAGAATTGTGATCCAACTTTTCCATAGGCCTTGTGAGAACTGAAGTGAGGAAGGGGCTCTTTGCAATCTCATGGTCAGGGCCCTATTAAGAGGGCTAGATGGGGGCACCAACATCTGAATTATGTGTTAAACCTTCATCTCTTCTTTATTAGCTATGCTGCCTTAATATTCCTTCCATTTTTCTTGGGAACCATGGATTCATAAAATCTCCAGATTGGAAGGGAGTTCAGAGTTCATCATCTGAATTCATCACCTTGTCTGTAGCACCCCTAACAATCGGTCATGCCATCTCCGAACAAAGGCCTTCAGTAAACAAATACCTCATTACCTCCTGTCTTTCTTATTCCCTAGGGCAACATTTTCCATTTGGGGGCAGCTCTAATTGTAAGTTTTCCCTTATGGTGGGTGGGCGAGCTTCTCTCTGTAATGTTCTGCCTTCTGCAGTCAAAAAGATGTCTATTCACCCTTCCACAAATCAACCCTAAGCCTGCTATCATGTCTTTAGGAAAGAGGAAGGAGTGCAGGCATTAGTCTCTCTCTTTTAAAGAGGGGCAAAAGGCATAAGGAAGGAAATGATATTCTTAGTGTCATGTGGTTATTCAGTAGAAGATTCAAATTTCCTATGAAACTACAGGTCATAATATTAGATTTAGCATGGCTGTAGGTAGACCACTTTAAGGTTGACAAAGTGTTTTACACATTTTATCTCATTCGAGACTCACAGCAAACCTGTGAGATAGATGCTATTATTATTCTCATTTTAATAATAAAAAACTGAGGCACAGAGAGATTATAGCTGATTTGCCTGGGGTCTCCATATAGTAACACTCTTTTAGGAGGCATTTGAATTCAGATCTTTCTGACTCCAAGCTTTATGCCCTGTGCACTGTACCATCTGTCTAAATAGTATTTCACAATATTGTAGATTTAAAGTTGAAAAAGACCTCAGAGGTCATCTAGTTCATCTACTTTCCCCATTTTACAGATGAGGAAACTGAGGCCCAGAAAGATGAAATGATTTGTCCAATTTGTCCAATGTAGTAGAGCTGGGTTTCAAACCTAGGACATCTTTTCTCCAAATCCAACATTCTATACTGCCACTGCCACATAATAGGAACTATGAGAAGTGAGTTTCCAAGGGAGGAGGAGATTTTAAAAAATAGCAAAACATTTGCCCAAGAAAAGTTGATGCATTTTCCAGGGGCTATACAGAGGTCTCCAGTGCATAAGAGTCAGAATGGGACTCCAGCAGAAGGAAACTAAAACATTATCTGGAACTCCAGAAACATAGAGCCCATACCTGAGAGACCTTGGGCCACCACCATCTGAGGCTACACAGTGGGTCTCATTATCATCCCTGTTTAGCATAATTTGATGTTTGCTCAGAACTGGGTCTCTGGAGAGACAGAAACAGTAGTGTATCTCCCAAGTCCCTTTTTAACTCCAAGTCCTGGAGTGTTAGTATGGACAGGGACAGGAGAAGGGGGAGAGAAGCACACATCTGGCTTTGCTAGGGAGTATGTGTATGTGAGGGAATGATTTCCATAGCTCTAATAAGGCTATTTGGAGACTCTCACATGTCCAGGGGAAAAACACAGAAGTGGAGGTTTCAATTTGGCTTACAAAAGCTACTGCCAGCCTCGAGGCTTCTCCAAAGCCAACCCCAAACTTGTTTTTCTGGGAAAAGCACACAGCATTTTAGGGTAGCAACAATGAATAATTATGATCAAGTGCCTCACATTCATGGCAGTTCCCTTCTTTGGAGGAAGGTGGCAAAGGCTATGGCCATTGTGTGCATCACAAAATGTTTCTGAAGCCATCCAGGGGAGGATCTGGGTTCAAATTCCAGCTCTACAACTCATCACTCATGTGACCTTGAGCAAATCACTCTCTAGACTTGACTTTCTTCTGTAAAATGATGGAGGGTCTGGCTTCAAAGAGCTCCAAGGTTCTTTCCAGCTCAAAATCCAAGATCCTAGGAGCCCATAGTGGGAGAAGAAAAGACTGTCACTATCCTATGGAAAATCAGCTTTCTCCAATAGCGATCAATTCTAGCACATGAATCTTCCCTGTAGAAAGAACACTGGAACCGGAATCTGATTTCTAGGTTCAGGTCTTAGTTCTGACATCTATTAGCTATCTGACCCTGACAAGTGATTCAGTTCCCTCATCTAAGAATCAAGAATAATAATATTTGCATTCCCTACCTTTCTGGATTATAGTAACGCAAAAGCTTTATATACCTTAAAATGCTAAATGTGAGTCATTTTTGTTACATGGCATTCATTTATTTTTATTGGGTTCCTGGACTAACTTTAGCAATTGATTTAATAGACAGTTTAACTGATTTTTATCTTACTGATTTTTTACTGAATATACTGAATTAACCAAAGTGATCAGTTGCTCAGGCTACGTGCAGACTCAATCTACTTTTCTTGCGGAGTCAACAAGTGCTGGCATTCAAGACTCATAGAGCTAATGGAAACCATCATTTAATGGATTCAAGTAAGTACACCTCTCCATCATGTCCAGCTGGTTGGAGTGATTTCTAAAAACATTTATTTTTGCAATAATATTACTTTTATTGATATCTTTTGTTTTATATTACTTTCATTTTCATTTTCAAATATATCTGGCCCTCCCTTTCTCCCAACATCTTAGTCAGCCCTTGTAACAAAGAATAAAAAAAGGGAAAGGAAAAAGTAGTTAAGCAAAAAGCAGCCAACACATCAGTCACATCTGCCAGTTTATGCAGTGTTCCACAGCTATAGTTCCCTGCCTCTGCAAAGAAGGGGAAGAGGGGAATTTTCTCAACTGTTCTCTGGGCTCAAGTTTGGTCAACACAATTACACAGCACTAAGCTTTATTTTATTGCTTTCCTCCTCATTTGCAATGCTGTAATATTATTTATACTGTTTTCTCAGTTCTACTTATTCTGGATCAGTTTACTATGGTCACACATCTTCTTTAGTGTTATTCCCATTTATATCTGTTATAGAGGTTGAACCTTGTGAGAATGGCAAGAACATTCTTTTGTGGATCTGTAGGAACTGTGGTTTCTGAGGAGACTGGAACATCTGACTGTGCTCAGGTGGTATTTTGCAGATGAACACCAGTATATGTGATGTAGGGCAGCTAGGTGGTATGGTACTCATCTTTCTGAGGAAGACTCATATTTCTGAGTTCACATCTGGCTTCAGACATTTACTAACTAGGTGACCTGGGGCAAGTCACTTAACCCACTTTGCCTTAGTTCCTCATCTATAAATGAACTGGAGAAGGAAATATTAAACCACTCCAATATCTCTGCCAAGGAAACTCCAAATGGGGCTATGGAGAGTTGGACAAGACTGAGAACAATTGGACAACAATATGTGATGTTACTTTCTATAATAATGTGAGTTTCTTGAGAGCAGGGACTGTGTGATTCTTTGCATCTTTAGTGCTAACTACCTAGAAAGCACTTAAAATGCTTTAAAATTAATTTATTCCTATGCATTTCCATACATCCCTGAATGTTAAAGGTTTTTTTTACTAGAGCAAATTAAGAGTATGGATTTCATATGTAGCGAGAGCTATTTTTAATTCTCTTGGACTTTTGTTTTTGGCTTTTTTGGTCAGTCTTAGAATTGGGTCAGGAATTAGGGAATCTGAGTTCGAATACTGGCTATACTGCTGGTTAGCAAAGTGACCATAAGCAACTTGTTTTCTCCCTTTGGACCGCAATTTCTTCATCTGGAAAATGAATGGATTGGAATAGATAATTTTTGAAGTTTTTGCTGGATTTGATGTTCTAGCCTTCTATGGTC
Source organism: Notamacropus eugenii (assembly GCF_028372415.1). Lineage (NCBI taxonomy): Eukaryota > Metazoa > Chordata > Mammalia > Diprotodontia > Macropodidae > Notamacropus > Notamacropus eugenii. The sequence goes on along the minus strand of NC_092872.1, from coordinate 247,966,255 downwards.
CCAGAGTGGTAAGTTGAGGAAGCTGATAAATTTCATGGGTTTTGTAGAAGGGGGAACTGAGCATGAAAGAAAGCAATGTTTCATAAGATTCTTCATCAAGTCAGGAATCTAGCTTGGCTTAGAAATCAGAGTTCTTTCATCAGCTCAGTTTCTAATCTTCTCAGTCAAAATCTAGCATTTCCGGAATCACAGAATGTCAGAAACTATCCAAACTGTACGTATGCAAGAATATACTCCAATGCACCTTGAACGTTGTGATTCAGTCTTTGCTTCCAGTGAGGGTGAGCTTACTGTCTAACCGAGGCACCCCATTCCTCTCTGGGATCACTCTCATTGTTAAGAAGTCCTTCCTGACTTCAAGCTTATAATTTTTCCGATTTGCAACTTCTAACCACTGCTACTTCTGCCAACTGGTGCGTGCATGCGTGCGTGCGTGCGTGCGTGCGTGCGTGTGTGTGTGTGTGTGTGTGTGTGTGTGTGTGTGTGTGATATGGACACTGGATCTCTCCTCTGAGTCTGAGGAGAGTCATGTCAGTCATGGTGTGTGTTCTTGAAAGACAGGCCTTGGATGCTCAATGATTAAATGTGCTTTCCAGGGATAGAGAGAGGAGAAACAGACTTAAAAATCTATCCACTTGTTGGTATCTCTGCAATTTAAGGTCACTGTTACAATTTATTAGAAACAGAGGGCATATCCTAACCTCTTTGTTGTTATTGAATTGTTTCAGTCATGGCCAGCTCTTTGTGACTGCATTTCTTTTTGACAAAGATACTGGAGTGTTTTCCCGTTTCCTTCTCCAATCTGTTTTTACAAATGAGGAAAACGAAGCAAGCAGGATTAAGTGACTAGCTCAGGTTCACACAGGTAGTAAGCATCTGAGGCCAGATTTGAACTGAGGAAGATGAATCTTCCTGACTACAGTTCTGGTGCTCTTTCCACTGTACTACCTGGCTGCTCTTGTCTTGACCTCTATATGGGTCCAAATGAATAATAATTATAGTCATCATGATGGTGAGAAATGATGATGTGAATAATATTACAACAGTGGGAGAGGCAATAGTCCCATTGTCCTCTGCCCTGATTAGAATGCTTGCGGAATATTGTGTTCAGTCATGGAGAGAAAGATTTTAGGAAGGACACTGACAAGCCAGAGTATGTCTAGAGAAGGTAAAGGGTCTTGTAAGTGTGACACATAAAGAACAGATCAAAGAAACTGGGCTTAGTTAACCTGGAAAAGAGAAGAGGTAGGGTGACATGATCGCTCACTTCAAGTATGTGAAAGATCAACAAGTGGAAGAGGAAAGAGATATTTTCATCAGCCCTGCAAGGGAGAGCAAGGTAAAATGGGCATAAATTACAAGGAGGGAGATTCTAACAATCAAAGGTGTCCAGGTGTGGAATAGGCAGCAATTGTTTTCATCCTTGGAGATATCACAGGACACTTTTGGGAATGTATGTTGAGAAGATTCCTCTTTCAGGGATGTCTTTTGACCACATTTCTTTGCAATTCCGTGATTCCATGATTCTAGCTGGGCATTACAAACCATTTCAAGAGGAAAGATAATTGGGAAATATAATATTAGTAAGTTGAATTTCAGCATCATGGTATCAGACTTAGAGTCAAGGAGAGGTGGTTTTTGAATCCTGCCTCAGAGACTTAATAGCTTTGTGGTTCTGGGACCCCTCCTCAGCCTCTCAGCCTCAGTTTTCTCTTCTGTAGAATGTGGATAATATCAGTAGCACTTTGCAAGGTTTTTGTGAGGTTCAAGTGAAATTCTATATAAATAAATATAAGTATATGTGTGTGTATATTTTTTCTCTCTTTTTATGCCTTGAAAGATCATATGAATATATGCTATTATTTTTCTCTTGGCAAAAAAAGATATAGTTTCATATCTCCCACCCAACCCATTTCCTGTCTCAGGACAGTTCCTGTGTGGAATATAGATTTTGTCCTCTATGAAAGGTCACATATAATAAGGCTGCCTTAAAAAAAAAGACAATTTGCTTACTTGTCTTTCTCAGCGTCAGTCAGTGGTACTTAGACCTTGGCTCTCAAACACCACGTCACCTTTTATATACGATCTCTGGCTCATTGAGATTCCTAATTTCCATAAAAGAACATTTTATTGTACCCGTTGCTACAAGGCATAAAGGAGTCATGTGGATAATTTGCTTAATTTGGGGTTGTGAAGCAATCTTGGTGAGCAGGGATGTGCTGTTCTAGACATTAATGGGAAAGAAGAGGGTAAAAGAGCACATTTTATGTCTCTGTTAATGTCATGGAAATTGGGGCTCCATGCAATCTGGTGTTTTAGGTCACCTTAACACTGACATGACCACAAACATGATGACCTCTTCTGGTGTTTCACTGTGGCATGGAGAGGACCCTGGATGCTTATAGGTTCTCCCAGTAGAATTAATGCTCTGAGAAATCTACAGTGCTGAAGATAAAATAATGATCAGCGGGTTTAGCATTTTACATCTTTCAAGAAACCTTTCCATTTATTATTTCACTTAGAGTCATAGATCTGAAATGGTCTTGGAGGTCATCTAGTTCACTGTTCTGCTCACATCTGCCCTATGAGATTCATAGGGCAGCTGTAGTAGCTTTTGGAATTAGAGGACCTGGGTTCAAATCCTACCTCTGATTTTTGCTGTTTGTCTGACCTGGACCTCAGTTTCTTCATTTGTAAAATGATGGGGCTGGACTGGATGACCTAGGAGGTCCCTTCCAGCTCTAAATCTATGTGACCTAGAGAGAAAAAGTACCTTATCTCAGGTTGCACAGCTAGTTATTGGGAGGACCAGGATGAAAGTTGAGATCTTTTATACCTTGGCTAAACCAATCAATTAATCACAAAAATTTATTAGGTACTTACTATGTGCTGGGCGCTGTACTAACACAAGAGATATAAAGAAAAACCAAACCAGACCTTGTCCTTAAGGAGCTTACAATCTAATGGGGAAACAACACATAAATAGATAAGTATGTATAAGACACATACAGAGTAAATGGAAGAGCATCTTAGAGGATAAGGTTCTAGCAGACCAGGAAAGGCCTCCTTCAGGATTTGAGCTGAGTTTGGAAGAAAGCCAGGGCACTGTGAGAAGACAAGAAACAAACACAGACTTGCTCTGTGCTCATTGGGAGGGAGCATGGTGGACTCTTAACGCCACGTAAACCTGCAGAGGACGTCCTTCCTACATCTGACGGGAGCCAGCTTGCTTGTGTGCCTTCTACATTATTTGACTTTTGTTGTATTTTTCAAGGTCATGCTGCTGTGATTATCTTTGACGTCACCATAATGAGCGCATCATTGTTCTGATTTTGCTTCCTTCACTCTGCATCATTTTATATGGTCTTTCCTTATTTCATGGTGTTCTTCAAGTAGACCATTTCTTATGTTGCTAGTTGTTCATCCTTTGTTCCAGAGGACAAATGACACCCTAGAATGATGTGTGTGTGTATGTGTGTGTGTGTGTGTGTGTCTATGCGTGTGCATGTATACAATAGCAGGGCAGCATGAGTTCAAATTTAGCCTTAGACACTTACTAACTATGTGACCTTGGGCAACTCACTTTACCCTGTTTGCTTTGGTTTCCTCATCTGTAAAATAAATTGGAGAAGGAAATGGCAAACCATTCCAGTATCTTTGCCAAGAAAAATCCAAATGAGGTCATGGAGAGTTGGATACAGTTGAACAACAACAACAATATTCTGCGATGTCCCTAGACCATAGTTTTATCAGATATTTCCCCATCAACATGGGTTGCTTTCCATTTTTTTTGCTATTATTAATAAAGTTGCTAAGAGGTAGTATAGAATGCTGGATAGAATTGACTTCCCAGTACAAGGCCCTTCAGTACAAGGCCCTTCTCTGACTATATAGAGCCACACAGCATCTTGGATGTGTGGTCCTGAACAAGTCATTGAACTTCTTGGTGTCCCAGGCAACTCTTAGAGACTCTAAGTTGCAGAGCAGAGGCCAATTTTCATTGTTAGAGGGAATTGCCTCACTGTGTGGTCTCTATACCAGTGAGCTCAAAGTTTAGGAAAACAATAATAGAGAACATCCTGATGGAGTTACCAGTGCAGTTTGGTAGCTGAGAAAGCTCTTGACTTTTACAACATTAAGTAGCAACATCAGGTCAATGTAAGAAGACTTCATGAGCCAATTGTTACTGGAAGGCACTATGTTAGAAATAAATCAAAATGAAAAACAATTCTTCCCCTCAAGGAGCTTATGTTGTATTGGAATAAATGAAGACAGACCCAAGTGAGATAATATTTGTAAAGTGTTTAGCACAGTGCCCAACACATAGTTGGTGCTATATAATGCTAGCTATTATTATTATTATTAACTTGGGGTTTTAAAATCATTATATTAATGAAAACTCAGAAACTCAGAGGTTAGTATTTGAAGTCATCTAGTCATCTAGTCTAACTCAATGCAAGAACTGCTTCATTTTCTCTTAACAGGTGATCATCCAGTTTTTGCTTGAGTATTTCAAGTGATGGTGAAGATCACCACCGAAGAAAGCTTTCTAACTTCCTTCTATGAAGTTTTGTTCTGGTTTGAGATAATAGCAGCTGACATTAAAGTAATGACTTTTCTCTTGGTCCTTACAATAATCTTGTAGGTTCTCCTGTAGAGCACTACTTACAGATGGGGAAATTGATGTTCAGAAAGGTTAAGACCACACATCTGGGGCTTCTTCCAGTTCTGAATCAATGATCCTAAGTTGCAGAGTTGGGATTCAAATCCAATTCTTTTGACTCCAAGTCCAGCCCCTTTCCATTATACCACAGGGCTCCTCAGCATAGAATAGTCTGACAGAAGCATGGGGGAAAAGTTTTATTTTCACTCTGATTCTAGAAGATATGTTGGTATTCATTTCTAAGTCTGAAAATCAGAATCAGGATTGAAGAATCTTAATATTCTATCTAGTTATTCACATCTTTTGAAACATTATGCTCTCCTCTCCTTTCCAGATGAAGGATTAAGACATGGAGCATGTCAGTGATTAGCCTAATTTCCCCTTTTGGACAGTGTGAAGAGCCAAGATTTTCTACTTTCTATTTTCTGATGCTTTTGCTTCTCTGGAAAACAATATCTTAGGAGGCAGTTGTGATGTAGTGGAAATAGAACCAGATTTGGAGTTCAAAGATCTGGATTTGAATTCTAAGATTGTTCTTTGCTAGCTGTATGACTTTGGGCAAGTCACTTCACATTTCTGGCCTTGGTTTCCTCATGTATAAAATGGGATGGCGGACCTGAATGAGCTCTATAAGTCACATTCTAAATCCTATGTGTTTAGTAATGAGGAATGGAACCACATTCTTCTATGGAAGTCTAATGATGACGTCTCTATAGCCTCTCTGCTTCTAGTCTCATTGGTGTGGAGTCCCCAGTCAAACTGGTCAATTTGGTGTCCTCTGAGTCAGCATATCATCTTTTACTTCTGTGTCTTTGTAAAGCTAATCTATCCTCCATGCTGAAATGAACTCCCTTCTCATTTCTGCCTTTTAGAGTCTTTAGCTTCCTTTGAGGCTCAGATTGTGTATCATATTTTACATGAACCATATCTTTCTTGATCTCTATGGTCAATAAATTTGCATTCATTAAGCACCTACTATGTGCCATGCACATAGCAAGCCCTCTCTTCCTCTTCAAGTTATTTACCTAGTTTGTTGAATCTTGTACCTCAACCCTCAGTAGAGTGTAAGTTTCTTGAGGGCAGGAACTTTAAAAAAAATGCTTTGGTATCTCCAGTTCTCTGTATGGTGACTTGAACATAGAAGTTCAAGTAGCTTAAGAAGTTCAAGTTCAATAAGTATTTGTTGAATGAAAAAAGGAATGCTGTGTTAAGGATTTCCTTAATGGTGTGCTCTTGTGTATTCTAGCAGTTCCTGTTTCATGGATGGAAAAGAAAAATCTATCCAACTTGGAGGAATTTATTCTTCTGGGATTCCCAGGGACACAGAGTTTGCAGATATCCCTCTTCCTGTTGTTCTTTGTCATGTATGTGCTCACTGTAATGGGCAACATGGCCATCATCACCCTGGTATGGACCAATCAGCACCTTCAGACTCCCATGTACTTTTTCCTTTGTAATCTCTCCTTCCTGGAGATCTGGTTTACTACAGCCTGTGTCCCTAAGACCTTGGCTAACTTTGCATCTCAGAGCAAAGCCATCTCCTTCATCAGCTGTGCCACTCAAATGTACTTTGTCTTCTCCCTCGGGTGCACTGAGTATTTTCTCCTGGCTGTGATGGCATACGACCGCTATCTGGCCATCTGCTATCCTCTGAGATATAGCACCATCATGACCCACATTGTCTCAGCCCATCTTGCCTTGGGTTCCTGGGTGTGTGGCTTCTCAGCCATCGTTGTGCCCACTGTCCTTATCACTCGCCTCTCCTTTTGTGCCTCCAATGTCATCAACCATTTCTTCTGTGACATTGCCCCATGGATTGTGTTATCCTGCACTGACACACGGGTGGTAGAATTGGTGTCTTTTGGGATTGCCTTTTGTGTCATCTTGGGCTCTTGCATCATCACATTGGTCTCCTACATCTATATCATCTCCACCATTGTGAAGATCCCATCAGCCCAGGGGCGATATAAGGCCTTTTCCACATGTTCTTCCCACCTCACTGTGGTACTTATCTGGTATGGTTCAACCATTTTCTTGCATGTGAGAACCTCTGTTGAGAGCTCCCTGGACTTGACCAAGGCCATTACAGTCTTGAACACCATTGTAACCCCTGTACTCAACCCCTTTATATACACTCTTAGGAACAAAGATGTGAAAGAAGCCTTTTGGAAAACAGTCACTGGGAGGAGAAGCTACCCTAGAGTCAGGGTTTTCAGCACTCTGACTAGATAATTGGGGTTTGGGTTGTCTCCCTTGATTCAGTTGTTGCATATAGGCTTCCTATACTGTGTTTCTCTTGGTTAAAGATGATAAAAACAAAGTTTGGGGGCATGTTGACTAACTCCAGGACAGGGGTAGAATTGAGTCATGTACCAGGTAATGTAAATATCATCATCAATAACATTATTATTAACTTATTATTAACAACATTCAGTTCAATCCAACAAGCATTTATTAAGTGGTTTCTATATACTAAACACTATGCTAGTTGCTGGGCACACAAAGAAAAAAAAGGAATTAGTCCTTGCCCTTTTCTGGATCAGAATCTTCTTACTACTGGGTCTATAGACCTATAGAGTAATTTATACTTTTTCCTCCTTGATTTCTTTTTTTTTCAAATTAATAATTATTTTTTTCCTTTTCCCATCCCACCCATTGAGGAAGAAAACAACAAAAAAAGAAGGAATAAACCAAATCTTTGTAACAAATCTGCATAGTCAACCAAAAAAAAAAAAAGTCTCACCCATGGTCATATTTGAAAATATTTGTTTCATGTTGCATTCTTCATCTAGAGTTCATTACTTCTCTCTCAGGGGGTGAGTAGTAGTCTTCTAGTACTTTTTGTTTCTACAGGAAAGAAGAGGAGAGAACAGAAGCATCTGAGCACTACAGGGATTTACCCACAAGACATTCTGGCATTCCTTACTGGAAGTCATTTCCCCCCTGTTTTATAGACCTAGTATTTTAGGTGCTCAGGCCCCAAATAGCAGGGAATACATAACATAATCTTGGAGGAACATCATGGAGTGGAAAGAGGAGAAATCAAACACAGTTTTTTTCAGCACTTAGAACAAATCTTTCCTGTAGTAACTGAGCAGCAAGGCAGTGCAGTAGATAAAACTCTAGACCTGGAGTCAAGTAGAGCTGGGTTCAGATTGGGCCTCAGATACTAGCTGTATACAAGTATTTAGCTTCTGTCTACCTCAGTTTCCTTATCGATAACATGAGGATAATTTTACACTTGCCTCATAGAGTTGTTGTAAGGACAAAATGATGTCTTTATGAAGTCCTGTGTAAAACTTAAAATGCTACATAAATGTTAGCTATGATGATGGGGACAACGGCGATAATGACGATGACAACAATGATGATTTTATCCATCTTTTAAAGTTGGTTGACAAAATGCTCCCCAATCCTAACACTGTGAAAGAAAATATAGAATTGGGGTATCCTCACATTTTGCCCTTTCATTCTGGCTGCACGTTTCTAAGGATGTAATTCTTATTGGTAACAATAGTAGTCCATTCATTAGTGGGGGCACCCTCTTCACCAGCACAATTCCAGCTCCTTTTCAGCTGATGGGCTACATTTTGACAGAGTCAGTGACTCAGTAATACTTAGCTGAGCTCCTCACTACAGGCCTTTCCAATGCTGTGGACCCCATTCAATTCATGCCCCGCTGATAGCATAATTTTCAAAGACCCAGGATCACTTCCGCATTATGAGGGACTGAAGGACTTTTTGGAGTGGTATACATAATTCCTAGGATCACAGATATAGAGATGGAAGACACTTTAGAGATCACTCAGTCCAACCTCCTCATTTTTACAGTTGAGGAAACTGAGACCCAGAGAATTGGAATGACTTGTCCAAGGTCACAGGGCCATTATGCATCAGAAACAAGACTTGAACTGAGAATTTCCTTGCCGAGGCCAGCTCTCTATCCACCATGTCACATTGTTTCTCTTTTTTTATCATATTTATTAAAAACTCAAGAAAGAAGAACTAACCTCACATTTCATGGCATTAGCACAGGGGCCCTGGAGCCATGTCACACCAGTGACTCTAATACCTTCATGTTACTCCAATAAAGGAAGAAGGGAGGGGAAGTTTTTGTGAAATGTGAAGTGAGAAATAACAATCACTTCCCTCTCAGTTTTGGACTGTGGAGAAAGAGATAAGGCATTACCAGCTCATGTGCAAAGTGTCCCAAAAGTTTTAGTGTAGTTTTAGACTACTTTACAAGTAACAATGTAGCTCAACCTCATTCTTTCCTTCCAGCTCCATGGGATGTCATATTGTGACTGATAAGAGAGCAGAGGAAAGAGAATTCTTCCATTTGACTCATCTTTGGTCTTAATTCTCTTTATTATTACCTGGCTTCAAAACCTGAGCCCTTCCATTATGCCACACTGCCTCTCTGAAATCAGTTCAACAAACATTTTAAAATACTTACTATGTGTGAAAATAATACTAAAGTACTATGGGAGAAAATAATACTACATTGGTCCTCACAACAGATGCAAGAGGCCTATAGTAGAAATATCCTTACCTCTATATATCAGGAAAGGAAACTGGTTCAGAGAAGTAACATGCGTTGTCCAGGGTATCATAGCTAGGTTGACAGAAAACACTCAGACCCAAGTCTTCTGACTTCAAGTGCATTTCTAGGTATTCAATCATAGAGAAACAGCATGCATAAAAATAGTGAGCATAGTTTGATGTACCCAAGTCCTGAGCTGCCTACACAGATCACTTATCTGGGAACATTGTACCTAACTTTTTAAAAAGTGGGCCCTACAAAAGCAAGTGAACTTCACATGATCCTCTTCCATGTGCCATCTGGGCTGTAACTGGGCAGCTAGTTTAGGGTTCCTGAGCACTCATAAATAAGAACAGGGACAGGAGAGACATATAATAGGAACCTGACATTATTATTATTAACCTTTTTAAAGAATAAGCAGTGGGGGGAAAAGGAGAAAAGTTGGAGACCAGGTGCTTCTTTGCAGAAGGAGTTAGAATAATCCTCTTGCTTTTTAGCTGTCTCTATCTCCTGACACACCACACTGCCTCCTTTCCTGTCTAGATGAAATGATATAGGAGTCTTTCCAGTTGCTTTGTTCTCTCATTCTCAGGAGGCTATAGTTGTACAAGCTGATTGAATGGAAAAGTCTTTGCGTCTCCCTTCCTGCTTCCCTGACCCCCAAGTTTACATGGCTAGTCACCAGGTGATCATGGATTGAAGTGAAGCTCAAATTTGCACTCAGATATGGGATGTGAGAATGAAAGGGAAACAGCCAGTCGAAGGGAGGTATACTGACCCGATCAATGTTTCTGTCTTGAGTTATTCAGGTTCCTGCAGCATTGGATCTGATTTCCCAGAATGTTAAGTTCAACCTGAGGGTCCGCTAACCCTGAATAAGATGGGAAGAACTATTGTCCAACTCTTCTGCCACACCTTTACAAGGACAGAAGAGCACATAGACTCCATCTGGAATTGCCAGAATCTATCCCAGACCCTTGGCATGAGATCCAGTCATGGAGCCTCTTCTTTGATTCTGGGAGCACTTTAACCTTGAGAATGGTAGGCAGAGATACCCCATTCTTCAATATCTACAAAGTATGAGAATTAATTTCAGAAGTAATGAAATCATATAGGAATATTTAGAGAGTCAGAATTCCAGAAGCCCGTAGTCCTTTCATTAATAAAGTTCTCCGTGTTCTGTCCAACCATGACACGAATGATGCTTTGGAAGAAGCATTCTGGGAAGAACAAATGCTTCAACATATTCAAGATGACTTTGGCATGGACTGCATTAGATCTCTAGGATGTGTTGGTTGGTAATTTCTCATCAAATTGAGAGTGGCCAGAAAATGATGCTCTTTCATCCAGTCAATCAATCAATTATCCATCTATCTAGCATTTATTAAGCACCTGCTTATGATATGTCAGGCATAATACTGTGACCTAGAATAATTTCCAAGTAGCAGAAGCAAAGGTAGATATCTATAATGTGTGTGTGCATGCACATGTGTGTACACACAAATATGTATATAAATATGTATATATACTCATACAGAAATATATACATATATGTATATACATGTATATGCATACATACATACATTTGTATATGTATATTTTCATACTTATCTCAGAATTGTACACCCTTGTTTTCCATAAAATGATATCCATATACGCCCTTATGGGTTTTTTTGGCTTTTTTTTGAATATGACTAATTAAATGATATTTCTAAGTACTCACTGTTTTTATAAGTATTGTTGTTTGGAAAAAACTCAAACATTTCCCCATATTAATCCTCTTAATTTATAACAGGTTGCACTCTTCACATTCATTATTTGACTCAGTCAGCAAAAAAACCTGGGAGTTCGCTTAGTCATTCATTCAGTAAATAATACTCATCAGAGATGAAGATGGAGAGCATTCTAACAAGGGGAGACAGTTGGGAAAATGCCCAGAAAAGGAGAATTGGAAGAGAGTGGTATCCTGAAAACCTGGAGAGAAGAGAATATGAAGGAGATGTATGATAAGCAATGTCAAAGCTAGCAGAGAGGTTAAGAAGAATGAGGATTGAGAAAGGGCAAAGAAAAAATAATGGAAATAAAAAAATAATTATGTTAAGGAACACAATAATGAAATAAATATAGTGTGATGTAGGTGAAGTGATCATTAGAGATAAATGTATCTATTTGAACATGAGTATTCAACTAAAAACCCCTAAAACCAACCAACAAATTAGCAAATACTTCAAAAGGATAAAAGTATAAATTTTAGAATTAAGAAGTCAAATTAAAAACAGACAAATGGATAATACAAAGACATGGTTTTAAATTTGATTTGATTTGATTTCATTTGAGGCAATCCTTGGATAAAAAAGCAAGTATATTAATAATGTCCATCCAACAATTAACCCTCTCTGGCTGAAAAGCAACCATGTAACTAAAATTTTGGAAAAACAGTCACACCTCCGTGAATACATTTTAATCACTTGAAACCCGCAGTTACTGTTGGGGAAGGAGGAATGGAAACTTTTTTCAATTTGCCATTGTACACCTTCCTGAGCTAATCCCTAGGGACTCATTAGCTATCTACCAATGATAGGTAATGGCTACACACTTCTGAAGGAGGCTAAGAGGAAGCAGCATAACTGGTATGTCTCCCAGGGACATATTTAAGTAGAGAAATTGGGGGAGTCAAATGGCAGATCTAATGTGTATCCCAGTTGTGAGGCCACAGATTTGTTTTCCCCCTGGGGTATCCAGACTAGCCAGGCTCTAGAGGTACCTTGGACAGAGCTCATAATTGATTTACATTCTCATTTCCCTTAATATCCTCGGGATTTTAAATATGGTTTAACCAGACACATATCTCCAGATCTGGAATGCTCTGCACTCTGTTTAAGTATGATTTATTCAAGGTTCATAGAATTAGAATCTTAAGAGATGGAAGGTAACTTGGAGGTCATCTATTCCAACTTTCTATCCAATGCAGAAATCCTTTCTTCAATACCCTAGATAGTGCTCACGTGATTATTGCTTGACTACCTCGTTATAGGTAGTTATGGTAAAGATAGCAAAAATGTGAATTTTCATTTATTACTATAAGATAGAGGCAAGTCATCTTGAGGAAGAGACCCTGATTGGGCTAGTGGAGCAGAACAAAACTGTGCTGAGAGAACTAACCTGAGAGTTCATTAAAAAGTCTTTTCACTGACTATTCCTCATGCTTCTCTGCCTCCCCATTGATATTGTCTCCTATTTTCAGGGTATATTTCTTGTATGTACATAGTTGTTTGCATCTCATCTTTTCCATTAGAATGTGAGCTCCTCAAGGGAAGAGACTGTGCTTTTGATTTTATTTTAGAGGTAGCTAGATGCTGCAATGGATATTATGTCATGCAAATGTTATACTTGGTCTGAAGTCAGGAAGATCTGAATTCAAATATGGCCTCAGATTCTTACTAGCTTTGTTACCTCAGACAAATCAATTATATCTCTGTCTGCCTTGGTTTCCTCAGTGCTATAATGGAAATAGCTATTAGCAACTACCTAGGAATTATTGTGAGGGATCAAATGAGATAATATTTGTAAAGCACTTAACCTAATGCCTGGCACACAGTAAGTACTATCTATAAATAGTAATTCTCTTGCCTTTTCATTTGTATCCTTAGTACTTAGCACAGTACCTGGCACATTTTAAGTACTTAATAAATGTTTTTATGGATGATGATGAGAATTGAGAGCTCAGCAAGAGAAATATTTGATGCAGCTCTGTATTTACCTTTGATTGTCCAGCCTTGCTTCCATCATTTACGTTCCTCCAATACTTTAATATTGGGCTACTTCCACTTCTTAATAAATCACAAGTATTATACTTTGTGAAACATCTCTTACATATTTTGAAAAAATGCAAGGTGGACAGTGAGTTCCTTTTGGTTTTTAATAGATACCTCCCCTTTTTCTTCCTCATTAGAATTACTTGTGTTCTCAGAATTTCATTCTTAAGACTTTTCCGTGCTTCTTGGTCCATCCCTGTCTTATCCCTCTGAAGCTCTAAATTAACTTTCTTCTAATTCCTTTTCCTATGGACAGTTTTTCAAATATCTTTAAACTGTTCAAACCATAGTTCATTTTCCTCTCTTTGTGTAATTACTTTTATTAATCACACAGAAGATAATTCAGTTCAAAGCAAACACATTTAATGAAGTAGTATGGTGGTAATAGATAACAAATATCCTATTAACCTTGAACTTACTCCCATGCAAATACAGAAATGCTTATTCAGAAGAGTTGACATGAATAGGGATCAACAATGGGGTGTACACCTGCAGGCTTGAGTGGAAGAGTGCACATGCAGGTAATAGTAAGACAGTCAGATGAAGGGGCAACTCATACCTCTGGTCATGTAGAGCTGCTTAGAGCAAAGTATGCATGATGAGAAGAGTTTGAAGATAAGGGAGATTTTCCAATTCTATAGAGCACAGTGGAAGAGGGAGGGTAGAGATGGATAGAGACTTAGTAAGGGAAGGACTGAATGAGATGGGGATGTGAGTGCTGGGAATGATAGAAGGGGGAAAAGGCTTTTGTCTCAAACAAAGCAATTCATTCTCAAGGATTCAAGAAACTGGAGGTGGAAGTTTTCTAGCTATAGAACAGGGGAAATACCTCTGCATCAGAGTCTATACCATCCTGTGATGATAATGGAGACATAGATATCTATAATCCCTTTACAAACATGGAAGATCTAGGGAATAGGGGCAGTTGGATCAGGTTCCTGGGCCAATAAGTACCAGATGATCGGATAAGCTGAGGCAGCTAGGTCATGTGGTAGATAAATTGATGAACCTGATGTGAGAAAGACTTAAGTTCAAATTTAGTTCCAGATACTTATTAGCTGTGTGATCCTGAGCAAGTCACTTGGCCTCTGATTGCTTTGGTTTCCTCATCTGTAAAATGTACATAATAGTAGCATCTACCTTCCAGCATGGTTATGAGGATCAAAAGAGATAATATTTACAAAATGCTTTGCAAACTTTAAAGCCCTGTATGAATGTTACTACTGTAATAATGATAGCGATTATTAATGTTTCCTAAAGATATTAAAACAAACAAAACAACATAGGCCATACAAGAGTTCTTAACTTTGCAATAAGACTTCTTTGTTATAGGAGATCTAAAAATAAAGATTATTCCTCCAAGTCTCTGCTTTTCTAGTGGGTATCCGGGTTCTGCCTACTTTTAAGGAGTGACTATCATTCCTCTTAGTATTTCCTAGAGCATAAGCCTGATGGTCGGAAGACCCGAGTTCAAGTCTCAGCTGCCCTGTCACTTCCTTCAGGTCTGACATGCCTCACTGCCATTTGACTTACTGATGCAACCTAAGGACTTCTGGGCTTTGCCATCTGACATCCACTTAAATGTCCTTTTATGTGTTGTGAGCTTCTTGGGAATGAGGAGTGCCTAGATTTCCCCCAGCCCTCCCCTGCAACTTGGATCTCTATCATTTCTTAGCATATTACAGTGCTTAATAAATGCTTTTTGCCTTCATTCATTCATTTTCACCTATGCAAATTAAAATCTGTGTGACTTTGGGAAAATCAATTCCCATCTTGGGGCCTCACTTTACTTATCTGTATGTGGTGGGGGCTAGGTTCAATTCCAATGTTAATATTCTATGAATTTCTGAAGGGAGCATTTGAAAATATTTGAAGAGTATTCGGGGACCCATTGGACATTGCTCTTCATACAATGGTATCTCTTACAAATTGACTTACCTTGGAGGTGACAGACAACTTGTTCTTGGCTGTCTGTTCAAGGCCTTTGTCAAAACTATACTCTTACTGATATAAAAACAACATTGTCCCCCATGTACATTTAGGTTTAGGGAAAACTTAACCAACCCTCCAACTCTATGGAGAATTACTGTTTCTTTTCTGGCCACAATTAACTTTAGGCCAAAATACTAGTCCATTAATTGAAGACAAGGTGCCACTGCTTTCATCTCACTTTTTTCAAATGAAAACTTGATTATTCTTTATTAGAACCAATAGTCAGCCACATGTTCTTAGTGCTGAGAAATTAACTTCTCATGTCACCAGTCTGGAGTCTATCTTTCCCAAATAGAGACAATGTGATTTCTCCAAGTGCCATGTCTCTTCTAGTTAATCAGAGAGGTGGAATGACTGGAAGTCTGAGACTGGGTAGGAGATGCTCCCCATGTGCTTTAGGTACAATTAATCTTTTTTTAAAAAATGAATTTTCATTGAAATCTTTTGTACATCAACAGAATTTCTCTTAACAACCCTCTTTCACATCCTTCCAGAGAGTCATTCCTTATAACAAATAATTTTTTAGGAAAAAATAAAGAGAAAAAGGAAGAAAAGAAACATTTGGAAAATTGATCAATATACCCCCAAATTCTGAAAACAAATGCAATGTTTCTCACTCATGAACCTCTAACCTCTGCAAAGGAGTGGGCTGGCCATGCCTTTTCTTATTTATTTTTTGGAGTCATACTTATTCTTTGTAATATTGTGACATTTATTTTTAATGTTTTTTGCATGTTTATTCTTTTCTTTTTTTTTCTCTTTTTTTCTTTTTTTTTTGTAATGTTTAACAATCACTGCCATACAATTGCGATTTTATCCCTCCCCACCTACTCCCCACTACCCCCCTCCCTCCCCACGACTGCATACAATTCTGTATAGATTCTACATATACTTTCCTATTGAGTATATTTTCACTATAGTCATGCTATGTAGTCAGACTAAGATAAATGAAAGAAATCATATAACAAATCAGAACATGATACACAAACACATACACATACACAAACATGATCTGCTACAATATGTGAGTTACTTCCATATTTCTCTCTCTGAGTGTGGCAGGCATTTTGCCTTGAGATCCTCCATTGGGATTTTTTTTTTTTTTTGGTAAGAAGTTCTTGTGTTATTACAAAAATCTAAGTCTACCAGATGTTTATTCTTTTCATTGTCATTGTTGTAGTCACATTGTTGTTTCCTTGGCTCTGTCTCCTTTTCTACATTACATTCATTACATAGATTACATTTTTGTTATGTTTTAAAGCTTACAAAACTGAAAAATAATGACAAAATACCTTTATAAGATAGCAATTTGCTGTGAAAAGTTTTTGTTTTATATTTCTTTAATTTCAAATAAAGCCTTTTAATTCATTTTCATTATCTCTGCTCTCTTTATCTTCAGCATTTTTGGGGCCATGATTCTGTTCTTGGGTCCTGATCGGGTTTGGTACAAGCCAACTTTAAAGAAAAGAATTCTTGTCTATAGTCAGGTAAACTATACCTGATATTATTTGTCAATAATATCTTGCCTTTTAAAAGTTTACATATGTTATGTCATTTGAGGTCTTATAACAATCCAACCTGGTTGGTTATTACAGCTATTATTCTCATTTTGTGGAAGAGAAAACTGAGACTGAGAGATAGTCTCTTGCTTGAGGTCATACCAGCTAGTAAGTATCAGAGGTGGGATTTGAATCCAAATCTAGGCCTCTATTACCTTAGAAACATTTGATCCTGGATGCACTTCCTTTTTCTGGAGCCATTTGGTATGTTTAGAAAATAGCTCTGTTTCTGATATGGAGCAGAACCAGGGAAAGGCATTTAACCAATCCTTTTATTGGAATTTCTTTCACAAATAGGAGACCACCTGGGTTAGTTATCTGCTTGTTTTTTCCTGGATAAGGGTGGACTCACTTTGTCCATACTATATGGACAAAACATATGGAGCTTTGAAGCCAATTCCAGTGTTGTCAATTAGTTTTCCCTTCCTCATTCCTGCATTCCAATTAGCTACTGGCCCTCAAGTCCTAAGTTGGCCTGTAGGGCAATAGGATAGTTTAGGAAGAAGTGTAGGTAATGAGGTTTCCAAGTGAATAGGAGTAGTACTGGGCTTTATTATTACTCTCCAAATCTCATCTCATATACTTTGTACAGCCCTTTCTCAGGTCTTCCTTCCTTCAAGAGCTTCAAAGCACAGTTTCCTCTCTGGAGTATCTTAGGGGAAGGATTTATTTTACAGAGTCACTTATTCGATGAATCTCCCACAAGGAACCTCAGTGGGCATGAGGGGGATGGGCACTATGACTTCTCTTTCTTTTTTCGTCAAGGTTGGATAGAATAGAGAGCTTGGAGCTGGGAGAGAGAATGAGGCATACACAAAAGCTTCCATTCAGTTTCATATTCCTCTCTCCAATAGAGAGGCAGGTGAAGTCTCTCATGGAGTAAAGAATGTTGTGGGTTCATATTGGGAGTCCATGGAATAGAAATGGGCAAGTGAAAAGGTGGTGAGAAAGATCACTGGCAAAGCAAAGAGTAGGAGAGATTTTGAAAAGAATGTAAGGAATAATGAGGGAGAGAAATGTGGAGAGGGAGAAAGTAGTGTCTTTAGTGGCTAAAGGAGGAAAACTAGTAGGAATACTTTAGGTAGAGAGGTGAGGAAGGGAGTACTGTAGGTTGGGGATGGGAGAGAGGAGAGAATGGAAAGAGATAAGGAAAGGAATTACAATAAAGGACAGAAAAGGAGGGAGAGGTTGAAACAAAATGGAGAGGATGGAAGCTGGTATGATGGCAGAGAGGACAGGTAGGAGAGGAGGATAGAGGGGTTAACAATTAGGTGAAGATTCCAGAGGCTCAGGGAAGAATGGGATCTCTATTAGTATTTTTTTCTTCCCTCTTAAATACCTTTCCCTCAACCCTTCAACCCAGTCATTCATACACCCATCTCTGGACCTCTTCTGTTACTACCTACTCCCTTGTCTTCCATATCTGGGATTTCCCTTCAGTGCCCCATCTTTCAGTGTTACTGTCTGTGTTCCACCATCTTCACTTTGGCAACTCCAGTTCATCTCCATCTCCATTTCTTCTTTACCACTCTTCATCCCTTCCTTCCTTTGTCTAGCTTACCTCCTCCATCTCCAACCTTTTTGAACTTACTAGTGTAGGAAGTAGGGCAAAGCAACTAAAAAAGTAATTATAAACATATGATGATGCCTGAGGCTATGTAGTGTGGTGAGAAAAGACCTGAATTTTCAGTCTTCGAACGTGCTTGTCTGACTGGACAATCTCTTGGTGTTACTGGGCCTCAGTTTCCTCATCTATAGAATTATAGTCCTATCTATAGGACTAGACAATTTAAACTCCTTTTCAGGTATAAATCTCAGAATCTCTCTGCTCCTAGTTCCATCCCACCCCTTGTCCTAATCTTGACAGAATCTGTTTGCAGCCCAGGGTACCCATTTAACCCAGATAATAGGTTAGAGCAGGGGTCAGGAACCTGTGGCTTCAAGTCCACTTGTGACCTTCTAGGTCCTTGGATGTGACCTTTTCACTGAGTCCAAGCTTTACAGAATAAAACTTTTTATTAAGGGGATTTGTTCTGTGAAGTTTGGACTCAGTCAAAGGGTCACACTTGAGGACCTAGAGGGTCACATGTGGCCTCAAGGCTGCAGGTTCCCCAAGCCTGGATTAGAATCTCCCAAATAAGCTATTGCTATCCATTGCTATGGTGCTACTCTTGGACCTTGACCTTTGAAATGAAATAAGCCAATCTTGTAGCTTAACGTGAGGGATTCCTCTAAGGAGGAGGATGGCAGTAGGAGGTTTAGCCTTTTTAAAGCTTTGGTCAAGAACAGAGCTTGGAAGCTCACTTCTAGACACTTTTTCCCATTCGATACACAAGAACTTATTAGAGTGGCCAGCACATGGCATTATTCCTTGTACCGATTCAATGTAAACATGATGTTGGGAAGATGTCAGTTTGGAAGAACGACATGAATTCAATGAGGGAAGTGAGTTTGTTTCATGTCTTTTTATTCTCAAGGTTCAGTGAACTACAAGTTCAAGATGAGTTATCAGGGTGATCTGGAAGTTCCCAAACTGATATATTTCTTGTACTTGTATAATTATTTTTTGAGCACAAGTCCAAGACTTCACATCCAACCCTATCTTATTGGATTCAACACGTGGTTCTAGCCACATATTGGATGGACTTGAGAAGGAAGGCATGATGCAAATTAGGAGACCAGAATGGATCTGCAGTTTTTCATTTTGACCTTTCATCCACCAAATGATTTTCCCCTCTTTCCTGAGGAACAGAGGTAATATGAGCAATGAGACACACCTAAACTCAGGTGGATTTCCTTCTTATGGAGGACCTGAAGTGAGCAGCCACAGAGAGTCTTGAGATCCTGGTGAGTTTGGCCAAGGCCTCCCACACTTCCCGGTTCCTTAGGCAGTATATGATAGGGTTGATGAGTGGTGTCACCACTGAGTAGATTATAGACACCAGCTTGTTAAAGTCAAAGGTGCTGATGGCCCGGGGCCGGGCATACATAAATATAGTAGTAGTATAAAACACAGTGACCACTACCAAGTGGGAGGCACAAGTAGAGAAAGCTTTGTGGCGGCCTGTCCCAGATGGAATCCTAATGACAGTAGCCAGGATACAGATGTAGGAGAATGCTGTCACAAATAGGGAAGTCATGAGCACAGCCAGAGCTGCTACAAAGTCCAGAGTCTCTATAGCTTCTGTGTTTGAGCACGAGAGCTTCAACAGTGGAGAGATGTCACAGAAGAAATGGTTGAGTACATTGGGGCCACAGAAGCTCAGTTGGGAGATGAGTACAATTGACACAAAAGAAGCAAGGAAGCCACTCAGCCAGGCACTTAGGGCCAAACCCAAGCAGAGAGTTGGGTTCATGAGTGCTGGGTAGCGCAGAGGGAGACAGATGGCCAAATATCGGTCATAGGCCATGGCTGCCAGGAGGAAGCACTCAGAAGAGGCAAAGGAGAGAAAGAAAAAGAGTTGTGTGAAACATCCAGCAAAGGAGATGGTCTTCTTCTTAGTCAGGAAGTTTTCCAACATCTTGGGGATGGTGACTGAGGTGTAGAGGGCCTCTAGTACTGCTAGATTAGCCAGGAAGAAGTACATGGGAGTGTGGAGTTGCCGGTTGGCCCAGACAATTATAATAATGACCACATTCTCTATAAGGGTCATCACGTAGATGATACAGAACACCAGAAACAGCAGAGTTTGTAGGTGACTAAGGCTTGGGAAACCCAGTAAGACAAATTCTTTCACAGAGAAGGTACCATTAGTATCTTTCATATTCTTTTATTTTATATAGGTGGGTGATTGCTGAATGATAGATTTAAAGAAAAATGGACAAATGGTTATTATAGGGAGTATGGTGGAAAGTAATTTTCTATCTCCAGTGAGATGGTCACAGGGAGTGGGCATGGACTGAAGTTATAGGGAGAAGCGTTTAGTCTAGACATCAGAATGAACTTCTTGACAAGAAGAGTATCTACAACTCTAGATGGTGTATTGAACTAGGCACATTAAGGAAATATTTTTTGTTGGACATATTGAAAACTGAGGCGATACCACCTTGAACCAGAAATAAGATTGGATACCTTCTGAGGGCTTCTGATGCACACCAGTATGGTAGAAAGAGAACTGTATTAGGAGTCAAAGGTCCAGTTACTTATTTGGGCGCACAGGAGAATGTAAACAACTTTAGAGCAGCAACTGCTCTGCCTTTATACTCCCATCATATAACATACGATGTCTTCAATATGGTAGATGCTTAATAAATGTTGAATTGAATTGAACTCAATCCACCACTAAGTAGCTGAGTGATCTTGGCCAAATCACTTTGCTCTCTCAGAACCTCACTTTCCTAATTTGTATAATGAGAAGTATTAAAAATTGTCCTAATAACTTCAATCGAGGTGGCAAGTATGAAAATGCTTTTAAAAATGTGAAGCATTAGATGTATTATTACTACTGTGATTTTTTAACTCTCTATTTCAAGGGTTCTTAACCTTTTTTGGTATTAGGACCACTTTTGATAGTTTGACAAAACCTACTGATTCCTTTTCAGAATCATATTTTTAAATGTACAGAATAAAATATATAGGATTACAAAAGGAACTAATTATAAGATAAACTTCAATTTTAATCTACTTAAGCTTAAAATTTAACTATAGCTTAAAATAAAGACTTTACACTAAGACTTTTGGGACACATCATATTGAAATACAGTTATCAAAATACTTAGGTAGGGCTAAGAAACTCTACTTTCTAGTCTATTCAGAAAAAGAGGAGATAGTCAAGAATTTAATGTGAATCTCATTTCAATGCTTGGATGTTAATGTTGGAAGAAAGGTTTACACAAAATTAGCTTTTTAAAGAATGCCCAGTTAGGGAATATGAATAATATGACCACCAGCACCATAAGCAATTTTATCAGCGTTCACTATCTCCTAACCTTCTTGTTTTATCCAGGGAAGTACAAATTGTTTCCCATTCCTCGACTTCAGAGTTGTATCACATTTCCCAAGTGGACAGAGTCCACCTTAACTCCAACCAAATGCATTCAGTCCCAATTTCAACAGGGACAGGACCATTATATCCAATCTCATTGAGTAGTCACAACATATAATCCCACAGCTGCCATCTAGAATTATTGAACACATATGCACATAACCTCTCACCTTCAAGCCTCATTACCCAGGAAACTCAGTTCAGTGAAGAATTATTAAGAACTTAAGTTCAAAGGCTTTTGTGATATTTGGGGGATAAAAGGACAAAAAATAGAATAGTTCCTTCTTTGAAGGAGCTAGTGGTCTTGTGGGAATAGAGATAGGAGCTAGCAATGTCACAGATAAGTAAACACAAGATAATTTGGGGAGAAAGAGAACATTACCAGCTTGGAAAATTAGGGAAGAAAGACCACAGAGGTGATGACAGAACAGATGACCTGACCTGAGATTTGAAGGGAGAAAAGGATCCTGAGAGTCAGAGATTGGGAGGAAGTGAATTCCAGGTAGCTGGGATGACATGAGTAAATGCTTGGAGGTATAATGCTTGGAATATCAACTTTGTAGAACAGCTGGTGGCAAAGTTTGTCTGGAAGTGGTATAAATGGAAGTAATAGGAGGTAAGGTTAGGAAGATAGGTGGGAGACAGATTGTAGAAGTCCTTAAATGTGAGGCTGGGGAATTTGTGTCATTGAGACAATACAGAATTATTTAAGGCTTTTGAGGAGGGGAATAAAATGATCAACTCTGTACTTTAGAGAGATTATTTTCATAGATGTGTAGAGGATGGATTGGAAGAGGGAGGGAGACTGGATACAGACATTCTGAATTTTGAAAATATGCTTTCCTCCAATCCAGGGTGCACATACAATCATGGCTAACTTTCTTCTCTTTATCACACATTCTAGAAGGGAGTAGCCACTTCTCTCCACAACCTGTACCAAGGTTTCCATCATTTCCACCCCAGAAACCAGCTCCTCCCTTTTAGTGAGACTCAGATTCAATACATACTTTCCCCTTTGTCCATTCTCCTATCATTTGAAAGATGAAATTATTGTTAAGGCATGTCAAAAAATTATTTTGCTGCTCTGTTTTTGGGTGAAAGGCTCAGTAGATATCTGGATAATCAAAGTCTCCTATCACTACTAGTTTTGTACCTCTATGCTAGACTTATTATTTGTTTCTTGAGGTTCTCATTTGTTTCCTCCTTCTGTCCAGGTGCTCTGTAGTATACTTTGATGACAAAATCCTTTCTTTCTCCCTCCATTGATCTTCAAATGCTCTCCAAACTGCTGGTCATCATGATTTTAATTTTTTCTAACACAAATATACTTTTTTAAGATGCAATATTCTGAAGTCCCATTATTTATCCAGTTTCTTTTGAATGATACTTAGTCATCAAGAATTATATTCTAGTTACAAGTTTTATCCCATCAAGTCTCAGTAATATCTATGGGACTAACTTTGCCTCCTTGCATCAAGGCTTCTAGTTTTATTTCCTTGTAGCCTAAATTCCACTTGTATATAGACATATGAGGGTATGGGTTTTACAATGGCTTCTTTTCTAGGATTTTGTCCCCTTGAGGTATTTCAAGTGCTACTCTTCTTCCTCCATTGCAACTTCTCTCTATAGTTTTCTAGTTTTGTGGATACATACATACACCCTTTATATGTTAGGTTTGTAAGACCTCTGGTAAATACAGCCTTACTAGACTTTGTTAGGTATATTCCTTCCTTGGCTAGGAGCCCAACATCTCTATATTTTAAGCTGTTCAGAAACCCAAATCCTATGCACAGACATCTTCTTAATCAACTTTTTGCTTTCCAAAATATTGATCTTTTCATCCCTTTCTTTCAATGAGAAACAGTGGGAAAACACAACCAAGTTCTCTATGGTCTTTATTTTCTCTTCTAGACTTCATACTTTTTGGTAACACTTAAGAACTCAGATCAGTTTAATAAGCCATGAGTCAAGGGATGCTTGATGAAGCATGTTCCTAACAGTGATAAAAGACTTGGAGTGAAGAATGAGACAAATATACTTTTGGACATGGCCAATGTGAAAATTTGTTTTACTTGGTTATGCTAATTTGTTACAAGGTCCTTTCCATTGAGAGGGGGGACAGAAAAGGGAAAGTGGATTTTTGTTCATTAAGAAGAGCAAGTTTAGATAAGTTTCACCAGTATTGTTGTCTATAATTACTTCAAATTTCAACAGAATCTCCTAACTCCTTCCAATAGATTAACTGGGAGAGAGAATAGACTTGGTATTCTGGATCCTGGTAGGCAAAATTAGGGACAGTGAGTGAAAGAGAAAAACTTCAGCTCGATATAAGGAAAAACTTCTTAACACTTGTTCTTTTCTGTAGGTCTTCAAGCAAAACCTGAATGGTCACTTGCCGGGCATGTTGTAGAGAGATTTTTAATCAGATATGGGTTAAACCAGATAGCACTCAAGGTCTCTTCCATCTCTCAGATTCTGAAGTCATGGTAAAATTGTAAAACATTTTAGACATAGCATCATAGAATCATAGAATTGGGCCCTCCTCATTTGAGAGGTAAGGGAAATGAGTCCCATAGAAGCTTAGTAACTTGTTCAAGGTCACACAAGTAAGTAAGCATTATAGTCAGGTTTTGGATTCAGATCCTTTGGTTCCAGATCCAAAGGACCTGGATCGAAATCATATAACACTACACTGCCATCTAGTCCAAAAACATGTTTTAAGATGAGAGAGATGAAGATCTAGAGAGGGGAAGCTCCTTACTCATCTGAAATTGTAGCTTTGATCTAGGTTAGAGTAGGACCCTCAGAGGTGTGAGCGGTCTGAGGAGATATTGGTTTTTTCTGTGAAGCTATTCTCTGGGCATAGTCAAGGATGGATGGTGGAGGAAAAATATAATGATAAAAACATACCCTTAGGGAAGAAGCTAGTACTTACAGGGGCTTGATATCTCACAGGACTTCTGTTTAGGGGCTATAAGATTTAGTCTTTCCAGGGAAATGCTGTTTGCTGCTTAGGTAGTCCATTTATTTCTCAGTACTTCAGCTTACTGAGTTAAAAAACTGGGTAACAAAGCTAAAGATTTGTAAGAAAAAAGGTAGGGTACATTACTAATTATCTTTTCAAAGAGAAAAAGATATATTATGAATAGAGGATATCTATAGTTAAGCCACAAATATTCTTGTATCTGTGTTTTAACTTCATCTTATATTTATTTTTCAATCTTCCCCATTTCTTAGTCTACTTTTTAATTAAAGTATGATTAGAAATTCAAGAAATATGTCCAAATAAGTTTGCAAGGGGCATGAATAATTGACTACCCATATAATGAATTGTGGTTTGATGATCAACTAATTGTAGGAAATAGCCAACTCTTTGGAAATATAACATGCAATTTAATATTGGGAATTTGTGAAGATGAGACAGGATGGCACATACCTGAAGCCAGAGAAGTTAAGGCTGAGCTCATGGAGTTCTGAGCTGCAGTAGGGCTATGCCAATCGAAGGTCCACACTAAGTCTGGAGCCAATATGGTAAGCCTCCTTGAGAGGGGCCAGGGATTTCCTGATGTGGGAACTGGCAAGGGCTGGAGACAGAGTAGATCCAAGCTTCTCTGTTGAAAAGAAGTAGAATCAGCTTGTGAGTAGCGCCTCAACATCCAGCCTGGGAGAGATGGGGAGAATCATCTTTAAAAAATAGATGTGGCCAGATGTCAAATGACAGGCAGAATGGTAGAGTGGAGAAAGAGCATTACATCGAAAGAGAGAGCAGTCTTGGAGACTACTACCAGCCAGGGTCCTAATGAGCTTGGGCTAACTATTTTCCTCTTGGGATGTCAGTGTTCTCTGCAAAGGGAAGCAGTTAAATTAGATTATCTTCGAGGTCTCCAGGTCCAATGCTTGTGGCACTATACCATGCTCCAGATAATAAGGTCTTTTTAGGAAGTCAATCACCTTTGGACTTATCTTCTGTTCAATTCTACTCCACAAGAAACAACATCATAAAAAGTATACTGTAGTCTGTTTTTCAAATGGAGGAGTGAAGACAGGTAGTTGAAATGGCTGGCTCAGTGGTTGGAACCTGGATTAAAATACACCTTTGACTTCATGGAGTGAATGAGATGACAACATAGGATGGATTGTATTGAATGGTTTGGTATTATTCTTATATCAAAGGCTCCCAAAGAAGGGGGGGGGGATAGATTTTGTAGAATGTAACTTAAAGATCCTCACTAGTTAGCCTTTTCATCTTCACCACACTCTGAGATTTCATAAAACCATTTACATCGAATTCAGCTTGGAAAATAATTTGAGGCAACAAAATATATCTCATTGAGATATAAGTTTGTTTCCATGAAGTGCAAGTCATAGAGTTAACTCTTACATGACTTGGAAGTTTGTACTAAGTGACCACTGGCCCTTTCAATAACTCTGAAGTTCTTTGAAGGAAAATGGGCCAGGGTGGGGGTTGTGGGAAGCATTATGGATGGTCAAGGAAAATTAAAAAAATTGGTACCCAATTTTGAGAGAGCATGAATGGAGAATTATGTAATCAAGCCAAAAGAATCAGGAAGAATGAATATACACTTAATTCATTAGAGTTCATTCTGTAGAAAGTAGGGGTATCTCTGAAGGGTGGAAAGAGTTCATAGAATGATAATCTTAAAAGTGGAAAGGATCCAGGAAGTCATCTAGTTGAGCTACTCATTTTAAAGATGTGGAAACTGAGCCTGAGAGAGGTGTAAAAGACTTGTCCAAGTTCATATAGATAAATGGCAGAGCTGGGACTGGATCTTGGTAAATTTGAACTAGATAAAAGGAAGTATTTAAATGTTAGCTAGTAAATTGAAACTCACCATTTAAACAGTCCTATAAGCTAAAAATATAAATGAATTCCAAACAGATTTGGGAAATAACAACATAAGGAGATTTAGAGACACAGATACATTTCCAACCTTTGAAGCTGAGGTCAGGGAAGATATTCATGCCCTTTCTCAACAGTTTCCTGCTTGTCAGCATCCTAGACTGAATACTTGATCCAATCACTTAGAGGTTTGTCCTCTAGGTCTATCTTCACTCACCTTGAGGTCAAGGACATTCATGGGTGTTTTTGATGTTTCTGACTTGTGCTTTCTGAGCAGACTACATGATATCTGTGATTTACCTGGTCATGATTCGCAATCAAGAATTTTTCTCCACTATTCATAGATTTTCCAAGATGATGCTATTATATCTTAATGCAAACTGGATTCCTTCAGCCAAGGAAAGCACTAGGCTTCTGGTCATGTCCCTGTCCAAGGATCATTGGCAAAAGCATTCAGCCTCATTATTAATTCTTTTTTCTTTCTTGTCTCTGCAAAGAATTCTTATTGAGTTCATTAATGTTCTCTTTCCCTACTAACCTCTCTTGGAACCTGAGGGACTAAGATCCCAAAACTTCTCTAGGGTAAGGCTCTCAGAGCAAATTGTGTCTTTGTTACTATGAGAGCCACAGGGGAAGAGACCTGAATAAGCTAAGTCCTCAAATTCCATCCACTTTTGCCTCTCCTCACTTTTTGGGTTAATAAATAGTGTTGAAAAGGGCTCAAATCATATTTTGTGTAGACTTGGGAGCTATTATTCAGAAAGTCCTTTGGCAATTAGGACACTGACTAAGGGGATCTGAACCTTTGGGAGGAACTCCTAGAAAAATGTGTTATCTCTTGGGTCCTCAGGAAAGGAGTGAGTGGGCAAAGACTAAGGAAGATACTTGCTTTAATTCATTCAGCATTTTCTTCAGTGAATGCTGCTAAATGTGTTGGGATGAAAGAGGAAACTTAATCAGTAGCCAAGTGGTGGTACCATCTAGTTTTATTAATAATGGAAACTAACTACTGAACTTGGGAATGATATGCCCTTATAGACTTTAGAAGCCAATAAGGCAGTTGGTCATTATTAGGCAACTATTAGGTGCTACGTACCTCAAATTACCACACAGACTATGTAGCCCAACTCGTATCTATCTTTCCAGCTGTATGATGCAGACTGGCCATCAGATATCTTCCTTAACAGGTTTTTTTGGAAGGGAGGAAGGAGTAGGAAAACAAGGATTTGTTGAATACCAATTATATTCTAGGCACTATGATAATTATTGAGTTACAAATATTATCTCATTTGATCTTCGTAACAACCCTGTGAGGCAGGTGCTATTACGATCTCCATTTTACATTATATTTGGACCAATTTCTTTCCAGTGGTTGGGTATTATATTAAGGAAGTTGTGTAACTTCTCAGGACTTAATGCAGTTATTGGAATGTTGCTTGAGAATAAGAGAATTTGGGAAGCATCAGTTTTGATAGAGAATCTTATTCTAGTTTTGAATTGAATTGAGGGTTCCTTCTCAAGCAATTTGAATGTCAACAGCTATGCCACATCCACTGGAGCACTGTACAAACGTTCTGATGATGCCAGTGTCCTTTTCTCTCCAATGTATTTATAACTTCATCAAGGGGGAATGTGATCAACATTCATTCAACACATCAAGAAGTGATGTGTTCATTGTCATGATCATCAGTCTGAGCTTGGGCAAGCAATCAGCAGAATCTCCCCAGTTTCACCAGTAGATGGCACCAGAAGGCTTTTTGCTTTAACAAGTTCAGGAATTTTTCTCTTGTTTGTTGACTGCTAGTCCTAAGAGACACCAGACATGTTACTTTTTCTTGATTAACTATATTCTTCATAAAAGTATCAGCTTTATAAAAAATACAACAAATTCAGGCACAAATTATAATCAAAATAATAAGCAAATGATAAATTCATTTAAACAAATGTGCTACATTCTTAGCACAGGAGAACTAGTAGAAGCCGAGCATCTAAAATCAAAAAGAAAACACTTCCTGCATTCGAAGAACTTTCGTTGGAGAATACAACATGCATGCTGGTAATGAAATACAAAGTGTTTTTAGGAGGGAAGTAATACTAACAACAGTGAGCATCAGGGTAGACTTCACAGAGGAGGCAACAATTAAGCTAAAGCTAAAGAAAGATGAGGATATATGGAGAAAGGAGTGGGTATGAAGAAAGATAGAAATGATAAGACTTGCCAGCTGATTAGATTGATGGGTCAGGGAGAAGGAAGAGTCAGGAATGATTCTGAGGTTATCAATGAATCGTGGTGACTGGGAGGATAGTGGTGTCCTCCAGAGAAACAGAAAATTTTGGAGAACAGGTTTAGTGTAGTATATATAGTCCATTTAAGGCACTTATTTAGGGGCTCTGAGGGACCTTAGGGGCCATTAAGATCAATCCTCTGATTTTAACGTATGAGGAAAGTGAGGCCCAAAGTGGTTATGTGACTTCTCCAGGGTCACACCCTAAGTATGTGAAGTGTGATTTGAATCTAGGTCTTCCTGACTTTAAGTCTAGTGTATTAATTGCAGATAGTTTACAGTGGCTGGTCATAGTAAACTCCTAAGCAATTGCTGATTGACTGATAGCTGATATATGGGTGGAGAAGTCAAGCAGGAAGCTGGAGATTTAGGAGAGGATTTAACAAGAGAGACTATGAACTTAAGAAAAATAGAGAATTTTGATGGGGGACAGGTGAAAGATTTGGAATTTTTTTTTTGGATTGAAACTATGATTTTATCAATATTTAAGTAACTCCTGGTAAGGAAATGCCTTCCTACCGAAGCAGACAGGTATCTGCTCTTTCACTTATCATCTTATTGAATTACCTACAACCTTGGAAAGATAAGTGATTTGCCTAGACTCACAGAGGCAGTGTGTGTCAGAGGGTAGAAGCTAATAAATTTCATTCTGGACATGATTAGTTTAAGATGTCAATGGCACTTCTAGATGAAAAATTCCAGAAGGAAGCTGGAGATGCAGTACTATAGTTTAGGAGTGATTCTGAATCTGTAGATTGGGTTGTCATCTTCAATAGTAGTTTTATCCTTCAAAAGGTAGAAGAGATAAGGAGAACTGATCTGCTGCCCCTGATTCTGGCAAGCAAGTGGGAGCTATTGCTCAAATCAAAATGATGAGGACTGTGAAAGTGAAATAAGTTGACATATATCCCAGATTTTAGGAAAGCAGGTTTCAAAGTTTCCAGAAAATGAATGTAAAGGATCCCATGGTTTAAAATTCTAGAAGTAAAGTCAACTCTAGAGTGATGGGAAGCTCTGAAGAATGAAATCATGCTGGTGCATGCCTGTAATTGAGTTGTGAATTTTTGGCTGCAGTAGAGCTAATGCTCTCTGTGTATCTGCCCCAAGCATAACAGAAATATGATGAACTACTGAGACTGAGAGGCCCCCAGGCTATCTAAGGAGGGGTGAACCAGATCAGAAATGGAGCAGGCTTAAACTTCCATGCTGATCAAGGGTAGGATTGATGTTGTTTCAACCTGGATGAGATAGGGAGACCCAGTCTTAAAAATCAAACAATCCCTCAAAAAATGATTACAACAGCAGCAACAACAAATAAAGAATGGAATTGCAAAGGTACAAAGAGAAATAATTATAATGAGAAAGAAAAGTGGATTTTCCCAAGGAAATTGATGTAGATGTACAAGGAAATTGTGAATCAAATTAGATTTCTAATATATAATGTATGAATGGAAATGCGAATAACAGGATGTGTACAAAAGCCTGGAGAGATTGTATAAAAATGTATTGGAAACACTAGAGAGGAAGGAAAGCAACAAAAATGTGGGATTTTATTTCACTTGGAGAAAAGAGAAAGATCAAAGAAGAAATAGGATTAATGTTTGTTTGGCTGTATGAAAAAACGCTAACTAAGGACTAAGAGAAAGAAGAATTTCTCATTTTTTATTTTGCTTTTGTTTTTGAAGGGGAAAATAAGGAGCATTAAAAGCAGGAACATATTAGTATAGAAAAGAGTAAGGGGCAAGGGAAACTTATTTTTCACAATGGAGGTGTGTGAAAAGAACAACATATAAACATCATGGGGGCACTGTGGGAATGAACATCAAATGTAAATCTCATTCTTTTCTGAATGGATAAAGGAAGGTTGAACAGAAACAGTTTGGTATAGAAACACATCAAACTCAACAGGAAATAAACAGCAATGGGGAAGGAACAAAGGAAAAAGATAACATAGAAAGGCACTAGTCAAATGGAAAACAAACTTTCTAATGCTGAAGGAGGGATTAAAAAGGGGAAAAAGAAAAGCAAAGAACCCAGGGTACTTATTGGGCTAATTATTTTTCCTCTTGGGATGTCAGTGTTCTCTGCAAAAGGAAGCAGTTAAATTAGATTATCTTTGAGATCTATGGAATACCTTAGATTTGCTCCTAGACAGTTGGTGAATGACTGATGAATTGTGAAATGTGAATGTAATAGAATACAATTGTGCTATAAGAAATTGTGAAAGAGACAATTTCAGAAAATCCTACATGGTATGAACTGATGCTCACTGATCTCTGAAGTGAGCAGAAACAGAGGAACAAATTAGACAAGAGCACTGTAAAGAAAACAACTGTGAAAGATCTTAGAAATCTCATCAAAGCCATGATCAGTCTCGCTTTAGAGGATCTTTGATGAGTCATGCTACCCACTTTCTGGCAGAGAAGTGATGGAGAGAATGTGCAGAAAAATTTTTGGCCATGGCAACTGTTAGGATTCATTTTTTAAAGGTTTTTTCTTCTTTATTTTTCTCTATTTTTATTTGGGAGGGGATTGTCGGATGATGTTAAAAAAGAGGGTCATTGAAGCATTTTTAAAGATTCACAGAAGTGTATCTAGTTGCTAGATAGTATGGTGGATAGAGCACCAGGCCTGAAGTCAGGAAGTTCAAATCCAGCCTTAGACACTTATTAACTTTATCATCCATGGCAAGTCTCTTAAACCTCTCTTTGTCTTTCCTCAATTGTAAAATGGGGATAATGATAACACCTACCTCCCAGGGTTCTTATGAGGATCAAATAAAATAATACTTGTAAAACATGGCTTGCCACATAGTAGGTGATTTATAAATGCTAGTTAATATTATTATAACAGAAGGAAGTTCATAAAGAAGCACAGATAAGCTGAACTGACTCAAATGTAATGTAGAATTTGTAAGCTTTTTAAAGAAAAGCAAGTAATGGACTTCTGGATCACATGACAAACCAGGTGGAGGACTAGAAATTTATTCTGATTCCTACAACCTCTCATACTTTTCCAAAATAGAATTTATGTGCCAAAGTTAAAGTAACTGCAGCTGTTTCCATGGTCTAGGACACCTGGAATTTAAAAAAAAATATGAACTGACTCCTACTCAGAGCTCACTCAGCAGTCTCTCTTTCGCTTTCCTACCTACTAGTTCCTACCAGCAGTGAGACTATCCTAACTGACCCAAGGATCTAATAACATAAGCTTCCAACAAAACCCAGCCTAGCACCATAGTCTCTCCTTTTTCATTCCAGTGTCCTAGAGATTCCTGCTTCAGGCTGTGGAAGTTAAGCTCTTATTGACAACACCATGACAGCAGTATTCTGTACTTTAAAAGATATCTGCAGGAGAGCAGAGAAACTGAGGGAAAGGGCCAGGAGATGTATAGGGGTCTTGAAGCAGAACTACCCCGCCCCTCTTCCTGGATCCTCAGAGATCCAAACTTTAAATGGCAGAAATTACCCTGGGCATGGTAGAACCAAAGTGGCAGTGCTCTTAACTGCTGAACTAGAGAACAGAAAAATAAAGGAAATAGGACAGCACATTGTCTGCATGTGTGTGCATGCGCACGTGTGCATGCATGTGTGTGTGTGTGTGAGAGAGAGCGAGAGAGAGAGAGAGAGAGAGAGAAAGAGGGAGACAGAGAGAGTGAGAGAAAGAGAGAGAGAGCAGTGTGAGGTACTTCACTAAGCCTGAGGGAAAAAGCCCAACATCTTGTTGGGTCTAGTTCTGTTCCCCCAAAAGTTACTTGGGGAAGAAACCTAGGCCTGTGAACTATGAATTGATCAGTAGAGGAGGAGGCTGAGACTCTTTGAGATCCAGTTCACAGGAAAACCACCATAAGAAGGGAGAGATTTAGTAAGTGAACAATAAGAGAAAATAAAAAAAGGGGAGGGGAAAGAAAACATTAACAGCAGAAGGCAATATGATCTCTAGATATAGCAAATGAAATTTAATTTGTATGAATAAATAAATACTGCAAAAGAAAATGATCCAACTTGATGAGACAATGGGCCCTGTGGATTTAGAGAAAAATGTGGAGTCACAACATGTTGTTCCTGTGTGGTTTAGTTATATACTTTGTAAATTATATATATATATATACATACACACACACACACAATGTATATCATGTAAAAATTGTGAGCAGAATAGAAAAATTAGAATCCTCATTTGGTAAACTTTACCAAAGAAACAAAAAAGAACAATATACCAGAAATGAAAATGCACAAAAATAAAGGACAATCTGACCATAACATTATTTAAAACATGCTCAATATTCAAGCAAAATACACAGGATGTGTAGAGACAACCTAAGGTTCATAGATCTCTCTAAAGAACATGACAAGGAAAACAAAACAACTTTAGCATTATAATTAAGGAAATAATACCAGAGAACTGTCTGGAACTTCTGAATATGGAAAATGAAATACCAGTGGAACTAATTCATGGATTATCTCTAGAAAAAAAAACCCAAGACTTCTAACTCCAAGACACATAGTGGTTAAATTTAACAATTCATAAAAAGGAATTTTTATGAGAGAATCATGGTTTCATATACAATCTTCTTTTTGTTTTCTGCTGTGTGTACTGAAATATTCTTTTTTTTGGGGGGGGGTGGTAATGTTAAAAAAAATACAACCAGTAGTACCAGGTGGTTAGTACTGGATGCTAAACTCATTTTAATTTTCTGGTTCCCCTTTCAAAGTCTTTCCCCCAAAAGGAACAATATAACTTCCCCTAGCCCCACTAATTTATCAAATCAGTAAGAGGGACAAGAACAAGAATAGATCATCTTCATCTCCTTTTAATTCAATTAGCTTTAATCACAGGGGAAGCTAGATGGTATGGTAATGAGTTGCTTAGATTAGAATCAGAAAGACCTGAGTTCAAATCCAGTCATGTAACCCTGGACAAATCACTTAATCTCTCTCAGCCTCAATTTTCTCCTTTTTAAAAAAGTAGATAATGGTACCCACCTCACAGAGTTGTCATGAGGATATATATATATATATATATATATATATATATATATATATATATATATATATATATATATATATATAACACACATAAAAGACTGCAAACCTTAAAAGGCTAAAAGATCCTATCATCATCATCATTATCATCATCATCATCAGCACTACCACCACCATCATCATCAGACAATGAGTATTGGTATAATAAGTCAGTTTTCAGTCAATCCAACCATGTCAAACAATTTATCCTTTCTTCTTTTATATACATTCTCTAGATATTCCTATCTGAATTATCAAACAATATGACTTGCACAGTTATAAAAATTAGTAACAACAACATGTTTATAGCGCTTTTGGTTTTACAGATTATTTTATATATATTATCTCACCTCATTCTCACAACAACCCTGTTAAGTAGGTGCTATTATTATCTCCATTTTACAAATAAGGAAACTGAACCACAGGGAGGTTAAGTGACTTGCCCAGGACCACATAGCTAGTAATTGAGTCTGGATTCAAACTCAGGTCTTCTTGATTCCAAGTCCAGTACTCTATGCATTCCTTCACCTTACTCCTTTCTCCCAAGCAGGAATACAGTTTCCCTTTCTGTAATGAATCTCTCTTCTTCATATGGCAGGGCTCAATACTGTGCAGAGCCTAACTATAAAGTACATGGCTTGTGATCTTTTGTTTGCAAAACTTGTGTAAATCTCAGTGATTATAATCTCCTATTTCCTCATGTGGTTGAAGAAAGTCTGGTTTGAAGCCAACAGTTTCTTGGTCACACTTGGACTGGCCTGATGGGAGAGTTTGGTTTGTATTTGCAGGTGGTCTTTGCAGGCTGGGCCTGCAAAGAAGTTGTCATTGAACAATCTCAGGAAAGCAGGGTTCTTGGATTAGTGATCTTCCTTTGCTTCCCACTTTACTTTGCATTTACTTTGATTATATTTTGTATCTAGTGCTATACATGCTATTTTCCCCCTATAGAAGGTAAACTTCTTCAGGTCAAGGGTGGTTTCATTTTTGTCTTTAAAGTCTAGCACAGGGCTGGACACATGGTAAGTGCTTTAAAAGGACTTGTTGAATTGGATCAACTTGGGGGATATACCAGGGTCTCTTCTCTGTCCCTATCCAGGAGAGTACAACAGAGATCACCTCAAGGCTTCTGGGGGATGTAGCTTCTTTGTGAAAGGCCTGTCTTCCATCTGTGCAGGAATGCTGGAGAGTTGGAAGGAAATTGTGTTTCCACAAAAGTTTTCCAAGCCTTTACCAAGTCTCTGGGTCAGCTTCGGAATTGGCTTTTGACTAAAGGTGCAGCACAGATATTACAAGAGAAAGTACTGTTATAACTGCACAAGGGATAAGATGTGCTGCCCATGGATATGGAGGATGAGTCCATGGTGAAAAGTGTTCATTTCTTATCTGGCATCAAGAATAGAATAAGTGAGGGGGGATAGGGTGGAGAGGCAGGAGCACTGGAGTCAGAATTCTTAATTTCAAGTCTTAACTCTTCCACTCAGAAGCATCATCTTTAATGAGTTCAAATCTAGTCTCAGACGCTTCCTAGCTGTGTATCCTTGGGCAAGTCACTTAACCCTGTTTGCCTTAGTTTCTTCATCTCCAAAATGAGCTGGAGAAGAAAATGGCAAACCACTCTAGGATCTTTGCCAACAAAATCCCAAATGGGGTCGTGAAGAGTTGGACTGCACTGAAACCACTGAACAGCAGTAGTTCTTCCCCTTTCTCAACAACCTTTGGTGGGTCTCTTTATCTCTACAAAGCTTAGTTTTCTAAATCTTTTAAAGTAGAGATAACATTTTTTTAATGCTATCTGTCTCACAGAATTTTTGTAATAAAAGACCAAATGAAATAAAACAAAGGATAATAATGATCAACATTTCTGTAGCACTTAAAGGTTTACAAAACTCTTTTCATGTATTATCATTATATCCTCACAAAAGCCTTGTTATACTATTATTATCCCCATTTTACTTCTGAGTAAACTGAAGTTCAGAGAGTGGCTAAACAGTTTCTTCTGAGTCATACACCTGGTAGGTATCTGAAACAAGTTTTGAACCCTGGATTTCGTGACCCTACCTATAGCACTTAAAAAAGTTAATTTATTTTTTGTTTTCAATATTCAGTTCCACAAGATTTTGAGTTTCAAATTTTCTCCCCTTCTCTCTCCTCTGCCCACCCCAAGACAACCTTCATTCTGATTATCACTTCCCCCAATCTTCCCTCCCTTATATCACACCCCTCCTTTTTCTTATCCCCATCCCTTCTATTTTTTTGTAGGGCAAGATCCATTTCTATACCTCATTGCCTATATATCTTATTTCCCAGTTACATGTGAAAACAATTTTTAACATTCATTTTTAAAACTTTTAGTTCCAACTTCTCTCTTTTCCTCATTCCCCACCCATTCCCACTGAGAAGGTAAATAATTCAATATAGGTTATACATATGTAATAGTTTTGCAAAATACTTCCATAACAGTCATATTGTGAAAGACTAACTATATTTCTCTCCATCCTATCCTTCCCCTCCCCATTTATTCTATTCTCTCTTTTGACCCTATCCCTCCTCAAAAGTGTTTACTTCTAATTACCCCCTCCTCACATTTCCCCTCCCTTCTATCATCCTTCCCAACCCCACCCTCACTTATTCCCTTTCCTCCTACTTTACTGTAGTGTAAGATGGATCTTTCATACCAAATTGAGTGTGCATGTTATTCCCTCATTAAGCCAAATGTGATGAGAGTAAGATTCACTCTTTTCCTCTCACCTTCCCCCTCTTCCCCTCTATTGAAAAAGCTTTTCCTTTCCTCTTTTATGTGAGAGATAATTTGCCCTATTACATTTCTCCCTTTCTCCTCCCAATATATTCCTCTCTCACCCCTTAATTTTATTTTTTAAAAATATCATCCCCATTCAACTAACACTGTGCCCTCTGTCTATATGTACATAATCCCTTCAACTACCTTAATACTGAGGAGAAATCTCAAGACTTACAAATATGATCTTTCTATGTAAGAATGTAAACAGTTCAGCTTTAGTAAGTCCTTTATGATTTCTCTTTTCTGTTTACCTTTTCATGTTTCTCTTGATTCTTGTATTTGAAAGTCAAAATTTTCTATTCAGCTCTGGTCTTTTCAACAAGAATGCTTAGAAGTTCTCTATTTCATTGAAATTTCATTTTTTTCCCCTGAAGTATTATACTCAGTTTTGCTGGGTAGGTGATTCTTGGTTTTAATCCTAGCTCCTTTGACCTCTAGAATATCATATTCCAAGCCCTGAAATCCCTTAATGTAGAAGCTGCTAGATCTTGTGTTATCCTGATGGTATTTCCACAATACTCAAATTGTTTCTTTCTGGCTGCTTGCAATATTTTCTCCTTGATCTGGGAACTCTGGAATTTGGTTACAATATTTCTAGAAGTGTTTTATTTTTGGGATCTCTTTTGTGGGATGATTAATGGATTCTTTCAATATTGATTTTACCTTCTGGTTCTAGAATATCAGGGCAATTTTCCCTGATAATTTCTTGAAAGATGATGTCTAGACTCTTTTTATGATCATGGCTTTCAGGTTGTCCAACAATTTTAAAATTATTTCTCTTGGATCTATTTTCCAGGTCAGTTATTTTTCCAATGAGAAATTTCACATCATCTGCTATTTTTTCATTCCTTTGGTTTTGTTTTGTAATTTCTTGATTTTTTATAAAATCATTAGCTTCTATGTGCTCCATTCTAATCTTTAAGGAATTATTTTCTTCAGTCAGCTTTTGGACCTCCTTTTCCATTTGGCCAATTTTGCTTTTCAGGGCATTCCTCTCCTCGTTGGCTTTTTGGATCTTTTTTGCCATTTGGGTTAGTCTATTTTTTAAAGTGTTATTTTCTTCAGCATTTTTTGGGGTCTCCTTTAGCAAGCAGTTGACTCATTTTTCATGATTTTCTTGCATCACTCTCATTTCTCTTCCCAATTTTTGCTCTATTTCTCTTACTTGATTTTCAAAATATTTTTTGAGCTCTTCCATGGCCTGAGACCAATTCATATTTTTTCTTGGAGGCTTTAGATGTAGGAGCTTTGACTTTGCTGTCTTCTCTTTATGTATTTTGATCTTCCTTGTCACCAAAGTAGGATTCTATAGTATGATTCTTTTTCCAGTTTTTGCTAATTTCTCCAGCTATTTACTTGACTTTTGAGCTCTTTGTCGAGGTAGTTCTCTGCTTCCAGTGGGAGTAGGGGCTATACCATTAGCTGCTTGATTTCCCCCACAATTTGTGGGCCTACAGCTCCAGAAACAGTTGATGCTGCTGCCCCTGCTGCTGCTGTGGCTGCCGCAGGTTCCTCTGTCCCCTCTGCTGCCCTGGGGCTGGGGCTGAACCACTCTACTCTCTCACATAAGTCCCAGAGGTTTTTTCCACTGACCTTCTAATTTGTCCTTAGCATTTTGTGATCATGAAGTCGAAACCACCCCAGGTGCTAGAGATTCAGTCCCCCTGAGGCTTGCTCAGGTCCTGTCCATGCCAGTGTGGCCCACACTGGACTGCTCTCTTCTCCCAGACTGGCATGATAGAAGTTTCTTGTTGACATTCCAGGTTATTTTGGGCTGGAGATTGGCTTCACTCTATCATTCTGTGTGTTCTGCAGCTCCAGAATTGACTTAGAATCATTTTTTACAGGTATTTGAGTGGGTTTGGGGGGAGAGCTCTAGCAAGTCCATGCTGTTACTCCACCATCTTGGCTCTGCCCTTTTACATCTCTAAAACTTTCTCTACTTTATTACATTTTCTCATTAGCAATGAATGGCTCTAAAGCTCCGGATTTTGATCAGGAAAGCAACTTGTAATAGTATCAATAGTATGGGAAGCTTCTTACCAAGAAAGGGCGAGACTGTGATGTTGTTCTAGATCTGTACCTTCATCTATGTATGGACCTCTCTGTGTAGAAACTAACTGCACTCCTCTGATGCAGGTGATAATTTATTATCTCTGAATGTACTCTGGGACACCGAGACATTGAGTGATTTACACAAGGTTACAAGAGCATTATGTGTCAGAGACTTGAACCCAGGTCTTCTTGACTCCAAGGGTGGCCCTCTTTCTACCATGTTATACTTCTTGGTTAGCTTATTTCAGAGAAGGGACATAAAGCATTGCATTGTATTGGACCATAGTGCAATATAGGATCATAGATTTGGAGTAGGAAGGTGAACTTAAGGGGCGCCCAGACCAACCTCCTCATTTTATAGATGAAGAAACTGAGGTGAGAGAGATTAAGAATTGGGTTGAATATAGATCATGGACTTCCTTGAATGTGAGTATCACTCCTAAGATGTGGTCTCATTGACATTTCTTCAGTGTATATATACATATACATTGAAGAATAATTATACTTTTTCTATTAATGTATTTACTGTAAAAAGTTTTAATTTTTTTGATTTGTCAGTCAGTCAATAAGCATTATTAAGTACTTACTGTGTGCCTGGCTCTGTGCTAAGTGCTGGGGATAGAAAGAAAGACAAAAACATGATCCATGTCTTCAAAGAGCTTATATTCAAATCAAATAAAATATTTCATCTGTCTATCCATCCATCTATTCATCTATTTATCCATCCATCCATCCATCCATCCATCCATCCATCCATCCATCCATCCATCCATCCATCCATCTATCTATCTATCTATCTATCTATCTATCTATCTATCTATCTATCTATCTATCTATCTATCTATCTATCATCTACCTGTTTATCATCCTTGTTGTCTGATTTCTGTTGTAATTCTTTTCCTAACTAGGTGCACAATTATTCACACCATTCTGCCAGGTCTGGGGAAAATATTATATATATGTATATATATGTATATATATATATATACACACACACTTCTTTCTCTACATATACACACATATATAGACAATAATAGCTGACAGAGGTTGATTGTCATACCTTATACTTTGAACTTTACAAAGTGCTTTACATATATTGACCCACTAGGTTCTCATGATACCCTGCCCTGTGAGGTTGGCATTAGAGGTTGAGTGGCTTGTCCAGGATCACACAGGTAGTAAGCATCAAAGATGGCATTGAATGTGAGATAGTTCTTTGGATATAGGTCAAGAACTTTTTCTATTACATCATATTGCCCCTCAATATGTTAATAGAACAATTTCCATCATCATCATCATTATCACCATCATCATCATCACCATCATCATTACCGTTGCCATCATCATCATCATCATCATCATCTCATCCTCATCAGGAGACAGATATACCTTGGCTTAACATAATTACAGGACATGATCCCACATTGTCAGTAACTTTATGAAAGGGGACATCCTTGGAGACATGGACAGCTATAAAGATGGGCATCTGTGGCTTCAGACTTCAAAAGAAGCTTTTCCCCTAAAGGCATGACAAAGGGGTCATTGCTTAGCACAGTTTCTGGCACATAGTAGCCACTTAATAAATGTTTATTGATAGATTTCTTTGTTGTGACTCAACCCACTCTTTAATTCATCTCAGTGAGTCATGGTGTTTAACCCCCTTCTCTTCTCCTATCTTTGGGTGGGCAACCTGGCTCTTCACACTCAACTTCTAAGGCTCCATATTCTGAACTTTGCCATTAAGAAAACGTTTTAGTCTTTCAGGCTACCTGGGAATAACTCAGTATCCTTTCAACTCCCCTTGGAATTCATATTTTCAATGATTACTTTTAACTCCAGTTGGAGAATGAACCCTTCAATGGAAGTAATCTTTTTTCCTGTCCCAGAAGTGTGATTAAGAAGATGGCAAGAGGGGGTCTTGGGAGGCTGAGCCCTATTATCTAGAGAGATTGTCTCAGGCAGTGATGCGGGAGGCCCCTGAGTTCTTGGTTTGCTAACAAGTCAAATGCTTCGAGCCTCTTGTTGCTCATTAGTCTCAGTGACAAGTCATTCAGATATTTCTTTTGGGAAAAGGGTAAATGGACTAACCCAGAGCACTTCATTAACTGCAAAGTGAGTTGGATAGGACTTGACAAAACTTTGTTCTGGAACTTTGTCTGAATCTGCTAATTAATCAAAGTTTTTGCGAAGCCTCTGAAGAGCCAATTTATTTCAAATAAGCAATTAAATCTTCCTTTGTGGTACTGTACTGGGGATGGATCACCTATGGTGCTGAAAGTATCCAAGCAGTTGTAGATGGATTTTTAACAATGAATCTCCTTTACTGATGTACAATAATTTTAAA
Source organism: Notamacropus eugenii (assembly GCF_028372415.1). Lineage (NCBI taxonomy): Eukaryota > Metazoa > Chordata > Mammalia > Diprotodontia > Macropodidae > Notamacropus > Notamacropus eugenii. Next base: position 247,925,329 of record NC_092872.1, on the reverse strand, counting down.
TATAGTATATGTGCGACATGAGATTAACTTGAGAAGCTGGAAGGCAAGAGATACTTTGGTAGGGTGTAATAGATTCTGAGAGTTGGAAGGGACCTCAGTGGCCAACCCATAGCTAGCCAGGAATTTCCTTATAATATCCCCTAAGTCCAATCTCAGTGAAGGAATTCCAGTGATGGAACCTCATCAAGTACTCCCTTTCACCTTTGTCCATCTCTAATTGTTAGGGATTTTTCCCTCATGTGGCACCCAAACCTGACCCTCTGCAATTTTGGTCTATTGCTTCTAGTGCTGTCTTCCAGGGCCAGGCAGGATCAATTTGATCCATGTTCAATTAAAGCCTTTTGTATAAGGTATTTTAAGCATTTTGTTCCTTCCAAGGCTTCTCCAGACTAAACGTATGTATTTTCTTTAGTGGTCCCTCTAATATCACATTGTCCAGACCCCTAACAATCTGAGTCACCTTACTCTGTGTATTTGGTAGTCACGGTACTCTTTTAAAAATGGAGTTTGTGCTCTGAAATGAACACAATCCTCCAAATATGGTTTGACCAAAGAAAAATATAGTGGGACTATCACTACCTGCTGCCATTTAAATGCCTTTTCTCTTTTTCATTCTCTGACATTTTTTTTTCCTACTGAGCATCTTCTTTGGACCTCTGACAGGACTCAAGGCCTGCTTAGTTCAGTAGTTTATGGATTCTAAGTGCAGGCAAGGCAAATTAGCCTAGCCCCCTTTCAAAAACCTCATTAGGGAAATCCAACCATTAAATAGTCAGCTTTTTGGCTAAAAAGTTAGGTTAAGAATACAAAAATTCCTGAAACTTAGTATTTAATTCAGTAGAAAGAACTCTGATTTTGGAGTTCTAAGACCCAAGTTTGAATCCTGGTTCTACTGTGTGACTTTAGTAAGTCACTTCCTCATCCTAGGCCTTAGTTTCATTATCTGTAAAATGAGAAATGATGACCAGTGTGGGTCCTTTCTTTTTTATTATTTTTAAAAATTTTCCCCCAATTATACATAAAAACAATTTCAAAATTCTTTTTGTCTCCCAGATTTTGAATTCCAAATTCTCTCCCTTTCTCCTCCCCCGCCCCATTGAGATGGCAAGTAATTTGACATAGGTCATACATGTGTAGTGAGGCAAAATTTCTATGTAATTCATGCTGTGAAATAAAATGGCCAAAATAAATTTAAAAACCAACCCAAACCAAAAACAACTCATTGAGTGTCCTTTCAACTTAAGATCTTTGAAAGTTAATCAAAGTTTGATTGGGTGTTTTCTCCTAACAATTACACCTGAGGTCAGCTTCTTTAAGAAAATTCATGAGGTAAGAAAGAAGGCATCACTTAGAAGTGTGTCTGTAGAGTAGAAGTGGGTGTGAGTTGAGAGGGTTGTGAGATTCTGGCAAATGAGAGCAACTTGAGGGCATTGGTCACCAGGACTGGGGCAAGTTAAGACATTTATGCAACCAAGCAAAAGTTGGAAAAAATACTTAGTGTCAAGCCCAGTGTGAACATTTTATACCCTGCATCCACTGGAAGCTTTGAATCTTTTCTGTAACCCAGGTGATGACATCACAAAATCAATAGCTGCATGCCCTAGAAAGCCCCTTTTTCTGACTTCAAATCACGCACATTTATCCAAAATCACATTAAAATGATTCCACGTTCCATGCTCTCTCCCCAATATGTTGTTGTATGTCCTTCATGCTCAAAAAGGACCAATGATATCATGATGTTGGGGTCAAGGTACAGTATGTTTGATTATGGCTGATCAGTCTAATATGAAATCGGAAGACTGTGCACTGCAGGCACAAATAGTCCATTTGACCATTTAGGATGGAGATGTCTCTAGATTTCCACATGTTACATTTTCTTTGTGCTACTGCAATTCTACTTTGTTCATAGAGCACAGAGCCTTCTTTGATGAGGGCATGTCATGCTGGGTGGTCTTGTGCCAGCATCCCCCATGTCTCAGATCAATACCAAAGTTCTCTAGAAAGACCTTGAGAGTGTACTTGTACTGATTCTTCTGCCCTCCATGGGAGTGCTTGCCTTGTGTGAGTTCTCCATAAAATAGTCTTTCGGGTAAATGTATGTTTACCATTCAACCTCTGTGATCCCACTGGAGCTGTGCTTTCTTGACAATTGAGCCCAAGAAAGAACCTCGGTGTCTAGTACCTTATCTTGCCAAGTAATCTTCAGAATCTTCCTAAGGCAATTCAAATGGAAGTGGTTCAGTTTTCTGGTACTGTGCTGGCACAATGTCCGGGTTTTTCAGACACACAACAATGAAGTCAGCACCAACTATAGAACTTCAGTTTGGTAAGCAGCCTAATACCTCTTCTCTCTCACACTCATATCCTTTAATAGTAGCTGACATTTCTGTCATGATTTAAAGTTTGCAGAGCACTTTACTTACATTTTCTCATTTGAACCTCACAAAGATCCTTTGTGGTAGGCACCACAAAAAAGGATGGTGTTATCCTATCTAGATTATCTTGCCATCTATCCTTGCACTTGACCTCCAGAAACTGTGTCCTGGGAGACACCCACTTAGTTTTGGAACTCCCAGTCTGGGGCTGAGTTTCTCAATTAGTGAATGCCTTATATCTATTTGGCCTCAGTGAATCAATCAATCAATTACTCAATGAATCATTTAGCAGTTATTAAGTACCTACTATGTGCCAGAACTGTGTTAGGTAATGGCCATACAAAGGAAAAAAAAAAGAAATAGTCCTTGCTTTCAAAGAGACTTAGGTTCTATTAGGAGAGAAAACCCAAACGTGAATAAGCGTATAGAACACCCAAGGTTCATGGAGGGTACTAGCACATGAGAGGTTTGAGAAAGGCTTCCCACAGAAGGTTTTACTTGAAAAGAAGTTTTTTTTAAAAAAAAAATATATTCAAGGGTTCATTTTATTTACTATGACAAAAAAAAAACAAAAATTTCTGTGCTCATAATTAATTGAACAGAGTTTTGAAGGAAACAAGGGATTTTAAGAGGTAGAGAGTAATGAGAGTTAAAAATCTTCCCTGCCCATTAATAAGCCTCATGTGGAACCCATTAAGGGAAGCTTGATGTAGGAAGGCCCACACCTTTTGGTAATTGCTAATGAGGCACTGGGTCACAAGGGTCCTGATAACCTCTGACTCTGAATATATGCCCTGAGGTGAGGTTTTGCTTTGGGGCTTACTCATTGGAAGAAGGTTCATGTGCCAGATGAGACCCTGGGTAGCTGTTAAGAAGAACCCCTCTCCCTTTGAAAACTCAGATGTTGATACTTATGTCTCTGGTAACTATGTACATGTGTAATGGTCAGACAGCTGGAACTCTCTGTTGATCTGCGATGTATGCATCCCTTATGGTCAGACAGAAGTCCTATCTGTTGATCTTTATTTCTCTGCTTGTATTTTCTCTGTTGGTATATGTGATTAAAGAAGATTGTTGACCCCTCAAAAGTTGCTTTCCTTTTTAGAAAAGCAGACCTAAGAACCTGTGCTAGCAGGCTGTGCTGCTTGCTGCTACATGGAGGTAAAGTGGGAGTACATTCCAGGTGCCAGTCAGTGCAAAGGCTTGTGTGAAGAACAGCAATAGGTCAGTTTATCCAGAACCTGCAGTCCCAAATGGGGAACAAAATATAATAGAGTTTGGAATGGTAGATTGGGTCTAGACTAAGAAGGACTTTAAAAGTTAAGCAGATGAGCTCTTATTTAATATTAGAGGCAATAAGGAGTGACAGGATTTTCATGACTTGGGAAGGAATATAGTCAGACTTGAACTTCAGGTAAATCACTTTGGCATCCATTTCAAGGATGGATTAAAAATAGATTTGTCTCAGACCAGCCCATCTTTTATGAACTTTAATCCTATCAATGCTACAGATTGCATTTAGGAAGGGTATATCAATTGATTTTTCAATGCTTCCACTCACCAACTCTAGTTTCCCACAGCAAAATACCTTCCCTTCCCTGGCCACCACTCCTCTACATACCTTGCCTCCTACAATCTAGGTGACATAGTTGATAGTCCTGGACTTGACTCCAGGAAGTCCTGAGTTCAAATCCAGCCTCAGACACTTACTTGCTGTGTGACCTTGAATATAACAAAGACAAACCTTTGTTGACTTCAGGTTCAGCAACTGTAAAATGGAGATAATAATAACATTTATTTTCCAGGCTTATTGTGAGAATCAAATGAGATAATATTTGTAAAGTGCTGAGTATAGTGCCTGACACATAGTAGATGTTAATTAATGCTTATTCCCTTATTTTATTTTGTTAATATAACTTTTTTGAATTAAATTTTATTTTCAGTTCTAAATTCTCCCCCTCTCTTGTTTCCTCTCTCACCCACTGAGAGAACAAGGACAATACAACTCTTTACAAATACGTGTAGACATGTAAAACAAATTGACATTGGCCATGTTCCAAAAGAAAAGGAACAAAATGTTTCAATTTGCAGCCTGAATCCATTAGTTCTAGCCTTTATTATTTCTCAGATGGACTATTGTAATGATCTCTTAACAGGTTTCCTCATTTACATTTTCCCTTTCCTGAAATCCATTCTGCTCACTGTTGCAGATTCATCTTTCTAATATAATATTCTGATATTCTGTAAAGTCAAAATTCCTTAGAATGGCATTCAGGGTCCTCCACCTGCCTTTTTAATGTCTGACCTCTGGAGAAGCTAGTCTGTTCACTCACTGTACCTCAAATACAACCGGAATTTTCCTGCCTCTGTCCCAGCATTCATGTGGTTCTGTCCAGCTTAATAAACGTTTTCACCAGCTCCATTACTCTAAAGCTTATTCATCCTTCAAGATCCAGCTCAAATGTTTCATCATTTATGAAATCTCTGACAATCCCAGCTGTAAGCAATCTCTCCTCCCTCTACATTCCCATTGCATTTTGTTCTACCAACCTAATGACATTTATCCACTCTGTCCTGTAATAAAATCTTTTGTTTACTTGCCTTATACTCTCTTCCCAACTCCTGCTAGTTTGCAAACTCACTGTGGCCAGGAGCTATTTTATTTGTTCTTGTATGCTTTTCACCATCTAACATAAAAGTCTGAACAGAATAGATGCTCAGTCAAAGCTGTTGAATCAAATTGAATTTTACAGTTCATAAATTACACTAGAAAGGTTTTCTCAAAGGGAATATTTAGGGGGATTTTTAGGTGTAGTTCAAGGGCTATATCAAACAGGCAACAGAAAGTTGTGCTCTATAATCAGCATATTTGTTTTTCCTCGTTGAGGTCAACCAGTCACCAGGTCTATTATCCACACTTATGCAGTTCCCAAATCTTTCTCATTCTCTACTATACTTTATCCATATTTTCTCAATGTGACATTGCTGGTTAAATATAGTCAATGGCCACATCTGTTCAGCCTACGTTGTTGGAAACTAACAATCTCCACTACTACACAGAGGCATAATTGTTCCAGATTGTGAAGTTGGTAGATAAAGTTTGTCCTTCCCTTTTCTATGGAAATTTTTTTTTGTTTCTTGGTATCCTGTCTCTCCAACAAGTACCACTGGATATTGCAATTGCTGTAGAATGTGAAGGTGGCATCAGCAGGAACTCCTCGGCTAAGCTGAATTCAGAGGAAATGGTGGCAGGGAGAATCTTGGAATTGTTGAAAGTGTTAATCAACATCCCTAATGCAATACAGCTCATCCCTTCCTCCAGTTCAATGCTAAACCCTGCTCAAATATAGTGATACTCTAACTCATTCCTTTATCTGGGCAAAGGTCATTCAATGGGTAAATATATGACAAATGATATAATTTGACAACGTAATTATTAATGGTATATCCACATATATAAGATTTACTACAAAGGATGGTATTAGGTTACAAATCAATACCTCAGCTGGGTCCATTGGGCATATCTTGACTTGAGACTAATTAGTCTCTCCAGTATCAGAGAAAGAGTAAGAAATAAGAGCCTCTGTTTGCTAGTCTATCTGAGATGAGAGAGGGAGAAGAAAAAGGACAGGTGTTACTAATATCATCTCACTCATGGACCCATGGGCAGGGTGTTACCATAAGCATCTTTACATCTTTCCCACTACTTTCAATCCACTTGGTCCTGGGTAAAAACCTTTCTGAACCATAGACTATAGCTTGCTCTTCAGTTCCCTGAGAACTGGAAGCAAAATCACACCTTGTACTTTTTCAAACTCTAGACTAGGCAGGAGAGTCACAGGCAGTTTTTAGACAAGGAGTTCCACCCATGTTTATAGAAATCTGCCTTTTTAATCTGGTCACTTGGGCCACTCTACTCTTTTCCATCTTTCTAGGACTTATTACTTCTTACAGAAGCTGAGTGCAGAAGGCATAGTTTTTATGTCTCTAAATCTAGACAGCTAGAAGAAAGGGATATGTCAATCTACAATTGCTGTATTAGCATAATTGTTTGCAGTAGTATGTAGGTAGTTTTCTATTGTATCCATTTCCCTGGAGACTGACTGATCTGATTCAGAGGGTTTCAATATAAAAATAGAGGAGGAAGAGAAAGAAGCCAAGATGTAACAGCTAAATGATATTATAAAGGGCAGGACATATAATGCAGTCAGAAAAATTAAAGCAAAAGTCATAGGATGACCAATTAGAGCTGAAAGAGACTTCAGAAGTCAACTAGTCCAGCCCTCTTGTTTCATAGATGAGGAAAGTGAGACCCAGGGTGGTTAAATGACTTATCCAAAATCTTTAATACATAAGAAATAGTGATGAGAAACAAAGGTTGCATTAATCAATGCTTGTAGACTCAGATGTCTATGCATAGATTACAGATAGTAAGAAAACTGAATTAGAGATTTTAATATGGGGAAGTAAATATGACCTAAGTATATTTTAAGTTCTTGTTAAAAACAAAGCACCTGATATAATCTTGGTGGTAGTTTGACTTGGGAAACTAATCAGTAGTTTGGACTCCAATTTGACCAGTGCAAAGGAACTGATGAGTGGAGTTCGTAGGAAGGAACTTTATAGGCCACTCTCCTCATTTTTTAGATCAGGAGATTGGAGTCCAAAGAAGTTGAGTGATTTGTCCAAAGTCATTGTAGGTGGTAAGCATCAGAGGAAGGATTTGAACCCAGGCCCCCAGACTCTAAAGTCAAAGGTTTTTCTGCTTTACTATACTGGCAGTGTCTATGCTATCTTACAGTTTATGATAAGTAAGGAGGGGAATTATAGGAATAGTATGACAAGTGCCCTACATGTTAGAAGAACAGATTTAAAAAATAATAAAAATGGGATCATGTGGCCTAAGACTCTAAAGGGGGGATGGGAAGTTCTCAAGAGGGAACTTCTGATGATGGAGTGACAGAATTTTACTGAAGAAGTGTTTGGGGGATGTGTATGTCTAAAGTATCCTTATTTATTAACAGGGAGATTATGAATGAACTCAGATTAAGAAAGAATCATGATAAGAGTGCTGAGGTGTCATAGAAGCTAAGGGGAATAGACAGTAAACAGAAAGAGTGGATGGTTAAACATTTTGAATAATTAAACAAGGTGAAAGAGTATGAAGGCTGAGAAAAAAATATTGGGTTTAGTGTTTTAGGGACCAGTGATAACTTTTAGAGATGAGTTTCAGGTGAGTAGTGGAGTAGGAAGCCAGACTCCAAGAGACTGAGAAATATCTGGTGAAAAAGCAGAGGCTTGAAGGAGAGAACTTTTTTGGTAGTTTAGCATTAAATGGGAAAAAGATAATGGGTCAGCCTGAGGGTCAAGTGAAATTTTTTTAATGGTAGAAGAGATCTATGAGTGTTGGTAAGCTGTAGGAAGATGGAAAATAGGGAGATATTGAAGATAAAAGGCATAAACATGTATGATAAGCATAAAAGAGATATAAAGATAGAAAAGTATATATAAATATAAAGGCATATATGCACATATAGTATAAAAGATAAAAGAATGATCAAAGAGTCAAATATAACAAAAAGACAGGAAGTAGTGAGATTGAGGGCACAAGCAGAGGAGTTAAACTTGTCAAGGAGAAAGGCCACCTCAGATACTCAAGTAAAGGAGCAAGAGTTTGGTTGACAGTGTAGAAGGCTTACAGAAAACAAGAGAGCTCATGACAGGTAACTGTGATGTTCTTGGTAAAATAGGAAGTGAAATAATCTATTGAGAGAGAGGGGAAGGGGTGGATGTAGGGAGTCTGAGGAAAGATTTGAAACAGCCACTATTGGGATCATGTTAGGGAATCCATCATGGAATAAGATCAGTGAGGTACAGTTGGGATTAGTTAACTTGAATTTGTCATGGAACTAGTTGACATGGCTTTTTAGTTATATGATAGAAATAGAGAAGGCAAGTGGCAGGGGTTACCCAAGATTGATGAATGATAGGAACATAAAAGAGAAAGAGGTTAAAACATGAATAGTAGATACTTGAATTTGTCAACTGTCATTGGATCAAGACCGTAAAAAGAGAAAAGTGAGTTTAGGGCAGAAATGATGAACTGGGAGAACAAGTTAAGTATGGTGCTACTAGATATTATGGTGAGGAAGATACATAGAAGGAATGAGACATGGGGAGAGATATTAGTATTAAAGAGAAGAGTTGATCAGAGGAGTTCCAAAATCAATTTGATGAACCTACTGGGAATTGAAACTTGGTTTAGAAACTTTGATCGTCTATACTTTTCCCTAGAGAATATGGATTTACCCATAGGTACCTTGATAAGAGGATACAAGACAATTGTAATGAACTGAGATTACCCTAAGAAGAATTGGTTTGTTTTAACCACCCCTTCACTCCTCTTAGGGGATGAGTTTTAGTGAATAGAGCTGCTCCCAAGATAATTTGACTGATTTAGATTTTTAAAAAAATAATATTTTATTCTTCCCCAATTACATGTTAAAAATAATTTTTAACATTCATTTTTTCTTTAAAGTTTGCATTCCAAATTCCCTCTCTGAGATGGTAAGCAATATGATGTAGGTTATACATGTGCAATCATGCAAAACATTTCCATATTAGTCATTTTGTGGAAGAAAACTGGCTCAGACTCTCGTGTGATCAAGATTTGTCGGAAGACCCAGCCCTTTGTTCTAGCCTATAAAAGTGTACTGATGGACCCTGTCAGCCCTGCTCTCTCCCTCCCCCTTTTTGGCTTCTTGATCCTTTTTTCTTTATCCCTTTCCTTGTAGTGTAGAAAGTAGGTGGGGTAAGGAAGAGAATTTCTCCTTTCCAACAGTCATTAATTTTTGCCTTGGAGCAGAAGCACCTGGGCAATGCATATGCTCTCCTATGGTGCTCAGTCTGTCAATAAACATTAACTAAGTGCTTGCTGTGTGCCAGGCACTGTGCTAAGCACTGAATTTATAAAGGCAAATGATTTTGCCTGCCCTCAAGGAGTTTAGAGTCTAAGAGATGATATACTGAGAATGGACTTACTCAGCAGCCAGTGCTGTGGTGGAGAGTCAAGAGTTATTTCAAAAGCACATGGCAGTATGTTAAAGTAGGGGTTATGAGGGTACCTCTGCACTAGAGTAGATGGTCCCAAAGGTTGTGTTTTTCCAAGAGTATTGAGGACATAACTTGGTGTGGTATTAGGTAAATTAGGAAGTGCTACTTAAATGCTGGTTATTACTATTGCAGAAATGAATGAAAAGCATTTATGATATGCAGGCTCTGTGCTATGTTGTTATTATGTTCATCCTTTCTTTTCTTTTCTTTTTTTTTCTTACATATAATTTATTTATTTATTTTTAATTTAATTTTTCATTTTTAATGCAGTTTATAACTGATAAAACAATTCAAACTTTTGGTCAGGTGATACTTATTTTTAAAGCATTTACAATATGGACCACAAAAGATTTTTTTTCAAATATTAACCAATTGAGACACAAATAATATTTATGTTGCTAACTTCACAAGCTCTTGACCTAATTGTCTCCACAGTATTACTAAGAATTAAAGGATCCTAACTTAATGTTGTTGGTCTAAAGTCCTATGCCTAATAGCTTAATTTTATACTTAACCTCGGATGTTCCCCTACCAATAATCTATAATTTAATAGATCTGTTATTAAGCTTACAAACCTTTTGACTATAGGAAATAGCCACCAAGAGTAGGGACATTGCAAGGATACAATATCTCCCCATCTTCATGTCAGTTCCAGGCAGGAGTCGACTGTCAACTTGCATTCAGTGAGGCTTAGAGTCTACTAGGTGTCAGTGGAGAAACTGAGTCAGGAGAATCCTACCTCAGCCCAGGCTAAACAGCCGCTCACCCTCCCTTCCCATGAGATCACCTTTTGCAGTTCATACCAGCATCTCACAGGTTTATTGGCATTATGGATTGGAGGCTCAGACCACCTTCCTTGCTATCTATACCTGGAGTTATACTCAGAAGAATAGTCACTTAATAGTCCCATAGCATCTAAAAATGGCAAGTTCCAATAACCAGGTTTCAAATATGATTATAATTTCACTTTGGCTAAGCAACATCTTTTGAGGCAAGTCCCAAGTGGCTTACATGCCTTTCTATACATGTTCTTGTTCCTGATTAAATAGCAATCATAAAATCAAATTTGCCATTAAACCTTAACTTTTCCATCAATGCCAAATTTTACCTGGGGTTACCTTCCTCTAGGAAATTTAGACTAAAGTTCTTTTCCCCAAACTAAAGATGTCGTTGATTTATTTTCAGTAACTAATTCAGTCAATTGTTTTAATACTAATTGCTTTTACCTCACTTTGTAACATGTCCAATTTTTCTCCCCATCACTCCCCTCCTCCCCGCCTGCTTCCTAATATCTTGCATTCTGATTACTCCTTCCCTCAATGTACCCTCCCTTCTATCACACCCCACCCTTCTCTTATCCCCATCTTCTCTCTTTTCTTGTAGAGCAAGATAAATTTCTATACCCCATTCCCTGTATTTCTTATTTCCAGATTATATGCAATAAAAATTCTCAACATTCGTTGCTAAAAAATTTGAATTCCAACTTCCAACACTTTGAATTCCAACTTCTCTCTCTCCCCTCCCTCCCCAACCCTACTGAGAAGGCAAGCAATTCAATACAGACTAAATATGTGTTGTGTTGCAAAAGACTTCCATAATAATCATGTTGTGTAATACTAATTAAATTGCCCTCTGTCCTACTCTATTCCCCCTTATTTTTCCCCCCACAAATGACCTTGTCCCTTCTCAAAAGTGTTTATTTCTAGTAGCTCCCTTCTCCCATTTGCCCTCTCTTCCATCATTCCCCTCACCCCACTTGTCACCTCTTCTTCTTCTTTCCTGTGGTGTGATACATTGAACAAGATTTTTCTTATCTCTTATGAGTTATAGCCTGGCCCATTCCATTTCTCCCTTTCTCTTGCTGGTATTTTCCTCCTTCACTCCTTAATTTTTACTTTATTTTATTTTTTGTATGTATATCATCTCTTCTGATTCAACACACCCTGTACTCTCTGTCTGTATATGTGTGTGTGTGTGTGTATGTGTATGTATAATCTCTCCATTTACCCAAATACTGAGAAAAGATTCAAGAGTTATAAATATTTTCTTTCCATGTAATAGTAGAAACAGCTCAGCTTTAGAGAGTCTTTTATGACTTTTCTTTCCTGTTTACCTTCTTATGCTTCTCTTGATTCTTGTGTTTGAAAGTCAAATTTTCTATACAGATCTGGTCTTTTCCCTAATATGAATGGTTGAAAGTCCTCTATATCATTGAATGACCATTTACTCCCTTGAAGTGTTATACTCAGATTTGTTGGGTAGGTGATTCTTGGTTTCAATCCCAGTTCATTTGACCTCTGGAATATCACGTTCCAAGCCCTTCTATCCCTTAATGTTGAATCTGCCAGATCCTATATTATCCTGATTGTATTTCCACAGTACTCAAATTGTTTCTTTCTAGCTGCTTGCAATATTTTCTCCTTGATCTGGGAACTCTGAAATTTGGCCACAATATTCCTAAGGGTTTCTCTCTTTGGGTCTCTTTCAGGAGGTGATCAGTGGATTCTTTCAATATTTATTTTGCCCTCTGGTTCTAGAATATTAGGGCAGTTTTCCTTGATAATTTCATGGAAGATAATGTCTAGGATCTTTTTTTGATCATGGCTTTCAGGTAGCCCCATAATTTTTAAATTGTTTCTCCTGGATCTATTTTCCAGGTCAGTTGTTTTTCCAATGAGATGTTTCACATTATCTTCTGTTTTTTCAAACTTTTGGTTTTGTTTACTAACTGCTTGATTTATCTCATAGTCATTCATTTCCCTGAACTCAATTCTCTCTTTCAACGAATTATTTTGTTAAGTGAGCTTTTGATACTTTTCCTCCATTTGGCTAATTCTGCTTTTTAAAACCTCCTTTTACTCATTGGCTTTTTGGACCTCTTTTTCCAATTGAGTTAGGCTCTTTTTAAAGCTGTTATTTTCCTCAGCATTTTTTTGGTTCTCCTTTAGTAAGCTGCTAACTTGTTTTTCAAGTTCTTCTATTGCCTGAGCCCAGTTTAAGTTTCCTTTAGAGGCCCTGCAGGCAGAAGCCTTGACTTCCTCTGACAGTATACCTTGTTCTTCTTCATCCAAAAGAATGGGGGGAGATACCTGTTTCCCAAGAAAGTAACCTTCTACGGTCTTATTCCCCCCCCCCCCTTTTTTGGGCATTTTCCCAGTCAGTTACTTGACTTCTGAGTTTCCTCTTCACAACCACCTTGTCTCCAGTTCTGCCACACCAGCACAGGGGACTGAGATTCATATGAGCTGCTCCAAACCCTCAGGGACTTTAGGCAGAGGCAGGGCTGCTATTCAGTGTGAGATTAAGATCAGCTGCTCACGTGGGGGCAGGGCCTCCACACAGGGCTCAGTTCCCTCTAGGGCTTTACAGTGAGACCTTCAGCAATGGATGGGGGCTACTGCCTGCTTTGGGAGCCCCCATCCACTGCTGCCTCCATTGCTGCCACCTGAGGAGGCCTGAGTTATGAGGACACCCTGCTCCCTTCTTGGCCAGCTGAAAAGACCCTCTCACTGACCTTTGGCGCTTGTGGGTTGAGGGATCTGCGCTGCCCCTGGAGATTCTGTCCCTGAAGCCTGCTTGGTTCTGCTCCTCCCAGTGCCTTGTGGCCAAGGCTGGGCTGGGCTCTGCTCTGTGTTTGGTGTGACAGACCTTTCCTGTTGGTCTTTTAGGTCACTCTGGTCTAGAAATCTCCTCCACTCCATTGTTCTGTGACTTTTGCTGCTCTAGAATTTGTTGAGAGTTCTTCTTTACAGGTATTTTATGGGCTGTGGGGTAAGAGCTAGTGTATGTGCATCTTTCTGCTCCACCATCTTGGCTCCACCCCGCCCCCATCCTTCATTTTCAAAGAAGACCATGACATCAGAAAAATGATGACATGACTTGCACTTGACTTTGTTTTGAGTGAGTGAGGGTTGGTATGTGCACTGGATACAAATACAAAAAGCAAGACAGTTCTTTATCTCAAGGAACTTGCATTAAAATAGAGGAAGACAACTTACATAGGGAAATAGTGACCAGAGAGGGGTACTTTGTCTGGGAAGTCACAAAGATGCTGAGTGGAGCCATTGGACTAATTGATTGTTAGTGTTGACTTGATTATTGTTCCCAGAGCTAGGGGTAGAACTGGGGTAGGGTTGAAGTGGTGGGAGGAGAGGGAAAGATCTACCCAGCAGTGGAATGACATGAAGATGGTGAGAGGGTGTCCTGAAAGCTGTGGCTTGGGCTAGATGTGGATAACTCTCACTGACCAGAAGGTCAGTGCTGCTGTCACTGCTGCTGCTACTTCTCCTCTTCCTCCTCCTCCTCCTCCTCCTATCCCTATGCTTCTGGAGAGAGTCCTGCCAATGGTCTAATAGGTCAATTCTTGTTTCTTTCATGGACTCTACCATAGGTCTGTTGCAGTAAAGCTGCAGGGCTTGAAGTCTGCTATAGCAATAGTCAACTCTGAGTATACTTGAAAGTTATTCTGCTCCAGGACTTCCTCCTGGAAACCCTTCAACCTTCAGCTTAAAGCATCTCTAGGGAAGACATCATATTTAGGTGATTTCCATCATTGCTCACTGTGCCAAGAATATTCACAGGTGTTAAGGGGACTATGAGCTCTGAGTTTTCAAGGGAATTCTCCTTCCAGGACAAAGTTTCTATTTTACTATTTGGGGTGACCAAGTGGTAGGTTTCCATGAAGTGAAATCATTCAAAACAAGATCCCATGAGCTTAATGCAATTTTAGGGATTTTTTTTTTAGTGTAGGGAGAGTTTAAATGTCAATAGTTCATGGTCACAGGATTAGAGATAAAGAACTGAAAGGACTTTAGAGGTCATTTAGTCTAACGTCCCTTTATTTTTACAAATTAGGAAACTGAGACTCAGAGAGGTGACATGACTTGCCCAAGGTCACTTATCTATAACATAATAAGTAGGAAAGCTGGGATTAGAACTCAAGTCTTCTCATCCAGTGAAGGAGGATTGTGCAAAGTCATCAGTCTCACTTTCTCCTCTGGAACCATCTGGGATCAGTGGCAAGATATAGACAGGATGACTAGAGATGATCCTGGGTGCAGAGGGAGATCTTGGCCTTTTTAAACTAGGGTCTTTCCCAGATATCAGTTTGACTGAGGCAACACTCATTCAGTGAAAAAGGCTAAGTAAGAAATGAAGCAGCAAATAGCCTCTTTAGCTAGTTAAAAACAATCATCTGGGAGGAGCAGACTCTCAGAGTTTCTGACCAAAACAGAAACAATTGCTATTTACATTCACTCTGAGCCAATCAAGGACCTCTTGGGGGCTCTGTTGGAGGAACAGTTTAGCTGTGATGACAGTTGGAATCATTCACCTTTATTACCAATGAGTATGGGAGGTCAGGGTGAACCAAAAGAGCTGGAGATAAAAACCTTCTGCTAGGTGAAGCCTTCTTGGATGTCTAGAATACACTGAAAAAAAGCTTCTTTCTTTTATTTTCCAAATATATATTCATTCATTATTCTATCCATTTATTTATTCATGGTTCATTAACTAATTTGTTCATTTATGCATGTATATTTGTACATACACATATATGTATTTGAACACATATGTATATGTGCATTTATGTCTGTGTCAATGCATTTATACTCAGGGTCATTTTGAAAGAGAGTTACACAGTTCTGAGACAAAAATTAATAAAATGCTAGTAGAATAATAACAATGCCTGACAATTTTAGAGTACTTTATATTGTGAAAAGTGCTTCCACAAGTGCAATTTCGTTCAACCCTCAGAACAACGTTGAGTAACAGAGAAAGCAGAGATTACTGTTATCTTCAAAAGAAGTTCATGAACTTGACAAAATGCTATGAAGGTTTTTGATGACTGCCCTACATATCAGTCTCCTGTGATATTTCCATATTATCATCATCAATCTAGAAGACTTTGGGAGAATGGTGAGTTCCCAAGAGTGACTTAGCTGAAGTGACTTAGCTGAAGAGAAAGTGAATACCTTGATTAATACTTCTTTTTACTCCAGGGAAGTTGAAGCTAATTTGTGAGAAACCCTTAGTATATTCTATAATAGAATATACTTCCTGCTAAATTCCTACTTTGTCCTTAGGGTTCAGTCATCACCTTCTACTGAGGTAATGATGTTTTTCTTGGTGGCTTGAGAGTTGCTATCACTATGGGCACAGGAATTCTGGTCCGTTCAATGTTAGGAATGAAAACGAAGCATGTTTGTGGTTGATTGCATATCAGAGATGATTTGTAGGCACTATTTGCCTCTTGGTTGACAGAAAGAATATTTAAGTGGGCATAGTGCCGCTAATAGTTTGACATGCAGATGTCAAACCAATTGATTTCTGAGGATATATTCTCTATTATGTTAGAGAGCACAAGTGAACATTCAGGGGAGTCTGTGGGAACCTGTTAAGGACTTAGTTTCAAGGTCTGGTGCTCCTTCATGTGCCACTTCATTTTTGTCTCATGTAACCTTAATTGCTGTCTCTCTGGGACAGGGAGCCAGGAGTTTGTGGCATGTAGACACTCCGGATACAGATATTATCTGCATGTAAGTTTTTGGTTGGGCCCTATGTTACTCTGAGCATAGCACGCAGAAAATATCAAAAAAGGGATAATGACGTGTGGCAGATTACATAAAGACATATCTGAACCTTAATAACTGAGCTTAATATACTATCTTTGGGGGGAGAGGGGGTATGTGAGTACGTGATGCATTTTATAAATATTCATAGCTACATAGACATACCACATGAACTGAATGCTCTTCTGGAGCGTCATCTTCTGGGAAGAGGGGGTCAATATTTAGGGCTACATAAAAGAACAGCAAAGAGGAACACAAGGGAATACCAGACCACCACAGCTGCACAACGACAATGTTCCCAGAGATTTACTTACAATTGTCCATTCCCACACTTCTTTACTTGAGAGATTATATGATGTTCAAAATCACACATCTTGCTAGTGGTAGAGTTGGGACAGGAACATAGATCTCTTGACTCTACTTAATTCAGCAGTTTTAAAATTATTTGGTACCTTTAATACTCTCAAAAATTATTGAGAGAAGCAAAATAGACTTTTGAGGAGGGACAGGATTAAAAGAAAAAGAGACAGAGAGATACAAAAAGACAGAGAAAGAAAAAGAAGAAAATAGGATGGAAGGAAATATATAGTAACCATGCCTGTGAATATGAATGGGATGAGCTCACCCACAAACAGAAGTGGGTAGCAGAATGTATTAGAAACCAGAATGCAACAATATGTGGTTTAGAAGAAACATACTTGAAATAGAAAGACATGTACAAAGTTAAAATAAAGGGCTGGAGCAGAATTTATTATACTTCAGATGAAGTAAAAAGGCAAGGGTAGCAATCATGATCTTGGACAAAGAAAAAGCAAATGGACCTAATTAAAAGAAGTGATCAGGGAAACTATATTTTGCTAAAAGGTACCATAGGCACTGAAGTAATATAAAAAAAAATTAAGAGCAAGTGTCTCTGAAAAATACTTCATTTTTCATATATATACTCAGACTAGAAATGAGTCAAATTTATAAAAACAAGATCCATTCCCCAATTAATAAGTGGTCAAAGGATATAAACAGGTAGGTTTCAGAATAAGAAATCAAAGCTATCTATAGTTATATGAAAAAATGTTCTAACGTACTGATTAGAGAAATGCAAATTGAAACAACTCTGAGATACTATCACACAGCTATTAGAAATGACAAATGCTGGAGGGGATGAGGGAAAATAGGCACACTAATGAACTGCTAGTGGAGGCATCCGACTATTCTGGAGAACAATTGAAACTATGCTCAAAGGTCTATAAAATTGTGCATACCTTTTGACCTAGCAAAACCACTACTGGGTCTGTATTCCAAAGAGATCAAAGGAAAAGGACCTATGTGCATGAAAATATTTATAATAGCTCTTTTGTTGTGGCAAAGAATTGAAAATCAAGGAACTGCTCATCAATTGGGGAATAGCCAAATATGTTGTGTTGTATGATTGTGATGGGGTATTGCTGTACTGTAGGAAATGACACAGAAGAACAGTATATCAGTAAAACAGTAAGCATGGGAAATGGAAGTGGTTTTAGAGGAAAAAAAACACGTGACAAGACATATGTGAACTGATGCAAAATGAAGTCAGAAGAACCGAAGATCATTGTGCACAGTAAACAGCAATGATGTTATGATGATGGACTGTGAAAGACTAGTCTACTCTGATGGGTACAATGATCCAAGACAATTCCAAGGGACTCAATTAAAAAAAATTATCCACCTCCAAAGGGAGAATCGATGAACTCTGAGTATAAATTGAAGTATGATTTTCTCACTTTATTTTTCTTCCTTTTTTTGAAACATGGCTAACATAGAAGTATGTTTTGCATGAATTCACATGAATAATTGATATATCACTTGTTTTCTCAGTGGGTAAGGGATGGGGCTGAAGGTAAGGAGAGAATTTGGAGATTAAAATTGAAAAAGAATGTTAAAAATAATAAATTAAAATATCAAGAAATGGAAATGAGATATTAAGGCACTAACCTTTCAAAAATTATTGAGGACCCCAAAGAGCTTTTGTTATGTGGGTTATATCTTGATATTACCACGTTAAAAATTAAAATATCAGTATTATGATGAAAGTCGCTTTGACATCATGGACTTCCTGAAAGTGTTCCAGGGGTCCTTGGTCCATCCTTTCTGAACCTCTGATCTAGTTTATTCCATGCTGTACATAGTACAGCATGGAGCTGAATATGCTTCAAATGTGCTATATAAGAGTAAAGAAATCAGTAAAGGCAACTCAAAACTGTAGTATAGTTTAGAAAATAGAATTTTTTATGATACAGTAATAACTGACAATCTTAAAGTTCAAGGAAACAAGGAATAGTGATCAAGGGAAGAATATCTTCTGGATTCAACTGCAGAATTGCTAAAATGATTCTTAAGGCAATTTCTTCTGCATTCATTTGTATGTGAATGAGGCATCTTGCTCTCCCTCACAATCTCAGTCATACCTGGAAGGCATCCCTTCCGTCACCTCTGATTCTTAGAATCCTTAGTTTTCTTCAAAGCTTGAATCAATAATACTGCCTGTATGAGGCCCTCCCTGATCCTCTAGCTGCTAGTGCCCTCATCCCAATTATCTTCAATTTATTTTGTATATACTTAATTTGTACAAATTTAGATGGGGACAAGTTTTTGTCCTTGATAGAATGTAAACCCTTTGACACTTACTAGCTGTGTGACTCTGGTCAAGTCACTTATCCTTGTTTGCCTCAGTTTCCTCATCTGTAAAATGAGCTGAGAAAGGAATTAGCAAAACACTCTAATATCTCTGCTGAGAAAATCCCAGTGGGGTCACAAAGAGTCAGATGCAACTGAAATGACTGAACAACAGCAACAAATCCTTTGGAGGCAGAGACTGTTTCATTTTTATCTCTGCATCTCCAACATCCCACAAAATGATTGACAAAATGTTAAATAAAATCATGTTTATGCACTGATTGTCAGCTATTCTTTGCCAAATGACTCAGATAAAAGCAGCTGTTTCTGAAGTTCTACATGTAACTTTTATAAGCATAAGAAGAAAATAAAGTGAAAGATATTACTAAGAAATGGAAAGAACTTTGTTGTCAGCTGATGTCTATTTCTAGGGTCCTTATCCTAATCCTAAATGCCATTGATATGGCACTTCAAAGATGGCAAGGTTGTACTTGTATTATCTCACTGATCCTCACAACTACCAGTATTACTGTTTCTTCCATTTTGCAGATGAGCAAGCTGTAAGTCAAAGAGGTTAAGTGACTGGTTTATAGCCCCCAAATCAGTAAATATTAGACATGCCATTCAATCCATGTCTTTCTTACTCCAATTTAAAAGGCATATTTGATTCGTGTGTAATTGGATTTAAGTGAGGCAGAGTTGCACAGAGAGCCTCACTCTCTCCTCCAGAGTCATCATAGTCCAGTGTGCAGGATAGAATCAAGATGACTGGCCATGGCTCATGATGCGGTGGATGACCTTGGCGTCTTTGGTGCTCCACATTGCCTGCTTCAGCTGCCTTCATGGCCATTGGAACAAATTGTTCTCATCTGCCCATTCCACTAGGGTAAGTTTTTATATGCTTGGGGTAGACACCCCCTTAACTCATCAATGGACTTGAGACCCTTTGATTACCCTCAACCCAGTTTGGCCCATCTGCTGAAACGGTTTACCAGGGTATGGCTGCTGTGCATGCTGCAGGTTCTTGGAGCCACAGGTGAGAGGTGGGTGAAACAGGTGGACACCAAAGGTGGAAAGAGCCCTGAAAAGGGTTTGGCAGCCATTACACCAAAGGTACTGGTCCTTTCTGAACACACCCTACACCCCAAATTCCATTAGTTAATGTATTTCTAAATTTCTTTATCTGTCTATCTCTCTCCCTCTCCTTCTCCCCAACATCTCTCTGTCTCTCTGTCTCTGTTGCTCTCTCTCTCTCTCTCTCTCCCTCTCCCTCTTTCCCCCCCTCCCCCGCTCTGTCTTTCTGTCTCTGTTTCTCCATCTTTGTCTCTCCTCTCCTCTTTCTGACCTCTCACTGATTCTCCCTATCTAACTTGGAGTGGATGTCCAGCTGTTCACCTCCATAGTGGATCAGCCAGAAGTTTCACCTTCTCTGTTGGCCATTTAGTCCCTTCTTAGGCAGCCTAATGGTTGTGGCTCCCAGGAGCTCACCATAGCCATATCGGTGCCAGACTTGGTGTGAACTCAACATCAGTTTTAGCCCAACTGTAGCTCAGTCCTCTAGCTTCAATCTCCCTTAGTAGTAGGGACTGCAGGTATGAACCACCAAGTCTGGTTCATGCTTCTAATTTAAGATATGAAAGATAATGCTTGTATGAAGAAAGTTATCTGAATAACATTTTTATTTCTATAAAATGACAGATTTTAAATATGTAAAGATACTTTAAAATATAAATTTCTGCATATTTTTGTTTTCTATTAAAGATTCCACAAAGCAGCACTTCTGGAAAATTTATACATCTTCATATAAAATTTATAAAGAAGATTGATCAGAAGAGTCTCTGATAAATATTATTCACCCCTATTGACAGACAAGAGCCTCCATCTGTCATCCATAAAAACAAGTTTTTAAATGACTCCTCTTTTATTGCTCTTTTCTGAGAAGTTCACTTTTATGTAACTTACTTATATCTCCAAGATGTTGTGGAAGTGGGATATGACCACATCTGAGACATAAAAGGGTTTTATTAACTAGCATTTAGTCCACCTCCCTCATTCATGGATAAAGGGTCTGTAGAGGTGAAGTGTATAGTCACTATATCTCTCAGGAAATTCTGGACAGAGCCTAGCTGATGAGGCTTGGGATATAATGAATGCCAGGCCAGGGCTCTTTCCATTTAATTACCAGAGAGGGAACGTGTCGAAGGGGGAAAAGTGCTTGATATAGAGCCCCAGGACCTAGGTTTGAAATTTGGTTCCTCTGTTCTACTATTTGTGTGACATTGGGCAAGTCACAGCTTTTCTGGGATTGTTACATCATTTGTAAAATAGAATGGCATTAAGTTCTTATCTGACAATCCTACTAGCCTAACAAACGTGGGGCAGGACAAGAGGGGAGGGGACTATTCCAGAAGACTGATGCTGTTGCACAGGGACTACAGCCAAGGAAGGGACATAGTACCAATAGGGAACAATGTGGGGGCACCCCTTCATTGCTCCAAGGACAACCTGCCCATTCTGACCCTGTACCCTAAGTCACTTAGAGCTCAAATTAATATAGAATTTTAGATAAAGAGCTGAGGTGGCACTAAGAAAGAAACTGGCCCATCACTCATGGAGCAAGGCAGGTAGTCTGGACCACTTAAATCAGAGTATTTTCTGAATTGCATCATAAAGAATGAGGGACAGAAACCCAGGAAAATTTCCTGACTATATCACAGAAAGCAAGTAGCTGAGGAAGGGGGCAGTTGGAGCTTAGTACACATGCACACATTTTTTTAAAGTTTTGAGTTCCAAATTGTATCTCTCTTCCCCTGTATTTAAAATTATTTTTAAAATTAAGGTTTTCTTTAAGTGGGTCAACCTGGTATTATCCTTTTAATGGTCTTAGACAACAAAAGAGGATTTTAGTGCTTCTATTTTTTTCCATCTAAGAATACTGTTTCTTATCATGATCCAATTCACTTCCTTGACAGGACCTCCATGTTCCCAGCTAGGGAATACTTGTAAATTCACCTATTAAAGCCATTACCATTATCACCAATTCTAGGTGCAAAAGATTTTTTCTCATGAATGCCCTAAAACATACATGGTAATTTGTTAAATACCATGTATCTTATGGAGTCAGAGTGGTAAAATGGACTGAACCTGGGAAAGCTATTTCAATTCCCCTCAACCTCAGCTATGGGCACCTACGTGGCACAGTGGATAGAGTACTAGGCCTGGAGCCCAAGATCTGAGTTCAAATCTGGCCTCAGACATTTACTAGCTGTGTGACCCTGGGCAAGTCACTTAACCCTGTTTGCCTCAGTTTCCTTATCTGTAAAATGAGCTGGAGAAGGAAATGGCAAAATCACATCAAGAAAACCCCGGATGAGGTCATGAAGAGTCAGACACAACAGCAACAATAAAACTTCAGCCTTTTGTAAAATGAGGATTAAAAAAGACTCAATTTTTGCTTCTCAGGATTGCTGTGGGAATCAAATGAGATAAGGTCCATAAACGTGCTTTTGAAGAATAAAATGCTTTTCTTTTGCCTACACTGGAATATATAGAGTGGTGTAGTCCTGGGAGAGAACATCAGGGTTATCTATTACAACTCTTATTTAACAGTTGAGGAAACTGAGGCCTAGAGAAATGATGTGGCTTTCCTTTAGTCACGTAAGTAGGAAGCAGCAGAGCTGACACTTGAACCCAGATCCTCTCTCTCCCTCTCCCTCTCCCTCCCTCCCTCTCTCTCCCTCTCTCTCCCTCTCTCTCTCTCTCATACATACATACATACACACACACACACACACACACAAACACAAACACATACACACAGAGTTGAAGATCTCAGTACTGCCCTTGCCTCCTCTTCTTACCATCCATGTGACTTTCAACAGGTGATTCAAATTCTCTAGCTTTAGTTCCCTCATCTGTAAAAAGGGGATAATAATAAAGTGTTTCATATTATTGCTAACAAAAAAACCAAAGGATACAATGTATGTTCTTTAAAGGCAGAGACTTTGTTCAATGTATTTTTGTTCTGCCTTCAATTTCTAACTTTGATCCTGGCACACAATAGGCACTCTTTAAAAAGGTTTATTCAGTAGGTAAGGGAATGAATGGGAAAGATTCTTTGAAAACTGTAAGCATCTGCAAATACCACCACGACTAGGAGCACGTAGCCTGAGAGCTGGAAGGCACTTAAAAGCCAGCTAACTGAATTCCCTCATTTTGCAGATGAGGAAACTGAGGCCCATAGTAGTTGAGTTGACCATGGTCACACACTTAATTAGTGCCAAAGCCATAATTTGAACAAAGATCTTCTAATTCCAAATCTAACATTCCCTCCACTGCACTCTTTCTCTTCCTCCCTCTTTTCCTTACTCTCCTCTACCTTTTCTTCATCTTTCTCTTCTTTTTTCTTTTTTTCCTTCTCCTTCTCCTAGAAATTGTTCACCTGAGCCAAGTAGGCCCAGAAAACTGGCATGAAGTACTTTCTCAGTTGAGGGGAGCAGGGTGAGGGAGATGGGAGACACAGACACTTGTGTGAGATTGGACTGAAAGAGGTCATCTCATGGTGAAAGGAGAAGCAAGGTGGGATAGGAGAGTAGCTCATTCCCATCATGGATGGTAGTTTCTGATCATAACTAATTATCCTTGCTAACTTGGTGCTAGACTCAGTGTTGGCTAATTGATGAAGGACTCTGAGCACTGTATACCATGATATTTTGGCTTCACAACCACCCAGTGAAGTGGGAAATATAGATATTATGACCCCCAGTTCAGAAATAGGGAAAGTGAGGCTGTTAGAAGTTAATGTGTCACACAGCATAGCAGCTTTTTTTTTGTGCTGGCAAAGAACTGCAGACTGAGGGGATGGCCATAAATTGGGGAATGACTGAACAAGTTGTGGTATATGAATATTGTATTATAAGAAATGATGACTCAGCAGATTTCAGAAAAAACCTGGACTCACAGGAATTTGTGCTGAGTGAAGTGAGCAGAACCAGGAGAACATTGTACAGAGCAATAGCAACATTGTATGATTATCAACTATGATTGACTTAGCTCTTCTCAGTAATACAGTGATCTAAGACAATTCCAAAAGACTCATGATGGAAAATGCTATCTACATCCAGAGAAAGAATTAGTGAGTCTGAATATAGATTGAAGCATCCTACTTTCACATTTTGTTTGTTTTTTCTTTCTTGGGGTTTTCCCCTTTTCTTCTGATTCTTCTTTCACAACACGACTAATGTGGAAATATGTTTAACATGATTGTACATGTTTAACCTATATCAGATGGCTTGCTGTCTTGGGGAGAGGGAGGGAGAAAAATTTGAAGCTCAAAATCTTATAAAAATGAATGGTGAAAACTATCTTTACATGTAATTGGAAAAAAATATTAGTAAGTACAAAAAAGATCATACAGCTGCTAAGTGTGAGAGATAGGATTCAAACTCAGGTTATCTGGAAGAGGTACAAGAACTCTCTGAGTCCTCTTTAACCCTAGGAGACAGAGTCCATCTTCTGTGTCATCCTCTGCACCGTCTTCTTCAGGGCAACCTTCACCTCTGTGTTCCTCAGACAATAGATAATGGGGTTGAGAAGTGGGGTGAGTACAGTATAGACTACTGACACTAACTTATTATAGTCAAAAGAGTAGATGGCCCGGGGCCGGGCATAGATGAAGAGTGAAGCTGAGTAAAAGATGATCACTACCGCTAAGTGAGAGACACAAGTGGAGAAGGCCTTCTGTTGGCCTGAGACAGAGGGGATCTTCAGGACAGTGGAGATGATGGAGACATAGGAGAAGATGGTAACTAGGAGGGGAACGATCAGGATGAGCAATGCCAGGAGAAAATCGATGAGCTCAGCCATGGACATGTCAGTGCAGGCCAGATTCAGCAGTGGGGATACATCACAGAAGAAATGATTCATGATATTGGGTCCACAGTAGCCAAGGCGTGAGATGAAAAAAACTTTTCCCAGGGATATGGTAAAACCACTGAACCACGAACTGGTGGCCAGACGGAGACAGAGACCAGGGCCCATTATGGCTGGGTAGCGGAGTGGATTGCAGATAGCTACATAGCGATCATATGCCATGACACCAAGGAGTGCACACTCAGTGCAGGCCAGTCCTAGAAAGAAGTAGAGTTGGGCCATACAGCCCATGAAGGAGATACGCCCAAATTCAGGTGCCAGGAAGGTAAACAGCATTTTGGGCACAGTGACAGAGATGTACCATACCTCTAGGAAGGACAAGTTACTGAGGAAGAGGTACATAGGTTTGTGGAGAGAAGGGTTGACTCTAATCAGAGTGATGATAATGATATTTTCAATGACAGTCAGAGAGTAGACCAGCAGGAACAACAGAAAGAGGGACAGGTGGAGCCCCACGGAGCCAGGGAAGCCCAGGAGGATAAACTCAGTTACCTGCGTGTAGTTGTCCCATGTAAACATGACTGCCATGGAAATTTTCAATCTAAAAAAGGACCAAAGACAGTGAAAGCTAAATAAGTGGAATATCAAGAAAAAAGGAACAGTAATGACATCTCCCTGGCCCCCTGAAACCATGGGATTGGTACCATGTATAATCTGGCTCCCACTTGCGTTACCTCTTTCTCTTGGAATTGGAGAGCTGCTTTCGAGACCTACAGAACAACAGTGCTTCACACCTTTTGCTAGTAGAATAGAAACTTCTTGAGGGCAAGGGCTGTTTTATTTTTTAATTTATTCTTTCTAGCATCTAATCATGCTGCTGCTGTTGATAGGTGCTTATTAGATCTTTGCATAATTGAATTGAGAATGCTCTGGACAGAGAGTACTAATTGTCAACTGCTATTGTATTTCATGCATTCTGGCCTTCATGCCTTTCCTCAAACCTTTTCACAAACTTTCAAACACTTGAATCCCCCCTTCCTCCAGGCAATAATTGCAATTTTACCCTTACCCATTTGAGGCAGCTAAGTGGTACTGTGATAGAACACTGAATCTGTAGTCAGGAAGTCTGAGTTAAAATTGGACCTCAGACAATTACTAGATGCATGACCCTGCAAAAGTCACTTAACCTCTGTCTGTCTCAGTTTCCTTATCTATAAAAGAAATAGTATCTACCTCCCAGGGTTGTTTTGAGGATCAAATGTTTGTCATGTACTTTGTGAAAGTCTTAAAAGCTTCAGTTCTCCCTTACATCATGCAAAAATTATAGTCTGTGTGCTATTGTCTTAGACTTTCAGACTTTGATAGCATATATGTCTTGATTTATCACATATATATCTTGATTTATTCTGGAACCATACAATTGTAGACTTGGAAGAGACCTCGTAGGTCATCAAGTACAATCTATAACTGAACATTAATATCTCTCTGATAACTGTGACAAGTGGTTTTCTAGTCTCTAATTGAAGACCTCCAGCTCTGGACATAATCCAGTGTGTCAATCATAGTTTACCATTATTCTGAATTAGCCTCTGTCAACATTTAAACTCATGGATCTTCTTGAGTTTAAGCACAAAATAAGGAATTCTGAGCATCTGACTGCCGCAGGATGGAGGCTACTACTAGTACTCTATGAGGGCAGTAGCCTTATCTTATCTTGATTCTTCCCCACCACCCTGATCATGTACTGGACTTATCACAATATAGGTGCTTAATAAATGTTTTCAAATCAAATGAATAAATTTTATTATCCCTGTTCCCTTTGTCCACTAATTTTGCTCAAGTCCTCTTCATTCCCTTCCTACTTTCCTCTTCTTTTTGTATTAATAAATATTGAATGGAAGAAGGAATAGTGTTTTGTAATGAAGGATAGATTAAGGGTAGCTTCTTTAGGGACTCAGAGGAATTTTAAGGTCATTGAATGGCTCTTGCTCACATCTGTATACAAATGCATTTTGAAAGAACTTCTGTTTTTCCAGAAACTGTTACTGCTGAATGTGGGGCTAAAAGTAGGGTCTTGTATTTGGCTCTAGTACATGGGCAGAAGTTCCTCAGGAAGTTAACCCTCAGAAACCATTAGGATTCCTGATGCCCCAAGGTAATTTCACAAAGGGACTATTAAAGTAGGTAGTGGAATTTTATCTAGCAGACCCAGACCTACCACTACTCTCTCTTGTCATCTTCATTCCATATTACTCAATGGGACCTCTCCCTTCCCTTCCCTCTCAGCTTAGGGAAGAATAATTAAATCAACGCTGTCAGGGGTAGATTAATTACCCCATGACTTTTGTTTGCCACCCTTATGCCTTTCCAGACCTGAAACATTGTAAATACTTAATAAATGCTTTTTCATTCATTCATTCATTCATTCATTCATTCATTCATTCATTCATTCATTCATTCATTCATTCATTCTGTAATGAGCTAAATACTCATGGATATAGAAGAATTTAAGTTATCCTGCCTGAAGACCTGGGGATGAGCTGAATATCTTGGGACCTGTTTCTGCTGCCCTCCTAATTTTGATTAAAACATGATTTTATTCAAGTAAAGAACTGAAAGGCATGTCTGCATTTGTGGGGTTAGAAAACATCTTGAAATCTGAAACATACCCAATCTGCCTAATCTCTTGGCAGAACACCTGGCTTCTGATAAACAGTCACCTCATGGTACTTTGCCGCTATCCAACAGCCTGAAGCCAAAGGTCACAGAGCATATTGCCAGATTCATTTGTGAAGGGGAGATAAGAAGAATGAGAGCAGTCCCTTCGGGGTTATTGTTTTTAAAATGAATTTAGAAAATGAAATATTTCAGCTTATATCCACCAGTAGCACTTCATTGCTGTAGGGAAGGTGCAGAAACAATTGAGAAAAACACACTGAAATGCAGAGAACTTGCTATGATAACTTTAGTGCCAAGGATCAGTGGTTTCAGTTGCAGTAAGAGGCTAGAGGTGAAAGAGCATCCAACCAACGCGCTGGAAACCTTGCTTTATGTATGTTAGCATTACAAGGGTAACGTATTTCATGTAACATTCAGCTTGTCCATCTGTGATTCTTCATAATTGCTATATGACCTCTGGAAAGTTCACAGGTCCATTGATTTGTTTATGAAAAAGCACAGGACTTGGGACCAAGAGCTGGGTTCTAATGTCTCTCTTGCTTTTTACCTATGTACCAAGGGTAAGTCACTCAATCTCCCTGAGCCTCAGTGTCCTCAACTGGGATAAGGGATATAGGATAATAACAGCAAGGAAATGGGATAACAACAGTTATGGGCACTTCTTACAGGATTTTTTTTGTTTTATTTTTAGGATCAAAAGAAACAATGAATGGAAAAGTGCTTTATAAACCTCTAAGTGCCTATATAAATGTTGACTATTCTGCTTATTTCTGGTGTGGTCATTTATTAGCTGGGTGATCTTTTGCATCACCTAGCTTTTGGGGCATTGGTTTCTTCCTCTCTAAAATGGGGGCAATAATCCTTGCTCTGCCTTCCTTATAGGACTCTTTGGAAAGCAGACAAAATAATGGGTATGAAAATGCTCTGGAAACTGGGAAATGTGGAAATGAAAGAGGTAGCCACACACTAGGAAGTATTATCTAGAAAGGTCGCAGACTATCAGGAGATAGTTAACATCATAGAACCGCAGAATGTGAGAGCTTCAAGGTATCTCTGAGATCTGTCGACCATGCCGGAGAACCACGGTCACACTGTCGGAGAACTGTAAGGGACTTCAAAGCAAAATAGTATAACTCATATCTGGACACAATTTACTCTATAGCATCCTCTATCAGGAAGTCACCATCCTTTGCCTGAAGACCTTCAGGGACGGGAGATGATCTCTCGTTCCACTTTTAGACACTTCCAGTTTTAATAACTGGCCAATGTAACCCGCTACATCTTGGTAATGATAATTATAATTTCCTCATACTTATATAGTACTTTAAGGTTTGCAAGTGATTTACAAATATTATCTCATTTGATCCTCATAGCACCTCTGCAAGGCAGGGGGTATTATCATCCTCATTTTACAGAAGAGGAAACGTCTCTGTCTGTCCGTCCGTCTGTCTGTCTCTCTTGGTATCAGTCAACCAACTATGCTATGACACAGTATTTTGGCCAATGTATATAATAAATACAGAAGAAAATGCAGAATATTGGACTTTCCAAGTTTCTGTTAAGATAGCTGACAGGACATTAGGAGAGACAAAGACAAGATATCTTGGGGAATTTAACCCAATGCTACCTACCAATGCATATTGGTAAGAATAGTAAGAGTGGCATTTCCATAGTAATTTTAAGTTTGCAAAGCATTTTACACACTTTACATATGTTGTTTACTCCTTAGAACAGTCCTGTAAGTCATATTTCTTTTGTTATTTCCTTTTTCCAGATAAGGAAAGTGAGACCAAGAGAGGTTAAGTGGCTTGCCCATGGACACATGACTAATAAATGTCTGAGGCAGAATTTGGACTCAGGTCTTCCTGACTCAAGTCCAGTGCTCTACCTGCTATACTACCCAGACACGTCGTGTTAAAATGCTGGTACTTTTTCTTTATAGAGGACAATGTAAAATATGACCTCAGCTGAGAGAAGGAATTCAAAGATTATTTGTTCTCTGTTTCTTTCAAGTCCTCAGTTTCCCCAGTTATGAAATGAGTCAGCAATATTGAATCATGAGAAGTCTGGCATGGTAAGGAGATACTAATTCTATCTCTCATTCTTCTTTTCTCCCTTGCCACCATTGATGGGGACCAAGGTGGTCCATCTGCCAAGCTACATGGAGACATGTTGCTCACACTTTCTCCACACTGGCTCATGGTTCTAGTGATTGTATCATAATATACACGTTTTCTAGCTCTAGAAAAAAACTTGGGAAGTATTGGGAAGGGAGAGACTGAAGTAGCACATGAGAATATGTCACTGTCTTGCTCCTTTTGTCTCTTACCTTCCTCTTTCCATCCTGTTGCCCCTGAAATGCCTTTTCCATCTCTTGAAGTTCATGCTAGGAGGGTGGCTGCAGGAAGGCCTCAGTGGCTATGTGCCTCTGTATGGCTTACCACTGAGAACAATGAGGCCAGAGAGTAAGAGGCTCCCTCTTCAATACACAGGGAGGGACATGACTAGCACCTCCCCAATGCCACAAAGTTGGGAAAGAGACAAGAACCTCAGTGAATGGCTTTGAGTACCATTGTGAGAGAGACTCAATTGCCATTAAGTTCCATTATAGTAAATGACAATAAGACAGCAAAAAATGCATTTACGTAGTGCCTCATGTTTACCAAGCACTTCAGAAGCAGTGTCTGATTTGACTTTCGTTTGACTACACCATTGTTGGTATTACTCTCTTTATTTTATTCACAGGTAAACTGAGGTTCCACTTTGACCAAAGTACCATAGCGATTAAGCTAGTGATAGGATTGATCATGAACTCAGAGCTTTTTGTCTTTTCAATGTATTGTTCTTTTCTTGAACAGTAATCCTCAGATTATTATGGAGACAGTCTCTCAAAACCTTGACCATACTGCATGGAGTACTTGTCTTTAGTCAGTCATTTAAACTCAGCCTCAGTTTCCCATCTATAAAATGAGGATAATAATAACTTTAGTATATAACTCACAGGATTACTGTGAAATTAAAATTAGATAATGTATATTAATCATTTTGCCAACCTTAAAGTGCTACATAAATATTATCCTCTATTATTATGTAAATAACTATTATTATTATTATAGAGATGCCAATTAATGTCATTAATATCACTATTATTGCCTTCATGGCCTCTCCTATCTTTAATTTTCAAGATAACTCAACTATTTTCAATGACTCACATAGGCATTAATATTAGTAATATATGATCAATAATAACTGAATATATTACTGCTGATCATCTCCATTGATGAGTTAGTGAAGCACATTATCATATTTGTCAAATTAAGTATCCACTCATGTCCCCTGTCTGCCCCCAATAGATGGAGATATAAACTAGAAATTATAAGGGAACAGGAATGAGCTTTAAAAGCTCCCAAATAAGAGATGGGGTGAGAAAGGATCAGGTTACATGTCATAAAGACCACTCCACAAAGAGACATTCTAGAGGGATTTCTGGCTCACAGTGCAAAGGAGCTCTCCTGAATGTTTGATTTTCTAAGAAGATAGGGTTTAGTCACTGCATAATGGAATCGAAAGGAGACATCTCTTTTTAGTCAAAAGGGTTTCCTAAAAGGTTCAGGGTCCTTTCTAAGTCATTTCAAACCAAGAAGATGTCAGCAGATCTCTTCCTAAAACATAGCTGTTTTCAGTATTAAGAGACATGTTGGGCATTCCAGTTACTTACATGAGTGATGCAGAAAGAGAAGCTTTGTGATCAGTCCATAGTGTTTCTGTGTTCTAAGCATTTTCTAAGCAATTTCTAAGCATTTCATTTAGAGAGAGGGTTAAGAGGGGGTAAGAGAATGAGAGAGAGAGAGAAAAGAGAGAGACAGATCGAACCCTCAAAATACTGAAAAAAAATTACAGAAACTTATTTATTCACTCCTCAAATTAAAAAAAAAGGGAAGAAGAGAAAAGAACAGTTTTGCTGAGAAAATGTACATGAGAAAGAAAGCATAGATGGAGGAGGAGAGTCCTTAGTTACAAAATTCCCTCCCCTTAAGCTGGGGAGGAAAATGAGAGTTCCTTCACTTTCCCTTAGTCTTGAAGGCTAATTTATAGAGGGCAGTCTTAGTCACTCATATTTCTTGCCTTCCCAAAGGTGCTGAATGGGAGGAACGCAGGCATGGGTTTAGGGAGAGAATGTTGGAGGAAGACCCTAGAGACCTTCACACCTCTGTCTAGGAACTTACAATTCCTATGTTGCCTTATGGGTCAAAATGGAAGATGGATAAAAGAACCCCAAATTATAAACACAGCCCATATGAAAATGACCTTTGAAAATAATCCCCAATGGTTGGAGAAACTTAGGTGTGTTCCAAATACAGTGTGATGATGGAATGTGTCCCATGACCTGCTGAAAATGTAGGTTTCTGGAAGGCAGGTGAGGAATGTAAACAGATATTCTTGAGACAAGAGGGGAATAAAACTTCTATATTGGAAACCTGCTTGTAACTGCTCTTCCCTGGATACTTTCCTTAGTCATCAGCAAATACTTCCGTCACACCTATATGGCTCAAATGCTCTGTTCATTTTCTACTTAAGAAGTAAGGTGCCACCTCCATCAGAAAAGTCTTTCCTGATCTCTTTATTTGTTAGAGGGGCCGCTAAGTGGTGCAGTGGATAAAATGCTAGGCCTGGAATCAAGAAGACCTGAGTTCAAAGCTGGCTTTGGACATGATCTGTGCCATCCTGGGCAAGGCACTTAACCCTGTTTGCCTCAGTTTCCTCATCTGTAAAATGAGATGGAAAAGAAAATGTCAAACCACTTCATTATCTTTGTCAAGAAAATTCCAAAAGGGGTCACAAAGAGTCGGAAATGACTGAAAACAGGTAAACAATAAACTTGCTAGGGTATTTTTCTCTCTTCAAATCATCTTGAATTTACCTGCCTGTATAAATTCATCAATCAAGCAACAAGCATTTATCAAGTGCCTAGTATGTGCTAGATAGACACTGGGGAAACAAATAATAAATGTTATAGTTCTTGCCCCCAAGGAGCTTATATTCTACACACACACACACACACACACACACACACACACACACACACACACACACGCACACACACCTCAAAGCAATTTTTTTAATAGAATGGACAATATTTTCTGTTGGGGGCAGGGAGTGAAGAATCAGACTAGACTTTGTTTCTAGTGAACTGTAAGCTCCCTCAGGGCTGATTTTTTTTTGCTCTTTTTGTCTGGCATAGTGCCTTGCACATAGTAGGTGCTTAATAAATGCTTGCATTGAACTGAAATATAGAAAAGGACAGATAGAAAACAACATCTCTCCTAGGCCCAGACTTACTTAGCTGAGTTCTAGTCATACATTTTCCAACAAACCTGCCCTTTCTGATTTCTGAACCTTGGTCACCTTGTTTTCTCCTTTCTATTTTTTGTCTCCTAGACCTTCTAGTTTTCCTAGACACTGTGGTCTCTAGAATGCTGCTCCCCTAAATTCTTCTCCTTGATCTATTTGCTTGTGACATTGTGTATGAGTAAACTGCTTCCTGACTCACTTCTAGGTCCTGACCCTCACTGGACCAGATAGGTCCCATTCCCCTGAGATACTTTACCTGATGTCATTAAAATTCAGGGCAGCCCATGGATGTTGAGGTTTAGTGGGAATATGGCTGGGGGAGGGACCAGTCTGATCAGGCATAGAACACTAATAAGCCCCTCAGAAGTAGCTTGAGATCAGATTCTTGCCTGCTAAGCACTTTCTCCTTCTGCATCTGTTCAGGTTTTTGGGTTAGTCATGGTCCCATACCTCCTGAAGCTTATAATCTATCAGGATGGTCTAACTCACACAAGTAGCTCAAATATAAAACAACACATGATCAATGCATAAGAAGATACAGTGATATCTGAGGTCTGCCCAAGGTGGGAAAGGTTACTACTAACCTAGGGCTGGGGAGGCTTCCTATAGGAGGTAGCATTTGAATTGAGCTTTGGTGTGACCTAGTCAAAAGGATGCTGGTATTGGAGTTAGGAGAACTGGGTTAAAGTCCCAGGTCTGCCAGTAAGTAGCTATGTGACCATAGACAAGTCATTTAAGCTCATCTGGTTCCTCATCTGACATGACGAGATTGAATTAGATAACTTCTAAATCTCCTTTCAACAGTGACATTCTTTGAGTTGTTGAGTGAGCATGGATTGAACATCTGGAAGTGACTGAAGGGCCCTTCTGATATAAGGAACAACTTGAGAAGTCATGGAAATGAGACAAGATGTGTGCAGGGGGGAGTGAATCACCTAGTTTGGCCAGATGATAGAGTAACTTAAGAATAGCACCAGATGGAGATGAAGTACCAAAATGGTGGATTCACAATAAAGGTCAATGGAATTAAATTAAGGTGTTTGCTCAAGCATAATCCCTTCTCTTTCTATTTCAATAGAAAGAGAAGAATATTGTCTCTTGGCCTTGAAAGTCCCCGCTATCTCCTTGCACCTGTGATGATAGTGACTAGATTTTCAAAACTCCGAAGCAGAGGGGAAAACCACAGCTTGTGTGGTTCCTCTGCTTGGGGCCCCTAATCCCCATCATTCTTGCTGAGCAAGTAAGCAGGCTGTTTCCCTGCCCTACCTCTTTCCTCTCAATGACACTTTGCCCTCTCTTTAGGAGGCCTTCTTTTAAAAAGGGAAGTGGGCACATAGTAGTAGGGCCTACATCACTATGACCTACTTTTAGTTTTGCTAGTTTCCACTGCAGGCTATGGAACTATACTAAGAACTCCTTCTTTCTCCCAATTCCTTTCAGCTGTGATGAGTACAATCCTCCAATGTTAGAGCTGGAAGTAACCTGAGACTATCTAGTTAAAAGCTCATAGGTTTGTAGACATAAGGCTGATGAGAACTACAAAGATCATCTAATCATAAAACTATAGATTCCTATGATATTCAGAACTGAAAGGAACCTCATAGGACATTCAGCCCAAACTTTACCTGAATAAGAATTCTCTCCAGTATACTGCTGACATGTGATCATCAGACTGTTCTTTGAAGGATTCTAGTTGTGAGGGAATCTACAACCTCCCAGGGGTTTTTCCTGGTCAGGGATGGGCAACTTGCAACTTCAAGGGAAGTTTGGATTCAGTCAAATGGCTGCACTTGAGGACCTAGAGGACCACATGTGACCTCTAAGCTACAGGTTCTCCACCCCTGTCCTATCCTATTCCACTTTTGGATGGTTCTAAATGTTAGGAAGTTTTCCTTATTTTAAACCTAAATCTGCCTGTTAATTATTCCTAGTTCTGCTCTATGGGGCTAAGCATAACAATCTAATTTCTCTTCTACCAGATAGCTAGCTCTTCAAATACTTACAAATAGATATCATTTCCCTGTCCCATTCCTCTCTGCCCTAAGTATTCTTTTTTTTTCTCTTTCTATTCAAGCATTTTTTTCTCTTGGTTACATGTCTCTATTTCCTTTTGCTTTTGTGTCAGGCTCTTCAAACACTTAACGATCCATGAACACTCACTATCCATGTTTTTCCTAAAATATAGTTCCCAGAACTGCTCTTGATGTATAGTAACATTTTCTGTTCCCTAGTTCTGGAGATTAGCACAGACCAAGGACACAGTAGCTACTGTATCACCTTATTGGTTCTTATTGAATTTGTCTGTCAATAAAGCACTTTTTAAATATGAATTCAAGTTAGTCTTGTCCCATTTTACTGGTAGAGCAACTGAAGCCAAGAGAGGTGAAGTGATTTGTTCAAAGACAGAAGTAGTAATAAGTAGAAAACAGACTAAAATCTGGATCTTTTAACTTCAAATTTAGTGTTCTTCCTGTTAGCCAGGGTCAGCAGCTAGGTGGCCCAATGGGTAGTGCATTGGGATTGGAGTTAGGAAGACATCTTCATGAGTTCAAATTCAGCCTCAGACACTTACTAACTGTGTGATCCTGAGCAAGTCACTTTGGCTCATCTGTGAAATTCGCTGGAAAAGGAAGGGGCAAACCACTCTTGTATGTTTGCCCAGGAAACTCCAAATGGGGTCATGAAGAGTTGGACACAACAGAAATGATTGAACAACAGCTGCTAGCCAGGGGTTCTTAACCTAAATTTTTTTCATCAAAAAATACATTGGCAGTCTGGTGATGCCAATGAATCCTCATAATAGTGTTTTTAAATGCATAAAATAAAATACACAGGACTACAAAAGAAACAATTTACATTGAAATGTAGTTATTAACATAATAAAAAAGAAAAAAAAAGTTTCACAGATCCTAGGTTAAGGAACCTTGGGTCTAGACCAAACTGCTGTCTCCTTCAATCCTATTAGTTTTTAGATGAGGAAGATGAGATTCATAGAGATTATTTTCATCTCCCAGAATGCTGGAAAGGAAATTTAGGAAATGTCTTGCTTTGTTTTACAGATGAAGGACTTGAAGTCTTGAGAGGTTTGTCTAAGGTCATGTAGTTAATGATGGAACTCTAAGCAGACAACTGTTCTTCAGAATTTTATTAAGAAAATTTTTCTTGATGCATGTTGCTTTTCATATCACCATAATTTTCCCCAAAGTCCCTCCTTTTCCACCCTCTCAGAGAACCATTCCATGTAACAGAGATTTTTATGATAATATTTTATTTCCACAATTATATGTTAAAACAATTTTAACTTCTTTTTAAAGTTTTGAGTTCCAAATTCTCTCTTTCCTTCTCCCCCCAATATAATACAGGTCACACATATGCAATCATGCAAAATATTTCCATATTAGTCATTTTGTACAAGAAGACTTGAACAAGAAAAATCTGTATTCAGATAATATCAGTTCTTTCTCTGGAGGTGGATAACACATTTCATCATGAATCTTTTGGGATTTTCTTGGATCATTATTTTGCTGAGAATAGCTGTCATTCACAGTTCTTCATCGTATGATATTGCTGTTATTATGCATAATGTCCTCCTGGTTCTGCTCACTTCACTTTGCATTGGTTCTTGTAAGTCCAGGATTTTTTTTCTGAAATCATCCTGCTTGTCATTTCTTACAGCACAATAATGTATCATTATGATCATACAGTGCAACTCATTCAGCCATTACCCAGTTAATGGATATCCCATTGATTTCCAATTCTTAGCCACCACAAAAAGAGCTGCTATAACTATTTTTTTTTACAAGTATCTCTTTGGGATATAGATCTAGTAGTAGTATTGCTGAATCAAAGAGTATACAATTTTGTAGCCCTTTGGGCATAGTTCCAAATTGCTCTCCAGAATTGTTGAATTAATTCACAACTCCACCAACAGTGTATTAGTGTACCAGTTTTCTCACTTCCTCTTCAAAATTTTTCATTTTCCTTTTTTGTCATGGTAGCTCAACTGATAGGTTGACAAACAATAATTTTTAAAGGAAAAAAAGAGGAAGGGGAAGAAAGCAGCAACAGTTTTTGTTGTTCATTCCATTAGCACATATTATCTTTTTCTTCTCATTTTTTAATATAGTTCATATCTATCAAAGAGTTTTAGGATGAGACAATTTCCTGTTATTATTTTTATGTTTAATATTCCACAAATCAAATATTATGCAGGGAGATTCAATGGTTGCCTTTTTTGGGGAAATAAATAGATGTACTGGGATATCAGGTCCTCAAGGATAGCCTTTCGGTAAATTTTGTAACGAATGACTTTGTCTTGTATCTTCGTTATAATATCTCAGCATAGGAGACTGGAAAGGAGTTGTCATCCAGATAGGAGAATTGGGAGGAAAGAGTACCCAGGAGAAGAGGCTGATCAACAGCATCAGCCTGCAAAAAAA
The DNA here is from genome assembly GCF_028372415.1 of Notamacropus eugenii. NCBI lineage: Eukaryota > Metazoa > Chordata > Mammalia > Diprotodontia > Macropodidae > Notamacropus > Notamacropus eugenii. The sequence goes on along the minus strand of NC_092872.1, from coordinate 247,888,282 downwards.
GTCAAGAAGAATGATGACTAAGAAGAGACCATCAGATTTGGCAATTAAGAGATCATTGGTAACTTTGGGGAATGTACTTTCCCTTGAGTGAAGAAGTCAGAAACTTAATGTTGCAGAGAGTTTAGAAAAGAGTGAAAGGAAAAGAATGGGAGGCAATGGATATAGAGGTCCTTCTCAAGGAATCTGAGAAAGTCATGAAATGTAGTATGAACCTTAGCTAATGTGCATTCTGGGGTTTTTAGGGGTCATGTTTGTAGTCAACAGTGAAGAAACCAGCAGACAATAAGATACTGAAGATAAGAAAGGAGGGTGAGGTGGGGATAATCTACTGAATAATGCAAGAGAAGATAGAATCCAGAGTGTATGTAGAAGAGATCATTTTAGTGAGTATAAGATTCACCTCTTTATTAGAGATTCGATTAAGGTAGGAGATAGTAGGAGGATTATGTGAAGTCATTAAATGAGAGAAGGGGGAGCTTGGAGAAAATGGCCTTGGTTTACTTGGTAAAGTATGAAATGAGATCTTCAGTTGAAAGGATAGGGGAAGGGAGTGCTTTGGGACATGAAGAAAAGACAGAAGGCTAGGAAAATAACCACGGTAGTAAGTTTACATGACTTCATCCAGTTTTGTTCAGTGTCTGTGAATAGAACTGAAAGAGGTGGGTTGAAGGAGAAATTCAGAGTTGGGTTTAGATGATATGTGAGTCATGTGTGGGTGATTACGGGCAATAATTTTGGTTGTAAGAACGCTATGGTTTCAAAAGTTTGCTGAATTCTCAAGGATATTTTGAACTTTGTATTTTTTTATATTAATTTTATTTATTTTTAATGTTCTACAATCACTACCATATAACTTAGATTTTTTTCCCCTCTACCTGTCCCATACCTCCCTCCCCCCTCCCTCCCCAAGATGGCATGCAATTCTGTGTAGGATCTACACATATATTCCTACTAAATATCTTTTCACTATAGTCATGCTGTGTAGAAGAACTAAAATGAATGGGAGAAATCATATAACAAACCAAAACGTAATACACACAAAAAAGTGATCTGCTACATTCTGTGATTGACTTCCATAGTTCTTTCTCTGGACATGGAGGGCATTTTGCCTTAGAAGACCATTGGGATTTTTTTTTAAGTCCTTGCATTGCTATGAAGTTCCAAGTCTCCCAGAAAAACTCTCCCACACTGTGGTCATGACTGTGCACGAAGTTCTCCTGGTTCTGCACCTTTTACTCAACATCAGGTCATATAAGTCTTTCCAGGCCTCTCTGAAGCCTTCTTGTTCATCATTTCTTATAGTGCAATAGTATTCCATTACATTCATATTCCATAATTTATTCAAGCAATTTCCCAATTGATGGGTATCACCTTGATTTCCAGTTTTTGGCACTACAAAGAGTGCTGCTATAAATATTTTTGTACATGTGGGACCTTTTCCCATTTTTATGATCTCTTGGGGATACAGTTCTAGAAGCAATATTACTGGGTCAAAGGGTATGCACATTTTTTGTAGCCCTTTGGACATAGTTCCAAACCACTCTCCAGAATGGTTGGATGAGCTCACAGCTCCACCAGCAATGAATTAGTGTTCCAACTCTCCCTATCCTCTCCAACATTTACCATTTTTCTGTTCTGTCATGTTTGCCAATCTTATAGGTGTGATGTGGTACCTCAGAGTTGTTTTGATTTGCATCTCTCTAATCAATAGTGATTTAGAGCATTTTGTCATATGATTATAGATAGCTTTAATTTCTTCCTCTGAAAATTGCCTGTTCATATCCTTTGACCATTTATCAATTGGGGAATGATTTGTATTGCTGTACATTTGACTCAGTTCTCTATATATTCTAGAAATGAGGCCTTTATCCCTGAGATTAGCTGTAAAAATTCTTTCCCAATATACTGCATTCCTCCAAATTTTATTTTTTATTTTTTAAAATTTATTTATTTAATTTTAACATTCATTTTCACAAAATTTTGGGTTCCAAATTTTCTCCCCATTTCTCCCCTCCCCCACCCCAAAATGTTGAGCATTCTAATTTCCCCTATCACCAGTCTGCCCTCTCTTCTAACATCCCTCCCTTCCCTTGTCCCCATCTTCTCTTTTATCCTGTAGGGCCAGATAACTTTCTATACCCCATTAACTGTATTTCTTATTTCCTAGTAGTAAGAACAACACTCGATAGTTGTTCCTGAAACTTTGACTTCCAACTGCTCTTCATCCCCCTCCCCACCCCCCCATTCCCTTTGGGAAGTAAGCAATTCAATATAGGCCATATTTCTGTAGTTTTGCAAATGACTTCCATAATAGTTGTGTTGTGTAAGACTAACTATATTTCCCCCCATCCTATCCCGCCCCCCATTGTTTCTATTCTCTCTTTTGATCCGGTCCCTCCCCAAGAGTGTTGACTTCAAATTGCTCCCTCCTCCCATTGCCCTCCCTTCCACCATCCCCCCCCCCGCTTATCCCCTTCTCCCCCACTTTCCTGTATTGTAAGATAGGTTTTCATACCAAAATGAGTGTACATTTTATTCCTTCCTTTAGTTGAATGTGATGAGAGTAAACTTCATGTTTTTCTCTCACCTCCCTTCTTTTCCCCTCCACTAAAAAGTCTTTTGCTTGCCTCTTTTATGAGAGATAATTTAGCCCATTCCATCTCTCCCTTTCTCCTCCCAATATATTTCTCACTGCTTAATTTCATTTTTTAAGATATGATCCCATCCTATTCAATTCACTCTGTGTTCTCTCTCTCTCTCTCTCTCTCTCTCTCTCTCTCTCTCTCTCTCTCTCTCTCTCTGTGTAATCCCACCAACTACCCAGATACTGAAAAGTTTCAAGAGTTACAAATATTGTCATTCCGTGTAGGAATGTAAACAGTTCAACTTTAGTAAGTCTCTTATGGCTTCTCTTTGCTGTTTACCTTTTTATGCTTCTCTTCATTCTTGTGTTTGAAAGTCAAATTTTCTTTTCAACTCTGGTCTTTTCATCAAGAATGCTTGAAAGAATGCTCAATTTCATTGAAAGACCACTTTTCCCCTGAAGTATTATATTCAGTTTTGCTGGGTAGGTGATTCTTGGTTTTAGTCCTAGTTCCTTTGACTTCTGGAATAGCCTATTCCATGCCCTTCAATCCCTTAATGTAGAAGCTGCTAGATCTTGTGTTATCCTGATTGTATTTCCACAATACTTGAATTGTTTCTTTCTAGCTGCTTGCAATATTTTCTCCTTGACCTGGGAACTCTGGAATTTGGCCACAATGTTCCTAGGAGTTTCTCTTTTTGGATCTCTTTCAAGAGGGGATCAGTGGATTCTTTCAGTATTTATTTTGCCGTCTGGTTCTAGAATCTCAGGGCAGTTTTCCTTGATAATTTCATGAAAGATGATGTCTAGGCTCTTTTTTTTGATCATGGCTCTCAGGTAGTCCCATAATTTTTAAATTGTCTCTCCTGGATCTATGTTCTAGGTCAGTTGTTTTTCCAATGAGATATTTCACATTATCTTCCATTTTTTCATTCTTTTGGCTTTGCTTTGTGATTTCTTGGTTTCTATAAAGTCATTAGCCTCCATCTGTTCCATTCTAATTTTTAAAGAACTATTTTCTTCATTGAGCTTTTGGACCTCCTTTTCTATTTGGATAATTCTGCTTTTGAAAGCATTCTTCTCCTCATTGGCTTTTTGAACCTCTTTGCCAATTGAGTTAGCCTATTTTTCAAGGTGTTATTTTCTTCAGCATTGTTTTGGGTATCCTTTAGCAAGGTGTTGACCTGCTTTTCATGCTTTACCTGCATGTCTCTCATTTCTCTTCCCAGTTTTTCCTCCACCTCTCTTACTTGATTTTCAAAATCCTTTTTGAGCTCTTCCATGGCCTGAGCCCACTGAATATTTATTTTGGATGTTTGGGATACAGAAGCCTTGACTTCTATGTCTTTCCCTGATGGTAAGCATTGTTCTTCCTCATCTGAAAGGATGGGAGGAGATATCTGTTCACCAAGAAAGTAACCTTCTATGGTCTTATTTTTTTTCCCTTTTCTGGGCATTTTCCCAGTCAATTACTTGACCTCTGAATTTCCTCTCCACATCCACCTGGCTTCCAGATCTGCCTAGCCAGTGCTTGGGGTCTGAGATTCAAATGCTGCTTCCCAGCCTTAGGGCTTTGGGTAGGGGCAGGGCTGCTATTCAGTGTGAGATTAAGTTCAGGTGCTCAGGTCGGGGCAGGGCTGCCTCACGGGGCTCAGTTCCCTCAGGGAGTTTATGCAGAGACCTTCAACAATGGATCCGGGCTCCTGCCTTCTTTGGGAGCCCCTGTCTGCTGCTGCCTCTGCTGCTGCCTCCCGAGGGGGCCTGAGTTATGGAGACACCCCTCTCCCCTCTCGGTGAGCCAAAAAGACTCTCTCACTGACTTTCGTTGCCTGTGGGTGGAGGGACCTGCAGTGCTGCTGGAGATGCTGTTCCTGATGGCTGCTCGGATTTGCTCCTCTTGGTGCCACTCAGCCAAGGCAGGGCTGGGCTCTGCTCTGGGTGTGGTGAGCGACAGACCTTTAGGGTCAGTTTTTCAGGTCTCTCTGGAACAGAAATCTCCTCCACTCTGTTGTTCTGTGGCTTCTGCTGCTCCAGATTTTGTTGGGAGTTCTTCTTTTAATGTATTTTATGGGCTGTGGGTTTGGAGCTAACATATGTGTATCTTTCTACTCTGCCATCTTGGCTTCTCCCCCCATAAACTGCTTTTAGTTATATTTGACAAATTCAGTGACATATTCCTGTTGTTAGTCTTTTCTATTCCTTTGGAATTAAAGTTTATTTGTTCTAACAGCATTTCTATACATTCTAATCTATTTATTATATCTTATGAAATACCTATGAATCATCTTTTTTTCTTTTCTGAGAAGCTGATAATCTTTCTGTAAATGTCTTAGAGTGATGAATTCCACATTTCATGAACATTGTGAACTTTTTTGTTTGGACACTTTCCACATTCATTTATTTATACGTTATTATACTAAAGTTACATATTAAGACTGGTATAAAAGAAATGTTAACTATTCTAAATGTTCATTATTCTTTAACTTCAAGATGCTAGTGAGTCATGCACAGCTTTGGCTTTCTTCTTGATAGACTTATGGTCAATGTGTCTTGCCTGGAAAGAACCAGGATACTTGTGAGTATTGCCATAAAGCATTGATTCAATTTGACCTTGTATTGTGATTTCAAAAGGGGTTCGGATTCGTCCAATTATGTATGATTAAGGAAATTTATGGTTCAGATTCGCACCTACAATAAGACACATTTGAGAAGAAGAAGCTGGATATTTTATTGATTTACAGAAAAGGCAAATGCATGAACAGTTTAGAGCTACAGCAGAAATAATTAATATAGCCTAGTATTAATATAATTATAGCAATATTAACATAGATATAAGAGGAAATAGAAAAACATCACCAATTCGAGGAGTACCAACACCTGAATTACATCAGCCGGGGAATCCCGGGATACAGCGTTCAGGGTCCGAATTGGGAGGAAAGAGGTCCCAGGCAGAGTGTCCTCTCCATGGGTGAGATTCCGAGGACTTGCACTAAGCGAGGGGAGTTTATAGGGACCTAGACAAAGAAGGCTTTTTGCCAACGGCTCCACACACTGTTCCAAGCTGGTCAGGCACATGGCCATGGGAATGCAGGTGTTTGTTCGTCAAGGACGTATCATATGGGGGCCACAAGATATAAGTTAATTAATCATATACTGGGAGGACTAGCCAGATCCTCCAAGTATTATCTATGTGTTCCGGGAGTGGCTAGTTCCCAAAACATTAAGGCATGGCCAACTCGTGCATGTTATGTTCCTTGAGAGGTCACCAAAAGGACAGAGTGAACTTACTTTATTCAAGGGATATGAAATATTCCTTCAGACCTCCACATTCAAGTTGAAAGCCTAATTTGCAACTCATTAAGGATTTTAAACTAATTGAGTCCAACTATAATTTTGGTAACTAGAGAGATGGAAAATTAAGATGTCAGGAGGCTGTGAGCTCCTTAAGAACAAGGACTTTTTTAAACTTCTCTGTGTCTCTAGAACTTAGAACTGGCACATAATTGGCATTTAATAAATATTTTTTGACATTGTGTCGCTGGAGAAAGTTTCCATGAGATAAATGTTTAATGTGTTGTCCAGTAGAACCATTTAACTTGAAATCACCCAGTGTTCATCAGATGATAAATATACTGTGTTAGTATCAGTCCCCTTTGACTTGGAAGCTATACTCATTCTATTCAGAACTTGACAATGACTTTAAAAGTAGCTAGAACCATGTCAGGCTTAAATGATTTTCTTGCAAGATCCCATGTTTTATATCAATTTTTCTTGATAATATTGTGTTGGTTGCATCTTTTAAATACAGAACAGTTTTGCATGTGATCATTAAATATTCATGCCATCATTTATTAACAATATTATTTAACCCTAAATTTATTAACATTAACATGGTGCCCACATTAAAATAGATTTTACTTTTTGGTTTATTGTGTATAATGAAAGTACAGGAAGATAAAAGCTGCTCAGATGATGAAGAGGGACTTTCTATATATCTACAGTAGGTGACTAAGCCATGAGTGTAGAACTGAATCAAAATCTTTGTGCTACTCAATAAAGGTAAAGAAATATTACAGTGCTATCAGGATTATTCAATAATTATCAAATCAACATTGAATTGCTCTTTGCATCCCAGGGACATTTTGGTAAATTCGTTTTACTCCTCAAACAATATATCACTTTCTTTTATTTTTGAGTAATAGAAATTGCAAATACTTTCTGTAAAGTACATAAACACCCAACTGGTCTATTTTTCAGGCATCAGTGCTGCTCTTGTATTCAGTAATTATAAGTATAAGTAAATTATAAGTATTCAGTAATACTTATGTGATGCTTTCAGTTAAAGAAGATGGAATCAAGTTTTTGGGACAAGAGACACTGGTAAAATGTTTTTTTAAGAAATTCATGCACTCTTGTGAGGCATCTGAGCCAGTAATTAAAGCATATTACCCAACTCTCCTATTTTCAGTATTTTTCCCAGAGAAGTTAGAGTTTTAGTCACCTCCTTTGATGTAACTTCTGCTGTTCATTAAATGTTCACAGTACACAAGCTTTCTGTTTAATGTTTGATCCGAATTATGATTTTGTTGTGAGGGACTTCTTTTAACTATATGGATAGCCAGAATTTTTTTTTATATGCTCATTCATAGGTTCTCTTTCTGCTCTACTTTCTCTTTGCTTTTTATGCTTCTATGACATAGTTTTTGAGGGTAAATTATTTTTTCTTTGTTCTGCTTTGACTATTCTTATTGCATTAAATTTTTTGTCTTTCATTTTAAATTATTGATGAAGACTATCAAAGGCTTATGCTATGCCTCATTTTCTGGATTGCATTCTACATTTTTCTTTCTCTGGTCTTTAATCAGGTGATATAATATTCAAGTTTTCTACTACATATAAGTTAGATATTAATGTCATCTCCCAATGCCTTTGTTCAGGTTTTCCCAAGTTGCTTCTCTGACAGTAGTGTTTGACTTTCATCCCTAGAAGTAATCCTGTATAACTTGAATGTGATCAGCCACGGCGATGGCTGCAGGATATTCTGTCATTTGCAGGTCATGAAATGATTTTACACTCTGTCAAATAAGTGTGGGAATGCATTCATTTCATGATGATTATAGTAGATAGAAATGCTCAAAATATTCCTTTTTTGGTATAGGTCAAATGTTAGTTGGATTTGTGTCATTAAACTTAAAAAGAACTCTTTACCATTGCATTCCAAATGTGTTAATATCTGTCTGACACCATTTGAAACCAAGATATTTTTGCCTTCTGTTTCATCATTAGGTATCACTTCTGGAGTTAGTATTAAGTAAAGATTTTCCATTTTCCATCCAGGTTCTTTAGTTTTTCCCTTTTTTAACTTTAAGAAACTCCTTGGTTCCTGTTCTTGTTCTATTTATATGAATTAGAAATGAAGTTACTTCTGTAATTGCCCTATGTTGATATGAAATGTGAAACTTAGAGCTTGATAAAAAAATATACATATATAGTTGGTAAAAATTGTATGAAGCTTTTGTCTATCAGTGGGAACAGCCATTTCTTTTGTTATAATATACTCTGGTATGTAATAAAAGCATTCAAATCTTCAATACATTTCACGCACACTCATGGTTTACTCAACAGAGTGGTCAATATCATATTTATCAAAATATCTCTGCAAAGTCAGGTATTGGTATTTCTCATTTGTTTGGGTGTATCTTACCTTCTTTGGACACTTAAACAAGAAAGAATATCACTTACTTTCATGTCTTCCACATTATGCTGATTATCATGATGGTTTCCAGTAGGACACCATACCATTTCATTCATTTAGATTCACAAGAACAGTTAAAGCAATAAAGGCAAGAACCAGAACTCAATCATCTTTCAAGGTTTCTTATGGTTCTTCACAACTACTACAGAGGTCCTGGGTCTTGGAGGACCTGCTATCAATTACTCTGTCTGATTTTTATATACTTTGATATTTTTCTTTCCCAAGACCTAAAATGGATTGGACTTAAAAGAGATTATTGTTGTTGTTATTGTTTCACTATCATCTTCTTTAATGGCAATCGGAAGGAATTGGCCTCAGGACAAATTGCTATCCTACTAGCGTTCTTTTTGTTGTTGAATATTCTACAGATATTTACACAGATAGATAGAATGCTTCTGTACCTGAATAAAATTTTTAGGCCATCATAAGCTCATCTGTTTCCATCAACAGATATGCCCAACCATCACTTTTTCCATGCTATTTTGCTGATTTAATGTTGGCTGAGCTCACTTAGTTGTCTCAAATTTGAGTTTTTTTCTTGGAGCTTAGCCATTTTTTGGAGGGTCCATCAGGAGATTAACAAATAGTATATTACCTGGCACACAGTAAGTATTTAATAAATGTTCATTGACTCTCTGATTATTTGTTCTCATTAATCAGCTTTTATGATTGCTTTGTAAAATGATATCTGTTTCAAAAGTATGTCCATAGTTTTTTAACCTGTTCTTCCTATTCTCTAAAAATGTCTGTCAATCTCCTTCTTTCTTATTCATCTTATTGTAGTTGTCTTAGAATAATAGACTCTATATTTGGTTAATATTGTATAAATTTTCTTTAGGATAGTTTCCATGTCTATTACTGTCCATTTGCAGTCCTGATATTATATGAAAATTTGCTTATATTTGGGTATTAATTATTTAAAATATATTTTCCTAGTCTACTTTGATTTCAGGATGCCTGTTTCTCATATTTGGAGACTTCCATCTCTCTACTGTTTTTATATTTGATGTGTCTTGCCTGGAAGAAACAAAATTATTTACAGATGTTGCCTTCAACTATGGGTTCAGTGTGACCTTGCATTCATCTTAAGTCTCCTTTCCTTGTTATATGTCAGAGATCTTATAGTGAAGTCCAAATGACTTTTAAAGATCATTTGAAAAAAAATTCCACAAGGTAAAAATCTTTTTCTGTGTTTCTCCTCACACCCCTGATATTGGAGCCATATGACTTTATGGCTTCCATATACATTAAGTGGTTAATAATATGTATTCATTTCATTTCTTTACTTTGGAAGCCATACTGAGGTCTGTTTAGGAGAGATGATAGTGGATTTAAGCAGAACCACAATAGGCTTAAACCATCTCCCTGAAAAAATATCACATTTTATACTAATTATTCTTGACATTTTTGTGTTAGTGCAATAGCTTTCTTAATGGACATAATACTCTATTGTTCTCAATCTATTTGGATATATTTTATGTATTTACAGCATATGAATAAGTCATGAATGAGGAACTGAATCAAAAACTTTGTGGTAATCAACAAAGGAAGTATAAATATTGTAGCTGCTTTTGAATTGCTTGCTTAATAATTACTGAATTTAATTATTTTTCATACTGGTGGAACTTTTTGGCATACCTTTTCCCTCCTCATCCAATATATTGTATTATTTTAAATACTTATTGTTTATAATGGTACAATGTGTATCATACATGGTACTATATGTGATGACATTATTGATAACATAATAACAACATAATATAATAATTTTCTCTTGTTTTCTTCATAACACCTAGGATGATACTCATACACAACAGACATTGAGAATGTCTCAAGATAAAATTCTCAGAAATGTGCATTTTCTTGTAGAATTACAGTGCTAAGAACATTGTAGACACAAAAATTTATTAATGAATGGTCAAAATATGAAAATCATAGAGGGTAAAGATAAGGTCTTAATGAATGTTTCGTAAGTATTAATTGGCAAAACTTGGATTTAAACACGGTTCTTTGGTTCCAATTCAGTATTTTTTTCTATTGATAGTACATTCTGTGGCTAATATATTTGGGCCACTAATGGTTCTTTCTATTTTTGAATGTGTTGATGGGTAGATACAACTTGTGTCAACAGTGTCTGGTATTGGGTGGATTGTAGTTTTCTGGTTAGATATGAAAAAGAAATGATATTGACTTAGTATATAGGATACGGTTCCCCAAAGGAAGTAAAGATGAATGACCACATATCAATGCCCTTGTATTTAGGATTGATGCTTTGATTAAGTCTTATTAAGGGATAGATGACCTATAAAAGAACTATATAGTTCATATCGAATCACCATATTGAGAATGGGAAAGGAACTTGGAGATCATCTGACCTATTACTCTCATTTTGCAAATGTGGAAGCTAAGGTCTATTGTGAAATGATTCCCTCACAGGTAGTATATGTTAGAACAAAGATATAATTAGTAGTTTTAATTGTACAATTGTGTGAATCTGTGAATAAGAGAGGGAACAAAAGATGGGGTTTTAGTAGAATCAAGAGCGAAGGATTAGATAATTAATTTTGTTGTATCATGATTATCGTGGAAAAAATACTACCCTGGTTATAGATCTGATTCAAGTTGCGTGCCTTTGTTTTTTGGCCATCATTTTATAAAACATGTTGCAAATAATGTTCCTGAGGTAGTTATGCTTGTTCAGAAAGATCTGTGGAGAGGAGAGCTCATAAGAATGGAATCTGTGTGTAACTGTTTAACCTCCTGTCAGTGGGTTATCAGTGTCTGGAGGAAACCCACAATAACAGGGCCTCTTTACTCATATATGGTGCTATTTGAGGCTGATAACCCCATTGGCTGCTTGGCTGCACTAATGACAGATGAAACCCTCTGATAACTTCTGCAAAGGTAATTGGGGTTTCCAATGGTCTCCAATGTGAAGTCGTTGTTAGTATTTGTATCTATACATTTGTTTCCCAGAATATAATTTTCACTCATCACCCCAATGAAGTCTGTTGGAATCTTAAAGAGTACATAGAGATCAGGTGGGCCATGAAAGTGGTTCTCTATATGCTGGGACTTGGGCCTCTCCTTTCTCTCTGTGCGGTTCATGTTGGTAAGTGTCTCCTTTATGGAGCTTGTTGTCTATACTTCTTAAATGCCCTTTTTGCGTATTTTTATATTTTATAGTTATTTGTATATGGGGTCCATCCTCTTACAATATGGGAGATTCAGTTAGAGTAGGGGAGTGTGTCTTTTTTATTGTATATCATTCTCAGACCCCCATCTCTCCACCTAATATTATCATACGGTAAATAATTTATGCTTGATGAATTGAACGGAATCCCCTGGTTCCAGCTCTATTTTCGAGTATTCTTGTGATCCAAAGGATGCCTTGTAGCTATCTAGACTTCATTTAAAGCAATCTCTGAATACATCCTGCATTTTCTTTCTCCTGGGTCTTTGATCTTAAAGTCCCTTCCCAAGAAATTGATACCAAGGTTTTGCTGATCTTGTTTTGCATTGCTTCATATGTATTTTCTTATATTTTTTTGTATTCTTGTCACTTCTATAGTGACAAAACTTTCCTCACGTTAATATACTACTCCTTATTCAACTTCTCACCTACTCTTGGACATAAAAGTTATTTGTCTTTCACCATTAAAAATAAACTCTTAGTATATATAAATATATACATTTTTTATGATATCTTTAGAATAAAATACCACATTGGTTTCTATGATCATAAACTTTTACAGCTGAAATGGACGCTTAGACATTGTCTGGTATAAGCACTTTACAGATAAAGAAGCCAAGGCCCAGGGGAATTAAATGACTTGTCCAAGGTCTTGCAGGTAGTGATGGAGGTAAGATTTGAAGTTAGGTCTTTTGACGGCAAATAGAATATTTATTATATTATATAGCTTTGCAGTCCCAATTGTACACATTCACACTGTGCTCTAAAGAGTTAATATTAATCTACAGTCCCACCAACAACATTATAGATTATCTGTATTCAGATAGCCCCAAATACATTGGATTTTATTTTTATGTTTTAATTTGTTCTTTTGGTTAGATTGATGAAATATAACATTTTACCAAAGTCTTATTCCAGTGTTTCATGGTGGCTTGGGGGTGAGTCTATGTTCTTGAAGCTTGTGCTAATGGATTTCACTCTGACAAATCTTACCAAACTACAAAGACCCTTAGTGTGGGCTTGATGGTAGACAATATGTACTCTGATTATCTGAGGATCAGAATAACTAAGTTCTGAGTACATTTTTTTCCATAACAGCAACTTATGAAGATTGCCTCAGTATTGAAAAGTTGTGTTCTTTTTCAGTGAAATGAAAACCTACTCCAACAAAATCCTTGATTCTTTAAGTACTAATATATAAAGGGACATCTTAGGATTGTCTTAATTTTTTAATGTTTATTAGAGAATTTAAACATCTTTATTAACAATTGGTACTTCATTTAAATGATAACATATTTATATCCCTTGATCATTTCTTCCCTTTGTAGGGTATGGGAATGGGAGAGTGTTGCCAGGCCTTTAAATATTTTTCCAGACCATCAAATGTCTTCCCAATCTTTTCTTTCACCTTATTTTAAATATTTGCTTTTTGTCATGGAAATTACATGTCTTTCTAAAAATCAAATGTAGTCATTTTGTTATCAAGAATTTTTTCTTTTGTTCAATGATAAACATTTTCTCCATAGTGAAATCAAATACATCATTTTTTCTTCTTTATGTGTTATTGTTTTGTATTTAGATCACTAGTTGAGTTTGAATTTGTTGTAATCTAATTGTGAAATATAGATTTAAACCCATATTTTACCATAAGGCTACCCAATTTTCGCCTAATTTCATTCTCCATTATATTGTCATCATGAATTTATCAAACACTAGTCTCCCATGTTAAAGTCTATTGATCTACTTTCTATTTCATTGTGCTAGTTCTCTATTTTTTGCTCTGTCTAAGGAAATTTAAAAAAAAAAATGCTGTTTTATGATAACATTTAGAAATCTGGTCAAGAGAATACTCCTTCAACAATATTCTTCAGATCTCTTCTTAACATCCTTTCCTTTCTAATTTTTCTTTTGAATTTAGTGGTGATTTTGTCCATTGAATGAAATTGCCTATTGGTATTTTAATTGATATTCCATTAAATTTATAAATTAACTTGGTGAGTGTTAACATGTTTTCCCCTATATTTGCTTGACCTGACTATTCCCTCCTTTGTTAAATTCTTTTTAACACAATTGCGTGGGAACTGTTTTGGTAGAAATATTGCATATCTCTTGATTAGCTAATGAGCAAATATTAGATAAATTTTGTTGTTTTTGCAAATGGTAATACTCTAGAGATTTTTCATGGATTTTTAAAAATGGAAATCCAGAGGATTTTACATTAATAAATGGCTTATATATAAATTAATTTTTTCCTGAATGTCTTGAGTTTTCTCATTATAGAATCATGTTATTTTAAAGTGTATATTTTATCACCACAGTCCATGTTTATTGCTTTAATTTCCTCTCATTCCTATGCTGATATAACTTTGACTACTTCTTTTAATATGGATGATAATATTATGGATCACCGTACTTAATTTTAGTACAATGCTTCTCATTTTAAAAAAATTTTAGCTCATGCTTTCAAATGCACAATTCTTATCATATAAAAGAGATCTCTTTCTTTTCTTATTTTTTAAATGAACATCATATTTTATCAAGGACTTTTGGTGCATCTAACAACATTTTCATGTCGACTCTTTTTCTTCTGCTTGATAATTTGTCATGTTGTTCATTTGTCTGATTTTAAATAAAGTCTTACCTAGTATTGCACAATGTTTGGGATATAATAAGCACTTAATAGATGTTTTTTGACTGACTGACTCTTACATTACTCTTTGCCATAATTAGTATTTTGAGGGGATTGGGTATAACTTTATATTATTTATAAGCATTTTATTTAATATTGTTGCATGGTTCAGGGATCAAAATCATATTCACCTCAAAAAGAATTAGGTTGTCCATTGTCATTTTCTATTTCTCAAATGTCTCTTTTGCATAAATGTTATGTGCCCTTCCAGTATGACACAGTGTTCTATATTTTTCTTGAAGTATATGTGTTCAAATATAAGGTATACATACCACTTTCTACCTACGTGACCTTTGGCAGCTCATTTTTTTTTTTTATTGTGTAGTAAAGTGCCTGGCATGTAGTAAGGGCTTGTTATTCAATAATTTCCAGTCATATTCAATTCTTCATGACTATATTTAGGGTTTAGTTGGCAAAGATGCTGGAGTGATTTGCCATTTCCTTCTCCAGCTTATTTTACAGATGAGGAAACTGAGGCAAACAGGGTTAAATGATTTGCTCAGAGTCACACAGCTTCTAAATATCTGAGGTTGGATTTGAACTCAGGTCTTTCTGACTTCAGACCTGGCACTCTATCCACTGTACCCCCTAACTGCCTCAAGTTAGAGCTTACCAAGTGCTTACTTAGTGATTGAGTATGAATATAATGCATTTGTAGATCTGTCTGGTCCTGGAGCATTTTCATAGAATTGATCTTAAATGGCCCAGTATTTCTTCTTCTGAGGCCTAATTATGTTTTCTGTTTCTTGTTTTATAAATTTTAAAAACAACCTGTAAATGATCAATCATTTCTTTTGTATTCTGAAATTTATTAGTGGAAAAAGGTAGAAATCTTTGATAACTTTAAAAAAAGGACTTTTGCCCTTGTGTTCACAACTTTCTCATTCCCAAACTTGGCAATATTGACTTTATTTAATTTTGATTAGATTTTCTTACAAGATCTTGGTGTTATTTACCACTTCAATTGTTTTCTTGGTTTAAATTATATTAGTCTCAGGTTTTATCTGAGGTAGAAGCAGCTAAGTGGCACAATGTATAGAACGTTGAATTTGGCATTAGACACTTATTAGTTGTGTGACCCTGGATAAGTCATTTAACATTCTACCAGCCTCAGTTACTCCATTTGTAAAATGAAAATAACAATAGCCTTAGCAGCCAGGGTTATAGTGAGATTATACTTGGAAAGTACTTTGCAAATCTTAAAGTGACATATGAAGGTTAGCTATTATGATTATTATTTTCTTCTTCTCTTTTCCTCTTGTTGCTTTGTTCCTTTCTTAATTTTTTAAAATGAAAAATCAAGTTTCTATTAAAAAAACTATATAGGATTCTCTGCTGTAAAATCACCTCTTAAGTGTTGCTTAGATTTCATCTCACAGATTTGGAAATGTAGTAATCTATTTTCATTGTCTTTGAATTAATCTCCCACATTTATAATTTATTTTTTCACACAGGCATTATTATTTAATAGTTCTTTTAGTTTTTCTTTTACTAGTTTTTTTCTTTTACTCATGATATCATTTGTCACTAGTTTTATTGATTAAGATTTATAAAACTAGAATACAAAATCTGTTTTTCTATATTTACCTATGTCTTCTTCATGACCAAGGACATTAATTATTTCTGTGCATGTTTTATGTATCCTTGAAAAATGTATATTTGCTTTTTTCACTTTAAATTCCCTCCACGTATCTATCAGATCTGTTTTAAAAAAATATTCTTTCAAGTTCTGTAATTTCTCCCATTTTTCCTTATTCTTGTAGTGATGTGCTGGTGTCCCACTAATATTACTTTGGGTATACTTAGTCTTGTGTTTGAGGTTGTCACTGGTTAATGTCACTATAGAATTATTAGTTGCATACATTAATACTCCAGTGGATCTGTAATCTCATCTCTATGGGCATTCCCTCCATTTGTGGGCACTATGTGCATTCCCTTTGCATTTGTGATGCAGATCATAACAACCTATCCTACAAAACTCATCTGTGCCATAGATGATATTTCCAACCCAACATCCAATGTCTTTAAATCTCTTGACATCATAAGGATGCTAAAAGAATACATGAACTATTCTCCTTTCCTGAGTATATGATTGCCTCATTTTCTTTTTTAATGGCCCATTTCTTTAATCACATCCTTTATATCACTATTTTGCATAATTTTTGCAATATTTTGCAGGAATTAGAAGACCTGGCTTATGACTTCTGTGAAATGGAGCAAAATTAGTATCTCTGTGAATCTCACTTTATAAAATAAGATGGCTGAACTAGCTGACCCTTTAAGGGGTCTTCCAGTTCTAAATCTATGATCCCATGATAACTCCATAATTTTCATTGCTCTTAAAGTAAGACTCAACTTTAATTAGTAGGAGGTAATATTATTCTGTGATTTATGACACATAACATTATCCAAAAAAATGAGGTCGAATTGATAGGTCAAATTAGCGGTATGACTCAATTGTTATTAGTATCCAGAGGGCCATCAAACAAGGTCATTTCTCTTCTTACATCTTGCAAGCATCTTGTTTAGCTAGAAACTTGATTAAAATAATATAGTGTAATTTTCCAAAGGCATTATCACTTGATTTTCTTCTCTGGCATGAAGGATCCTGATGATTGTTTATCTTGAATGTATGTCTAAGACGTACAGTTATTTATCCAACTACATGTCACAGTCTTGACAGTTATTTATCTACGTAGTTTTTCTTGTGTGTATGGTAGAATTAAACTTTTGAGCTGTCAACTTGCTCAATGTAATTCTCAAACAGGAATTTCTGAAAGACCCTGTCATTATACAAAATTCCTCTTTGACTTAGGCTCTGTATTAGATCTCTTCTGTGACAGTGGTGAATGTCTGTAGCAAATACAGATCTTCCTATTTTTTGATTCATTTAGTATTAATAATAACAAGGTCATTTTTATACATCTTTCGAGAGACCTTGTATATTCATTTAGCTTTCAGAAACATTGTTGATTAATTGCTTAATTCTATTCAGTAATTGGGAGAAAAGGTAAGGTTGAGGCGGGCACTAGGCAAGGCCTCTGTGCCAAACTTTTGAAATATAAACAGAAAAAAATGAGGATAATTCTTGTAGTTCCTGCATACAAGTTCATAGACTCCAGATTAAGAACATCTGCAGGCTAACTAACTAACTAAACTGCTCTCTTCCAACAAGATTTTTCCACGAATATGTCAAATTTATGTATTATTCCTTGAAAAATATAAAAGCAGAAGTAATTGTCTTTTGTGACCCTCTGATAATTCATAGCAAGTGAGGCATAAGACAGGGCAACATATGCTCACTTAAATTGTGAGTCTTACACTCAAGGGTTTCACATGATTCTTAGAGGAGAAAACGTAAAAGAGAATTCAGTTGGCAATTGTAGGACAGGTAACAAGGTCAGAAGATCATGATGGAGTACTGCAGGGTGGAGAAGCAAGTCACATGGAAAGGTTTGGATGACCTTAGCAGGCAGTGGCAGGACAGATGGCAAAGTCTGAGGTTCCTTCACTCAATTGGAAGGAATAGAGTTGTTGACTCCAATCTCATCCAAGTTCTGTGACCAGTCAAGTAGCCCTATAGAAAGTAGAAGGCAATAAGTAAAAATGCCCCCAATAGGGATGAGCCTTCCCAGTGTCTGGCCAATCCAGATGGGTTCTGTGATGACCAGGAGCCAGAACAGGGGTAGGGGGAGAAAACAAAGGCGCTGCTGGGGTGGCTGGTCTTCCTATAACCTAGACCATCCTGAATGTGTTACAGGAAGTCTTGGAGTTAAGGCAGGGTGAGTCCCTTCCCCTAACGAACTAAGATTGTCCAGAGAAGCAAATGCTATATATATATATATATATATATATATATATATATATATATATATATATATACACGTATATATATATACGTATATATATATACGTATATATATATAAATTATATATGTATATATTATACATATATACACACACTTTTCATATATGTGTTTGTATATCTACATATACCTGTACCTATATACATACACACACACACACATATACATAGAGATAATCTGGCATAGTGGATAAAAAGCTAGCTTTGGAATCAGGATAGACCTAGGTACAAATTTTGTCTTGGATACTTTTGACTGTTTGACCCTGAGCAAATCTCTTAACTTTTCATTGCCCCAGCCATCCCCTTAGGGTTATAAGTTTTAAAGAAGGTGTTGACCTGCTTTTGTAGAAAATGTTTCCTCATGGTTATCATTCAGTCATTTCAGTCTGTGTCTGATACTTCATGACCCCATTTGGGTTTTTTTGTGACAAAGACATTGGAGCAATTTGCTGTTTCCTTCTCCAGCTCATTTTACAAATGAAGAAACTGAGGCAAAGAGGGTTATATATATGACTTGCCCAGGGTTATACAATCAGTAAGCATCTGAGGCTAGATTTGAATTCAGGAAGAATTGTTCTGACTTCTGTGTTGGCACTCTATAGACCGCACCACTTAGCTGCCCTGTTTCCTCATTAGATATTCTCCATTATCAATGAATCCTAGTCTTATCCATCTCAAATTCAGTGACAGTTGAGATAGGTCTTGATGGGAGTCCGACATTCCAAAGCAGAAGAGATAAGGAATAAGAGTTTTCCTGGCATGGGGAATATACTGTTCAAAGGAATGGAGATGGGAGATGGAGTTGTGTCCCTGGAACCGTAAGTAGTCTAGTTTGGCTAGAAGTCCATGAAAGGGAATGTTTTAGAGCCATATTGGGAAGGGATTTAAGTGCCAGAGATATTTACATTTTTTAAATTTTATCCCAGAAAATATAACACATAATAGAATGGATGATGACTCATTGGGGATGTTGTTGAGAAAATTCTTGCTCATGTATTTTAGAACACATGGCATCTGAAGTCTATTCTAATTCTGAGATTCTATGATTTTATGAAGTGAAGGGAGGGAAAGGACAGGAAGAAAAGATAAGAGGAGATTACATCATATTAGAAGGAGGAGGAGGCAATAGGGTCACAGCAAAAAAGGACAGGGAGACAAAGTGGACTAGACAGCAGAGGTTCTCGTGACTGGGTCACAGTTCTAGCTACCCCTTCCTTTTACTGTTGCATGTGTGTTAGAAGTTCTAGGAGGTAGCATGCTAAATTTGATGGAATATTAGGGGAATACTTATGTGGTTGTCTGGCTCTTTTATGAAAGGATGACCTCAGAATCCTAGAGCCTGAGGCTTAATCCTTTTCACCACCTTAACCTGCCCTCATCTGTAGAAATCTAACTTGGTCCCCTTCATTCCCTTCCCTGCTCTGGCCTGGACCTGGAGCCTGGATTTCCATTAAAGCCTTTTTTGGAGCTAAGGCAGCTGTTGATCTCACCATATGCACCTTTTTCACTGGTACTCTGAGTTAGACCTGCTCCTTGACAGTGGTACGGTTTTACAACTATGGTGAACATATATTGCCTTGCATTATGCTTCACTTGCTGTTACTAATCAGTCTCACCAAAGAAAATGACTTCTGCTTTTGCATATTTTAAAGAATATTGAATGACTTGGACATATTCATGGAAGAAATATTGTTGGAAGAAAGCAGTTTAAATGGCATTTTGTTTGCATGGAGTTGTTCTTAACCTAGGGTCTGTGAACTTGCTTTTTAAAAATATTTGTTTTATGTCTATAAAAACATTATTCTGAGAAGACATTCATAGGCTTCTCCAGATTTCCATTAAACAAATAAAAATAATAAAACCCTTAGCACATAAATTCATAGTTATGTTATCTATTATACATATATATTACACATACACACATATACATATAAAATACTTTTGAAGTTAATCTATCCCACTGACTACCTTTTCTATCCTGCCACTGAACAAATTGAAAAGCTCAATACAAAGCTTTATAGTCCTGCAAAACAAATTCTTACATTAGGCATGTTTGAAAATGTTTCTTTCTGCATTTAAAGCTCCTCGCTTCTCTGTCTAGAGGTGAGTGACATTTTAAGGATCATTCTTTTGAACTCTTGCTTTATCATGCATTGCTATGGTCCTGATAAGTTGAGCTGGTCTATAATGCTATCATATAAATTGTTTTAAGGGTGCTCATTTCACTCTGCCTCATTTCACAGAGATCTTCCCAGTTTCTTCTGAAATTTATAACTCTGGAAATATTTCCAAATGCCTTCCAGAATGATTGAATCAATTTACAGTTCCATCAATAATGTACCAGTGTGCCTGTTTTCCTACAGCCCCTTCAGTATTTGTCATTTTACTCTCTTGTTATCTGCCATTCTGATGGGTCTGGAATTGCTTTGTTTTGAATTTCTCCAATTATTAGGTACTTAGAACACTTTTTTCTTATGGTTATTGATAGTTTGAATCTTTTCACTTGAAAATTTCCTATTCTTGATATTACCATGTTGACTCTTGATGACCAGCACATCCCTTTCTAAATGATTGTGAAATATCCCCTAGTAATATTGACTAGAACTTTGCCGGGAGTTGAAGTCAAGTTCATTGGTTTTATCATCTGAAGATTTGACCTTGTTCCCTTTTTGGAAATGTACTACAGCACTTGCCCATCTCAAGTACTGTGTTCTTCATGATTTTTCAAAGATCATTGATATTTGCTTACTTATCATCTCTGCCAAAAATCATAGAAAAAGTCATTGGTAAAAGTCATTGATAAAATTTAATTGTCATTAATAATATTATTCAAAAAGCATCCCAGAATGACAACCAGTTGATTAGGCTTATATAGAAGGTTTATATAGAAATACTACATATTTGAGAGATTCCACAAAATAAAAGAAATAGACTATGGCCCAATAATTATCATGGGGCAGAAGTCAATGACCTGGAACACAGTATATTGTGAAATAATTTTTGACCAAAAACAATATTTCTACATATTGGTCACTTCTCCCTCAATATGTTTTCTGGATCTCTCTTAGTGTCTTTAAATTCCAGCTTCAGTTCCTTACATGATTTAAAAAAATCTACATGCTCTTTTATTTTCTCAGCATTTATGATCACGATTAATTATTGGTTCAATTCTTTGAGTGCCTTTCTTATTCATTTAAGGATGTCTCTCGATATCTTACATCATCCTATTTCCTTCTGCATTGTTATTGCTGCTTTATCTGTCTCACTCTGTGGTACTTTTATTTTGTTGTTTTAGTGCCCTTCATTTGCTTATTTTCTTTCTTAGTGACTTTCAATGATTATTTTTAGTTCTAATTTATTTTTCTTCTATTTGACTTTAAAAAAAAACACAGAAAAGGAGGTGACTGACTCCTGTAGCTTCTAAACCTAATTTTGTGTCTGCTGGCAATTCATTTAAAAAATATGTTAACTGAGGTTTGGAGAAGTTGTCACTTCTTCTAGGTTATACAGTTAATGAGGCAGAACACTAATCTCCCGACTCTAAGCTCAAGTCTTTCTTTCCTTTTTTTCATATTCCCCTCCCTGCATTTTATCACATGAAGAGCTGATGCTGGTTTGCGGTCATGGCTCTGTTTTATTAGAAGTATTATAAGCTGGTAGCATCAAAGGGGAGATTTCCAGAAAAGATGATTTTACATCAGATTTTTCATGCTATGGATATTCTATTTTAATTAATATTTGTTTATTTCCAAAAGGAGAAGCTAAGATGGAATTGAAATTGGCATTCAGGCCAAACCCCTGTGATGGAGTAGTGCTGGTTAAACACCAAGAGTCATGGGGTTTTGTGTGTAATGAAGTCTGGACTTTGGCAGAGGCCTCTGTGATCTGTCGGCAGTTGGGCTGTGGGAGTGCAATCGGAGCTCCGAAGTATGTTCCCTTGCCTGGAGAGAGTCTTCAGCCATGGCTCCATGGAGTTTCCTGTAAAGGCAATGAGTCAACTTTCTGGGAATGTCATCTTGGGGAATGGAGTCAGAAAAATTGTTCCTACGAATGGGTTGTTGTAGTTCTTTGCTCAAGTAAGTCAGCATGTTATTCATTTTTGTAAGAAGAAAACCTCCTTGGGTAAAAAAGAAATTCAATCTAGTTGTTTTTGGGTTATCTATCTATCTATCTATCTATCTATCTATCTATCTATCTATCTATCTATCTATCTATCTATCTATCATTATCATCTATCTATCTATTTATCTATCTATCATCTATCACCAAGCCATTTTTACCACTTGGTTGTGGCACATGGGAAAATTCAGTAAGGATTATAGTAAAGAAAAAGAAATGGAAAGCTCTAAGATCCACTTTCTCAATAATCAGACTCCAACATTCCTTCCCTTGATCACAGTGAATGCAGATCAGATCAGAGTAGGAGTAAGAATAGGGATGAAAAGAATAGACTCAGAAATTGTAATGCTGAACAAGCAGAGGACATGTGAGGTAGAACCTTGTACTGAGCAAGTATTTGTTGAATGACTAAATAAATGAAGAAAACAATGAACAAATCAATGAGTCAAGTATGACCTTTGACCCCATTTTAATTGACCTTTGTCATTAAGCCTTCACTCCCCCATCTCTATACACAAAGACAGAAACCACAGTACTAAATCAATTTGCACAGTGCTGTTTGGGGTATGTCAGCACCAGCTACTGCCTAAAAGTGACCCATTGTTCAACCACTCAACTAGGTTCTCTTCAGAGTTTTTAAACAACATTCCAATGGCAACCACTTGATGGATGCTGAAGATGTTAGCATAAGAGATTCTGTGACAACTGGGTTCCTATTTGGTTGCAGGTCAATGCAGAGCATCAAATTATTCATATGAGAGCATGGTTTTAGACTAGACAATTGTTCTGTGCTGTATGCTCTTTCTTACCTGGACTGGTGCTTTTACAGATGGAACCTTTCGGGAAATCAGACTGCTGAAGGGGAACAGTCCTTGTGCTGGACTTCCAGAGATAAGAAATGAAAACGGAATAGATAGATTGTGTGGCCTCCACATGGAAGAGGCAACTGTATTTTGCCAGGAGCTGAAATGTGGCCCAGCTGTTCAAGCTCCCAGACAAGGTTTGGGTGAAACCCAGAAATACATGACTTGTAATGGGACAGAGCCAACAATTCGAAATTGTAGGTTGAATAATAAGTTTCGGAGTGGCTGCCAACTCCAGCTAGATGCTGAAGTGATCTGTGCTGGTAAGTTCAACCACTTATTCTCAGTGATTGTGTTCCCTCTCCTTCCATTTTGGAATATTGTTCTAGCAGTGTATGTCATTTAAGAAGGACAGAATAAATAAGAGGTAGGCAATAATAGAATAGCTTTTTATATTAAGATTATATTCTCATATTAAGAAATCTTGTTGTTAGCCCTTTGTTTCTGAAAAGGACCAGTGACATCGTGAGGGTGGTATCTTGACTTGTGGGTGAATTGGATTTAAGCGAGTCAACCTCACTGTCTCCTCCAGAGTCATCCAGTCCAGTGACAAGACAAAAGTTAAGATGATTTCCCTGTTAGGAAATCTATGAACCTAATCAAGGGAAACATGGTGACACATTTGAGTGAGGATCAATGGAGAGAAGATAGGAGGTGACATTGTGCACTGCAGACCACCTGAACAGAAAGTAGAAATAGATGCAGACTTTAGGAAGCAGGTCACATGCTTGGCACACAGAAGCATGAGATATAAACACATATATGTATGTATGTACATATGTTAATGAAAGATTTCACTTTCTTCAATATCTGTTTAAATTTTCTCTCTTCTTAAGGCAGATGAACTATACATTTTCTATTTGCCTTAATGATACAGTTATTTAGTTATTCAAAAGATGGAGACAGTGACAAAGGAAATGGCTATTACAGATCCAGTTCTGATCAACAAAGGTTAATTAGCTATGTTCAGTGGTTTCAAATTGCCAAGATCAGATGAACTTGATTCTACTCTATTTTGGGGTAGTTTTTTAAAAAAATTTATTTATTTAACTTTTAACATTCATTTTCACAAAATTTTGGGTTCCAAATTTTCTCCCCTTTTGTCCCCTCCCCCCACCCCAAAACACCGAGCATTCTAATTACCCTTATCACCAATCTGCTCTCTCTTTTATCATCCCTCTCTGCCCTTGTCTCCGTCTTCTCTTTTGTCCTATAAGGCCAAATAACTTTCTATACCCCTTTACCTGTAGTTCTTATTTCCTTGTGGCAAGAGCAGTACTCGACAGTTGTTCCTAAAACTTTGAGTTCCAACTTCTCTTCCTCCCTCCCTCCCCACCCCTTCCCTTTGGAAGGCAAGCAATTCAATATAGGCCAAATATGTGTAGTTTTGCAAATGACTTCCATAATAGTCGTGTTGTATAAGACTAACTATATTTCCCTCCTCTTATCCTGTCCCCCATTACTTCTATTCTCTCTTTTGATCCTGTCCCTCCCCATGAGTGTTGACCTCAAATTGCTCCCTCCTCCCCATGCCCTCCCTTCCATCCTCCCCCCCACCCTGCTTATCCCCTTAACCTCCACTTTCCTGTATTGTAAGATAGATTTTCATACCAAAATGAGTGTGCATTTTATTCCTTCCTTTAGTGGAATGTGATGAGAGTAAACTTCATGTTTTTCTCTTACCTCCCCTCTTTTTCCCTCCATTAATAAGTCTTTTGCTTGCCTCTTTTATGAGAGATAGTTTGCCCCATCCCATTTCTCCCTTTCTCCTCCCAATATATTTCTCTCTCATTGCTTGATTTCATTTTTTTAAGATATGATCCCATCCTCTTCAATTCACTCTGTGCACTCTGTCTCTATGTGTGTGTGCATGTGCGTGTGCATGTGTGTGTGTGTAATCCCACCTAGTACCCAGAAACTGAATAGTTTCAAGAGTTACAAATATTGTCTTTCCATATAGGAATGTAAACAGTTCAACTTTAGTAAGTCCCTTATGACTTCTCTTTGCTGTTCACGTTTTCATGGTTCTCTTCATTCTTGTGTTTGAAAGTCAAATTTTCTTTTCAGCTCTGGTCTTTTCATCAAGAATGCTTGAAAATCCTCTATTTCATTGAAAGACCATTTTTTGCCCTGAAGTATTATACTCAGTTTTGCTGGGTAGGTGATTCTTGGTTTTAGTCCTAGTTCCTTTGACTTCTGAAATATCCTATTCCATGCCCTTCGATCCCTTAATGTAGAGGCTGCTAGATCTTGTGTTATCCTGATTGTATTTCCACAATACTTGAATTGTTTCTTTCTAGCTGCTTGCAATATTTTCTCCTTGAGCTGGGAACTCTGGAATTTGGCCACAACGTTCCTAGGAGTTTCTCTTTTTGGATCTCTTTCATGCAGTGTTCTGTGGATTCCTTGAATATTTATTTTGCCCTCTGGTTCTAGAATCTCAGGGCAGTTTTCCTTGATAATTTCATGAAAGATGATGTCTAGGCTCTTTTTCTGATCATGGCTTTCAGGTAGTCCCACAATTTTTAAATTGTCTCTCCTGAATCTATTTTCCAGGTCAGTTGTTTTTCCAATGAGATATTTCACATTATGTTCCATTTTTTCATTCTTTTGGTTTTGTTTTGTGATTTCTTGGTTTCTCATAAAGTCATTGGCTTCCATCTGTTCCATTCTAATTTTGAAAGAACTATTTTCTTCAGTGAGCTTTTGAACCTCCTTTTCCATTTGGCTAATTCTGCTTTTGAAAGCATTCTTCTCCTCATTGGCTTTTTGAACCTCTTTTGCCAATTGAGTTAGCCTATTTTCAAGGTGTTATTTTCTTCAGCATTTTTTTGGGTCTCCTTTAGCAGGGTGCTGACCTGCTGTTCATGCTTTACCTGCATGTCTCTCATTTGTCTTCCCAGTTTTTCCTCCACCTCTCTAACTTGATTTTCAAAATCCTTTTTGAGCTCTTCCATGGCCTGAGCCCATTGGGTGGGCTGGGATACAGAAGCCTTGATTTCTGTGTCTTTCCCTGATGGTAAGCATTGTTCTTCCTCATCAGAAAGGAAGGGAAGAAATACCTGTTCACCAAGAAAGTAACCTTCTATAGTCTTATTTCTTTCCCCTTTTCTGGGCATTTTCCCAACTAGTGACTTGACTTCTGAATATTCTCTTCACACCCACCTCACCTCCTGATCCTCCCAGCCAGTGCTTGGGGTCTGAGATTCAAATGCAGCTTCCCAGCCTCAGGGCTTCTGTAGGGGCGGGGCTGCTATTCAGTGTGAGATCAAGTTCAGGTGCTCAGGTAGGGGCAGGGCCTCCTCATGGGCTCAGTTCCCTCAAGGGGTTTATGCAGAGACCTTCAACAGTGGATCTGGGCTCCTGCCTGCTTGGGGAGCCCCATTCTGCTCCCGCCTCTGCTGCTGCCTCCCAAGGGGGCCCGAGCCACGGGGGCACCCCACTCCCCTGTCAGCCACCCAAAAAGACTCTCTCACTGACCCTTGTCACCTGGGGGTGGAGGGACCTGCGTGGGTGGAGGGACCCGCGTGGCAGGCCGCTGGAGATTCCATCCCTGAAGCCTTCTTGGATCTGCTCCTCTTGGTGCCGCGTGGCCGTGGCCATGGCAGGGCTGGGCTGGGCTCCAGGTCCGGGGCGTGACGGACCTTTCGAATCAAGTCTGTCTAGAACAGAAATCTCTTATGCTCCATTGTTCAGTGGCTTCTGCTGCTCCAGAATTTGTTGCTCCAGAATCTTTTTTACAGATATTTTATGGGTTGTGGGTTTGGAGCTAGCGTATCTGCGTCTTTCTATTCTGCCATCTTGGCTCTGCCCCCTTGGGGTAGTTCTAATTGTTTCTCTTTATATCCAGCTGAGATCTATTTTCTGTATCTTCCACTCATTGCTCCTCATTCTGCTGCCAGAATCAAGGAGAAGGCAAATCCTTTCCTTCTAAGGCTCTTCAAATATTGGAAGATTACTTTTTATCTTCCACAGGGATGGGGTCCCTATTTCCTTCTAGTAGTCACCATATTTTCAAACAATAGAAATTTCTGGTTCCCTCACCACTTTTGCCATCTTTCTCTGAATTGTTCCTATTTGTTAAATGATACATTTGGAAGAACGCACAACAAAGATTAAAGTAATTCTGTCTTCCTCACATTCCCCTGACACACTTAGCATGTCACCTTTCTCCCTCTCGTTCTATTTTCTTTTATGCTTTGAGTATAAGCTTTATTGTCCTTTTACAGTATATAGTGCTGAATGACAGCACCTAAAAAAAGGCTCAATATTCCCATAGTGCCTTGCACTTGTCAGGTTTGTTGAATTGAATTGAAAAAGGGAAGGAAATAAACATTTCTATAGCAGCTCCTATGTTACAGTCATTGTGCTAAGAGCTTTTATTTTTTTTAATCAAATATTATCTCATTTGCTCCTCACAATAACTCTGCCAGGTAGTAGCTGTTATCTTCATTTTATAATTGAGGAAACTAAGGCAAATAAAAGTTAAGTGACTTGCCCAAGGTCACATAGACAATTGTTGTATAAAATCAGATTTGAACTTGTCTTCCTTACTCCACATCCAGCACTCCCACCTAGCTGCCTAGACATTGCACCTAGACCAGAAGTTCCCAAACTTATTTGACCTACCACCCCTCTTTAAAAAAATTTTTCAGTGCCCCCTTGGAAAGCTTCTTTCCTTAACCTTTTAATGGTTTTTAAAAAAATTATATAATTTCAAAAATACGAAATATATATTTTTTAAAATGATGAATCTTAATAATTTATTGATAATGTGTGTTTTTTTCTACATTGAAAGTCTGATGATGCAATATTGCATCATAACCCTATAGTATGTATTGTAAACAAGTCATTACATGCACATATTCCTGCTGATGCATGATAGACTTCCCAACAATGCTGGGCATACTCCCCTGCCAACATTTGCCTATTAAGACCTGTAGGCAAACTTGAAGTCTGATGGGTTATAATTTGCATTTTGTGTGTTTGTTTGGAAAATAATGTAATCACTACGACTTTAACTCTGTCACACAACAGATGAAACATGTAGGAAAGGTTTTCCAAATTTCTGACCTTTTTTCCCTATGCTTCCACTGTCCCCTTATTTTTATCCAAGTACCCCCTGTGGGGTTGATAGAATCCACTTTGGTAATCTATAAACTTAGACAATACATGGCTGGGGATGAAAAACACCATTTAGAAACAACTACAAGGCAGATCAGTTTCCTTATTAATGTGCTGCTTCTATGTCCAGAACACACAGAAGTCCGGCTCGTTGGAGGTGAACATCCCTGTGCAGGGCGCCTGGAGGTGAGACGAGGCCTGAAGTGGGGTACAATCTGCGACTCGGACCTTGACCTTGAAACAGCCCACGTGGTCTGCCGGGAATTAAGGTGTGGAGCAGCTGTTTCCATCCCAGGAGGAGCACATTTTGGAGAGGGCTCTGGCCACATATGGAGGGAAATCTTGCAGTGTGTAGGGAATGAGTCCCTGCTGTTTCACTGTCCTCAAAAGTCACCCCAGAAGGAGCTGTGCACACACAACCAAGATGCTGGGATCAGGTGCTCAGGTGAGGAGACTCGAGAGTTCTCGGTTTGTAACTGCACTTTGCCACCACACAAACTTCTTTAGTATGCCATTTAACTGGGGATGGGTAGTATAGTGGACAGTGTGTGGCATCTGAACCATATTAGAAATGTAATCCGTTGCTGAAGTTCAATTAGCTGTTGGCATCTCTTGCCACTGGTGGCCAAGATCCCTTCATGAACCACCCCTATCCCCGTTTTGTTTCTGCAGAATATAGGCTGGTGAATGGCAGCAACAGATGTTCAGGGAGAGTGGAACTCCAGATATCTGGAGTCTGGGCCCCTCTGTGTGCCACTCATTGGGATCTGCAGGATGCCAATGTCCTCTGCCATCAGCTTGATTGTGGCCATGCCATAGCAGCCCTGGGAGGAGGCTACTTTGGGAAAGGAAGTGGTTTGATCTTGCCTGATGAATTTCACTGTACAGGGACAGAGCCCCACTTATGGAACTGCCCAGTGAGCACATTGGGGGCATCTAAGTGTGCCCTGGGCAATGTGGCTGGGGCCATCTGCTCAGGTGAGTGCCAAGGCAGATACAGAGAGACAGATGGGATTGCTGACAGGGGAAATTGACTAAGCTTCTTAGGGAATGAGATCAGTAAATTGGCTTCTATAGGAAAATGAAGAAGTAGTGATGAGTGGTCCAAAAAGCATTGGATTTGCAGTCAGAAGACAGGGTTTGATTTTTTTTTTCTTTATTAACTATGTGACCATGGGCAAATCTTCCTCGATCAATGAGATTAAGAGTTGGAAGGACCATCTCATCCAAAATATCCTAGACAAACATTATAGCTTAGCGACAACAAACCCCTGTTTGTATATCTCTAAAGGGAAGAAGGACATACTCCTTCATAGGATAATCCATCCTTTTTAGGATAGTTCTAATTGTTAAAAAGTCTATTCTTTTCTTTTAAATTTGTACCCATAATTCTCTCACCATTACTCCTAGTTCTGCCCTCTTCCTGCAAAGAGAGGGAAACAATTTGCAGAACAACTAGGTACCAATAAGAAATATGCAGTGTTAATAAGAGGTAATATACTCATACACATGATTGACTGTTGTCCTTTGTTCTCGAACAGAACCAAAATGACATCACCATGAGAAAGTGAAGTGTCAGCTTGTCTGACTGTGGCTGATCAGACCAATATGAGCTCGGAATGCTCTACCACAGACTGGGCACAGATAGTCCATGTGAATGTTTGGGGTGGCTACTCCAAATTTGTGCATCCTGTGTTTCCTTTATGCTGTCTCAATTCTGCTTTGCTTATAGAGCACAGCACCTTTTCTGATGTGGGCACGCCATGCTGAGTGGTCCTGTGCCAGTGTCTTGAATGTTGCATAGTCAAATCCAAAGTTCTTGAGAGAGACCTTGAGACACATATACATACACAAACATACATATCCCTATTAGAATGTGACTTTCTTGCTGGCTGAGATTGTTTTCTTCTTTTTTATATCCTTAGCACTTAGCACAGTGCTTGCCACTTAGTCAGCTCTTAATAAATGCTTGTTAACTGAAAAAGAGGAATCTGGAGACTTTTCCCGTAAGATAGTCTTTTAAATACTTGAAAATAACTGCCATGTCTCCCTTGAGCCTTCCTTTCTGCAGGCTAACCATCTTTCTTTAACTTCTTCAACTGAGTCTCATAGGGTATGAATTCTAGTATCTTTGCCATCCTGTTTGTCCTTCTCTTTAGGCTCGTCAGCTAATCAATGTTCTTTCTAATAGGTGTCACCCAGAACTGAATGCTCCAGACATAGGGGATAACGGCTGAGTACAGTGTGATTATGATTTCCTTATTCTTCGAGGCTAGGTCTCTCTGAATGCAGCCTAAAGTCATGACATAAAAATATCTGGCTCTCCGATTACATCCTTGAGTCATTCTGAATTTGTAGTTCACTTAGAATCATATCTCTCCCCTCTCCCAATTTTTAACATTTTTTATTTAAAGTTATGAATTGCAAATTCTATCC
Source organism: Notamacropus eugenii (assembly GCF_028372415.1). Taxonomy (NCBI): domain Eukaryota; kingdom Metazoa; phylum Chordata; class Mammalia; order Diprotodontia; family Macropodidae; genus Notamacropus; species Notamacropus eugenii. The sequence continues at coordinate 247,857,654 of NC_092872.1, read as the reverse complement.
TTCCCTCTCTCACTTTTCTCCTTCTTCCTTCCCCTCTCTCTCCCTGAGACAGTAAGCAATCAGATATAGGCAATATATGTGCAAATATGTAAAACATTTCCATATTAGCAATTTTGTGCAAAATGACTTGAATAAAAGAAAAAAAAGAAAATGAAAAATAGCATGCCTCAGTCTGTGTTCAATCAATGTCAGTTCTTTCCCTGGAGGTGGATAGTATACTTCATCATTAGTCCTTTGGGATTGTCTTGGATCATCGTATTGCTGAGAAAAGCTAAGTCATTCACAGATTTTCACTGAACAATATTGCTGTTACTGTGTACAATATTTTCCTGTTTTTTTTTCACTTCACTATACATCAGTTCATGTAAGTCTTTCCAGATTTTTCTGAAATCATTCTGCTTGTCATTTCTTTTAGCAAAAAATATTCCATTACAATACTATAGCTTGTTTAACCATTCTCTAATTGATGGGCATTCCTTTGATTTCTAATTCTTAGCCACCATATAAATATTTTTGTACAAATAGGTCCTTCCTTTTTTTTTGGATGTCTTTGGGATATAAATCTAGCAGTGGTACTGCTGGATCAAAAGGGTATGCACAATTTTATAGCCTTTTAGATTTAGTTCCAAATTGCTGTCCAAAATGGTTGAATCATTTCACAACTCCACCAACAGTGCATTAGTGTTCCAGTTTTCCTACATTCCCTCCAATATCTAACATTTTCCTTTTCTGTCATATTAGTCATTTTGATAAGCATGAGGTGGAGCCTCAGAGTTGTTTTAATTTGCATTTCTCTGATTAATAGTGATTTAGAGTATTTTTTCCCTTATGACTAAAGATAGTTTCCATTTCTTCATCTGAAAACTACCTGTTCATGTTTCTTGGCCATTTATCAATTGGGGAATGACTTGTAGTTTTACAAATGTAACTCAACTGTCTATATATTCGAGAAATGAGGTCTTTGTCAGAGACACTTGTTACAAATCCCCCCCCCCACCAGTTTTTTGCTTTCCTTATAATTTTGGTTGTATTCGTTTCATTTGTGCAAAAACTTTTTAATTTTATGTAATCAAAGTGATCTGTTTTACATTTTATAATGCTCTCTATGTCTTCTTTGGTCCTAAATTCTTCTCTTATCCATAAATCTGACAGATAAACTATTCCATGCCCTCTTAATTTGCTTACATCCTTATGTACTGTAAATCATGTACCCCTCTTGACCTTGGCACACATGTGAGATGTTGATCTACAACTAGTTTCTGCCATACTGTTTTCTAGTTTTCCGAGCAGTTTTTGTCAATTTCTGTGCAATTATTCTTCCCCATTCTTGTGTTTATGGGATCAAGTTTTTGAATCCAGGTCTAATTCTTTACATGTATCAGAAGGAACCAAAAACTTGTACACTACATTTGTATCCCACACTTTGTTCACAAATCGTCAATATCAGCTATTCCCTTAGATTCTGGTTGTTTCTTCTCCCCTTATTAGAACATTAGAATTATGACATTATACAGCTCTTTCCAGTTACTCAAATATATATATATATGTTTTAGGTTTTTCTCAACTCTTGTGTTTATATTTCAAAGTTGCTATTCAGCCTTGGTCTTTGCATAAGAATTATTTGAAAGTCCTCTGCTCCATTAAAGATCTACCATTTCCTCCCCATAGAGTTATACTTCACTTTAGAGGGTAAGTTATTCTTGATTGTAAGTCTATCTTTTTTGTAATATTGTTTTTCAAGTCTTCCTCTCTTTTATATCTGTCAGATCTTGTGTAATCTTGACCATAGTTCCTTAGCATATGAATCACTTCTTTCTGGATACTTGTGTGTGTGTGTGTGTTGGTAGGAGCCCTGGATTTTGGCTATGGCATTTCTGGGATTTTCCCTTGGTTTCATTTAGCAGATGATTAATGCATTCTTTTCATCTTTACTTTTCCACTGGTTCTAACAGTTCTGGGCAGTTTTTGATGTAAGATTTCTTGAAGTACAGTCCAGCCTTTTTTTTTTTTTTTAAATAATGGTTTTGAGGAAGTTCAGTGATTTTTAAATGATCTCTCCTTGACTTCCTTTTCCATATCAATTATTGTGACATGCATTTTATAGCTTCTGCTATTTTTCAATATTTTGTTTTTATTCTGATATTTCTTGCTGTCTCATGAAGTCACTCATTTCTGTTTGGTCCATTTTAGTTTTTAGATTGTCCATTATTTGCATAAGATTTACCTCTTTTTCTACTATGCTATTTATTCTCCCTCTAATTATTTATTTAATTTTAAATTTCTTAATTCTTTTCTTCTAGGTATCATAGCATGTCCTTATGGAAAATGTTATTTATTTTGAGTTTCTGCTTTTAGTTACTTTGTTCTTTTTGAAGATCTCTAGATTTGGTACTGGTTTTTATTTTCTTTGATGTATTTGTCTCTCCAGCTTTGCTTCTTGAACTGGGGCTTTGTGCCAGGGGCCAGGCTCTGTTTCTTGCTGTACTTTTGGGTGGGATGATCAGCCCTCATGGTCTTTCCCTGGGTTCTTGTGTTGAACTCTATCTCCTAGGATTAGGTTCTTCTGGATTTTGAGATTCAGAACACTAGATCTTCAGGACCTTCTGTGGCATCTCAGGACAGAATATTAATGACCTCACAGTCCATGAGTCTTGGGTGTCTAGGTTTGAGGCTTGAAGTACTGAGCTGATTTTTGCCTGATGCTTGTCCCTGAGACTTCCACAGTCCCCACCCTGGGGCTTTCAGGGAGCCTGGGACTTTCTCATGGGGAGCCCTCCACTCTTTTTGCTTCTGGACACAGAGCCTTGGAAGCTACCTAGGTCCCTAGTCAGTCTCGGGTTGGGTTTGTAGGCTATACTGTGCTGGCTTTGACTTTTTTGATAGTCTTCTTTTCTGTTTACTTTGGGCTTCTGGCTGACGTCTTATGCAGTTCTGGAATGGGAAAAATTACATTAGTTTTTCATTGAATTTCTTGATTATTATGTAGTCATGTGAATTTCAGGGTTTTGCTGGAGTAAGGATATGGGACTGGGATGGTCTGCCTGTTGTTCAAGCAGCATCTTGACTAGATGTTACTCCCTGCCTCCATCCTCATCCCCTCATCCCAGTGCTCTTTCAACGACCTGGACTACATTTGGTTATTCTAGTTCTTGTCTAATCAAGTTCATTGACACTGAGGTCAAGACTCCTTAGATAGCCTGTGACTGTATAAGTACCACAAAAAGGAGAAATTATCCAAAGGAGCTTGTCCTTTAATGTGATCTTTGTTTCTTCTCTTTTATCTCCAATTAATTTCGCTCTCATCTACTACCTGTTGCATTCCCAACCTCATGATCCTAGGCAGACACAGTACCTTCAGTCAAAACAAGTTAATTTGCTTCTTATTTCCCAGGGGTGTATCTACATTCCACTCAAACAACAAATGGAAACTCTTTTAAATATTTGCTTCATTCTTTCCCCTCTCCCTGAACTTAGATACTCTCCGTCTGAGGGATGGACAGAGCCATTGTGATGGGAGAGTGGAGATTTTTCTGCATGGAGTTTGGGGCCCAGTCCTGAGTGATGATTGGGATCTTAATAATGCCCAGGTGTTGTGTAGGCAGCTCCGATGTGGAATGGCAGAGAGAGTCTATACCTCTCTTACCTCAGGCCCAAGGGTGGGTCCTGTGAGTTTGAGCAGGATGAAGTGCATGGGCAATGAGACCCAACTTAGCCAGTGTAACATTTCCGCATCTGCCTTGGCTTCAGTGGGGATCACTCAGGAAGCTGGTGTCATCTGCTCAGGTGAGTACCTGCCCAGTCCTTCAGAATCCTTCCTCGTCTCTCATTCTCATGCTTAATGACAGACCTTGTCCCTCAGGGAGCAGAAGGATCCGCCTGGTGAATGGCACTGGCCGCTGTGCTGGGAGAGTGGAAATCTACCACAATGGCACCTGGGGTACAGTGTGTGATGATTCCTGGGACCTCTCTGATGCCAATGTGGTCTGCAGACAGCTGGGCTGTGGTGTAGGCCTTAGTGCCATGGGATCCGCTCACTATGGGGCAGGGGCTGGGCCCATCTGGCTGGATGAACTGAGCTGCTCTGGAAGTGAGTCTGAGCTCTGGCATTGCCCATTCCAAGGCTGGGGCCAACATGACTGCAGACATAAGGAAGATGCTGGCATTCTCTGCTCAGGTCAGTCCTTTGGCTCTGACTAGGGTCACTTCATCTTCAGCTATTCCATTCCTTCTTTGACTACTCCTTTCAAGGACTGAATAGGTCTCCCTTCTATCAACATCACAAGAAGAGAGTACTTCCCTGGGGTGGGACTCAGGCATGGGGAATTTAGGATCTAAACAAGACTAGAAATACCTTGTTTCAAGCTGAGTTTTCCCATCATCAACCAGGTTTACTTAAGATAGAATATTTCCCTTGAACCTACTATGTATCTTCTTAAGAAGTCTGTCTGGAAAGTTTTTAGATGAATGAAATATTTATTTCTTAGTATTCCTAGAGACATTGAAAAATAGATTTTTTTGTATGCTTCCACAGTCCCTTTTTCCTGTAGTCTTTACTCAAGGGATGGAGACATTAATGTGAAGATTTTATAGGTCTTATCTCCTGAGGACTTCTCCTTATCCCTATGCTAAAGGCTTCTGATTCTGACTTGTTCATATTCAGAAGAATGGTTTCACATACCCCAAGAGGGCAGAAGCATGGAGCAAGGGAAAGGTTATTGAATTTGGAGTCATTGGACCTGAGTTCAAAACCTGGGATGGTCATTTAGCAGCTGAATGAGCTTGGGCAATTCATTTAATTTCTTTCAACCTCAGTTTTCTCATCTATAAAAAATGAGAGAATTGGAGTAGCTGACCTCTAAGGGTTTTCCCAGGTCTAGATAAAATATCTTGTGAACAGAATTTTTAACACAACTTTACTACTATAAATGGACATTTTGCCAATCATCACCATCCAAAAATTATCCTACAAATTTTTCCTGTATGGACACCTTGCAAAATATATTACTAGATGAAGTTCCTGCTTTCCAATAACCTTAGTCTTAACACATTTTAACTACTTGAAGGAATTTAACTTGTAACTGATGGTTCAATAGCCTACAGTTGATCCAATCACTTGTTTTTGTAATCTCAATACATAGTTCAAACTTACAGGATATTCAAAGAAAATTACATAAGAAAATATCCACTTGAAAACTCTGTTAGTCACTACTTCATTTCCAAACCATAGACTGAATCACAAATGGAAGCCATTGGATTAAAGGATTAGAAACTGGAAGCCGGGATGTGCTAGTAAATGTTTAATCAAAAAAATAAAAAATTGAAAATGCAGATATGAGACACTTTTAAGTTTAATTTGTATTATTAACATTTTCCCATCACTTTTAAAAGTCTAGACATTAAAGACAACAATATATCAAGCTCTGACTTGTAGTGTTTGTTGATTTCTGAGTGTAAATGCTCACTTTGAACATTTTACCAATTGGTTTTCAAATCAATTCAAGCTGGCTTTGGTACCTTCTTGGGCTAGAAGAGAACATAGAGTTCATTTAGTTTGAAGTTTCCTCATCTGAGGTCTGAGAATTTGTTTTTAAAAAATACTTTCTTAACTGTATTCTAGTGCAATTGCCTCCCCTATGAATTCTATGCATTTAATTTTGTGCATTTAAAAACATTACTCTGAGAAGTCTGTAGGCTTCATGAGACAGTCCCAAATGGGCATGTGGCACAAAAGTTCATCTGATCTAATTACTAATCCCCTCTTTTACCGGATATGAATGCTGACATCCAGTAAGTTTAAGTGACTTTCCAAAAACTTCACAGATGAGCAAATCTTGGTAGGACATTCTAGTATATCAAAAATCAATTAACTCTTTTTGAGAGTTACAATGGAGCAATAGGCCAACAGAAGTGTAAAATCCTGAGTGGGCAACTTGAATCACAAACACACCACATTTCATGCATGTACAGGTGCTTGAGGAAGGAAGGGTATGATGAGGATGGTGGGAGGGGAGGGAATTGTCTTTAAAATTTTATGTCAGCAATTTTTAGGATCATATTTTTGGAGTCAGATGAGACTTGTAGAAGTCTATTCTAAACTCACCATGTTGCAGATGAGGAAACTGAACCATGGAGAGATTGTGACCTTTCTGAGGTTACAAAGAGAGTAGCAGGGCTAGGATTTCTGCTCTATAACTCCAAATCCCCAATTCCACTCTCATGCGCTCTTCCATTTTTCAAATCATTGAGAACTGGGGAAATTGAAATATTTCAAAGAAGTAGAAAATAGAGAGTTCCCTAGAACACCCAGGAAGCATCTAATATATTTTCCAGATTAGTTTTTATCAAGTTGAAAACCATGGTAAAGAATGCCAGAGATATCTTTTAGAGAATGTGGACAATGTTGTTGGATGCTTGATCTTTTCAAGGGATGGTAGAGTTGGAAGCAACTTTAGAGATCGCCAAGTCTGACTCACTTATTTTACAGATGAGGCAACCAGGGCCCAGAGTAGTCAGCTGTTTTTCCCAAGACTTCATAGTCAACAAACATGAGAGCACAAGTGTGACTTGACTCTGGTCTTCTTATTTTTATTTTTTTTTTACATTCTGGTTTCTGAAAGGCTACTGTTTTTTCCATTATGCCATTAAAAATCAAATTAACTTGAAACCAAAGAATACTAAGACTGGGAAATAGCAAATCATTGAGTTAGTGGGAGAGTTATTTGCCCCAGAGATTGACAGGATGGGCAGTCTGGTATGCTGGATAGAGTACTCAATTTGATGTCAGTAAGATCTGGGTTTGAATTCTACCTCAGATGCTGACTGGCTGTAACACTCTGGGTAAGTCATTAAACCTTTTTGGGCCTCAGGTTCCTCATGTATAAAAGGAGATGGTTGGACTCCATAGGTTCTAATCCTTCTTTCAGCTCAAAATCTATCATCTATGCTATTTATGACCATCATAAAATGTCAGCATTACATCTCTGCATTCCTCTGTCTCCTGTCAAATTCTCCATTGGGGACAGATTGGTGTTTGGGCATTTTCTCTTGGTAACTTCTATAGTTTCTTCCTTCACTGAGCTTGACTTTTGAATAAGACAAGCAGTCTCGTTTTGTTGTTGTTCAGAGATACCTGACTGCGACCCCATTTGGGTTACTCTTGGCAAAGATACTGTAGCAGTTTGCCATTTCCTTCTCCAGATCATTTTACAGATGAGGAAACTGAGGCAAACAGGGTTAAGTAACTTGCCCAAGGTCTCACATCTAGGAGGTATTTGAGGTCACATTGCAACTCATGAAAGCAGTCTTCCTGATGCCAGGCCTGGTCCATTGGGCCACCTAGCTTCAGTGTGGTTTAGCACTTACTTGGGAGTCAGGAGACTTGGGTTCTGGTCCTAACATTACTATTAATGAGTTGTGGGATTTGGGGTTTTAGTTCTCACTTTTTTTTAAAAAAAGATGCTTTTCATAGTTGATGAAGTTTTTTCTGGCTTTCTAACCAGTACAGGACTGATTTATATTTTTCTCCTAGACTTTACAGCTATGAGGTTGGTCAGTGAGGCCCACAACTGTGCAGGGTGGATGGAAGTTTTCTACAATGGAACATGGGGAACTGTGTGTAGCAATTCCCTGAAGGAACTTTCCCTGGCAGTTATATGCAAGCAATTGGAATGTGGAAAACAGGGCTGGCTGGAGAATAAACAAATGGCTCCCAGAGGCTCAGAAGTTAGATGGCTGGACAAAATTGAATGCCGCAGCCTGTATACTAACTCTTTGTGGCAGTGTCCATCAGCCTCCTGGCATCCACACTCATGTTCCCGAGGAGATGAAGCCTGGATCACGTGTGATGGTCTGATTTCTTATCTCTTTGAATTCTAATGCTGGCAGCTTAGGTTGCCACTCAATTTCTGATTTCCTTTGTATACCTGTAAAATTACTGAAACTGACCTGTCATAGGTCATAGAATAGTGTAGAAAGGCACCGGAGATCTGATACTCCATTCCTGTACAGGAATCTCTTTCCTCAAATTCCTGACAAATGGTCATCCAGCTCATCGTGCTTGGAGGCTTTTAATGATCGTAAATTCCCTGCCATTGCAGTCCATTCCATATTGGGTAATGCTAACTGTTAGAGAGTTTCTTATACTATTGAGGCAAACCCTGCTTCTCAGAAACTGTCCTTCTCAGAAACTCAGAAACCCATTCTCCCACTGTTGTCTTTTGACATTAAACAATATAAAGCCAATTCCTCTGCCACAATATAGCCTTTGAATGTTTGAAATCTCATGTCCTTTCTTCTCCAGGCTTAGAATGCTTTCCAGTCCCCTCATTATACTGATCACCTCTCACAAGATAGTCTCCATCTTCTTAATGATCTTCCTAAAACGTGGAGCCCAGAACACAATACATCAAATATGGTTTGACCGTGGCACATAGAGTGAGGATGTTCACTTTTATTCTGTCAAAGATGATGTGTCTCTGTGACTGTGGTCTAAGCTCAAGACTGAATTACCTCTTTTTTTGTTCCATGGTCTCAGATGCTAATCAGCTTTGGAGACTATAGTTAAGAAATCCTGTTTTTTAGCATAGCATTCATTCTTTCAACACTGTAATATCATTTCTTCTGATATTTCCCAATATTTTATCCCTATAGGATGGACAAAGAAAATCTCAAAGGAACCAAGTGCGAGGCTTAACTGTTCAGCAGACCAGGATTGCATAGGTATCTGTTTGGTCACTTTTTACTATGTGTCACTATTAGGAAGCCAGGTCTGTTTGCCTCTCTCAGTGACTCCTAGTGACTGCATTTTCAGGGACGAACAGGCTGCGTGTCAGGGATGGAGAGGACAGCTGTTCTGGGCGAGTGGAGGTCTGGCATGATGGCTCCTGGGGAACAGTGTGTGATGATTCCTGGGACCTGGAAGATGCCGAGGTTGTGTGTAGGCAGCTGGGCTGTGGTTCAGCTGTATCAGCTTTGGGAGAGGCTGCCTTTGGACCAGGGACAGGGTCTGTTTGGCTGGATGAGGTTCAGTGTAAGGGGACTGAACTGTCTCTATGGGATTGTCCTGCAGAACCTTGGGGACGCAGTGACTGTGGTCACAAGGAAGATGCAGCTGTGAATTGCTCTGGTGAGTGATGGGCCCTGAGCAGAGTATAGGCTGTGTAGAGGAAAACTATCCCAGTGTGGTTGTGGGGATCATTAACCATGTTCAGGACTATGAACTCTAAGGCAAAAAATACAAATAAGAAATAACTTGACTTGTGTCATTAGTGACAGTTTGGATGATGTAGAAGAATATAGCAGCTATATTACAGCAGCTTTCCACATGATTTCCCACTTTCTTTTTTCCTTTAAGTTAATTTCCTTTTCTCTGCAGGTAAGAGAGTGAAGACAGTGCTACTGCCTGGACAAGGTGAGTCTTCTCCCCTTTATAGCTCCAAGTTTCCTATTTCTTCTGCCCTTAAAGCAGATGTTGGAGCATGAGCCAGAAGACCTGCATTCCACTTCCTACTCCAACATCTGTACTTCAGTTTCCTTATCTCTGCAATGAAAATCAGAATTCTTGCACAATTTCTCAGGGTTGTTGCTATTGGTGGTGGTGGGGAGTGGTGTGTGGGGAAAATCATAAATGACTTTAAATGTGAGTGTAATATAAATTTGAGCTAGTATTGTCAAGAGCTAGTATTGTCAATTCTGAATTGGTGACCCAGCAGGGCAAGAATGTCCTGGGAACATCTGCAGGAAGTACGCTTTGCAACATTGACTTCCTTACAGAGAGTGGGAAAACTATGGAGGTTGTATACGTCTGTGAGGGTGAGAAGGAGGAACAAACTCAACTCATGGATTTTTGGAATCTCTGCTCCTGTTAAGGTTTCCTGTCACCAGCCCAAGAAGGGGATAACCTACTAAGGATTATTTGTTTTGTCCTTGGAACATTTCTCTGCTTTGTTTTAATATTGCTGGGGGCTCAGATGTGGAACAAGAAAGGATTCTGCCAGGGTAAGTGGCTAGAGGACTTAGTATCAGAGAGAGTCAATTAGCTAAAAAAGGGCTTCTAATGAAGAAATGTCTGGAGTATTTGAGATGTTGCTCTCCATTGTTTTATGTGAGAATAGCCTTCTGTTGTGTCAGTACTACTGCTTGGAGCCTTTGATCAAGGCTGTGAAGCATTTAAAAATGACCTCATTGGCCCTCTCCAGCCTATGATTATTCCTCTTATGAATAGTTATGATTGGGGGGCGGAGCCAAGATGGCGAAGTAGAAAGACGCACATACACATAGCTCCGAACCCACAAACCACAGAACGGCAGAGGGGACTAACCCAGGGCGAGTTCTGCACCCAGAGACCACGGAGTGTTGGAGCGGGGGAGATTTCTGTTCCAGAGAGACCTGCGGGCCTCTCTCGGGGGGACCTTCGCGCTGGGGACTGGGCTCCGGGGCTGGAGGAGGAGAGCAGCCCTGCTGCGGCAGCGACACCGTGGGAAAGAGATCCGAGAGGGCTGCGGAACTGAGTCTCCAGTGGCCGCGCGGGTCCCCACACCCACAGAGGGACCTGCAAACCTCTCGCGAAGGTTCCGTCGCGCCGGGCCCGGACCTGTGGCGGCAACGGCGGCTGTGGCTCCAAGAGACAAAGTTCTGGGAGGGATCCGGAGGCGGGATCTTCAGCAGCTGCTCGGGCCCCCCACCAACAGGTGACTGGCGGGGGTAGGTGAGAGAGTCTCTTTGGCGGGTTGAGAGGGGAGTGAGGTGCCCCCGTGGCTAGGGCCCCCCCAGGAGGCGGGGGCTGGGGGGCGGCTGCGGACGGGGGCTCCCCGGGCGGGCGGGAGCCTGGATCCATTGTGGAAGGTCTGTGCATAAACCTCCTGAGGGAATTGAGCCAGAGAGGCGGCCCTGCCCCTGACCTCAGCACCTGAACTTAATTCTCACACTGAATAGCAGCCCTGCCCCCGCCAAAAATCCTAAGGCAGGAAGCAACATTTGAATCTCAGTCCCCAAACGCTGTCTGGGAGGACCAGGAGGTGAGGTGGGTGTGAGGAGAACATTCAGAGGTCAGGCCACTAGGTGGAGACAATGCCAAGAAAAGGGAAAAGAAATAAAACTATTGAAGGGTACTTAATCAGAGAAAAAAACTTCCTCCCTTCCTTTCTGATGGGGAGGAACAAGGCTTGCCATCAGGCAAAGACACAGAAATCGAGGATCCTGTGTCCCAGCCCACCCAATGGGCTCGGGCCATGGAAGAGCTCAAGAGGAATTTTGAAAATCAAGTTAGAGAGATGGAGGAAAGACTGGGAAGGGAAATGAGAGGGATAAGGGAGAAGCATGAAAAACAGATCAGCTCCCTGCTAAAGGAGAACCAAAAAAATCTTGAAGAAATTGGCACCTTGAGAACTAGCCTAACTCAGCTGGCAAGGGAGGTACAAGGGGCCAATGAGGAGAAGAATGCTTTCAAAAGCAGAATTAACCAAATGGAAAAGGAGATTCAAAAGCTTACTGAAGAAAATAGATCTCTCAAATCTGGAATGGTACAGATGGAAGCTTTGGACTTTTTGAGAAAGACAGATATCTCAGAACATACCGCGCAGATTCGAAATATGGAAGATAACGTGAAATATCTTATTGGAAAAACAACTGACCTGGAAAATAGAATCAGGAGAGACAATGTAAAAATTCTGGGACTACCTGAAAACCATGATCAAAAGAAGAGCCTAGACATCATCCTCCACGAAATTATCAAGGAAAACTGCCCTGAGATTCTAGAACCAGAAGGCAAAATAAATATTCAAGGAATCCGCAGAACACTGCATGAAAGAGATCCAAAAAGAGAAACTCCTAGGAGCATTGTGGCCAAATTCCAGAATTCCCAGGTGAAGGAGAAAATATTGCAAGCAGCTAGAAAGAAACAATTCAAGTATTGTGGAAATACAATCAGGATAGTACAAGATCTGGCACCTTCTACATTGAGGGATAGAAGGGAATGGAATAGGATATTCCAGAAGTCAAAGGAACTAGGACTGAAGCCAAGAATCACCTACCCAGCAAAACTGAGTATAATACTTCAGGAGAAAAAATGGTCTTTCAATGAAATAGAAGACTTTCAAATTTTCCTGATGAAAAGACCAGAGCTGGAAAGAAAATTTGACTTTCTAACACAAGAATGAAGAGAACTATTAAAAGGCGAACAGCAAAGAGAAATCATAAGGGACTTACTAAAGTTGAACTGTTTACATTCCTACATGGAAAGACAATATTTATAACTCCTGAAACATTTCAGTATCTGAGCACTGAGTGGGAGTACACACACACACACATGCACACACGCACACATACGTAGAGACAGAGTGCACAGAGTGAATTGAAGAGGATGGGATCATATACTAAAAAAAAAAAAATGAAATCAAGCAGTGAGAGAGAAATATTGGGAGGAGAAAGGGAGAAGTTATATGGGGCAAATTATCTCTCATAAAAGAGGCAAGCAAAAGACTTATTAGTGGTGGGATAAAGAGGGGAGGCAAGAGAAAAACATGAGATCTACTCTCATCACATTCCACTAAAGGAAAGAATATAATGCACACTCATTCTGATAGGAAAACCTATCTCATAATACAGGAGAGTGGGGGACAGGGGCACAAGCAGGAAGGGGGGGAGGATAGAGGGGAGGGCATGGGGAGGAGAATGCAATACGAGGTCGACACTCATGGGGAGGGAAAGGACCATAAGAAAATAGAAGTAATGGGGGACAAGACAGGATGGAGGGAAATATAGTTAGTGTTATACAACACAACTAGTATGGAAATCATTTGCAAAACTAAACAGATATGGCCTATATTGAACTGCCTGTCTTCCAAGGGGAAGGGGTAGAGAGGGAGGGAGCTAAAGAAGTTGGAACTCAAAGTGTTAGGACCAAATGTAACGTTCTTACCACTGGGTAACGAGAAACACAGGTTAAGGGGTCAAGAAAGCTATCTGGCCCTACAGGACAAAAGAGAAGACAGAGACAAGGGTAGGGAGGGAGGATAGAGGAGAGAGCAGATAGGTCACAGGGGCAATTAGAAAACTTGGGTCTGGGGGGGGAGGGGGAAAAAAGGGGAGAAAATTTGTAACCCAAATTTGTGTGAAAATAAATGTTAAAAAAAAAATAAAAATAAAAACATAATGAGCATCTTTTAAAAAAAAAAAAGGATTACTATTTCTGCCTTTCTGTAAAAAAAAAAAAATGAATAGTTATGATTGCCTTAGAAGTCTATGAAGGCATGGATTCTATTTTTTGCTCCATGACCGGTATTTGGAGAATACACTTACTCTTTTGATCCCCCATTATGCCTTCTTTGCCTTGACAATATTTGCTTTAAAGTGAGTCCAGAAGGATCACCTATTATTTTGGTACATGTGGATATCAGTGAGTGTCTTGCTAAGTGCCATGGGCGTGGTATGTTTTTATCACCTTCTTTCATGACTCTTCTTGGGAGAGTAGCCATTTAGGCCTAGTTTATCACTGTGTCCATTGGGCTGGTTGAGTGTGACTTTCCCTTGTCTTGATGAGATCCCCTTTGTCTTCTATATTCCATTGGTCTCAGCAGTTTAAGGCCATTTGTAGTGTGGTACTACATTGGATTCAATTCTACAAGCACGTATCATGTGCCTAATGCATATCAAGACATGTTCTAGCTACTGGGATGAGTTGGTAGAACAAAAACGTAGTTGAAGAAAGTCTCTGTTCTCAAAAAGTTTACATTCTATTGGGGAGACACTATAATCTTCAATCAACAGAATTGTAGCTACTGTGAACAGCCAGCATCAGTCAGTCAACAGGCATTTATTATTATTTTCAATAGTCAGTACTTATATATGGTACTTTTAGACTTGCAAAATACTTTAGCATTTATTTAATTTGATAATGATGATAATAATAATATTAACAACAGCTAGCAATTATATAGTACTTGCTATGTGCCTGGCACTGTGGTAAGCACTTTACAATTACTTTCTTCTTTGATCTTCTCCATAACTCTGGGGAGTAGGCGCTATTATTATCCTAATTTTACAGATGAGGAAACTGAGAAAGAAGATAAGTGACTGAGAAAGAAGGTAAGAGTCATACAGATAGGAAGGATCTGAGGTCAGATTTGAATTCAGGTCTTCCTGACTCCAGGAAGAAGTTTGGGGCATAAACATAGGTAAAGTGGAGCAAAATTATCTCTATTTGCAAGTAACATTACATCTTACATAGAGAATTTCAGACATTCAATAGTAATAAAAAATAATAGATTCACAAAAGTACTAAGATAAAAAACACATTCACAAATCCAATACCTTTCTAAAAATATTAATAAAATCCAAAATGAATGGAAGGAAAAAATCAATTCTGCTTGAAATTTCCACAAAATATTTGGGTTTCAACCAATCAAAAACATTTGAGATTTATTTAAGTACAACTCTGAATCCATTTTTACAGAAATAGAATAAGACTTTAATTACTGGAAAAATACATAGGATTCATTGTTGGCCATTTCAATGTGCTAATGATTACTTTTATGAATGTATAGACATATTGTTAGGGTGGTATATATATATATATATATATATATATATATAGGTATATGTATATATACATATGTATATGTTATATATGTATGTATGTCTGACATTATCTTCAGATATTGTGGAACACATATTTCATGTGTTCTGCATGGTCTCAATGAGTAGAGCTTTCTTTCAGAGTAGTCTACTCCATTAGGTGTAGTTCCTGGAGAGCACTGAGAGGGGGAGCTTGAGAGCCAGACATAGCCAAAAGCTTTGCTAGTCAAATTTGAGGCTAATTCTCCTCAGCGTCTGCTAACTTTAGCAATATAAAAGGCTCCTGGTAGTTCCTGGTTTTTTCTTGTTATCTAGATACAGGCAGATGAGCAGACCAGAAGTCTCTACTCTCTGAGATAGCAAAGACAAGACATGCCTTCTCAGGGTAATCCCAGATTGATCTCAAAGGGAGGCACAAAAACTCATACAGCAGGTAAAGAAGGAAAGAGTTTTAACATAATATATGTGGAGAATACCTTGGATCACAAGATCTTATTCAATTATACATCTTCACATGCAGTCAATCAGTGGTTGAGAGAACTGTCTAGACTAGAGACATGTCTATCATGCCCATCAGAGGGGAATCTAATGATGGTTTTACTTTTGCTACTGTTGTTTAATTATTTCAGTTGTGTGCCACTCTTTCTGAGCCCATTTGGGTCTTCTTGGCAAAGATATGGGAATGACTTGCCATTTCCTTCTTCAGTTCATTTTACAGATGAGGAAACTGAGGCAAAGAGGTTTAAGTGACTTGCCCAAGGTCACACATCTACTAAGTTTCTGAGGTCAAATCTGAACTCAGGAAAAGGAGTCTTTTTGACTCCAGGTCTGGCACTCTAACTACTGCACCACAGAGCTGGACAAAGAGTACTGAGAAGTTGTTTCAGCTTTGCTACCTAAGTGTTTACTTCTCTTTATTTACATTTCTGTACTCATTGTCTTTCTGTTTTTGGCAGCTACCTCCCATAGATTATGAATGCATGGCAAGTGTTCAGATGGCCTTATTTACTTTCTGTCTGCCATATTCCTCATGGCAGTAAAGAATACAAGTCACTACTACCTGTCTCTGGGTTGTGAACACCATTAATAGTAAATATTGGTTCTCTAATATCAATTACATGAGATGACTCAGTTTTACTAGTTGGGGCCTTATGTTATCATAAGTGGCAAATGACATTATTGTAAACCTTCATCATGAGTTTGATATCAAGACAATTCTATTAAGTGGTAATAACCAATTACCAATAAAGACCAGAATTTTAATTCTTCTAGTTTCTTTTTTTTCTTTTTTTTTTATTTAACTTTTAACATTCATTTTCACAAAATTTTGGGTTACAAATTTTCTCCCCTTTTATCCCCTCCCCCCCAAACACCAAGCATTCTAATTGCCCCTGTGACCAATCTACTCTCTCTTCTATCATCCCTCTCTGCCCTCCGTCTTCTCTTTTGTCCTGTAGGGCCAGATAGCTTTCTATACCCCTTTACCTGTATTTCTTATTTCCTAGTGGTAAGAACATTACAGCTGATCCTAACACTTTGAGTTCCAACTTCTTTACCTCCCTCCCTCTCCACCCCTTCCCTTTGGAAGGCAAGCAATTCAATATAGGCCAAATCTGTGTAGTTTTGCAAATGACTTCCATAATAGTTGTGTTGTATAGGACAAACTATATTTCCCTCCATCCTATCCTGTCCCCCATTACTTCTATTCTCTTTTGATCCTATCCCTCCCCATGAGTGTTGACCTCGAATTGCATTCTCCTCCCCATGCCCTCCCTTCTGTCATTCCCCCCACCCTGCTTGTCCCCTTGTCCCCCACTTTCCTGTATTGTGAGATAGGTTTTCCTACCAAAATGAGTGTGCATTTTATTCTTTCCTTTAGTGGAATGTGATGAGAGCAGACTTCATGTTTTTCTCTCATCTCCCCTCTTTATCCCTCCACTAATAAGTCTTTTGCTTGCCTCTTTTATGAGAGATAATTTGCCCCATTCAATTTCTCCCTTTCTCCTCCCAATATATTTCTCTCTCACTGCTTGATTTCATTTTTTTTAAGATATGATCCCATCCTCTTCAATTCACTCTGTGTACTCTGCCTCTATGTATGTGTGAGTGTGTGCATGTGTGTGTGTGTACTCCCACCCAGTACCCAGATACTGAAATGTTTCAAGAGTTACAAATATTGTCTTTCCATGTAGACAGTTCAACTTTAGTAAGTCCCTTATGCCTTCTCTTTGCTGTTCACCTTTTCATGGTTCTCTTCATTCTTGTGTTTGAAAGTCAAATTTTCTTTTCAGCTCTGGTCTTTTCATCAAGAATGCTTGAAAATCCTCTATTTCATTGAAAGACCATTTTTTGCCCTGAAGTATTATACTCAGTTTTGCTGGGTAGGTGATTCTTGGTTTTAGTCCTAGTTCCTTTGACTTCTGAAATATCCTATTCCATGCCCTTCGATCCCTTAATGTAGAGGCTGCTAGATCTTGTGTTATCCTGATTGTATTTCCACAATACTTGAATTGTTTCTTTCTAGCTGCTTGCAATATTTTCTCCTTGAGCTGGGAACTCTGGAATTTGACCACAACGTTCCTAGGAGTTTCTCTTTTTGGATCTCTTTCAGGCGGTGTTCTGTGGATTCCTTGAATATTTATTTTGCCCTCTGGTTCTAGAATATCAGGGCAGTTTTCCTTGATAATTTCATGGAAGATGATGTCTAGGCTCTTCTTTTGATCATGGCTTTCAGGTAGTCCCAAAATTTTTAAATTGTCTCTCCTGAATCTATTTTCCAGGTCAGTTGTTTTTCCAATGAGATATTTCACATTATCTTCCATTTTTCCATTCTTCTCTCTTTGTTCTGTGATATCATGCTTTCTCGCAAAGTCCTTAGCCTCCATCTGTGCCATTCTAGTTTTGAAAGAACTATTTTCTCCAGTGAGCTTTTGAATCTCCTTTTCCATTTGGCTAATTCTGCTTTTGAAAGCATTCTTTTCCTCATTGGCTTTTTGAGCCTCTTTTGCCAATTGAGTTAGGCTAGTTTTCAAGGTGTTAATTTCTTCAACATTTTTTTGGGTCTCCTTTAGCAGGGAGCTGATCTGCTTTTCATGCTTTTCTTTCGTCTCTCTCATTTTTCTTCCCAGTTTTTCCTCCACCTCTCTAACTTGATTTTCAAAATTCTTTTTGAGCTCTTCCATGGCCTGAGCCCATTGGGTGGGCTGGGACACAGAAGCCTTGATTTCTGTGTCTTTGCCTCATGGTAAGCATTGTTCTTCCTCATCAGAAAGGAAGGGAGGAAATGCTTGTTCTCCAAGAAAGTAGCCTTCAATAGTCTTATTTCTTTTCCCTTTTCTGGGCATTTTCCCAGCCAGTGACTTGACCTCTGAATATTCTCCTCACACCCACTTTGCCTCCTGATCCTCCCAGCCAGCGTTTGGGGACTGAGATTCAAATGCTGCTTCCTGCCTTAGGACTTTTGGTGGGGGCAGGGCTGCTATTCAGTATGAGATTATGTTCAGGTGGTCAGGTCGGGGCAGAGCCGCCTCTCAGGCTCAGTTCCCTCAGGGGGTTTATGCACAGACCTTCCACAATGGATTCAGCCTCCCACCCTCTTGGGGAGCCCCGGTCTGCAGCCGCCTCTCAGCTTCTACCTCCTGGGGGGGGGCCGAATCATGGGGGCACCCCACTCCCCTCTTGACCTGCAAAAGAGACTCTCTCACCGACCCCCGTCACCTGTGGGCGGAGGGACTTGTGCGGCCCCTGGAGATCCCATCCCTGAAGCCTGCTCGGATCTGTTTCTCTTAGTGCCTTGGCCACAGCAGGTCTGGGCTGGGCTGGGCTCCGCGTCTGCAGCACAACGGACTTTTTGTGAGAGGTTTCCAGGTCCCTCTGTGGGTGGAGGGACCCGTGTGGCCGCTGGAGATCCCGTCCCTGAAGCCTGCTCGGATCTTTCCCTCTTGGTGCCGCGGCCGCGGCAAGGCTGCCCTCAGCTCCCAGTCCCAGCGCTCAGTCCGCAGCGTGAAGGACCCCCCGCGAGAGGTTTGCAGGTCCCTCCGGAACAGAAATCTCCCTCACTCCAATATTCCATGGCCTCTGGGTGCAGAATTCGCCGTGAGTTACTCCCCTGTAGCCGTTCTGTGGGTTGTGGGTTTCGGAGCTATGTGTATGTGCATCTTTCTACTCCGCCATCTTGGCTCTGCCCCCTTTTTTCCAGTTTCTTAAGGAAAGTAATGGCCAGGAACAATTTTGCTATGGTATATAACTGAGTGCTACAATCTGTGTGTGGCACAGTACACTTTCATCTAGGGTCCTCTTTCTAGTGTGTTTCTTCATAGGAACACAATAGTATCATATCCTAAGATGACTAGTAATTGAGTTTACTGAAGTAAAATTCTTCAACATAATCTCTAAGCAGATGTCTCCTCCAAGGTATTGTAGACTGGCTACAATTACTCAGCAAATATATCTGGGAGTGGCTTTATGTTACTTGTAGTGTCTAGCATGGTCCTAGGTGGCATTGTCCATTAAATGCTGGGGCTGGAGTCAGGATGATGTGAGTTCAAATCTTGCCTCAGACGCTAGCTATGTGACCTGGGCAAGATACTTTAATATATTTACCTCAGTTTTCTCAACTGTAAAATAAAGATAACAACACCAGCTACCTTGAAGACTTGCTGAGAGGGTGAAGTGAGATAAAATTTGTAAATCACTTAGCACCATGCCTGCAATATAGTAGGTGTTATACATATGCTTATTCCTTTCTCTTTACTATTTTCATTTTAGAGAATTTTTGTCTGTGTTGCAGAACCACTTTCAATAATCTTTGAAAAACCTAGAAAAGTGCAGAAGGCACTAAAGCATCAGTAAATGGACAAATGTCTATTTTTAAAAGCACAGATTCCAAGCTAGTAAGTGCGATTCATTTTAGAATGGAATGTAAAAGAATATGTTGCCTGATCACTAAGTGACTGCTTAGGTTGACTAAGAAAAAGTCATGAGAAATGAACTATTTTCTTTTCTGGAAAAATGGTTGGCTGACATAATTCCCCATATTTGTAGTTATTTTGATTATATTCTTTTCTCATCAGAATATGTAAACTGTATTGTTTTCAGTTCTTGATACCATACTTTAAGAAATAGCACACTGATGAACTAAAATGAATCTGGAAAGAGCGTGATCAGGATCGGAAAAAAAGAGTTGAAAACTATGCCATATGAAGGATGAATGAAAGAACTGGGTTGTTTATCCTGGAGAAGAGAGGAATTATTAGAAACATAACTGCCTTCAAATATTTGAAGGATGATACTATAAAAAGAGGATTAGATCTATTCTTTTTGGTTCAGAAGAAATATAGGACTGATCAGGGAAATTGAAGGGAAGTGGATTCCAGTGCAACACACTGGAAAACTTTCCACCAGTGGAATTAGCCAACAGTAAAATGAATTACTTTATAGAGGAATGAATTCTGTTATTACAAGTGAACAAGTAATACTGATTATGTAGTGTCTACTATGTGCAGAGACTGTGCCAAGCACTTTGCAAATATTGTTTATACGATCCTCTTAACAGTCCCAGGAGTTAGGTTTTATTATTGTCATCCCTATTTTACAGTTGAGAAAACTGAGGTTTGTCTCAGTTTGCCTCAGGGATTAAGTAACTTGTTTAAGTTCTCACAGCTAACAAGTGTCTGATTCTGGACATGGAATCACTTCTTTCTGACTCTAAGTACAGTGCTTTTTTCACTGTCCCATATAGTTGCCTTGTAAACAAATGAAAGTTGGGTGGCTATCTATAATGACAATCACAGCAGCATACCTGAGGACTGCTGCTGTGAATAGTTTTAAGGGTCTCATTGTATAGTATAATGAACTCTCTATTTATTCAGCAATAAACTAAACATTGTTTAGCAAAGTAAAGCATAACATTCATAACAACATCCTTAAGCAAAATATACCATGTAATACATATATGTATCTTAGAATACTCAGTATGTCATGTGGTACAAAGAATATGTCATTACATCCCCAAAGTCAGGGAGTGCCCCAAAGTCAGGGAGTGCCCCAAAGTCAGGATGTAATATGTCATTACATCCCCTAAAGTCTTCCCTAGCACAACACATCCTTAAGGGGTAGCAGAAAATACCAGATCATTCATCCCTACGTCACTGTAAGAACAATTTCCTTAATCAATACGCAGTGTCCAAGTAAAGTCCTCTCTCATCTTGACTTAAGGCTGACTTCCAAACCCCATGGTTCCTCTTTTATGGGCTGACTGCTCCCAACTCTTGCCTGGATTCACATGCAGGCAGCCCTCTGCTCCTGCTCCTTGTCTCAGCTCACAGGGACTGCTCCACTCCAAACTTTTGCTGCTTCTACCTGACAACAGGTTCCATGGGCCTCTGCCCAGAGCTTCTGTTTCTAGAAAAGCAAAGCTTAACAGGGTTATAACAATATTTATACACATTACCAGCATCATCATTTCAATTCACTCATAAAGACCAACAGACAGGGCTTCTCTCTGAGAAATTAATGCAGATCAACAGATAGGACTTCTGTCTGAGAAATTAACAGAGACCAATAGATAGCACTTCTGCCTGAAAAGTTGATACATATCAACAGAGAGGGTTTCTGTCTGAGGAATTAACACAGATCAACAGAGTGCTGACATCACAAACATTCTTTCTTTTAGACCTCCTCACAAGCAAGTTTCCCTAGCATAGAATTCTCTAGACTGCTCACAGATTCCTTGACACACAAAATGTTAAAAACGGGTGGGGAGCCTGCAGCCTCAAGGCCACATGAAGCTCTCTAGGTCCTCAAATGTGGCCCTTTGACAAACAGCCACATTAGAGAACCTATTGGGCCATATATGGCCTTGAGGCTGCAAGTTCCCCCCCACTGGTTAAGAACTTTTCTTCTTTGGGTAGTAGATTGCACCATGTGAACCTGTGGTCCCTTCTGACATTTATGTTTCTAGATATACTAAAATTTTTTTCAACCAGTTGTAGATGAATATAGTCCATCTCATTAGATATAAAAAATTTCATGTAGAGTAGGGTCATAGCATGTCATGAGACATTGTTGACTTATTCTTGTATTAAACAGCTGGGATTGACTTAATCTAAAGAAAAATGATTTGTATTGATGTGAGAAATAACCTTGGTTTGACAAGTCAATGAACCCAGAACAGAGTAATTATGGAAATGATTTTTAAATAAAATTAATATATGGTGAAGGTTAATCCATTTTAGATGTTTGATGGAGATCATTCCCCAAACCATGAGATCTTTAACATATTCACTCATGTTTTCTCTTTCCAGTTTCCAGGACAAGTCAGAATCCTTTCACTGATGGCATCTATGAGGACCTTGCAGTGGAGGAGAAATATGAAGAGGTAGAAGAGAAAGATATTACTCTGTCAGGAGAAGAGTATGATGATATTGAAGAAAGTGAGAAATATCTGACTGAGAAAGAAGATGATGGAGAGGAGGAAGAGGAGAAGGAGAAAGCTATCACTTCCTCAGGTCTTCATATTTCAGCCTTTATTTCAATTTTCCTTTCTTGCACGTATAAGGAAATTTTGATACCTGCTTAGATCCATAGATGGTGGGGAAAACATGGACTCGCTCTTTTAGCATTCAAAACTTTCCCTGTCAACTATTTTGAGGTTACCCTCTCCCTAGAAACCTTTTAGTAAAGGATGAATTTGAAGTTTTTTAAAATGATAGCATACCTGTTCATATTTACATCCTTTTCTCATTATTGCATGAAAACCACCTTTCTTATTTCCAATGCAACATTTTATAATTGACTTTTTTGCCTTAGATGACACTATCTTCTACTAATTTTAGCTTTTAAGTTGATAGCTTTTCTCCTTAGGTTTTCTATCATCATCCCTTTCTTGTCCTAGACTGCTCCAAGAAAGGAAACCCAGACAACCTGGTCCAAGAAAGTCTATGTCACATACACCTCTTTAAAATGAGATAGCCTGAGGACTTAATCAGCAATTCTCATAACTTATTATTATCCTTATTACTTCATATCAATCACAACACTCCAGCAACAATGTTGAAAGAACCTACAAGTGGCACTGATCTTGTGTGGGAGTCTTCCTACATGAGAGAGTGGAAGTCATTCCTAATGACTAAGGAAATAGGATCACCCCACACTATATCTTCTTCACCAAACCCAATATTTAATTGGGGATGCTACAAAGCATCAATTTTCAATGAATCCCACCAACATAGTCTTTGATGCCAAATGTCTGATTGATCACAGATTTGATGGTGCAGTTTTAGGGTCAGATATGAAACAAAGACTTTTCATGGTGATGAATGATGCAGGCAAACTCAGGTTCTAAATGTAGTACAAAGGAGAGATAAAAAAAATTTCTATCCAGAAGAAGTATCTTCTATGATCTTGACAAGGATGACAGAAATTACTGAAACTTCCCTTAGGAAGACTGCTACAAATTGCTATCATCACAATACCTGTATATTTCAATGATTCTCAACACCAGGCCACCAAATATGCTGGAACCATCACTGCTCTAAATGTGTTACTCAATGAGCTAACTGCTACTGCTGCTGCTTCTGGCTTGGACAAAAATGTGGGTGCTGAAGAAATGTGCTGATCTTGGACCTTGAAAATGGCACTTTAAATGTATTCATTCCTATCATTGAAGCTGGCATCTTTGAAGTGAAGACCACAGCTGGGGATACCCATTTGAATGGGAAAGACTTTGACAACTTCATAGTTAATCATTCCATTGCTGAGTTTAAGCAAAAGCACAAGAAGGATCTCAGTGAGAACAAGAGAATTGTCCACTGACTGAGTGCCACTTATGAACATGTAAATTATATCCTGTTTTCTAGTACCCAGGCCTAAAATGAGACTTATTCCCTTTATGAAAGGATAGAATTCTATGCCTCTATCACCCATGCCTACTTTGAAGAGCTGAATGCTAACCTTTTCCATGAGACATTGGATCTAGTGGAAAGGACCCTAAGATGCCAAACTTGATAAATCATAGGTTCATTACATAGGGTGGGTAGTTCCACTCATATCCCCAAGATTAAGAAACTTCTACAGAACTTGTTCAATGATAAGGAGCTCAACAATAGTATCAATCCTGATGAAACTATTGTCCCTGGTACAGTTGTCTAGGCTGCCATCTTATTTGGAGTTTAATCTGAGAATGTGCAGGACTTGCTGCTTTTGGATGTTTTATTTGGTTATTGAAACTAGCGGTGGAGTTATGGCAGTTCTGATCAAATTCAATACCAGCCTCTCTACCAAGCAGACACAAACATTACCACCTAGTTAGTCAACCAGCCTGATGTTCTTACTCAGATTTATGAAGGTGAGAGAGGCAATGATAAAGCATAACAATATGCTTGGCAAGTTTGAATTCAGGAATCTCCCTTATCTCGAGTTCAAGGGGTATTCCTCAAATGCAAAAGGTATCCTTAATGTGTCTTCTGAGGATAAGCTCATGGACAAAAAAAGGTAAATGACAAAGGTCACTTGAAAGAAGATGAGTATATATTTCAAGAAGCTGAGAAATATAAGACTGAAGATGTATGTGTTCATCCTTCATTGCCGAAGAAGACAATGCCATCAGAGAAATGATGACATGACTTGCAATTGACTTTGTTGTTGAGTGAGGGAGGGCTGTGCAGGTCACCAGCCTCACTTCTCCTCCAGAGCCATCTGAATCTAGTGACCAGATGTTCACCAGGAAGACTGGAGATGACCCAAGATGAGGCAATTGGGGTTAAGTGACTTGTCCAAGGTCACACAGCTAGTGAGTGTCAAGTGTCTGAGGTGAGATTTGAACTCAGGTCCTCCTGGCCCCTGCACTGGTGCTCTATCCACTGCAGCAACTAGCTAAGGCTGAAGTTAAGAAGCAGAGAGACAAGGTGCCTTTCTAGAATTCACTTGAATCTTATACTTTCCAAATGAAGGCTACAGTAAAGGATGAGAAACTTCAAGGCAGAACTAATAATGAAGACAAGCAGATGATCCTTGACAAATGTGATGAAACAATCAACTGGCTAGATAAGGACCAGACTGCTGAGAAGGAAGAATTTGACCATCAGTGGAAGGAATTGGAGAAACTTCAGCAACCCCATTATTACTAAGCTTTCCCAGAGTTCAAGGGGGCATGCTTGGTGTGTTCCCAAGTGGTAGAGTAGTCCCATCAAGATGTATTTTTTCTGGCCCCAACATTGTAGAGATCAGCAGTATACATCAGAAGAAAGAGCATTCTGCACAGCTTTCCAAAAATTGTTTTGCATCCTGTACCAAGGCTTCACTAGAATGTCCTTTTGCTATAGTCCGCTCTCTTTTGATGATCTCATCAGTAATTTCTGACACTGGAAGTCACAGGGAGGAGCAAGTATGGGTTAACAAAACTGGAAAAGGATATAGAAGAAGGGAAATAGGGCAGAGTAAAAAGAGAAGGGTAGGAGGAAAGGATATAGGTGTCACAGAAATGGAATGGAGAAATGGACGAGTCAATTATAGAAGGGAAGGAAAGAAAAATCAATAAAGACAGAAAAAAGAATAAAAGAATTAAGAACTGAGAGAAAGAAAAGAGGGAAATGGGAAAAGGAAAGGAAGTGAATGAAGAACAAAAGCATTAACATGCAATTTCAGAAACTATGAGATCATGGAGAAAAACAACTTGGAGCAGAGGGATTGACTGGAAGGAAAATAAAAGGAAATTTATGCAATATACATGCTATATATGTGTGTATGCATGGATGTATATATGCAAACACATACATGCATATATGTGTGTATGTATATACATATGTTACATATAATAATATGCATATATTTGTAAAACAAATCGTGTGATAAAGGCTAATTTCTCTGGTCTAGCAATATTAAAAATCATAAAATCATGTTTGATTTGGTATACTTGGAGATAAAGGCCAAAAAAATGTGGGATATTCACACTCAGATTTTTCTACTGCAAATCTAGCCTTCTTTCCACTGTGCCAATTTCCTGAAAAGCTTTTCAAAGCAAATTCTTTTCTTATTCTAGAAGAGTTTTATTTTTTCCCTGGTGTGATACCAGTGTTTGATTGGAACCAAGGGAAATTATTGACTACATGGAGTAATAGATGGAGTTTCCTCTTTTTAGTTACTCTCATTTTGAAGAGTACCATAGAGTAATCAATCTCATTCTAAAATTTTAGGCTTGGCACATCATCTTATGGACACCAATGAACATGTTGTGGAAGAAAGTGAACAATCTTTGCCTCCTGAATATGATGATGTTGAGCTGGATATTTTAGAGATGTCGCTGTACCAGGAGAATTTTAAATAAAACATCTTATGAGATTAGAAATATATTCCCATCCTCTCTCGAATCTGGCACTTTGGGGAACATTGACATTTTTTATGTTTCTAATTTTACTAAATGTCTTTACCAGCCATAGTGTTTTTTCCTTTCATGACTGGTCCTTGGATTTGTTATCAAATGATTCCTGAATTGTCTAATTATTGCCATCATGGGAACTAAAAAGGATTGGCAATTGGCCTGACTTTGCTCTTGGAGACATTTTAAGTCCTCAAACAGTGTTCCATACACAACATGTCCAATCCTCTTATTTTACTGATTAAAAAAAGTTGAAACCCAGAAAAATTAAGTAATATGTCAACAATCAAATTGCTAGGGATTATCTGAGGTGGAGTTTGAACCCAGATATTCCTGACTTCAAGTCTCATATTCCATCCACCATCCCATGTTTCTTGATGATGACTGAGATGAATAATATTTTAACCAAATATAGTAAATACACCATGCAATGCTCTGGGTATTCAGTAGAATGTTAGATTCTAGAGAACAGAGACTATTTCACTTTTGCCTTTGTATCCCCTGACCCTGGCACATCATCTTGCATGTAGCAGCTTCTTAATAAATAGCTATTAAAAGAATTAATTTCTCTTATCTTTAGTGGAGTGTAAACATAACAATAAGAAAGTTTGGTTTCAATGAAAGGGATAATGGAATCAGTGAGAACACCTGAAACCTATTTAGAAACAAGATCTTGTTTACAAGCCAATTTAAAAAAAATAGCATTTTACTTTTTTCCAATTATATGTAAAGATAGTTTTCAATATTCATCTTTGTAAGATTTTGAGCTGCGATTTTTTCTCCCTCCCTGCCCTCCCACTCCCCTCCCCAAGACAGTAGTCTGGTATAGGTTATAAATTAGTCATGTTGTGAAAGAAGAATCAGAACTAAAGGGAAAAACCATGATAAAACCCCCCACAAAAACAAGTGAAAATAGTATACTTTGTTCTGCATTCAGACTCCATAGCCCTTTCTCTGGATGTAGATAGCATTTTCTGTCATGAGTCCTTTGGAATCATATTAGATCATTGCATTGCTGAGAAGAGCTAACTCTATTGAAGCTGATCATCACACAATGTGCTGTTATTGTGTAGAATGTTCTCCTGGTTCTGCTCACTTCAGTCACCATCAGTTCATGTAAGTCTTTCCATGCTTTTCTGAAATTTTCCTGCTCATCATTTCTTAAAGAACAATAGCATTCCATTCCTTTCATATACCAGAGCTTGTTCAGTCATTCCCCAATTAATGAGCATGCCTTCAATTTCTAATTCTCTGCAGCAAAAAAGAACTGCTACAAATATTTTTGTACCTATGGGTCCTTTTCCCTTTATTATGATCTCTTTTGGATATAGATCTAGTACTGGTGTCGCTGGATCAAAGGACAGGTAAAATTTTTGTAGCCCTTTGGACGTAGTTCCTAATTGTTCTCCAGGATGGTTGGATCAGTTCACAACTCCACCAACAATGCATTAATATTCAAATTTTCCCACATCCTCACCAACATTTATCTTTTTTTTGGTCATATAATCTAATCTGACGGGTGTGAAGTAGGTCCTTGGAGTTGTTTTAATTTTCATTTCTCTAATTAATAGTGATTTAGAGTATTTTTTCATATGGCATTTGCTATGTTGTATCTAAATTGTTATTTTCATTGATTTAATACATTGTTGATTTCTCTTTCACCCAGATTTGATTTAATAAATTGACTTTTTAAAAATTTAGATACAATTTATTTATTTTCAGTTCTTAGCATTCACTTCCACAAGAATTTGAATTCAAAAATTTTTCCCATCTCTCCCCACCCTCCACTGCAGGACAGCATGCACCTCATCCACCCCTTTCTCCAGTCTATCCTCCCTATTATTACTCACCCTTCTTCCATTCCCCTTCCCCTCTATTTTCCTGTAGGGCAGAATAGATTTCTATACTCCATTGCCTGTATAGCTTAATTTCCAGTGGCATGTTAAAACAATTTTTAACACTTATTCTTAAAGCTTAGAGTTCCATATTTTCTCCCTCCCTCCCCACTCACACTCATTGAGAAACAAGCAATTCAATATAGGTCATACATATATAACAGTGCAAAGCACTTCCCATAGTTATGTTGTAAAAGACTAACTATATTTCCCTCTATCCTCTCCTGCCCTTCATTTATTCCATTCACTCCCTTGACCTGTCCTCCCACAATAGTGTTTGCTTCTGATTATCCCTTTCCCCAATTTGCTGTCTCTTCTATTATCTTCCCTCTCCTATCCCATTCCCCTTTGTCTGCCTGCAGGGTAAAATAGATTTCCATATCCAATTGAGTGTGTGTTATTCCCTCCTTAAGCCAAATCCCATGAGAATAAGGCTCAATTATTTCCTTTCATATCCCCCCTCTTCCCCTCCATTGTAAAAGCTCTTTCTTCCCTCTTTTATGTGAGATGATTTGTTGTATTCTACTTCTCCCTTTCTCTTACTCCTAGTAGATTTCACTCAACAGTAAATTTTATTTTTTAGGTATTCTCCCTTCATATTCAGTTCACCCTGTGCCCTCTGTCTATGTATATATACATACATACATACACATAATACACCCATGCACATATACATATCTTCACATATATAATATACATATACCTGTTCTGGACATGTTGAGTTTGCAATTTCTAAAGTCAGGAGAGAGGTTAGGATGAGATGAGAAGATCTGACAATGTGGTACAGAGAAAGAATCTCACCTCAGACACTTGGCACTCACTTAGCTGTGTGACCTTGTGCAAGTCACTTAACCCCAATTGCCTCACCCTGGGTCATCCCCAGTGATCCTGATGAATCTCTGGTCACTGGATTCAGATGGCTCTGGAGGAGAAATAAGGCTGGTGACCTGCACAGCCCTCCCTCACTCGAAACAAAGTCATGTGCAAGTCATGTCATTATTTATCTGATGGCGTGGTCTTCTTCTGGCAATGAAAGATGTCCACATACACACACACACACACACACACACACACACATACGTATATACTCATACCCACCCTACATAACAAATATTCCCTCTGACTACCCTAATACTGAAAAAGGTCTGATGAGTTATAAGTAACATCTTTCCATGTAGGAATGTAAACAGTTCAACTTTAATGAGTTCCTTAAGGCTTCTCTTTCGTCTTTACCTTTTCATGTTTCTCTTGATTCTTGTATTTGAAAGTCAAATTTTCTATACAGCTCTGATCTTTTCAACAAGGTTGCTTGGAAGTTCTCTATTTCATTGAAATTCGATTTTTTCTCCTGAAATATTATACTCAGTTTGTTGGATAGGTGATTCTTGGTTTTAATCCTATCTCCTTTGACCTCTGGAATATCATATTCTAAGACCTTTGATCCCTTAGTGTAGAAGTTGCTAAATCCTGTGTTATCCTGATTGTATTTCCACAATACTTGAATTATTTCTTTCTGCATGCTTGTAACATTTTCTCCCTGACCTGGGAACTCTGGAATTTGTCTACAATATTCCTAAGAGTTTTCTTTTTGGTATCTCTTTTAGGAGGTGATTGGTGAATTCTTTCTATTCCTATTTTGCCCTCTGGTTCTAGAATATCAGGGAATTTGTCCTTGATAATTTTTTGGAAGATGATATCTAGGTTCTTTTTTGGATCATGATTTTCAAGTAAACCAAAGATTTTAAAATTATCTCTCCTGGATCTATTTTCCAGGTCAGTTGTTTTTCCAATGAGATAGTTCACATTGTCTTCATTTTTTCATTCTTTTGGTTTTGTTTTGTAATTTCTTGGTTTCTCATAAAGTCATTAGCTTCCATCTGCTCCATTCTAATTTTTAAAGAACTATTTTCTTCAGTGAGCTTTTGAACCTCCTTTTCCATTTGGCTAATTCTGATTTTTAAAGCATTCTTCTCTTCATTGGCTTTTTGGACCTCTTTTGCCGTTTGGGTTAGTCTATTTTTAAAGGTGGCATTTTCTTTTTTTATTTCTTTTTTAAAAATTTATTTTTAGATTTTGACATTCATTTCCACAAAATTTTGAGTTCCAATTTTTCTGCCCATCTCTCCCCTTCCTCCTCTCCATAATACCTTGCATTCTGATTACTCTTTCCCTCAATGTACCCTCCCTTCTGTCACACCCCACACTTCTCTTATCTCCATCTTCTCTCTTTTCTTGTAGGGCAAGATAAATTTCTATACCCCATTACCTGTGTTTCTTTTTTCCCTGTTTTGTGCAATAGTAATTCTCAACATTCGTTTCTAATACTTTGAATTTCAACTTCTCTCCCTCCCTACTTCTCTACCCATCCCCACTGAGAAAGCAAACAATTCAATACAGGCCATATATGCATAGTTTTGCAAAAGGCTTCCATAATAATCATGTTGTGTAATCCTAACTATATTGCCCTCTATCCTATCCTGTCCCCCCACTTTTTTATTCTCTCATTTGACCTTGTCCCTTCCCAAAAGTGATTACTTCTAGTTACTCCCTTTTCCTATTTTCCCTCCCTTCTATCATCCCCCTCACCCTACTTGTCCCCTCTTCCCTTACTTTCCTGTAGTGTAAGATAGATTTTCATACCAAACTTACTGAGCATGTTATTCCCTTCTTAAGCCATATGTGAAGAGAGTAAACTTCACTTTTCCTCTTGCATCTTCTCCCTTTTCTCTTCCATTGGATGATATTTTTCTTATCTCTTTTCTGAGTTTTAGCCTGGCCCATTCCATTTCTCCCTTTCTCCTCCCAGTATTTTCCTCCCTCACCCCTTAATTTTTATTTCATAACTTTTTTTCTGTGGATATCATCTCTTCTGATTCAACACAGCCTATACTCTCTGTCTATGTGTGTGTGTGTGTGTGTGTGTGTGTGTGTGTGTGTGTGTGTGTGTATGTATGTATGTACAATCCCTCCACCTACCCAAACACTGAGAAAAGTCTCAAGAGTTACAAATATTCTCTTTCCATGTAGGAAGGTAAACAGTTCAGCTTTAGAAAGTCTTTTATGATTTCTCTTTCCTATTTGCCTTTTCAAGCTTCTCTTGATTCTTGTGTTTGAAAGTCAAATTTTCTATACAGTTCTGGTCTTTTCAACATGAATGCTTGAAAGTCCTCTAGATCATTGAGTGACCATTTATTCCCTTGAAGTTTTTCTGGGTAGCTGATTTTTGATTTCAGTCCCAGTTCCTTTGACTTCTAGAATATCCTATTCCAAGCCCTTCAATCCCTTAATGTTGAAGCTGCCAGATCCTGTGTTATCCTGATTGTATTTCTACAATACTTGAATTGTTTCTTTCTAGCTGCTTGCAGTATTTTCTCCTTGACATGGGAACTCTGAAATTTGGCCACAATATTCCTAGGAGTTTCTCTTTGGGTCTCTTTCAGGAGGTGATCAGTGGATTCTTTAAATATTTGTTTTGCCCTCTGGTTCTAGAATATCAGGGCATTTTTCCTTGATAATTTCATGGAAGATAATGTCTAGGCTCTTTTTTTTTGATCATGGCTTTCAGGTAGTCCCATAATTTTTAAATTGTCCCTCCTGGATCTGTTTTCTAGGTCAGTTGTTTTTCCTATGAGATGTTTCACATTATCTTCTATTTTTTCAGTCTTTTGGTTTTGTTTTCTAATTGTTTGGTTTATCTCATAGTCATTAACTTCCCTGAAATCAATTCTCTTTTTTAAAGAACTATTTTGTTCAGTGAGCTTTTGAATCTCCTTTTCCATTTGGTCAATTCTGATTTCTGAAGCCTTATTCTCATTGACTTTTTGGACCTCTTTTTCCAGTTGAGTTAGCCTCTTTTTAAAGGTGCTATTTTCCTCAGCTTTTTTTCTCGGCCAGCTGAAAAAACCCTCTCACTGACCTTTGGCGCCTGTGGATTGAGGGATCTGCAAACTGCTCCTACTTCATCTGGGGATTCCACCCCTGAGGTCAGCTTGTGTCTTCCTCCCAGAGCCATGCAGCGTGGCCAAGGCTGGGCTGGGCTCTGCTCTCTTCCAGTCTGACAGATGTTTTCAGTCAGCCTCCTCTACTCTGTTGTGGCTTCTGCTGCTCTAGAATTTGTTGAGAGTCTTTCTTTACAGATATTTTATGGGCTGTGGGGGAACAGTTAGGATTTGTGCCTCATTCTACTCCACCATCTTGGCTCCACCCCCCTATAAATTTTCATATCTTTTAAAAAAAGTTTTTCCTTGAACTTTATTCTGTCCCTTTCCCAATCTTACCATTTTCCTTTGTAGGAAGCAGATGAGTGACTAGAAACGCCTGTGATCTATCTAATGTTTTTTCCTGGGGAAGAATTTCATGAATTTAAAGATTTTCTTTGATCTTACAATTAGTTGCACATAATTTTCTCTCCCTTAGCTTAAGAGGAAAGACCTCCCCATGTCAGTTTCTACTGAAACACACAGGGATAATTTCAACTTCATCCATACTAGACAATCAAGGATATTATTATTATCACTGATAATAATAATAAAGTAACTGAGATTTTTGTAGTGCGTTAAGATTTGCAAGGCATTTTTGCACATATGATCTCATTGGATCCTCACGATAACCCTCTGAAGTAAGTGTTAATCTTATCCCCAGTTACAGATGAAGAAGATGAGACTAGAGAGATTAAGTGAGCTGCCTAGGTCCACACAGCTGCTAAGTTTCTGAGGCAGGAATTGAACTCATATCTTCCTGATTCCAAGTCAAAACAAGTGTGGCATGTACATGTAAAAGATGAAGCATGAATACATGGAAAGCCAGACTTAAAAGATTTTTCCGTCCCCAGAGTTAGCAGAGTACCTGACACATAGTAGGAGCTTAATACCTGCTTATTGATTGAAAGAATACATAAATTGGGAGGAGGCAAATATTCATTCTATGTTCTGACTCTCTTCCCTTAGATGCTTCCTAGCTTACAATATCCTTTCAATAGTGTGGCACCCACAGCTACATACAATACTCTGGATGTGGTCTCTATGCTGCATTTTAGGATGGACATGTTGGTCCATTTTCTTTCCATCCCTAAAACACTTCCTGGTGCTTCAAGAAACACATCATTTCTTGTTCCCTGTCAAGTGTTGTGTATATAGTAGGGAACTAATGAATACTTATCAAATTGCTTTAGATAGAGTTATCTGTATGTTATACAGGCTGTCTGCTTTCTCTGTGCTATATATGTGGCTCAAACAATTCAAGAGAAAAAGTTGGTGTCTGTACAATTAGTTTTTGGTGTAAAATATAGTACTTTTGTGGTGTCACTAATGTTATTTCACTCTGTCAGAAACAGAGTCCTTTGCTGAAACTCACCAGGTATTGGAATTTCTTGCCATTTGTGGGCACAATGTCTCCATGTAAATCCTTATTTTGTCTCTCCAGAGTACAGATTGGTGAATGGCAGCAACAGATGTTCAAGGAGAGTGGAAGTCTAGGCAAAGAGAATCTGGGCCCAGTTCTGTGCTAGTCATTGGGATTTACAAGATGCCACTGTCCTCTGCTATCAGTTCAACTGTGGCCAAACTGTGGAAACTCCAAAAGCAGGCTATTTTGGGGAAGGAACCAGCATGATCTTGCCTGATGGATTTCATTGCACAGGGACAAAACTTTACTCATGGAGCATCTTTGGGTGCCCTGGGAAATGTGGCTGGGACCATCTGCTCAGATGAGACTTCTTAGGCAAGAAGATACTAGCATGAGTGAACAAGTTCATATAGGGAAATGCAGAGGAAGTATGCATGGGAGAAAGGGCATTATATTTACAGTCAGAAGACCTGAGTTGGAATTGTGTCTCCATTATCTGTACGACCATGGTTCAGTCACTTGTCTTTTCAGAGCTTCAGATACTTCATCTGAAAAATGAGAGGTTTGGCCTACATGATAATTAAAGTCTAAAGCCCAAAATTCCTCTATACCAGGGTTGGGGAACCTGTGGCCTCCAGGTCACATATGGCCTTCTAGGTCCTTAAGTGAGGCCCTTTGATAGAATCCAAAGAAATGATTGGTTGGATCAGCTCACAGCTCCACTAACAGTGAATTAGTGTTCCAACTCTTCTACATCTTCTCCAACACTTATCTTCCTGTTTTGTCATGTTAGCCAAACTGAGAGGTGTGATATGGTATCTCAGAGTTGTTTTGATTTGCATTTCTCTAATCAATAGTGACCATTTCATAGAGAAATTTGTTCATTGTCCTATAATATCCAAAACAGTTCAAGACATAGGAACTATGAAATATAAAAACATATAAAAATACGAAATATAGAAAATATGAAATGGTCTCAGGTCATGGAAGAGTTCAAAAAGGATTTTGAAAATCAAAATGCTCTAAATCACTATTGGGGTAAGATTATTTGCTTTGCAGAAGGCATCATAAAGTTTGATCATTGTTTATATGAATTTGGAGATCACTAGAAAAATATGTTTTCATATTGCTTTCTGGATGAATTATCTTTTAGAGTCACATAACAATTTTATCCTCTGAGGAGACTTGGTAATTCCCTGATAAGAGTCTCTCACTTCTGTATCACAGGTTTCTATAGTTAAGATGTTCTTAAACTTTTTGGTCCATGGACATCTTTGGCAGTTTGGGGAAACCTTTGGGCACTGCCTCAGAACAATGCTATAAAATAAAATACACAAGATTAGAGTGAAGACCAATTCTTTTGAAATTCAGTTGTCAGAATATTTGTAAAAATTATGGACCAACTGAAATTTATTCGTAGACCCCATGACCCTCATTAAGAAATCTGTTGTGGGCGCATGCCAATTCTAGGACACTTTTTCCAGTTGCATACTTCTCAAATTGGTGTCAGGACCTCTCAGAGTCCATTGATGAAGATTCACAGCAGTTATATGAGTCAGATAGTGCTATTGAAAGCAACAGACCCTTTTTATTGGGAATGTGTAAGGAAAGGTCATGTAACTTAATTGGAGACGTGAAAACCATCTGAGAGAGGGGAATTAACTTGCTCAGGGCTATGTATCTAGTAAATGTCTGAAGTAGGAAACTCAACCAGGTATCCTGACTTTAAGTCCCAAACTGTATTCAACATGCAATATCTCCTCTCTGTAGGAACCAAGCTGCCTCTGTCCAGTTCTACTACACTCGCTAGAGTCAGAATAAAACAGATCAACAAATTGAAAAAAAGAGACAATTTGTCTATACATAAGGAAAACTTTTTTGGCAGACAAGAAGAGAATCTCAGGAAGCTCGTGGAAATTCTATCTCTGGTGGAGGAATATTAAAATAGGATGAGCAATTATCTAGCTTAGATTATATCTGCATGTGTATATATATATACATATATACATTCACAAAAATAGTGCATACATATAGTGCATACATACATACACATGTTTATACATACATATACATAATATACATACACATGCAGAGATATGTGTGCTGGAGTCAGCTTGAAGTAGCTTATGAGGATAGTTAATCTTCACTGTGAGCATTTACGTCTTGGAAATGAGTAAATGCTACAAATCGGAGCTTCACTTATTATTCTGTTGATTGTCTAGACTTTAGAAAGTCATAGAGGCAGCTAGGTGCTGCATTAAATAGAGCACTGACCCTGGAGTCAGGAGGACCTGAGTCCAAATCTGGTCCAAGCCACTTGACACTTTATAGCTGTGTCACTTAACTCTGACGGCCTCGCCTTCCCCACTCCAGATATAAAAAAGTGATGGAGAAAATGTTAATTTTACAGATTAAACTTAAAAATGTGTTATGTGTATATTTTCTGGAGAGCTGATTGTTAAATATTCACCAGCATACCCTGTACACATGAGCATAAATGAATATGCATCAATGTATAATACATATAAACTTTTATATGCATGAATATATGTATGTATATGTTGGTCTACATTCATTCTCTATCTCTCTCTGTCTCTCCCTTTCCCCCACTCTACTATGCTAGGAACTATGATGCTTTTGGAATATTTTACCTTTATATTCTCACTTCAGATTCTAGACTGAATACAAATTCTTTCCCTGAGGTCATCTATGAGGATTTCACATACTGAATTGGGGAAAGAGGATGAAGAAATAGAAGAGAATCATAGCAGTTTGCTGGAAGGATGATATGATGCTTAGGAAGGTGAGGTCTACATAATTCAGGAGAAGGAAAGGAAGAAGACTCTCTTTCTCAGATCTTCACATTCAGTCCTGATTTCCATTTCCATTTTCCTATTCTGTAGTTGTCCAGAAGGTTTGCCTCCAGTTTGCAGATATAGAGAGAAATGGAAAGCAAGGGACTCATTATTTTTAATAGGCAAAACTACCTTGTCAGCAGTTTTGAGGAGTTCCTTGGTGAAAATTCATATTCAGCTACTTACGTTAAAAATGCTATGGTAGAATAAATTTGAGAGTGCTTTTTTTTTTGTACAATGATACAGTCGTTCATATATTCACCTATTTCTTACTGCTGCATGTAATTTATCTTCTTTTCTTTACTCAAAACAAATTCTGATAAAATTTCAGATTTTTTTTTTTACCACAGAATAGGTTACCTTTTGCTCATAGCTTCTCCCCCTCTATTTCTTATAGCTTTTTTTGAGGGGAGCATTATTGGGGTGATTTCCAATATAATTTTCCTGTATGAAACCTCCCCAGGAAAGGAAATCCTGGTAACCTGAAACTAGGAAACTTTTATCTTTTCTTTGTTAAATCAGGTTGGTATGAAGC
Source organism: Notamacropus eugenii (assembly GCF_028372415.1). Taxonomy (NCBI): domain Eukaryota; kingdom Metazoa; phylum Chordata; class Mammalia; order Diprotodontia; family Macropodidae; genus Notamacropus; species Notamacropus eugenii. Next base: position 247,821,081 of record NC_092872.1, on the reverse strand, counting down.
CTAGGACAGCAGTCATGACACCTAGCTTATGGTCTTGGTTCTTCCAGGAAGTAATTGTGTGACTTTGGGCTAATTATTTTGGAATTTTTCTGGAACTAAATTTCCTCCTCCATATTTTACATATATATGTATACACACACACACACACACACATATATATAATATATACTTATACTTCGTAATTTCTAAGTTCCTCATTGTATGTATAGTTCTAAGGTTCTATGCTAATATTTGCTTCTCTATCTGACCCTATATCTCCCTCATCTTCTCCAAGGAGGGTGAACAATGTGGTTAGATCTTTTGGGATGCTGTTACTACTTAAGGGGGCAAAGAAAATGGCTCCTATGTTCCCAAACCTCCAGGCTCTCCTCACTTTTAAACTCTTCACCTTTTTATGTTCTGTGTCAAAGATTGCCTTCTGATCTTCCCATCAGATCTCTCTGACACTAACATATCAGAGTGGTGAGTAAAGTTTGGAAAAGGGCACTGATGGTAGAACATATATAAATATAAACATATACATACATGTTTATATAAATATAAACACATGTACATATTTATATAAATAGAAACACATGTATATGTTTATATAAAATAAATATATACATATATTAAAAATATCCAGATAAAGAGAGAGTGTAGGGAAATGAGAACAGCATGAAGAAAGGAAGACAGTTTTACAGAAGGATAGGAGAAAGGGATGTAAAGGCTAAGGAGAAGTGACTAGGCACAGAGAGGAGAAAGAAGGACACTGAGATAAGCAGAGGAAAAGGAGAGAAAAGGAAAAGACTAGGGAAGAGGTATAAAATTTCTTGTAACTTTGAATCTATGATGGATAAAAGCATGAGAGGCATGAATGTGGCAGAAATTGAATCACATATGAGGACAAAAGTGAGGAGGTTTGTTCTACAAGATGTACAACTCAAGACATACAGAGGCATAGGCTTTTCCTCCTTCACCTAGCCTTCTCTGAACCCATGTGGGCAGAGCAATCAAGTGGAGGCTGCACACTTGGGGACATGTGTGACGAGGGCATATGCATAGCCAGGACAACTCGAATTTTGAAAGCTACAGAATTGCCAATGTCCTCCAGGAGATATACTAGTCTTTATTGCTGTCCAATGGGCACAACTTTTCTACTTTCTGGTCATTTCTTCTGCGTGTCTTGTCTATGCCATCTATGCTTGCCTTATCTCCTGGTTTTGTGATTGGTAAATTGCTTTCTGCTACCATCTGCTGGACTCCAGCCATTCAGCTTCTAGGGAATATTTATATTTATAGGTTTACCTGCTATTTTTTTTACATGCCATTTATTTGGATGTCGTGACTAGAAAGTCTTCCTGGCAGGCAAGACTGAAGCCATTTCAGAGTATAGACAGAGCTATGAGGTGCCACACCCAGCGAGATAGTTAAGAAACAAGTCAGCAGAATGTTTCAGTAAAATTTAGTCTTTTCTTTTGACTGCCTTTCTGTTGGTGCTGATTTGTGGCTCATGGCACTGGATAACTTTCTAGCACGGTTAAAACATTCTTTTTAAACTAATTTAAGTCCTGATTATGAATCTGCAACTCCCAAACCCATTTTGAGGACTACATCTCCAAAGCTGTGGAAGCTGGTCCCCCCTCACTCCTAGGATCCCTTGGCAAGCAAATGAGACTAGAAGGAAGAACAAAGCCTGGGGAATTCAAGCAGAACTGAGAACCTCTGCCCTTTCTTCTTGTTCTTGCGCTCACAACATATCTCTACTGGTGATGTTTGAGCCTCATAACCCCTGGCACAAATCTTGCTGCTCTCTCTTTCCTTTCTTTGCTGTTTAAAACCTCCAGAAATGTGGTATAAAATCACTTTGTTGTTTTAGAGACGGTTAAAATAGTTTGTTTTGGACCACAATGTCTGGTTTCTATTTAGGAAAATGAAGGGCTACAGAATATTGAAAAATTGCATCAAAATCTAATATTTTTTTCTATCAATATATTTCTTTTGAAATTCTGAGAATTCCTTTTCCCCATGTAAGTTTTTTCTCCATCTCCTTAATACCTTTGACAGAGATGACAATGGAGCTAGAAATATGAGAATCAGTGCTTAAGCTTAGAATTATGGCCATTGACTCTCTCTGTAGAACTTATGAAGGCTATAATATCCATATACAGAAATAAAATGGCGAAAGATTTTTAAGGCAAATCCCATTTTAATTCTTGAATTAACTTTGTTTAACATTTATTTTTAAAATTTTACTATCAGCTCCAAAACAAAATACTGACCACTGATGTGAATATAGAAGTTCTTGGGTACATTCTCTGTGAAAATTGTTACATGTTTCTTTCTTTAAAATTTCAGGTTGGGTTTCACACCCTATAAGAATCAAGGATTTTTCTTGGATGACAGAAGGTGACCAGTCTCAGTCTCTTGTATATGATCATATTGAATTGAATGTTTTAGGGAAGCCATCTTAGCAAGATAAAATTCAAAATAAAACCTCCTGTGTGGTCGAATATATATCAGTTTCTCTCCTCACTTGGGTATGACCTATTTAGGAGAGTCATGACGTAGTGCATTTCTTTAGTTTCCTTTAAAAATAACCAGAACTAATTATTGGTTTTCCCTTTCATGCACAGTTTGTGGTTTTTGTTCTTAAGTTGTGATTGATTTCTTCAAGAACTTCCTGTAGGGAGTAGATGGCAGAGTTAGCTTGATTTTATCTTTGGAGACTTTTGAGTGCTTAATGTGGTGCCTTGTGTGCAGCAGGCATAAATGTGGCAGCGATAATGTGAGGATAAGTGTGGTGATAATGTATGTACATGTTAATAATAATAATAATAATGATAATTAACCATTGGACAAACTGGGTATCCAGTAAAATGTAAGCTTTCTGGGATAATTTCATCTTTGCTTTTGTATCTCTAGTCCCTAGTCTGTACTTCTATCTATCTATCTATCTATCTATCTATCTATCTATCTATCTATCTATCTATCTATCTATCTATCTATCTATCTATGTGAAACTTAATAAAAATTGTCTGTTAAATTGTTTCCATTGAGCTATCTTTGTTGGGAGTAGACATTGGAATGAGAAAATTTGGTCACAATGAGAAAGGATAATGGGAAAGATGAGAACACTGGAAAGTATTCTTGGTCCCTCTGAGAGTTATATAGCCACTGCTTCCCCTCTCCACAATTAAATATTAAATCTGAATAAGGAGGAAGAGGTATAATTAAATATAAAGTAGTTTTAAGTCACAATTCCTTTGGAAACTAGAGAAGTAACAGGTAAAAGAAGTAAGATCGTGTCTTTTCATGGCATCACAAAGTGACAACTATGTGAGAGGAAGAGGCCAACTCGATGAGTGAGGAGAAACCCGTCTTATGTGTATATGTGTGTGGGGTTATAAACTAGGACTACCCCAAAAGTCTAGAAACCTTTGACCTACAAGACCTCTTGCAGGGAATGCAGGGCTCATCAGAAGACATTTTTCTTTGATTAATAGCAACCCTGGATGTTTTTATAGTCTTTCTGGTAAAAGGGACTTTCCAAAAGGAGAATTGCAATTTGAGAGAACAGAATTGGGCTCAGAGAGGCAAAGATCCATTGGAAACAAAAAGGGAATTTTCTAAAAGGTTTATGGGTTAGGTGCTAGCTCTTTACACTTTCTCTGTTGGGTAAAGAAAAGTCTTTTCTAAATTCAATGTTATCCTGAATGCTTACAGATATAAGTGGACCTTTTCCCTGGTAGGAGTGAACTCAGTGCTTTGATTCCAAACACAGGTTAGGTGATTTGTGTCATAAATGTGAATGACTCTGTTAAGAGGAACATCTATACTAGAAGCTGGGGTGTGAGGGAGCATAATATGTGACCTTTGTCAGGCCAGAAGTAAAAAAGTCATATACAATGGAAATCATGTGCAGTGGTGGTTTGGTGAATGCCTAGACTATCTAAGATTTCATTATCCATGTGGTAGACACTAGCAATCTGCTTCTAGGAGACTGGAACGTGTGTGAACATTCTATGCTTATCTACCATGTGGTTAGGAATAATTGTTTCTGTTGGCTATGTAGCTGGTTTAAAATGTTCTTATTCATCATCTCAGGTGACTTTTTCTGCTTTCCCATGTGGTGGTGAAGGCTTCCTTCACTAACATCAAGCAGTAATTGACGAGGGCTTGAGAGTTGTGTTCTTCCAGTTTTAAGGGACATGGCCTAGGAAAAGTGGTCTAAAGTTTTGGCATTTTCCTTTGTAATTTTCCAATCTAGGTAGGGGGAGTGGGGTTTTTTTGCTTGAGAACCACAGGCATCTGGGAGTCCAAAAATCCTGGCAGGGTTTTGCAGCCATTGGAATGGAGAAATGGAAACCCTGAGGATCAAGAGTCTCAGGGGGCTCTGACTTGAACTTGGTGAAACTATTTCCAAGTAGGGACTGACCTAAAGTGTTAACCTAATCCTTGCTGCCTCAGAGACTGGAGATATGGGAGTGGTGGTAGGGATTATGTCCTCAAAATGTTGGGGAGAAATGTTTGTATACTTGTTCTTGCTGTACCCTTGAAGTAAATATCCCTTTGTAAATGCTAATCTGAAGTTAAGTGACAAAAAGGAATGAGGGTGTTACTTGAGCCCTAAAATGGGTTAAAAATAATTTGTGGGTGTTCAAACTGATGGAAAAGAAAAGAGAACTCCCCCCACCCCCTCAGCATACTGGACAGCCCTTCAGGAGGAACAAAGTTCAACTGTCCTGGCCCTCAGAGAGTACTCCTGGAGTCAGTTCATGTTACACATGGACATTCTCACTCAGGTAGCAGTGGGGTGAAGTCATGTGCTCTCTCTGCAGCTGGTGCTGCCATGGGTTTGTAGGGCATGGTTCCCCTCTTCCATTTGGGCAACATGTATATGTCTGATGAGAGTTTGCATTGGTAATAAGATTATCACAGGCTTATGTTTCGTAATTTCTAGTTTATGAGCATTCAGAAGGCTAAATACAAGCTTTATTTGATATAACTATATAATAATCATTATCATCACTAGCATTTATAAAGCTCTATGAGATTTTCAAAGCACTCATTTTATTCCCACAGCAACCTGTGAGATGTTATTCTTGTCCCCATTTTAAAGATAAGGAAAGTGAGGCCAACAAAATTTAAGTGAATTACCCTGGTTTGCGTGACTACTAAGGGTTTGAGGCTACGTTTGAACTCTGGACTTCCTGATTCCAAGTTCCACACTCTATGTACTATGCCACTTATCTGCTTATTGGAGATATTGAGGAGTCCTGTGTAAGATTTCCCACACATGGAGATTATTTGATTGGAACATTTGTTTTGGAGCTAATATATCTACATAAAGCAGTCAATACCTGAATTAGGAGTAAGTTGATCAGTGATTACTCTGTGTCAAGTGAGAAGTAAAACAGTCAGGTGTATACTTGGAAAAGATGTTTTTAATGATTTGTGGAACACTTTTAATAAGGTCAAAGTCCAAATTTCACAAGAATTCACAAGAAGATGGTTAGGTCTTCCAAATACCCTTTTGATATATGATGATGTCCCCATACAATCTTGAACATTTGTATCCTTTTCTGGGTCACTGATCCAGTTAATAACTGACTTGCAAATATGGGATGTGGTATTTGCCTGAATGTGCTTATCTTCTTGTGTTTCTGGGATGAGGAGAATTTGTTCATTCTTCACCTAGTCCTCTGCTGCTTCATTAAGGCACAGCAGACTAATATTGATTGCTCTTTGGAGCTTATAGCTCTTTTTAAATCTAATTTTTTGCTGTCTGTATTTTTGTAATGAAATTTGTCTCCAAATAACGGCAAGCTGATTTTTATTGAGTTCTGAATTAGTGTTTGCTATGGAGGAGAGAATGAAGAGGAAAACCAGATGATGGGAAAGACAAAAGTAAATCTATGAAACCAATTTTCTGAGATGTTAAAACAAAACCAAAAGTCTCTCCCAAGCTCTCTGGGAGCTTAGATAAGCACTAGAGCCAACATTTGAACCCAGGTCCTCTGACTTGAAAGTCAAGATTCTTTCTACTTTACCTCATTTCTTCTAATATAAAACTCTTAAGAAAAAATTCCAGATACATAAACTCTCCCTTCGTCTTTATCTTTAAAGAGAATGATGCTTTTGGAATATTTTCTGAACAATGTAGTGTGAGCTGCCAAATTGCTTACCAAAAAGATTACTGAAGTTCAGAATTCCACCAGCCATGATCTGGTGGATCTGTTTCTCCACAGCATACCAATGCTTGTAGTTTTTTAATTATGTTTGCCAGTTTGGAGTCAGGAACTGTCACTTTAGAGTGATTTTTATTTACATTCTTTGATAATTAGTAAGACTGAGCATTTTTTCAATGGATTAATTAAAAAAAATAATATTCACACTTTTTATTTGTTCTTCAGAGTAATTCCCAGAAATTACATATCCACCCCCAAATGAACCTTACACAAAAGAAAACCATCTAAACAAAACCAAAAAGCATAGTAATCACATCTAACAGTGTATTCAAGATATTCCTGGTACCCCATCACTGTACTATGAGGAGTGAAGTGCTTCTACATCTCTTCTGATGGGCCAAGATTGGTTAATTACTCCCTATTTTCCTCATGTAGTGTTCTTAATTACGTTATTGGAGTGAGTAATTATGTATATATTCCTCTTGATTCTACTTTCTTCACAACTTCATGTAACTCTTACATCTTTCTCTGAATTCTTTCTGTTTATTTTTAATGGCCACAAAAAATACTTGATGTCACAAAACACAAGTGGTTCAGCCATTCCTCAGTCTTCAGGATGCCACTTTGTTTCCAGGGTTTTGTGAATAAAATTGCTGCTATGGGTATTTTTGTAACCATGAAACCTTTCTCTTTTGGACTTGTTTGGGTTATATACCCAGGAGTAGGATTTCTAAGTCAAAGGAAATGACAATTTAATAACTTTTCTCACACAATTCTGAATATATTTTTAGAGTTGTTGGAGGATTCATAGTTCCACTATCAGTGCATTTGTTAGCAGTCCCATATATTTCCTCATATTGTTTATTTCGGACTTTGTCATATTTTCCAATTTCACTCACTTGAGAAATTTTTTAATTTGTAATTCTCTTATTATTGGTTACTTGGGGCAATCTTTCACATGATCATTTACAATTCATTTCTATTAAAAACTATTGATTCATCTGGGTGGACTGGTGCAAGCAATAGTTCTTGATACTGGAGAGGCTGAGGCTGGTGGATCACTTGGGTTTGGGGATTCTGAGCTTCAGTAGGGTCGAAACTAATAAGGTATCCACTCTAAGTCAATCATTAATATATGAGAGTGGAGGGCTACCAGACTGATTAAGGAGTTAATCAGCCCATGTTAGAAAAACAGAGCAGATCAATTAATCAATAAATATTTATTAAGCGATTACTACTTGGTAGACACTGTGCTAGGTGATGGGGAACACTGGAGATTATTAAGTAGGGGAGTGACATGGTTAAACCTGTGCTTTAGGGAGATCACTTTGATAGCTGAGTGGAGAGGTTTGTGGCAGGACAACCAACCAGTAAGTTAAAGCTTTTGTACTTTCCATTGCAATCATGCCATGAAGTGGTTCCTGCTCTTTCAGCCTGGAGGAGATAGAGAATTCCTGTTTCAAGTGCCACTACAACCACCACCACCACCACTACCATTACCACTACCATAACCACCACCAAACTGTTGAGTCCCATGATAAAAAAGATGGTGGAATTGTTGTTTTTTAGATACTGCTCCACTGTAGCAATCTCAAAAGAAAGAAAATACATATTCAGTCTATAGTGATTGGGGTTAAATACATAAAACAACAGAAACTCCCATGGAGTTTGTGAAGTCCTATGAAATAACATCAGAAAACTAAAGTACTTGGAGCCCCCAATCAATCAATATCCTTATACCTAGGATGCGTGTTTTTTTCTTTTCTCTTTTTCCTTTCCTTTCCTTTCCTTTCCTTTCCTTTCCTTTCCTTTCCTTTCCTTTTCCTTTCCTTTCCTTTCCTTTCCTTTCCTTTCCTTTCCTTTCCTTTCCTTTCCTTTCCTTTCCTTTCCTTTCCTTTCCTTTCCTTTCCTTTCCTTTCCTTTCCTTTCCTTTCCTTTCCTTTCCTTTCCTTTCCTTTCTTTTCTGTGTGTGTGTGTGTGTGTGTGTGTGTGTGTGTGTATGTTTAGTTTGGATTTGCAGTTTCAAAGATGTTATGAACTTCTGGTATGACAATTCCTTTTGTCAATGACAATTGGAAGTTTATCCATAACTTTTAGTATTTCAGAGTAGCTTGGAGCACTGAAAAGTGAAGTGACTTGTCTGTGTTTGCACATCTTGTATATGTCACTGGTAATACTTTAACTCTGGGCTTCCTGACTCTAATGTTAATCTCTATATGTTATGCCAGGTTTCTTTTCAAGATGATTATAATAGTCATTATATTGTTCTACTCATACTTTTTCAGATAGAAGTGATGTTAAGACAAGCCACTAGCCTGCTATTATTATTATTTTAATGTTTACTTTTTTTTTTGGAAGAGATACAATGCAGTATTTTTTTTTTTTTTTGGAAAGAGCACTTTAAGCACTTGGAGTCAGGAAGACATGAGTTTGAATCTTTCCTCAGGTCAAGGGAAAGTCACTAAACTCACAGCCTCAGTTTTCTCACCTGTTAAACAGTGATTAAAATAGAATCTACCTTACAGGATTATCATGATGGTCAACTGAGAGGCAGTATGGAATTGTGAAAAAAGAGCCATCCCTATAGCCAGGAAGATGAGAGTTCAAGTCCTGCTCTTTTCACATATTTCTTGTCAAGACAAGTCCTTTGTTATTCATTCTTAATTCCATTCTACCCATCTTCTTCAGAAGATTATCTCTCCTATCATTCCTATTATCTTATTAAGCTTCAATCTTTTCCTATCTGCTCGTTGCTTCCTCATTGCCTATAAACACACCAATGTCTCCCTCATCTTTCCCAAACCCTCACTTGATCTAATTGTCCTTCCAGCTATCTATCATCTGATGTTTCTCTTATCTTTCGTGGTTCAACTCTTTGAGAAAGCCATCTACAACTTGGGCCTATACTTCCTCTCCTCTCATTCTCTTCTAAACCCTCTGCAGTATGGTTTATAACCACATCATTCAACAGAAACTACTCTCTCTAGAGTTACCAATGACCTCTTAACTTTGAAATTTAGTGGTGTTTCCTCAGTCCTCATCCTTCTTGTCCTCTTTGTAGAGTCTGATCCTAATGATCTATAGTAATAGAGAAGTTAAGAAGAGGAGGGGGTTTTGAAGAAAATTATGAATTCTCTTATAGATATACTGAACTTGGGGATATAGTTTGAGATATCCAATACTCAGGCTAGTGATCAAGAAAGATTTTTACTATTATTATGATAGTCCACTGTAATAAAAAATTTAATTAGCACTAGTTAGAATTGCTAATAATTATTCAATTTCCTGCTGTTACTTTTGCTTTTGCAATAAGGCCCTACTTTAGTGCCCCATTGTTATATGTGGAAATGATCCTGAGCTCTCAAAGACTATGGCAATAGAGGACATTTTGTCTCTAAGGGACAGCTGTAAGTGATGTGGGAAGTAGCTTCTCATTCCCACCCACCCAGAAGAACTCTTATTATTTGCATAATTTTCTTCTTAACTGGCTACTTTTTTTAAACAAATTGTATTTTTAAAAATTATTAAGCATTTGTTTTCTCTCCCTCCCACCCATTCCTGGGGGTATAAAAACAAACTCCTTATAGCAAATATATGCATAATCAAGAAAAATTAATTCCCTCATTGGCCACATCATAAAATGTATGTTTCATTCTGCATGCTGAGATCTTTGTTTTTTGACTGAACAAAGTATGCAATATAGCTGGAATGACATGCTGTGGTGCTGTGAGGAATGCCAAAATAGACCATTTCAGAATATCCTGCTCCTTTTCATCCTTATTTGTAGAAACAAAGGGTTTTAAGGAAAAGCTTGCCCCCCCCCCCCCATGTATTCAGGTAATTGTAGAGAGATTCCTTGTCTAGCTATATCCTGGATTCTATACCTTCTGAAATCACTCTCAGCCCCAAATTTTTGCCATTCTCTGACCATATGATGCTATTTCAAAAGAAAGAGAACTTACTTTTAGATGTAGAGCTCAGAGAAGGTGTCAAGGGTGATGAATACCTTTCCATATTTGGGTTGAGGATGCTAATCTGGATTGATGAGAATGGAAACACCAATTTTCAATGCTTCCTGGGGGGCAGGTGTGGTGAGTGTGTGTGTGTGCGTGTGTGTGTGTGTGTGTGTGTGTGTGTGTGGTATCTCTCTGTGTTATGTCAGGGGTTGTATGCAATAGTTCATCTAATCTGGAATGACATTAGCTAACCCTGGCTTCCCTGGGGCATATCTATTTCTGTTTTCTTTCTGCTGATATCTACATGTCTCTGAAGCAGGATCTTCCAGGAGACTGAACATTCAGACCATTAAAGGATTTCGCTGTAGTGGCTTCATCCTAGTTCAAGACCAAGGGCCTTGGGGGTTTGTATGCACTGACAGCTGGACTTTGGTAGAAGCAGCTGTTGTCTGTAAACAAATGGGTTGTGGCTCAGCCATTGGAGCTCCTCAGGTCGTGCCATTTTCACAGCAATATATCCCACCCACCCTACACGGACTCTCTTGTAGTGGTAATGAATCATCGATCTGGGAGTGCACCCTTGGGATATGGGGCCACAGCAACTGCTCTCAAGACTGGTTTCCCTTTGTGTTTTGTTCAGGTAAAAATAATAACTGCCGTTATCAATGCTGTGAAGTTGTTTAGTTTTGTTTAATACCTCTAGTACCTAGTGCCTTTTTGTCCTCTTCAGAGAGAACTCTTCTGACTCTCTGGAATTAAAAGGGACTCTAAATGCCTTGTCTAGCCTCCCTTTATTCAACACTTTTCTCTCATGAGATGACAGATCTGGTTCACAGAAGGAGTATGAGTTAGCAGGAAAAGAGCTCTTGACCTGACTTCACTACTTAGGACATGTGATAACAGGCACGTTGCTTCACTCACCTTGGCTTTAGTATCCATAAAATGATGAAATAAGACTAGATTGGGACCCTTAAGTTGGGCTCCATGAACCTTTAAAAAATCCTTGATCATAACATATCAACATCATTGATTTCTTTTGTAATCATGTATGTACACACGTGGGTATATATATATAGAGATATGTAAATATCTATATACATTTTATACACTTCAAAACATGATTTAGAGAAGGGGTTCATAAACTTCCCCAAGTTTGCCCAAGGAGTCTATGATACAAAGGAAGTTAAGAACACTTAGAATAGATGATTACTTCTAGCACTATAACCCTTTATTCCTTGATGGGGGCACTTATCTAGCACTAATTTACATTTTAAAATTTACAAAATTATATTTTAGTGCTGGAGATGACAGTGGGATCCTGCCTTTCTCATTTTCTCCCCAATTTCCTGTTCCACTTGATCAGGCCTTTGGAGGTGCTTGGGGGATGTTATGTCACGGGACTCTTGAGCAATCAATTCCATTCAATCCAATCCACTCAACAAACACTTATCAGTTGTTATTTAGTTTATATTATATTATATGTTTAAGAAAAAATAATTTACATGTTGATAGTGGTATTAGAGAATCAATAACAGCTAGTATTTATATTACACCTTTATTTTATTTGATCCTCATGATGGCCCTAGGAGGCAGGGTTACTGTTGAGGAAATTGAGGCAAATAGAAGTTAAATAATTTGCCAAGGTCATTCAGGCTATATTTGAACCTGATTCTCTTCCTGTGTCTTTGATAGGCAGCTAGGTGGTACAGTGGATTGAGCTCCTGGCCTGGAATCAGGAAGACCTGAGTTCAAATACGGTTTCAGCACTTAGAAGCTGTATGACCCCGGACAATTTACTTTATCCTGTTTGTCTCAGTTTCTTCTTCTATAAAATGAGATAGAGAAGAAAATGGCAAACCACTCCAGTATCTTTGCTAAGAAATACCCAAATGTCACTCAGATACATTTGAAAAATGACTAAGCATGTAAACTAAGAGAGAGAAGTTGGGTTTGCAGCATTTCATGCATAGGAATTAGCCAGTACAAATGCATGGAGATGAGAGAGGGAGAGTTCAAGGAACTGCAAAAATCATAAAGGGTGTGTGGTGGAGCAAAGTATAAGAAGATAAGGAAGTTAGGAAAAGGGGCAGGTTGTGAAGCACTTTCAGTGTAAAACAGAGGATTCCATATTTGTTTCTGGAGGTAGTAAAGGGTGACATAGTCAGGGCTCTGCTTTAGAGAAACCACTTTGGTAGCTGAGTGGAGGATGAGTTGAAGTAGGGAGATACTCAAGACATCAAACCCAATTAGAAGACTGTTTTAATAGTTCACATGAGAGTTGATAAAGGTGTGAGTTAGAACTGTGGTTCTGTAAATGAGGAAAAGGGAAAATATTCAAGACTTATGATAAGGGCGGAAATATCAAGATTTGATAACAGATTTGATACATGGGATGAATGAGAGTGAAAATCAAGGTTGTGGTTGGAGGTCTGAGAGACTGGTAGGATAAGTGGTACCCTCAATAGTAATAGTGAAGTTTGGAAGATGGGAATGATTTATTCATGGTCCTTTGTGGGAAGCTAAGAATTAATTCCTCAGTTAGAGATTAAGCCTCTTAGAAACACATCTTAGAGAGATAGCAAGGTAATTTAAACTAAATTCACACTGAGGTGCAAATAGTCATTATTAGGTTCTTTTTACTGAGAGCAGATTTTTAAAGAGGGGGGAGACTAAGAATATGAGCACATGGGAATCTGAGGTGCTTAAAAGAAGAAGGGAGGGAGACCTTTAAAGTGTTACAGGCTACAGAAAAGATATGCTGACAAATTTCATACATTTTTGTAGTAGACCAGGGTGGGGAACCTATGGCCTCAAGGTCACATGTAGTCTTCTAAATCTTTGGGTACAGCCTTTTGACTGAGTTCAAGTTTCACAGAACAAATCCTTTTATTAAGCGGATTTGTTCTGTGAAGTTTGGATTCAGGTAAAGGGCTGCACTTGAGAACCTAGAGAGCCGTATGTGACCTCAAGACTATAGGTTCCTCACCCCTGACCTAGATCTTTTACTTTTTGGAACCCAGGGGGAGAGCCAAGGTTTCTTCTCTATATTGAACAGTATTCCTTGCTCTAGAATGAGACTGCCTCATAGGTCAATTACTTGTTATGAGGCTAGTGGAGTGATCTGACCCTTTCTTGGAGGGAGGATGGAGCAGAGAGAGAGATAGGTAGCTTCCATAACCTGCGGTGGGGGTCATCCAACCATGATGAACTTTACGATCCTTCAGGGGTTGAAGAAATGATGTTTGGAGTAAAAACATCTAAAGGACTTCCCCTTCTGAATTTCTAGGTTCTAGAGAAAAGGAGAGTAATACCATTGGGACCAAATCCAATTTATTGCTAATAATGAATAGTATTCAAACTCTGAGTTGTATTGGAAGGAGACTCTTATACAACTAAGTTGTCTGTGTTTCAGGCGATTCCAAATCCATATCAAAGCCATATCTGAAGCAAGTGGGCAGTCCCTGTGCAGGGATACCAGAAATCCAAGCCACAGGACTCACTTTTCAGATATGTGGTGTCTATAAGAATGAGGCAGCTGTTCTGTGCTGGGAGTTGGGTTGTGGCTCAGTTGTTCAAGCTCCCGTTGAAAGATCCAAAAACACAAAGAGTAAACTCTTACAATGCAATGGAACTGAGTCTAGCATCTTCAATTGCAAAATCAATAGAGATATTAAAGATCCATGTGACAAAGATGCTGAAGTGATATGTTCAGGTAAGATCTACTCTCAGTTCTTTTGATATATCTCTCAAGGCATAAGTCGGATGGAATCCAGTGCCATGTAACCCTTTTTTGACTTCATTGAAGAGTAACAAATTAGGGCCTCATCATGGTATACACAGGACCTTGAGGTCTTAAAAGCTGAGTCAATGGAGTACAAGCTCTGAGTTCCTACAAGTTGGATCATTCTGGTGATGGCCTCTTTACCTATCAACCAAAATGGTTGCTTAACAGTTGATGGATTTTAAAAATCCAAGACAACTCCCAAAGGCCGCTTGCATCAAAGGGTTGTAAAATAATTGGTGCATTTACCTCATTGTAGTCATTTTCTCTATAATTTTCCTGATTCTGCTTATTTCACACTTCATAAGCTAATTTATGTTTTCTCATTATTCTTCATATTCATCATATCTCTTGTGGCACAGTAATATTCAATTGTGTCATTGTAGATAATTTGTTTGGAAAATCTATGAGCACCTGCTTTTTTAGTAATTCTTTGCAAACCCCCCACAAATATAGCCTTTCTATATTGGTCTCCTTGGGAATATGTCTAGCAGTGGAATCTGTGGGCTATGGCCTATGTGGTTATGTATATTTTAGTTATTTTCTTGGTGGAACAAATATTTAAAACTATTTATATGCCATCTGTTCAATGTCGTCTATAATAATTAGTCTTTATCACATTCAAAAATGTCAGGAGAAGGAGTGGCTTGGGAGGAAAGGATTGACCTCCTTTGATTTCAGTTCTGGCCCTGGAGTAACCACTTAACTTTCCTTAGTCTTAATTTCTTCATCCATAAAATCAATATAATAATAGTGCCTACTGTTCAGGGTTGTTCTGAGGATTAAACTAGATCATATTTGTAAAGTACTTTGCAAATCTTGAAGTACTATATAAGTGCTAGCTATTGTTATTTGGAGGGATAATAAAGAACTTAGCCTGGTTGCTTGAAAAGGGAATAAACTGAACCACTCCTCTTTCCTCTATCTTGCCCCATGGTCTTAGAAACTTGATTGAAGGGATCTTCTCTGCTCAGGATTGGTTAAAGGATCCAGGGATGTTTAACAAGAGAGAGAAAAAGCTTAGGGGAAATATGATGGCTACATTTAAGTATTTAAAGGATTCACACAGAAAAAAGATTCCATGTGTTCTGCCCCAGAAGACAACCCTAAGAATGATGGGCATAGTACATTGCATCTCACTGAAGATCTTAAGCTGAGGTTGGTTGACTCCAAAAGAAGACTTTTGGTCAAATTCAGGCTGGTCATTTCAGCCTCAGAGGTCCCTTCCATGTCTGAAATGCTCTGATTTCATGATTTTTTAGGACACATAGAGGTCCGACTGGTAGGAGGGGAGCATCGATGTGAAGGATGCCTGAAAGTGAAAAGAGGCCTGACCTGGGGCACTGTCTGTGATTCTGACCTTGATCTACACATGGCTGATGTTGTCTGTCGAGAACTAGAATGTGGAGTGGCTATCTCCATCCTGAGGGGAGCTCACTTTGGAAAGGGCCCTGGAGAAGTGTGGAGAGAGAGCTTCCAGTGTGGTGGGAATGAATCCCATTTGTTTCATTGTCCCTGGAACTTGAGGAAGAAGGACCAGTGTACTCATCAACAGGATGCAGGGGTCTGGTGCTCAGGTGAGGGTCTCTTGCAGGACTTGTAATATCTAGCATCATTTATGCCTTCTTTCATTTTCTTGAATGGTTTTTTTTCCTAAATCAATCAAGAAAGAATCTGAAAAAATCTATGCTTACTAAAGTATAAATACCTTACTAGACTTCCGTTGTTACTTTTATGGGGGTATTTAGATTGTTGACAACTTATTTGGCTAGAATCTATAGAATATGGCTTTAACTCTTGGATATGTTTCTTTATGATTCTATTTTACCTGATATTCTCCAAGAATCCTTTCTTGAAGGCAACCACATATTTCATCTAGCCATGAGAATAATCTTAACCTCTCTGGAACAAAACTGAAGGTTAGAAGGAGAGAAAAAAAACGGAAAGAATGTTGGGTTATTCTCACCACTTAGTGAGTGTTCAAAGAAAATCAGTAGCAGTGATGGAGTCTCTTGGATCTATGCATAGAAGTCCCCTCTGAATAAGCCCTTCTGTTTTTCTATAGAATATAGACTGGTGAATGGAAGCAGCAGATGTGCAGGGACAGTGGAGATGCAGGTACAAAGGATCTGGGCCCCTCTCTGTGCTTCCCACTGGGATATAGAAGATGCCAGTGTCCTCTGCCATCAGCTCAACTGTGGCAATGCTGTGGCTACCCTTGGAATAGCTTATTTTGAGGAAGGCATTCATTCCATCTGGCCTGATGAATTTCATTGCTTGGGGACAGAGTCCCATTTGTGGAAATGCCCAGTAAGCACCTTGGGGGCATCCACCTGTGCTTCTGGGCAGGTAGGTGAGTGCTGAGTATGAAAGAGAGATGGGCCCAACATGGGGATCCTATGTATTTCTGTATAGCCCTTTTGTCATCAAATGTACCATCTCTTTCAATGCTCCAAGTCAGTTATATCTCTGAATCCAGGTCTGTCAGAATCTGTGCAGCTGAGAGATGGACACAGCCACTGCGATGGGAGAGTAGAGATTTCCTTGCATGGAGTCTGGGGCAGAGTCCTGGATGCTGCTTGGGATCTCGACGGTGCGCAGGTAGTATGCAGACAGCTCCATTGTGGAAAGGCAGAGAGAGCCTTTAATCCTCTTGCACCCCTCCACAGGAGAGGTCCTGTGGGCTTGAGCAGTGTGAGATGTGTGGGCAATGAGACCTAGCTAAGTCAGTGTAACACCTCCATGTCTGCCTTGGTTCCAGTGGGGATCATGCAGGATATTGGTGTCATCTGCTCAGGTGAGTAGCTGCCCAATCCTGCAGAATCCTTTCTGGCCTCTCCTTCTCATGCTTAATGATGGACTTTGTCACTCAGGGAGCAGAAGGATCCGCCTAGTGAATGGCACCGGCTGCTGTGCTGGGAGAGTGGAGATTTACCATAATGGCACTTGGGGTACAGTGTGTGATGATGCATGGGACCTCTCTGATGCCAATGTGGTCTGTGGACAGCTGGACTGTGCTGTAGCCCTTAGTGCCATAGGATCAGCTCATTATGGGGCAGGAACTGGGCCCATCTGGCTGGATGAACTGAGATGCTCTAGAAATGAATCTGAGCTCTGGCGTTGCCCATTCCAAGGCTGGGGCCAGCATGACTATAGACACAAGGAGGATGCTGGTGTTCTCTGCTCAGGTCAGTTCTGTGTCTCTTGGGATATGTGGACATTCATTTCAAATCTGCTTCCTGTGACTTCTCAATGCTCCTAATTCTGGCCCCAGGGTCAAATAGAACAAATCTAATTTTCATTCTGCATGGCAAATACTTCAACACAGATTTAATTTTCCCTGAATCTCTGTTTATCCAGGTTAAACACCCCCAGTTTCTTACATTGTGCCTTATGTAGTATGGATGAGGTCTTTCACCCCTCTGGCTTCCTCCAGATCCTTTCTTGCTCATCTATGACCTCCATATACTGATACCCCAAATTGAACACAATACCCTATAAGTTCTCTGACCAGGACAAAGTATAAGAGCACTATCACTTCCTGCCCGATACTATGTTAGGATGGTTTTGTTTTTGGATGTATATTATACTGTTGCCTCATATGAATTTCTAGGTACCCTATGAGATCCTTTTTAGGCACACTATTTCCTAACTATCATCATGTATTTTTGAAGTTAGCTTTTTTGGACCCAAGTATAAGATTTTATATTTATTCCTGTTAAATTTCATCTTACATTCAGTGCAATGTTCTTGCCTTTCAGGGTCTTTTACAACCTGTGCAATGTAAGTTTTTTACATCTTTGTAGAAAACTCATATTAGACTACACTTGATAAAGAATTCTGACTGTTGGCACCACAAGCTGTTAACTAGTAGCATATCTATTTACTGGGTTAGAGCACTGAACTTTGGCTTGACTGTCAAATGGGATCATGGAGGATCAGAGCAGTAAGGTCACCCACACTGCATTCACATGGGACCTCCATCAGGGCATGGCTTCTTGTAGGCTCTGGTTCAGCAGCATCCATGGAAGTGACTCTGGGATTTTTCCTTTGAGAATGAATTCACTCGTTAGGCATTTGAGTTAAGTCTCTGCAGGTACATATGACTTCCCTCTGGTTATACTTGCTGGTGGCAGAAAGGAGAGACACTTTGACACTTGAAATCTGAGACCCTGTAGTATTTA
Source organism: Notamacropus eugenii (assembly GCF_028372415.1). Taxonomy (NCBI): domain Eukaryota; kingdom Metazoa; phylum Chordata; class Mammalia; order Diprotodontia; family Macropodidae; genus Notamacropus; species Notamacropus eugenii. The sequence continues at coordinate 247,802,990 of NC_092872.1, read as the reverse complement.
TTAAACTGCCTTTGGTGCATATTAAGTACTCAATAGAATTTTCATCATTGAGGCTTCACTTATATTCTCTGACTGTTGTAAGATGCTAAAGAGAATACAAATTATTAGACAAGGTCCCTAAATTCATTCATTCACTGAACATTTATTAAGCACCAACTACATTTAAGACATTATATTAAATACAAGTGAATCAGAGAAGCTTATATTCTATTTGTGTTGGGAAAGTGATGGAGGAAAATATTATATATACATACAGATAAGCATAATAAAAGTCAGGGAACTGATGGGGGCAATGGAGATAACTGAAAAAGAAATAAGCTTATAATTTTAGAGAGAATCCTTTCAGCTGTAAATGACTGTGTGGAGAGGGTAAGAGAAAGTCTCACAATGAGGACTGCACTTACCTACATAGAAAAGAAGGATTCTGAAAAGTGGAGATGTAAAGGGAATTTGTTCCAGCAATGACAATGGCTTATACCAACGTGCACCAGTGCAAAATGGAAGCTGGAGTTCTTCTTATACCTATTAATTTACCTAAGGTGAATGGCAGTGTGCATGAAATATGTCTGGAAGGTAGATTGCTTCAGGCCTTAAACACAAAGTGAAGGAGTTTGTATTTTATCCTAGAGGCAACAACGACTATCTAAGTGCTTTTGATTATTGGACTGGTCTGATGAAAACTGTGCCTTGGATTATTTGGTAGCTATCTGGCTGATAGACTGGAGACTTTTTGTAGGATTCTAATATCTACTTGGAGAGTTAAGTGTGCTATATAGCATAATTAAATTTTGGAGACTGCCCTGAGACATTAGCCTAAGTTATAGGAATCAGAAATAGACCATGAACAGACTTGGGGATACATGTGCTTCATCATGAAGTGATCAGTGAACTCTTATTTATAATGGCCAATTACATCTTTGTTTTTTCTCTTCCACACTATGTTTACCTCCACTAGGAGCTAATTTTTTCTAAGCAGTTAGCTATACGAACTTTGTGTAGTCAGATAACATTTTCTCTTTTGTATTTTTTAGATTTATGTATGCTGTTATTTAGTATTAGGACAGCCCAATGACTTTGTCAATACACCTACCTGGCACATTAGAGGGAAAATAATTGTCATTATTTTCACTAACCAAACTGAAATTTCCTTTAATTTTTTAATTTTTCTTTTAATTTCTTTTAAAATTTCTTTTAATTTCCTTTAATTATTTTAAAGCATTACTATGGGAACGGGTTCATGGACTTCATCAAAGGGATCTACACACATAAAAGTTATTTAGATTTCATGCTCTAATATTACCCCAAGGATGGGCAACAAAGTGAGAAAGGCATACTTAATTTTGTTCTTTCTCAATGGACAAGTCTGCTATGTACCTGTAATAGCAAGCACTCTGACAAATATCCAGGATGACCTGCTGGCTGCTTTTCTAAGGAAAGCAACTTAAAAGGGGGTCAACAATCTTCTTTAATCATATTCACCAACAGAGAAAATACAAGCAGAGAAATAAAGACTAATAGACAGGGCTTCTAATTGTCTGATCATAAGCAACACATACATCACAGATCAATAGACACATCCAACTGTCTGGCCATTACATACATAGACAGTTACCAGAGAGAGAAGCACCAACATCTGGATTTTCAAAGACCATAATGGTGGTGGTGGTGGTCTCTTTAAGAGTTACCCAGAGTCTCATCTGACATGCAAACCTTCTTCCAAAGAGTAAGCCCCCAAAGTAAAAACTCATCTCAACTATGTATATATATGTATGTACTTTCAGAGCCTGAGGTCATGACCCTTGTGACCCAGTGCCTCATTAACAATTAAGAAAAGGCGTGGGTCTTCCTACAAAACAATCCTCCCCTAATCAAGCTTCTCTTAATGGTCTCCTCCTGAGGCCCATTAATGGACAGAGAAGAGCCTAAATTCCAATTAACATTACATTAACTTATAGTAACAGCAATATAAGCATCCCTTCTAGGAGTGACCACTTGTCTATTGAGATATATGGAGATATTTATATCTTTATTAGTTGTATTTAATGATTCAACCTTTCTAGGTTTGAGTAGTCGTAGTAATAGTAGTAGTAGTAGTGGTGGTGGTGGTGGTGGTGGTGGTGGTACTAGTAGCAGTAATAGTGATTCTTTTCCTCAAACAAGAAAAGAACATAGACTTCTATACAAATACAGGAATATGAGTTATACACACACAAAAATGCAACATAGAGGGGATATAGCACAAAGCAGCAAAAAATCAGAGTTTAACCTGTGTACTGATTTGTGTCTTCATTCCCAGAGTTCACAGCACTGAGACTGGCCAGTGATATCCACCAATGTGCTGGGAGACTGGAGATTTCTCACAATGGCGCATGGGGAAGTATCTGTGATACAAACCTGAGTGATGACTCTCTGGCCATCATATGCAAACACCTGGAGTGTGGAGACCGAGGTTGGCAGATGTGGAAACAACAACCTGCAGCCAACCTCCAAATGTCTTGGTTGGGGAACATTCAGTGTCGGAAGCAGCCCAATGCCTCTCTCTGGCATTGCCCATCTGGACCTTGGCAGCAGCGACCCTGTCATCCTGAACGTGACGTCTGAATCAATTGTGAAGGTGATGCTCTGCACAAGAGGATCAGAGCTGGGGTAACTAGAATAGGGCAGCAGAAGAAGAGGCATTAGATACTCATTTGAGGCTTGTTCTTTGCAGGAGGTTTAGAGGAAATACTCAAGAGGACAACAAGCTCACACAATTGCTCAGCTTCCCACAACTGCACAGGTATCTATAGTCCCAACTTTGTCCTTTCTTTCTGTTGTCATCCGTTCTCTCAGTAATAGTCAGTGGATGCATTTTCAGAGGTCAACCTGCGAGTCATGGGTGGAAAAGATGGCTGTTCTGGGCGAGTGGAAATATGGCATGGTGGCTCCTGGGGAACAGTGTGTGATGACTCGTGGGACTTGGCAGATGCTGAAGTTGTGTGCCAGCAGCTGGGCTGTGGCCCAGCTATATCTGCTCCAAGAGAAGCTGCTTTTGGACAAGGGACAGGGACTATTTGGTTGGATGAGGTGCAGTGTAAGGGGAGTGAATTGTTTCTATGGGACTGTCCTGCAGAACTCTGGGGACATAGTGACTGTGGTCACAAGGAAGATGCAGCTGTGAATTGCTCTGGTGAGTGAGGGGGTCTGTGAGCAGAAGGTGGGATTGGCAGGGGGAGTCTGTCAACAGCAGAACACATACCATCTCTTCTGAGGTGGTCAAGGACCATGACTGTGTTATCATTCTGGCACCTTCTCATTTTTCTCTGTAGGTGAGATAGAATTTACTTCATTACCACCTGAAACAGGTAACCCTCTGCCCTTCTTTGTCCTCATGGACTTCATTCACTGTGTCATTCTCAAAGAGCATTCCCCTTGTGTCACAGAATGTCTTCTGACTCAAAAGTCAACTCATTGGTGGTACCCTAGGCAATGTGGGTATAAATAAATTCTGATTTCTCTACAGATATGGGTGGGAGACTTAAACTTTTCTTAACCAGCAAATAGGCCCTTCATCCAGAGTATTTTGGGGTCTGGATAACAAGTTTGGTGAGGATAATCCTCACTGGGGTGACCAATTGTCTTTTAAAGTTCTTACTACTCCAGCCTATCTCCTTCACCTGCCCCAGAGAGATTCACAGTGCCTACAATTGTCTTCATCGTCCAGGGGACTCTTGTCTGTTTGCTCCTCATAGTCATGGCAGTTAAGTTGGGACACAAGAGGAGTCAGTGCAAAGGTAAGTGACTAGGGAAATAGAGTGCATGTTAGTCATTGAGCTTTTTAAATGACGAATGAGATTTGTGGGGGAAAGAAAGGGAAATGCAAACAAAACGTTCAATTAAAAACTTTTCTGTTGTTACAACAATTGATTTGGGAAGAAATAACCTAGGCAGGAACCCATTTCCTAAAAGAAACTGATTTACTTTCATTCATAACTGATTAATGATTTGGGAGGCTGTTCCATATCAATTTTACCACCACTAGCACTTCTGGGGACTATTGTACCTTGGTCCCGGAGTGGAGGACCTGTGGCCTCGAGACTACATATGGCCCTGTAAGTTCTCAAATGTGGTGCTTTGACTAAATCCAAACTTCATTTTGTTCTGTGAAGTTTGGATTTAAAGGGCCACACTTGAGGATGAGCCATATGTGCCCTAGAGGCCATGATTTCCCCACCCCTGCCCCAGTCCTTTCTTATTCTTTGTTGATGTGAAGTCAAAACCCTTGTTTTCATTCAGCTGATGGAAGGTTGCAATTTTTCATGAGACATTTCTCCATAAGGCCCTAGATAAAAAGTCCTGTTCTAAGACATATGTGTGCTCCATGGATCCTCCATTAGACAGAACATTTTGACATCACTTGTTAGGAGCTAAAAGGGTTTTAGAAAAAAAACTTCAAGGCCACTTTGATCAATTTTTTCCCTTTTGAATAGAGCTTGTCTTTTGAGTAGGTGGAATGAGAACCCTAACCCTCCATTCTATCAGGCTATGATTTCGGGAGACTAAGAAAGTCTGAGATGGTATTTTTCTTTACTTTATACCTCCCTCCAGTTCTTACCACTGTGCTATTTATACACAAATCACTTAATTGTTTGTTGAATGAATTAACATCTCTCCCAACCATCTCTCCACTTTGGACTTATTGATGCCAAGTTTCACTGTTAGTGATTAATTCCTTTACTCCTTGTTTGAATTTGTATTACAGGGTTGAGCCAAAATGGCAGAGTAAAAGCAGGTACTTCCCTGAGCTCTCCCCCAAAGCCCTCCAAATACCTGTAAAAATGACTGTAAACAAATTCAAGAGCTACAGAACCCACAAAATGGCAGAGTGGAACAAATCCCAAAAGACAACTTGGAAAGTTGACAGAAAGGGTTTATTGCACCAGGCAGGGAGTACAGCATAGTCTGGGTATGGGTGGCATTGGCACAGATGGACCAGAGCAGGCCTCGAGGGACTGAATCATTGGCAGCTGTGGCAGTTTCCAGACTTCTCAAACTATAAACTCCAAAAAGGTAAGTGGGAAAATTCTGTGGGACTTGGGTGAAAGAGGAATGCAAGGTCTTCCCAGTCTGACCCCAGCCCCAGGGTAGTGGGGGTGGTGGTGGCAGTGGCAGTGGTGGCAGAGGTTAACAGCAGCAGCAGCAGCAGAGGCTGCTTCATGAGCTCTGGGCTCATAGATAGAGGAGGATCAAGTAGCTGATACAAAATACCTGAATCCTGGGACACAACACCTACCTACCACTGGAAGCAGAGTCCTACCTTGACAAAGAGCTAGAAAGTCAAGTATTTGGCTGGGAAGATGAGTAAAGATTGTAAAAGAACTCAGACTATGCAATCTTACTTTGGTGACAAAGAAGATCAAAACACACAAACAGAAGAAGACAACAAAGCTCCTACATCAAAAGCCTCGAAGAAAAATATGAATTGGTTGCAGGCCATGGAAGAACTCAAAAAGAATTTTGAAAATCAAGTAAGGGAAGTAGAGGAAAAATTGGGAAGAGAAATGAGAACGATGGAAAAAAATCACAAAAATTGAGTCATTAGCTTGCTAAAGGAGACCCCTCCTCCCCAATACTGAAGAAAATAACACCTAAAAAATAGACTAACCCAAATGGCAAAAGAAGTTCAAAAAGCCAATGAGGAGAAAAATTCTTTAACAAGCAGAATTGGCCAAATGGAAAAGGAGGTCCAAAAGTTTATTGAAGAAAATGAATTCTTCACAATTAGAATGGAGCAAATGGAAGCTAATGACTTTATGAGAAATCAAGAAATCATAAAAATAAACCAAAAGAATGAAAAATAGAAGACAATATAAGATATCTCATTGGAAAAAATCACTGATGTGGAAAATAGATCAAGGACAGATAATTAAAAAATTATTGGACTACCTGAAAATCATGATTAAAAAAGAGCCTAGACGTCATCTTTTAAGTAGTTATCAAGGAAAACTGTCCGATATGATAGAACCAGAGGGTAAAAAAGGCATTAAAAGAATCCAAATTTCAGTCTGTACATGTGATGAGTTATGAATCATATAGTTGTTACCATTCATTTTGTTCACATAAGCTTATGTATCAGAGATCTAGATATGGAAGGAATTTCAGAGGATATCTAATTCAACCTTCTCATTTTAGGGTTGAGGAACCTGAGGAGCAGAAAGGTTCAGTAATTTGCCAAAGGTCATACTGACATATCAGAGGTCAAACATGAACCCAAGGGTCTTCTGACCCTGGAGCCAGTGCTCTGCTGGTATTGTTTCATGCCAACATGGAATAGTGTGTCACATGATTTCCTAAAATCTTAGTAAGCTACGTTTCCATTATTCTGCTGATTTGGCAGCTTAATCACTCTGTAACAAAAGACAACAGAGTTATAATAGCAAGGTCTCTTGATGAAGTCATACTCTTTTTTGTGATTGTTACTTCCTTTTATATAAATTTACTAATTGCCTTTTTACTAAAACATTCTAGAATCAAAGTCAACATCACTGGTTTTTAGGCTGCAGTGCACTCTTTTTCATTTGACAAAAAAAGAGACAATGTTTTCTCTTTTCCCATTTTGAGACAGCTCTCTTTTTCTTTATAATGTTCTGGATATCACAGCTATTGATTTATAAATCACATGGGACAGTTCTTTCAGGTTCCAACAATTAAGAAAATTTATGCGAGTTGACTGAAATTCATTAAAGGCAGAGAAGTGCTCTACATATTTATCATGGATATATTAACTACCCATTAACCCAGTAGTTCTGAACTTTTTACAGGTCACAGGTCTCTGGCACTACCAATGAACTCCAAATAATGTCTATTGACAAAATTCATAATTGGAAGAAATGCTTAATTTCAATGGGCAGCTAGTGATAATAAAAATGTAGTTTATTTTCACATCCCAAGTTCAGGGAGCCCTCCAGCATCAACCATTTCTGTTGTTCTTTCTAGTCTAAAGATCATTCTTCTTGGGAAAGAAAACAAAAGCAAAATGATCATTAAACACTTTGCCTTCCCTTTGTTTCTAGTTTCCTTTAAAAATTTTCTGAAAGGGAAGGAGCCACCAATGCCAACATTGAGAAATGCAACAAACCTCTATTAATATTTTTTTGCTCAAAAATCTTTATTTTTTGTTTATCGCCTTCAAGATAAAATCCAAATTGTTTAGCTTCCAGGTATATTTCATATTACTCCCCTGTATACAGTCTCTGTACATTTCACTAAACTGACTCCTCTGAATTTGACAATTCAATCCCTTTCTTGGAAAAGGCAGTTTCCTCCCTGGCTGGGAAACACTGCCTCCTCCCTTCTGCCTCTTGGAATCACTTCCTTCTTTGAGGCAAGTGTCATATCCTATTCCAAGAATTTACTGTATGGAGAGCACAGTGCGCACTGTGAGAGATACCAAATTTAGATAAGAGCTAGTTCCTGAATCCATGAAGCCTATAAGGTAGTAATGAGGATATGTCATGTGCATAGACAACTATGACATAAAATAACACAGTAGAAGGATACAACAATGTAGGAAATGGAGGGGAATTTTCTAGGGGCACTAGAGGAAGCTTCTTGGGGAAAACAACATTTGAATTGGATTTTAAAGCCTAGATTGGACTTCATTAGGCTCTGAGCTAAAAGGAAGACACTCCAAGCAGATATAACATGTATAAATTTATATGGAGACAATAAAATATAGGTTTCATTTGTAGCACAGAGAGTTTACCAGTTTGGCTGGACTATAAAACACTTGAGGAGAAATCATATGAAATAAATCTGGAAATGTCATATGACAGATTGCAAAAGGGCTTTGAATATGAGTAATCTTTAAAAATAAATTCTTTTAAGTGAAGGATCATTTCTCATTTCAGCCTCCACAAAGCAACACAAAGCTGCCTGTGAAGTTGTCTATGACATCATCGATGAGAATTCACCAGATGCTAATTATGAGGAAACTGCAGAGATTGAGCTGAAGATTGATGATAGCACACAGGGGGAATTGTATGATGCTGCTGCTGAAATTGAGGATGCAGATAAAGGAGAAGAGCGGATGGCCTCTTGCTCAGGTTTGTATAGTAGTAATAACGGTGCCCTCCATGTGCACTGCACAAGGTATTTTTCTAAGCATTTACACATATATCATTTCTTCCATTCATCAAAACATTTCTATTTGGTGTACATTGCTGCACAGTGGGAAAAGCACTGGATTTTGAGTCAATTGACCTGAGTTTGAATCTGCCTCTGGCCTTTAGTTTCTTCATCATCCTAAAGGGAAGTTTGGACCTCTGAGATTTTCTTATCCTAAAGTTTACGGTACAGTGAATCTCTGAGGCATCCTTATGTAGAAGTCTCCATCAACTGCTTACTTTGGGGAAATAGCTATTACTGTTATCCAGTGGAATAAAAGTTTTTTCTTCTATGAGCATGTCCTTAGGATTTATTGAAATTGTTGTTGATCTTTGGCAGCAGCTCTACCCTGTCCATTGTAGTCCATAGGACATCAAATTCCATCTGAATATAAAAGAAATTTTTACTACAATGGGAAGAAACTTGGGAATATAAACTATATATTAATTTTAAACAGACTGATTGGTAACTGTTAAGTTTCCAGCAATCTCACACTAATCAATTAGGTACACTTAAATGGTTAATCTTTTTCTTAAATAGGAAGAAAGGAAGAGAAATAGTTTGCTTACTTCCCCTCCTTCACTCTCACATACATCAATAAATCAAAAATGGATTGAGACTTTTAAGAAAAAAAAACAAACAAACTCAAGCCTCTCTCCCATTGCTTCCATGCAGACTTGTTCACATGTTCCTTACTGAGATAGTCACCTGTCTATAGACTTTATCAATTCTTATGATAAAGGAGAATATATGTTCTGAGACTTGTGTAAAATCATAGAGGTTAGGAACCTGGGAAACTATCTATTTGAACTCATAGCTAAGGAAGAATTAAAAAAAAAATATTCTGGTCAAAGACACTTTACCTAAAGACCTTCAGTATTAAAGAACTCCCAACTCCCTAAGGTAATTCATCCTACTTTGGACAGCTCTAGTTAGGATGGGCAGCTAGGTGGTGCAGTGGATAGAGTGCCAGACCTGGAGTAAGGAAAACTCATCTTTGTGAGTTCAAATCTGGCCTCAGACATCACTAGTTGTGTGACTCTGGCTAGGTCATCTAACCCTGTTTGCCTGTTTCCTTATCTTCAAAATGAGAAGGAAATGGAAAACTACTCCAGTGTCTTTGCCAAGAAAACCCCAAAATGGGATCATGAAGAGTTGGACATGAGTGAAAAATGACTGAAGTTGCCAAGAGGTTTTCCTCATATGTAACCAAAAATCCGTGTCCCAATAATTTCCACTCAGTGATCCTAGTCCTGAAGCTCATTGAAGACTGTCCATGAAGTATTCAAACACTGATTACACCCCTCCTAGAATTTCTCATGGAGTCAGGTTGACTAGAGGTTGAGTCCTATCTCTGACAGTAGCTATGTTACTATGTGCAAATCACTGAATACTTCTCAACCTCTATTTTCTCATCTGTAAAATGGGGATAACAATAGTACCTGTCTTCCAGGGTCATTGTGAGGACCCGATGAGATAACTTCTACAAAGTACTTCACTTCAAGTGCTATATAAATGCTGCTCTAGGCAGCAAAATAAATGTATTTATTTCCTTGACTAACTTTGAATAGCATGATTTTGAATGCAATTCAATGTCCTTATTACTAATTTCTTATTTATTTTTTCAGATAAGTTTCCATTCTTTACAGGGTCAGAATCAGTTTCTGGGAAAGAAAATGACATGCAGTCTTTGGCAGCCTCAGAACCTGGTTATGATGATGTGGAAACCCCTCCTTCTGTGAACTCTCTGTGACACATGCATGGAAGATTTTGTTTTGGGGAGAAACAGTCTTCAGCCACTTGTTCTATTTTTCTCTATCTTCTCATCATAGATATTTCATGCTTTTTCTTAAATACTCTTGGAAAATTCCTCCTCTAGCATTTAAGAAGGCTTTCCTGATTTTCAGAGTTATTTCTGCATTCTTCCCATCACCATCAATAACTTTTTATTTATTTTGTATAGTGTATATCCTGTATTTGCTTTTCTATGAGGACATTGTGCCATTAATAGAATGAATACTACTTAAAGGTAGGGACCACCATGATTTATATTTGTATCTCCAATGTATAGCAAAGTGCCTGACACATAGTACATATTCAATAAATGATTGTTGATTTGTTCCTCATTTTGTTCGATTTGAGCCACTGCTTCACTAGGAATCTCTTGGGAGAAGAAAGGAGCTGACCAAGTGCCTATATACCATGATGTCCCACCATGGGTGAAATGGAGTGATTTATAAAAGCTTGTAGCCAAAGAAAAATTATGACTTGTGAGCAAAATAGGATCATTACAGTGTTGGTCAGAGGACCTTCACCTTCTATCAGGATGAGTAGATGTGCTCACTATTAGATGATAGGGAGGGGGACGTTAATGTGTTATTTTCAGGTTTGCATGCAGGAGCAATGTTCAGGTATACCAGCAGGTCATATATCCTTAGTCAAATTCAGGGACTTACTCCTGATTTCATTGTGTGTGGTAATAGGTAAGATACGGAGAGGGAGGGAGGGAGGGAGGGAGGGAGAGAGAGAGAGAGAGAGAGAGAGAGAGAGAGAGAGAGAGAGAGAGAGAGAGAGAGAGAGAGAGAGAGAGAGAGGAGGAGGAGGAAGGGAGAGAGACAGAGAAATTTTCTTCCAGTTACTGATGGGAAGCAGTTAGATAATTAAGCCAGAGTAGCTGTGAGATGGAGCAGGCTGCCTTGAGTCGTACTAGGACTTTAACCTTCAGTTATCCATATATTATAGACCAACCCAAAGGGGACCTTCTCATTCTCACCGAATGACTGGCTAATGATGATAAGGAGAAGAATTTGTGTAGTGGAGAGATTGTAAACTTTCAGAAGGCATAGTGTAAGATCTCTCTCTCTCTCTCTCTCTCTCTCTCTTTCTCTCTCTCTCTCTTTCTTTCTCTCTCTCTATCTCCCTCCTCCCTCCCTCCTTCCCTCCTTCCTCCTTCCCTCCTTCCTCCTTCTTTCCTTCCTCCCTCCCTTCTTTTCTTCCTACCAATTCTGGTACTGGAGTCAGGGACACCTGAATTCAAATCTTGCTTCAGACACTGGGCAAATCACTTTATCTTTAATTTTTGTTTCCTCAACTGTAAAATGGGGATAATAATAACACCTATAATAACAATAATAACTCCCAGAGTTGTTGAGTATCAAATGAGATAACACCTGTAAAGGAATATAGGTGGTATAGTGGATATAGTATTGGGCCTTGACAGAGTACTAGGCCTTTAATTAGAAAGACCAGGGTTCAACTCTGACCTCAGGCACTTACTAACTACGTGGTTCTGGGTCCTTAAACACCTCAGTTTTCTCATCTGTAAAATGGGAACGATAATAGCATCTGACTCCCAGGGTTGTTGTGGGGTAATGGGATAGTATTTGTAAAATGCTTAGCGCAATGCTTTTCACATCGTAGGTGCTCAATAAATGCTCATTCCCTTGCCTTCCCTGTTATTTCTGTACAAATCAGTGGAAGTTTCTTTTAGAGACACCTTGTTGACATGAAGCTTGATTGTGATGTCATGTTCTGCTCCAAAACTTCCCCTGTTTTAGGAAAGAGGGAGGAAAAACTGAGCTTACCCTTGTCACTCAGATCGTAATTTGATGCTGAGATCACCCATACTGAGAGCTTGGCCATATGCTCTCTCTTCTCTAAGGGAGTGAGTTACCGAATAAAAATCAAGTTTCTAGTTAATTGTTATCTGTTGCTTTTAGATACCATTTCATCTCTTCCCAAGAGACAGTTCATGATGAGACTTCTCTTCTCTCTTCCCCTCTCCTTTCCTCTCCTCCCTTCCTCTTCCCTCCCTTCCTCTCCCCTCCCTACCCCTCTCCTTATCTTCCCCTCCCCTCTCCTCCCTTCTCCTCTTCTTGTTTTCTCCTCTCCTCTTCTTTTCCTTTCTTTTCTCTTCTAAGAGACATGACCCTTTCATCCTCTCCAGGCTCCACTTCTTCTCACTCTGGCCATTAGTTCACTTTGCCTCTGGCCTTCTCACACTACAAGTACAATTCACCGTGCTGTTCCCATCCTTTGATTAGTAGGTTTCTCCTAGAGCCTCCACTTTAAAGAAAGCTTCCTGGTCAGTCTTATATTCATTCTTTTCTATGTTCTACCATCCTTTCCCCTTTCATTCCATCAGTCTATTGCTTTCCTGTATTTGAATATAAGCTCCTTCAGGGCAGGGAGTGACTTTCTCCCTGGTACCGTTTATATCTTTAGAACTTATTACAATGCCCAAAACACAGCAAACAATTCTGAGGTTACAAATGTAGGGATTTGGTGACATAGCAATGCTCAGTGGGTTAGAGGACTGGGAAGATGACAGCTAGTCAAATAGACCCTAGTCAAAATACTGATTCAGACACACATTAGGTGTGTCATCCTGTGGAACTCATATAATCTTCTTCAGCCTCTGTTTCCTCACATGAAAAATTTCTAATAGTTGAGCCAGGTAGGTGGTCAGTAGATGCATTGAGCCTGGAGTCAAAAAGACCTATGTTCAAATCTAGCCTCAAATATTTACTAGTTATCTGACCTTGGGCAAGTCACTTAGCCTCTATTTGCCACAATTTCCTCAAATTTAAAATGGGAATAATAATAGCACCTACTTCCCAAGGCTGTTATAAGGATCAAATGAGATAATATTTGTAAAATGTTTAGAAGAGTGCCTAGCATATAGTGGGAGATATATAATAGCTATTATTATCAATCATAATATTACAGTTTTTAGTTTAAAATGTCTCATGGTCAGGATGATATCAATGAGAAGAGTTTAATAATGATCTTTTCTCTTGATCAAACTTTATTCTGTGGTGGCCTAAAAATGATCAGTCCTTTTAATATTTGTATAAAGTAAAAAGTTACGTGAGAAATTATTAAATACTAATATTTTCAGTATGTCATTACCAAAACCTTTGCAATTTACATGTCTTTGTACTGTTCTAGAGATTGAATTGGTGAGACAGGAGTTGATTTCTCTGAAATCACACCCATGATATGTTATGTTATGTATTTTGTTATATAATATTTTGTTTTCTTATTTGTATCAGAGGATGTTGTGGCCTGTATTAGCTTAGTATTTTTATGTCTTTTGGATTTCTCTTAGGTGTAGTTGTATCCTGTAGTGGTTTCTAGGCTAGGACTTACCCACAGTAGTCTTGCAATAGTACAATGTTCTTATGTAGCATCTGACTCAATCTTGGGTGATTATTGCCATATTTCACAGGAGATCCTGTTCAGCAAGTAGCTAGATTCTCCCTTTTGATGAGAAATGTTAATGTCCAAGGTAAAGAATAGAATGTTCTCTTCATCGCCATGGGATCTTAAATTTTAAGAACTGAAAATGACTTTTGGAGTCATTAAATCCGTCACTCATATCCTATTTAAAGAGCTCCCTGGAGAGAGATCTAGTTACTCCATATATGCTTAGCACTCTATTTGTATAGAACTCTAATTGTTAAAACATTTCCCCTTATGTGGGATAGCTTAAAGCCTGAGAGATTTGGTATTTCACAGACTTACATGTGAAAGGCAGAAATTTTTTAAAATTGGGGTTGGGTTGAAGGGCAGTAGTCTCCCAAGATCCTCAGTAAACATTTTTAACTCTTGCCTTCACTGCTCCTTCGGCATGGCAAGACCTGGAAGATATTGAAAGAAAGGGGTTGAGGCAAGGGTCTGTTGGTAAATGTTTAATTACTCTGAGAATAAAAAAGCAAGCATGGCACACTTTTAAATTTAATCTGGAATATTAGCCTTTTTCAATCACTTTTTAAAGACTAAGAAACAAAACAATAAATCAAACCTTGACTTATAGTGTTTGATGATTTCTAAGGTGTAAATTTCTGAAAATTTTTGAGCTAGCTACGGAAGACTTCTGGTAAGGTAATCTGTGGGGTCTCAGACCCATAGCATCTTTTGTGGATTGTTGGAAGGTAGCTCCTCCAAAATGCTTTGAAGGGAAGGGAAGTTTACAATCATTGGGAGCTAGCTGAGATATTCTCATTTTAAATCTGGTAAGAAATTGGAGGCATGGACTCCAATCCTACTGGTAGAGAGAAGTGAGTTCATAAAGACAGATGATACCAGTGAGCTTTTGTTAACCACTGAGTTGTTGAGCCTTTTGTTTTTTTTAAAAGCTTAGCCCTGATGCCCAGGACTCTTGGAGTTGATAATTATTTTTCTTCTTATGGGGAAAAATAGCTGAAAATATAGCTGAAAATATTTTCATAGTCTGATGATTAGGTGTATGAGGGACTTCCTTTTTCTCTAAGCAAAATAAAACAGGTTTTAGACTATTAACTAAGACAAGAAATGACAGAATCAACTCTTCCTTTTATAGGGAACAGCCTAAAGTCATTAGGAGGTGTCATAGAACCTATTAAATCATGACAGTTCTGATTACATTTCATAGTATCTTGTTTGTACTCACTATGATACTTCTTATGATTCCAACAGGGAAATATTTATTGTATTGAATACTTATGAATATTGAAATATTTATACCACCCTGAATCTGTTCCCCACCCTCCCCACCCATGCAAAGTAAGGGAACATATATACCCCTAAATCAGTAATATTTTGATGCCTATTAAATATAATTCTAGTATGGAATCCTTCCTGGAAACTGGAGCACCAAGCACTAAGTACTCAGCTTAACAGTGCTCCAGAGTTTTCTGCCCATCCTCCTCCCAGCTGTCATGGTGATTCTTCTCTGTTTTAGTGTAGTCCAGTTACCAGACCATAGACATCCATGTCTCCCTACACATTAGGACAGTACACATTAACATACATATCTGAAATGACATACACATACGTTACACATGTAAGGGTTTCATGAATCATTGAGTAATCTTTTGTGGGAGTGGGGAGGTTAACTACCCTGCAGTGAACAAGCAAGAAACCACACATGCTGTTCTACTCATGGCATGCCATAGAGTCAGTGTTCAGTCAATTGGGGAGTTCCTTACTGCCTTTCCTTGATTATCATTCTGTCACCTTCCAGAGCCGCTTCTTGGCACTTTTCACTGATTGTCTGTTCTTCATAAAACTTTCTTTCCTGCAATTTCCTCATCACTAATGAAGCCATGAAGCATAGAGTGAAGGTGTGGACAGATTCCCATGGAAATCTTTCCTTTATCTTATCTTGAACTTGAACTATTCATGCCGTGACTGTCTCTTAGGTAACTTTTATCTCCAGGCTGATCACCCACTTCCCTGGTCATATATGTTTTGTGAGCATTCTCATCTTTACAAGCGTATAAGCTTTATGAGTGGGTTGAATCAAGGTACAGGGTTGACATTCATTATCTATTCCTCCCCTGATCCTCTGAAAAAGGGTGAAGATGGGGTTATAACTGAAAGACTGAAATTGAGTTGGAATTTTGTGTTCATTCTCTTTTGACATCTCTTTGAAGCGGGGGGGGGGGGGCTTGCCTTATTCAAATTTGAAGGCTACTTGGATTAGATTAGATTAGGCTTCTGGTACAACTTTCTGTATTATTTGTGTATTGTCATATTTGGAACAGTCCTCTACTACCATTGTAACTGTTCCTTAGTCGTGATTATAATTTCTAAAAAGTATATACATGTAGAGGGGTTATTATTGAAACTGTCTAGTTTTCACTTTGAAATATAAATTCTTTGAGGGTAGGATCACATCTTTTTAGTGCTCTAGTCAACAAGCTTATTTTATAATCATTAGTGACTTTAAAACCAAATATATGAAGAAACCAAACTGTTCCTCTAGGGAGGAATTGCAATAACAGATTGTTTTTTGGCTTGAAAGTCAATTATATAAACACCTATTGCACAGAGAATTTTTGACATATAATCATTTTAAAAACTCTTCCAGACAATTCCCTAAGAAGTTCTTCTATTTAAAAAGGACGTTTAGCCAGTGTGTCTGGGTTAGACCCAAAATGTCAAAAAAAGGAAACACTTGCCTATCCAGTGTTCTTAGTCGCAGTTCTCAAACCTAAGCCAAAGATGTAGAGCTGACGAGTTCCTCCCTTGATCACTATGATTTTTCTAGCTTTTAACATTCTATGAAGTCAGTTTCATATACCCGAACTCATGAAGAAATTCTCTAAATGTAAAACCTTGTTTATTTCATGAGAATAAAACAGACAAACTTGAACTTAATTGATCCTTCAAGAATTTTTAGGGGAAGTTTTTTCGGAAATATTTCCCAGATGACATTACTAAAATTGCAAAGAGCTGATAATTTCAGCTGTTTTTATTTTCAAGTCCAAAATAAGAAAAGGATGGAGACAAAGTCATTTTATTCATATCACATCTTGACATTTCAAACAGAGTGAGAAGGTTGTTTATTTTTCTTTTGAGAAGGTAAGTTTCTCATTTGTGGAGAAGAAACAATTAGGGAAAATCTTCCATGTTAATAATAAATGACAGGAATATTTGATTTGGAACAGGGAAACCTGAGTTCAAATCCTGACTTTGCTGTAGATGACCTGTATCATTTTGGGCAAATCCCTTGGCCTCTCAGGGCATCATTTTCCTCATCTATAAAAGAAAGGAAAAGGTTGAACTAGGTGGCTTATAAGGCCCATTTCAGCTTAAGATCTATGACTATTCACCTATTTTTCTGTTTTATGGCTGAAGAACAATAAAAACAGCAACAATCCATTGAGTTTATTTTTTTAAAAAACAGAATTATGTGAAGAAATGTTTCTGTTATCTGTTAAGTGATTTTAAAATGCCTGTTATTTGATTAATTACAGTCCTCCTTTTCTCCCATACCATAATGAGATCAAAGAGTAATCTCTATGCACATCTACACAACGTTGTACATGGTACAACAAATATTTGCACTTAATCACAGGAGGAAACAAGAGGGACCCCAGTACAATGTGGTTTGGGTTTTTAATATAGGCAATGGAAGTCATAACAAATAACAACTCCCATACCATTGCTGATTCAGCAAGAAAACCTCTTTGCTGTATTTCCTGTAAAAATCTGGTGCAACTCAGATTTGAGCTCTTTTTTTAATCAAGCAGCTGCTATTCTAAGTAGTTGCAATTACTTTTCTCAGCATTTCTAAAACCCAGGCAGCAGGATAATATCACAGGGACATAGGTCTGGGATTGGAAGGGACTTCAAAGACTCTTTAACTCAATTACTCTAATTTTACACTTCAGGGAAATGAGTCCTAGGGAGACAATTTTCTTATGCCCAGGAAGTGTCAGAGGTGGGATTTGAACCCAGGGCTTCTGACTCCAGGGTTAGTGTGTTCTTCCCTTTACCATAATAAGAACTGAAGAGTAATAAGCAAACACAAGAATGATCTTGGAGGCTTCATTTCCCAAATGTGAAATAAGAAACTCCTTCATGACACTTGAAAATTGGTCATCCAGACATGGGAAACTCATCATACCCTTAGGTGTACTTTCCACCTTTGTGATCTGTTGCCCCAACATTCCCTACTCACATACACTATTGTAGGATATGAATGTGTATATGAATAGAAGTGCTTAAGTTAGCATCCTGAAAAATTACAGAGGGAAAACCATGGTATAAAACTAAGCAAAGACATTTTAAAACTTATTCTGTTTCTTACATCCAGATCTCAAAATAATACTGCAGAAATAACATTCCAAGCAAGCTATGCTGACCAAATCTAATTATTTAATGAACGAATGGCACCCTTTTTGTGGACCATTTTTAAAACAATTGTTTCTCAGAGTCTAGAAAAGATGGCTTAAATTGAGGCCAACTGTGATGTATAAGACAACCACCACTTAGCCATTAGGTCAGAAAAAAACTGTATGTGTATGATTGTGGTATAACACATGCTGACCATTTTGAGGTGGGAGGAATAGGTGGAGAATGCTTTCTTCTCTCTGTGGTGCAAATCTTTAGGATTCTGGAGACGATAAGGGAATAAAACACCATAGTGAACACAGAACTGATCATTCCAAAATACACATCTGCAGTGACTGTCTTGATATTGTTCAGGTAGGTGGAGTCACAGTAGGGCAGCAGTAAAGAGGGGATAGGGGATAGGAAGTGTGTAATTTTACCAGGACCACAAAATGTACCATCAGGCCAGTGTGCTGATGAACTGATTGCAGTAGTGGTCCACACACTACTCACTATGAATATGTAAGCCATCCTACTCAAATATAGTACAAAAATATAGGGGATGGCAGATGGCCACATATCTGTTAAACCATGGATGTAAAGAGTAGGAACTCAGTATCTAAAAATCAAGAGAAGAAAAATAGCTGACTCATACCTCCATCAAAGGAGGTGGTTTTCCTCTCCACAACAAAGTTCTCCACCAAATTAGGCAAAACAGCACACATGCAGCCAATGTCTAAAATAGCCACGTTGGTAAGGAAAAATATATGAATGTATTGAGATCTGAGTCCAGACTGATTGCCATGGAAATGAACTTGTTTCCTGTGAGAGCTGTAAGATAAAGAAAAAGTAAGGAGCTAAATATAATAATCTGGAGTTGAGGAGTGTCTGAGAAACCTTGAAGGACAAACTCTATCACTAGTATGCGATGCTTCATGGCCATTTGAGCATGTTATCAGAGGAAGTCTTGCTCAGCATGGAATTGTAAACAAGTCATTTGAGCTTTAACAGAGAAAGAATGCACAGGTTACATTAAAGTTTTAAATAGGTTTTGATAGTAGATAAAATGGTTATCCTGCCCTAAGTAGTAAATGTTCCAATGTTCTCAACCCTCCCCAAGAATCACATACTGAAGGTAGTAATAGTGACACTATTTCAAAATGAGGAAAGTGTCAGAAAATTCAGTCCCTCCAACAGTGACTGTTACAACCAACATTCTTTCCCAATC
The DNA here is from genome assembly GCF_028372415.1 of Notamacropus eugenii. NCBI lineage: Eukaryota > Metazoa > Chordata > Mammalia > Diprotodontia > Macropodidae > Notamacropus > Notamacropus eugenii. The sequence goes on along the minus strand of NC_092872.1, from coordinate 247,784,014 downwards.
ACACTTTTTTTCACGTTTTTATTTTAGGACACAATTTTCCTAAACGTTTTTGGTTTTGCCATTTTTTCCTCTCTGAGGAAAAGATCTGTGTCATATATCTTATATCTAAGGCAATATTAGGGAGACCCTGGAATTTGTTGAGTAGAAAGGTTATATTCTTTAAAAAATAACTGACATTTGAGTTGAAGATGGATTGGACTAGAGGTTTCAGACAAAGAACAAATTGGAAGGCTATTTCCATCGTCCAGATGAGATAATGAGGGCCAGAACCAGGAAGTGATGCTAACTAGTTAGTGATGATGTGAGTAGAGAAGGGAGTATGTATGAGAGTATAGAAGCCTCAGAATGAGGGTTAGGAAATTAGGAAGAAGGGTAGAGTGAAAGTGAGGAGTCAGTGATAACAATGAGGTTGTGAGTCTAGATGACTGAATCATGCCTTTAACAGTGACCAGAACGTTCAGAATGGGAGAAAGACAATGATTCTGTTTTGTACGTGTTGATTTCTTTTCTCTGAAGGATGTTTGTTTTAGGTCTTTAGAATTGTTCATAAACTCCTACGCCCAGGAAGCTTACTCTTTGGTTTTTACCTTTTTCTGGGGACCAGTGTCTCCGATTTTCACTGTCTTTGTGGCCATGGGTTCCTCTTCTCCTGTGGCTCCATGGTTCACTGGAGAGTCCCTGCAGATACACAATTTTCTCCACCAAGGGAAACCATTTCAAGTCTCTGTAGCTCTTTACCATAAGGCAAGCTAGAGGTCATCTAGACCAACGCTTAACAAGGTATTTAATATGCAGTTTGTTATACATCAGTGTAAACCACACAAGTATTATTTCAGAATTCTCTTTTTATGCAGAACAGGATAATTTTGAGGCACTTACATTGTTCCCACAACGACATTAATAGTTTTACTGATAGCAAACAGTATCGGTCTAGATGCACAGTCACATCAACCGCCCTGTGTTAATTAGTCAAACAGTCTTTTGGCTATACTGAATTTGATATTTCAGTAAAAGAATCGCACAGGCTGATTATGTTATTGATGACCATTCATTTGATTTCGTGTCACCTATAATAGCTAACATACGTGTGTGTATACATACACACAAAATGTTTGACTTTGTATTTTACAAGGGGCTTTACAAATATGTCATTTTATTCTCACTACAGCTTTAAAAGGCAAGTGCTATTATTATGCCCATTTACTAGATGGGGAAATTGAGGTATAAAGAAGTGATGTGGCTTGCACAGACAGGGTCACATAACTATGATTATCTGAGGCAGGATTCAAACCCAGGTCTTTCTGATTCCAGGTCCAGGACTCTACCCACTATACACCAATTGGCCCTATGCTATACCTGGGGATACAGCCAGACACTTGTCCACTGCTACTCTCTATATCCTTGGATACCAGGCCAGAAGCTTTATCAAATGCAATCTTAAATGGGCTCATGTAGAGTCAGACATGACTGAAATGACTGAATAACAATATTTATCCTATACATAGATTATTTATTCTATTTATTTGTTTGTTTTCTCCTCCCTCCCCCATTATATTGGGAACTCTTTGAGGACAGAGACTGTCATTTGCAATTTTTATAGCATTAGTGCTTAAAAAGTGACTGGCCATTAGTAGGTACTTAGTAAATGTTTATTTATACTTATGAATGAACTCAAGGTATTATAGTTGATTATTTGCCCAGTGCCTTCAAATGACACATCATTCACAAACCGTCTTTGAGGAATCATAGGAAAACATGTCACAGCTGTATAAAAGTTGAATATGTTGCCTTAAAAGATACAGGACTCACCTTCGGCAGTGGATCTGAGCTCCTGCCTGCTCTGGGAGCCCTTGTCCGCTGCCGCCTCTGCTGCTGCTTCCCAAGGGGGCCTGAGTTGTGGGGGCACCCCACTCCCCTCTCTGCAAGCTGAGGGGCCCCTCTCACTGACCTTTGCCACCTGTGGGTGGAGGGACATGCTCAACTGCTGGGGATTCTGTCCCTGGGGTGTGCTCGGGTTTGCTCCTCTCAGTGCCCCGTGGCTCTGCTCTGGGTCCAGTGCACAAGGGACCTTTCGGGTTGGTTTTTCGGGTTGGTTTTTCGGGTGTCTCTGGAGTGGAGGTCTCCTCTGCTCCATTGTTGTGTGGCTTCTGTTGCTCCGGGTTTGTTGGAAGTTCTTCTTTGCAGGTGTTTTGCAGGCTGTGGGTTTGGAGCTGGCATGTGTGTGTCTTTCTGCTCCTCCATCTTGGCTCCTCCTACAAAAATATTTATAGCAGCTCCCTTTGTGGTGGCCAAAAACTGGAAGTCAAAGGGATGCCCATCAGTTGGGAAATGGCTAAACAAGTTGTGGTATACGAATGTAATGGAATACTACTGTCCTATGAGAAACAATGAACAGGAAGACTTCAGAGAAGCCGGGAAAGACTTACATAAACTGATGCTGAGTGAAAGGAGCAGAACCAGGAGAACTTTGTACACAGCAACAACCACAGTGTGGGAAGAATGTATCTGGTAGACTCAGTACTTCATTGAAATGCATGGACTTAAAAAATTTCCAATGAACTTTTGAGGCAAAAAAGCTTTTACATCTAGAGAAAGAACTATGGAATTGGATCATAGAATGAAGCAGAGCATTTTCTCTTGTATTATGTTTAGTTTTGCTTTATTTTATGGTTTCTCCCATTCATTTTAATTCTTCTATGCAATATGTATTTAATAGGAAAGTATGTGTAAAACCTATAGAAGATTGTATGCAGTCTCAGGGAGGGAGTGGGGAGGGAGAGGGGAATGAGGGGGAGGGAGAGAAAAAAATCTAAGATATGTGGAAGTGATTGTCGAACACTGAAAACAAATAAGTAATTTAATTAAAAAAAAGAGAAAAAAGAGATACAGGACTCTTGATTTTGGGGGGCCTTTGAATAGAGGCTTGATGACCATTCCTGAGGGATATTGCAGAGTGTGTTCTGGCCTCAGGGATGAGTTGGATGGAATAGCTTCTGATTTTGTAAATTTTCTTTCCACATCTATCTCTTTTTTCTACCCTACTCAGAGTTACTCTTTAAAAATGTATCTTATCATGACCTCTTGTTTTGTATTATCTACATTTTCCAACGTCTCTTTTCCCTCCACTTCTCAAAGTATCATCTTCTGTAAAAGAGAATAAGAAAAAAACCCAACACCCTACCAACACTTTGAAAAAGTCTGACATATGGTTTCACATTTATATCCTGGCCCCATCTCTGCAAAGTAGGGGATGAAGTGCTCTCCTATATCTTTTATTCAGACTCAGGATTGACAATTACATTTTCTTTTAAAAATGTTTTTATTAGAACATTATGAAGTGCAAAGTGGATAATTGTGATTACACTAAACTGAAAGTTTTTTGTACAAACAAGCCCAATGCAACCAAGATTAGGAGGGAAGAAGAAAACTCGGAAAGGATTTTTGCAACTAGTGTTTGTGATGAAGGCCTCATTTCTAAAATATATAGAGAACTGAGTCAAATTTACAAGTATACAAGTCATTCACCAATTGATAAATAGTCAAAGGATTCACATGAACAGGCAGTTTTCAGAGGAAGAAATTAAAGTTATCTATAATCATAAAAAAAAATGCTCTAAATCCCTATTGATTAGAGAGATGCAAATCAAAACAACTCTTGAAGTACCACATCACACAAATCAGATTGAATAATATGATAAAACAAGAGGATGATAAATGTTGGAGAGGATGTGGGAGAGTTAGTGGAGCTGTGAGAGAATCTAACCATTCTGGAGAGCAGTTTGGAACTATACCTAAAAGGCTACAAAAATGTGCATACCCTTTGACCCAGCAATATAACTTCTAGGACTATATCCCAAAGAGATCATAAAAATGGGAAAAGGTTCCACATGAACAAAAATATTTATAGCAGCTCTCTTTGTGGTGGCCAAGAACTTGAAATCTAGGGGATGCACATCAATTGGGGAATGGCTGAACAAGTTGTGGTATATGAATGAAATGGAAAACTATTGTGCTATAAGAAATGATGAACAGGAGGACTTCAGAGAAGGATGGAAGGACTTACATGAATTGATGCTGAGTGAAATGAGCAGAACCAGGAGAATATTGTACACAGTAACAGCCACAGTGTGTGAGGACTGTTTCTGATAGACTTAGCCCTTCTCAGCAATGCAAGGACCTAAAACATTCCCAAAGGACTCAAGAAAAATGCCATCTACATCCAGGGAAAGAACTATGGAATCATAACAAAGAATGGAGCAAACTATTTTCTCTTGCGTTGTGTTGTTTTCTTTTGGTTTTACTCATGGTTCCTTCCATTCATTTTAATTCTTCTATGCAACATGACTAGTGTGAAAAAATAGAAAAAATTATGCTTTTTATTTTGCATTACCAAAATTCCCTCCTGTATGCCTATCCCTTCCTCTCCCAGAGAGTCATCTCCTATAACAAATAATGTTCAAAACAAAGCAAAATAAAAAAAAAAAGATGAAATGTTTGGGATTTGGTTTTCTCCTCATATCTCTTCTTTTGAACTATGTTTATTCTTTGTCATTTTACATTTTAACTTTTTCTTGGTGTGGTCTTTCCATTTTCATTGTTTCATTTATCTTGTACATATTATTTCCCTGGCTTGGTTCACTTCATTCTGCCTCCAGTAATTTTGCTTTTTCTATTTCTTTTTTGATATTAACATTTCCATGTTGTTGTAGTCTCTAGGACTTTTTCCCCCATCAATGGCCTCTGGTCATTATTTCACAGCATTCAACCTTCAATCATGTTGTTATTTTTACTTGTAGCTATTATATTGTTTCCCTGAATATGCTTTCCTTACATTGAAATAATTCATATGTCTTCCCATGCTTTTTTGTATTTCTCATATTTATTATTTTTTACAACATAATAATATATTCATGTACCACAACTTGTTTAGTAATTACTTAACAGGAGGCCATCTACCTTACTTCCAGTGTTTTTTTGTATTATAGAAAATGCTGCTATAAACATGGGTTTCTTTGGGGGAGAGGGGAAAGGTGGGAAGAGACATATGAAACGTTTATAAAAATAATTGACTTCTTTTGGCTTTATATTTAGTAGTGGGCCTTCTGAATCAAAGTATGTGGATATTTTATTCTTTCTCTTAACATTATTCTAAATTATTTTCCAGAATGATCGGATCAGTTAAAGTTCCCTCAGCATTAGTGTGTGCTGCTCATCCAACATGTTCCTCTTCCCATAAAAAGACTGGCATTTTAGTATACCTTGAAGGACAAAACACATTTTTGTTTCAATTGATGCGCCTGGTCCTTGGGAACTCTCTTGTTATAAGTGATTATTAATGATTGGAGCATTTCTTTCATTTAGTTGTTAACAATGAATGTTTCTTCTTTTGAGAACTATTTCTTTCCTTAGACTACTTTTCTGTTGGGGAATGACTTTTGGTCTCCTTTTGGTTTCTGTTAATTACCTATAGAACTTGGATATCTGACTCATCAGAGATAAGTGATAAAAATACGTTTTCCCAGTTTCCCTTCTTATCCTCATTACCTTAATATTCTTGGTGTAATATAATCAGTTGAAATTATATCTTGTGAAAATTGTATCTGTTTTAATGACCTTCAGGAAAAGAATTATTGTTGCTTCTCTTCTCCTCACAAAGACACCACAATTCTTCCTAAACATCAATGTCTTTGTTTAGTAGAAAATAAATTTAATTTGACACAAAAGTCCCTATAAAACAGAGATATTTAGGAAATGGATCACTGCTGTTCTGTAATCTGTTTTGTAAATTCTGCATAACTCCATTTACATATCTGGAGAGTAACAAATTGCTATTTTTCTGTAGTAGAATATGTACTATTGCACATACATACATTATAGGAAACTAATTTAAAATATTTGGGAGGAATTGCTAAAAGACAGAACTGCAGTCAAATAAAACAGTGTTTCCCTAATTTCCAACTCAAATGAATCAAAATGAGCAGCTCCACAGTCTATGAAGTCTGATGAATTATGATTATGAACCTTGTGAAATATTATGCCCATATAATGGCATAATGAATAATCATTCATTATGACTGAGTAGAGGTAGGGAGTTTCCTACCACTTTCAGGAGGTCTTTAATCAGACTTTAGGGTGGCTTGTGTAGTGATGTTGCAAAGTGGATTTCTGCTTTAGATGTGGCAGGAGATGACCTCTGAGGTCACTTCCAACTCTGATCTCCTACGATTCTGCTTTGACCTCCAGGCCCATTTATGCCCACAGATGTATAGAGCAAGATTTCCAGTTATGATGACATGACTAGTGATTTATTGTAGGTTTTGCTACCCTTTTCCACATCAAAACAGATAAAAAGTGTTTTAAATCATTTACAAATTGTAAATTACCATTTACAAATGGTAATCATTGTAAGAAGGATGGGAAAGAGGAGCCCTTCAAGGTAAATATTGCCAAACACCATTAAAAGTGTGAACTATTATCCATTTTTATTCCCAAAACTTGTTCTAAAGACTCCAAGTCTAGGACACTGTATCATACTAGGTCTCAATTCTTGCACAAATGCTGCCACTCCTTATCAGGAATCCAAGTGGAAAGATATATATATATATATATATATATATATATATATATATATATATATATATATATATATATATATATATATATATATATATATATATATATATTTATGTTTATATATATTTCTCAGACCCCAAGTGCAATCCCATGTCACATATCCTCATCAGCTAAGGTTTCTGAGTCAGGAGAAAATATTTATTGTACCACTCCAGCCCCAGGTCTAGCTTCAAGCAGGATGAAGCCATCCTGGCTACTGCTAGCCCCAAATGTCCCATGTGCCATGTGTTACTCATGGGTTAAAAGTTCTCAATCAGATAGAGACCTGTACATACAATACAATCCTACTCATACTCAGAGTTCATGTGGTAGAGTTACCTGATAATACCTCTAATCTGGCAGCAGCAATCCCTGAGCCCACCCATCCTCTCAAACCAAATATCCAACCTGTGCCTTGAATGCCACACCATGCTTGAAGTTAATATCCAGTTAAAAATTGAAGGGGTTGAAGGAGATCAAAAGGGATTGGCTACTTTGTTTCAAGGTAAAACTAAAAGGAACATGTTTTTACTAAGAGGACAGATTACAGGAATAGACACACAGAAAAACCAACAAGAGAACTGATAAAATTGTAAGAGATAAACAATCATGGAAAGAAACCAAAATAATGAATAAGTATTATTATGGAAAGGAAATAATTTTGAAATTCCACAATGAAGGGGAAAATTCTTCAATAAATCCATTCCTCAGAAATGACAGTGGAACAGGCAAAAGAATGTCCAGTAAGAATCAAATAAGAAGTAAAAATGGAAATCTGAATTGAAATTAGAGCTCTCAAAATAGAAATTGGTGGGCTAAACCACCATGTCAGGAATTTAGAATGAAGAAGAACATATCATGCAACAGTATATTTTTTGGCAAAGTTATCAGCATATTCAGAAAGCAGATATTTTTGGATAAAATCAAAACACAAGAAGATTGGAAAAAATGCATGACATTTCCACATGCCAAGGGAACTGAACTGGGAGAGTGCAAGAATGTATTGTAATTGTATAAGTCCTCACAATCTCTGCCTTACTCCAATTGTATGATACCCACCTTATTATCCATATTCTTTCAGGGATGGATGGCAATTCCTTAAAAATCAGTGATATTGGAGTTTTTCCCTCAACACCTGAAGATAGAGTTCATCTAGAGCTGGTAACTAGACTTCATTATGACACTCACGTGCTCTTGTAGTATATCTTTATGTACTTGCAATTCATCTTCCTATTATGACTTTTCTTCCCACTCAGTCCTTTCAAGTTCAAGTATCATCTTCCTTGTTAGAGAAAGCCAATGTAAAACATGAGTGCTGTACCTCTGCCTTTATTCACTATTGGTTAGAGAATCCTATCCATTTCAACCCATGTTCATAATCCCTTAGCCCAATCTCTTCTTTTCCCCAATATAGCTAACAATCAAACAAAGTACCCTTTTTTCTTTTCCTTTGTTTTCCTTGAAACTTTGGCTCATTCTGATCTATTACTACTATTCTGACAGGCCCACACCACACTTTTTAAAAGATGTCTTTTCTTACCTTCTTTATATATCTTTTAAAAAGTCAATTTGGGTAGTAAATTTCCTATTCATTCACCATAGGAAGTCTCTTTCAACAATATTGCTTTTCCCACCTCTTGAAATTTTTTTCTCCTTGTGTCCTAGATTAGAGATATGACTCCAATATTTGAAGTTTGTCATTTCTTGTTTTTTTTAATATCATAGGCAGTTTTGTTTTCTTTGTGATATTTTTCAGTGATCCCCTGGTGGTGAAGACCTGGAGGAAAGAAAGGAATGATTGTGAAAGGTTTTGTGGAGGTCATGTAAGTTGAGAAAGAATAAGGAATAAAGATAATAACTGAGGTTATGAACTTGGAAGCCCAGAAGAATTGTAGAGTGGAGGCATTGGTTGGGTGGGGGAATAGAAGATAAGTTCTGTTTCAGACATACCAAATTTTAGATGTTTGTGGAACATCCATTTTGATATGTCTAATAGGTAATCACTGATGTGGAATTGTAGCTTAACTCAATAGAGTGACTGCTGGGGAGGAGAGAGGACAGAGGCTGATATACAGATCAGGGAATCATCTATAAAGACAACAGTTAAAATTCTAAAAAAGAAGATAAAAAAGGAGGTAAGGGGTCAAGAGATCTAAGGCAGAGACTTTGGGCATATTCATTGTTTGAGGATCATATAGATGATAGTTCAGAAAAGTAGCCAAAGAAGAAGCATTTAGAAACAGAAGAAAGAGAAAAGAGAACAGTAGGGGACAGTGGTCACCAGGGTCTAAAGAGACCAGGAAGATAGAGAAAAGACCATCAGATCTGGCAATTAAGTAGATTATTAGTTACTTTGGAGAGAAAACTTCCAGTTGAATGATATTAGCAAAAGGTTGAGGAATGAGCGAGAGCAGAGAAAGTAGAAGGAAAGAGTGAAGAAATTTTTTTTCTAGTAGTTGCTGAGAAAAGGAAGAGAAATATAGGTTGACTCAACTGTGATGAATCATTAAACCACAACAACCCACCAAGACCATGTGTCAAATCTGAGTGTGGGCTGTGGTATGTGCCACTGAAATAATGGAGAAGCAAGATTTGAAATTAGCACATTAATTGCTTGCATGTACTCTAGTACTTCTAAAAGGCTTAAAGAGGTCCCTAGATTTTTTCCTTCATAGATTGAAGGTTTCGTCCCTCTCTCTGCTCCTGTCTACATTTTTCAGGTTCTCTTTCCATTTCTAATAAAATGATGCAGCTGGATTAGATGCACTCTAAGTTTCCTTGTGACTCTGAATCTATGACCCAAAAATGATGAAAAGACTAGCATCAATATCAGAAGATCTGGGTTTAATAGCCAGTTCTGCTTTACTTCACTTTCCTGAGTTTTTTTTCTTCCTCTATAATGAGGGAGTTGGACTCCATGATTCTCAAGATCCCTTTCATATCTCAAGTTTGATGAATGCCTCTTAATTTTTCCCAAGAGCTCTGCCCTGGAAACAACTTCTATGTCCCTATAGTAGTGACGGTATAAACACCACCATCTAATTACTCCTTCACATATTTTCTGTGCAACCAGGCCTGACAGAATCCCATGAGAAAGCTCTCGATCCAACCTCTACAGAGCCTTGCTACCTCGCTCCTTAAAAACTGGCTTATTGTCTACCTCTTTGAAAACTACTGTGAAGAATGTAAGAATTCTGTTTGCCATATAAGCTTAGATGTCATAAAGAATGAGCACACTAATATTTTTCATCGAACTTTCTCAGAGAGCCCAATGTTGGCATCCAGGATACTGTGAGAGACATTTGTGCACTTCGTAGCATTTTTGTAAGAACACCTGTTGAGCATCAATATTCATGGATATTGGGCTTTATGGAATTTACTGCTCAAAAACAAATGTTAGCAAAAGAAATAGAATCAGATGTGGATTGATATTTAGGAGATTGGAGTTTTATTTTTTAAGTCTGGCATTAACTCTCTCTCTATATCTTTGAGCAAATCACTTGACCTTTCTGAGTTTCAGTTCCGTCCTTTCTGAAACAAATCAGTTAGGGATAGATGACCTCTAAGACTTCTCCCAACTCTGATATTCTTTTTTTTTTCAACTCTGATATTCTTTAGTTAATTATATGGTCCTTTTTCTTTGATAGTGGAGGTAGTGATTAAGGAAAAATCATTTTGCAGCATCTCTGCTTGTCATCGGGTAGATAATTGAACAGTCTTATCTAACCATTCTCCTTTCATTGTCTGTCACTGTGTATATACAAACTAATATATACAGGCCTGGATCTGGCCTTCAGTTTTCTCATATGTAAAATTAAAGGGCTGGATGAGATGCCATCTAACAACTTTTCCAGCACTCATGTCTTATGATTGCCCCTGGGGATAGCAGTGTCTAGTTATCTGGGCTGTTATGGATTTACTGTCCCAGGGGGTCCTCTCACAAAGATGAGGCACAAAGGGGAGTAGATATTTAATGATTATCTAAGTGGAGACTTATGTCTATTCCTGATAGTGAACTCATTTTCTTATATGAAGATATCATGTAAAGAACCTTTATTGAAAGGTTCTTTGTGGTACATGGAAATGTACCTTGTCTAGTTGTGATGCCCTGCTCACACTGCTCTACATACTAGCCTTTTTCTTTGAAAGCATAATCATAATTTTCCCTCCATGGAGTCTTTCTTCATGCTGTTACTTCCATTTTAAAGATGAGATCATATGATTCCTCTTCCATGAATCCTTGTCTAGTCCACCCAAGTATAATCTCTCTCTCCACAGAACTCATGTCAATTTGTTTCTCTCCCAAGCAGTATTTTGTTGAAGATTAAAAACATGAACATAATCATATTGTAGATATCTTTTCTACTAATCAAAGTTCCATGGGGTTAATAACTGATGTTTATTGATTTTTCCATCAGACCTCAGCATGGGATCATGGTGCTGATTTGTAGAGCCATTTTAGAGTTGTATGAGATCATTATGTTTACTTGATATACAGCATTTAGATGGGTTCCTCCTTCTACCTGTTCTATGAATCAACACATCTAGACTCAGTAGTGATGGGGAGCCCATTAAGCATTCGACAAAGGTACCTCTTTTACAGAGGAACACAATGAGGCTCAGGGAAGTTACTTGACAGAGTACCCTAGCAAAGGAGTAGCCAAGGAGTTTCCAAAGGTAAGAATTTCTCACTTTAATTATGCCTTAAGACACTATAACTGTCTGCTTCTTTCTGTGGACTCCCAGCAGATTCTCAATGCTCTTCTGGGTAAGTGTCTACTTCTTCAATAATAATATCTAACTCTCAAACAAAAGATTCTTTTTTCAAAACACTTGAATTCAGGTCACTGAGATAGCAATTCCTGGTCCCAGAGCAGAGGAGTCAATATGAATGTGCTGAGGATTCTCTAGGTCTGGATACCTTAGGCTTCAGAGTGGACACACTCAAATTGTTGTATTTCAGGTGAAACTTTACAGGGATTTTATATTCCATACTCCTGTGGTTTAGTGTATTTTTCTCCAGTAAAAGAAGATTCTGAGAAGTACTGTTTTGGTTCAGGAATTGCTATGGTTACCCTGAATTACTAATGGCAATATGGCTTTTCCTTAGACTAGAAATATAGCATCGAAAGGGGAACAGTCTTTTGATGTGATCTGTCATCAACCCTGCCTCCTTGGGAAGGCTAGTGAGAAAATGATGCTGGTAATCTGGTTAAATGATTTCCTTTGGTATAAGCAGATGATATCTGAATATGGGTGTAGGATTCATGATTTCAAAATAACCTCTATATGCTTTCAGTGACTGGGAGAAGTAATGGTTATTAGCTAATGATCGCTGATTACTAGTTACTGATAAAAGAAGAGTGATCATTGCTGTTAGATACTGAGGACAACTAAGGAAAACTAGGTGAAACCTAACGTGATTATGATTATTTTTGTTATAAGCATTTACATATATATACATATAAATTGAGATATTAATGATAATGCATTTTTATCACATTTTTCTGGTTTAAAAGTTGTGTTACAACAATTCCGTGTGGAAGAGAGATATCCTAGTGTTCTCTATCCTGTCTGCCTAAAAGTCAAGGACTAAGGTTTTATCTTTGGTGAGTGGGGATATATTACTGCCTCTTGAATACAAAAAAAATTTTTTTGAAAGTAGAGAACTTTTCCCTCATTATAGGAAGATGTATTTTTAAATTTTATTTTAGACTCAAACACCAGGACACAAATATAGAATAGAGAAAAGAAATAAAACGTATCGTAAACTTAAATATTGGAAGAAAGTAAGGAAAGAAAAAGAAAACTCATGTTATGTGCGTAGCAGGAGAGAGGATTCCAAATGAATAACGATAAATTTTCACTTCAAGAGACCCTGTATGATAAATACAACACTGTGTTGAGAGTTGTCCATCTTTTCTATGCTTTTTTGTAAGTTTTATTTTGTTTTCTGTTGTGTGCTTTTTATTTTGTTCTTTTTTTTGCCCTTCCTCCACCTCCCAACAAGAAGGACACAATTAAATGTGGGCATATTTCTCTATAGATTCAGACACACACACACACAGACACAGACACACACACACATGCACACACACTCACAAATCTCTCTCTCTCTCTCTCTCTCTCTCTCTCTCTCTCTCTCTCTCTCTCTCTCTCTCTCCACACACATATACACATTTAAGCATATACTTTCCCTAACAAATTCTATTGCTGATCTTTGGTTTTATGTTTGGGTGTATCTCTTGTTTCCTATCCTTCCTGACTCCTCTACTTTACTTCTACCCTCTACCTTAGCCTATAACTAATTCTCTCATCCTGTCTCTAGAGATGCCTCCTTTGTCCTTTCTCCCTTCCCTATCCCCTTACCATTTTACTTCCTCTGAATTTAGAAGACTTCCATACTTTCTCTCTCTCTCTCTCTCTCTCTCTCTCTCTCTCTCTCTCTCTCTCTCTCTCTCTCTCTCTCTCTCTCTCTCTCTCTCACACACACACACACACACACACACACACATTGTTCCCTCTTAAATCTTTCCCCATGAAAGTAGGTTACCAGAACTACCGGCCTTCCTCCCCTAACTAATTCTTCTGCGTCAATTCTTCCTCTTGTACCTCATTTGTATGAAATACAAATAAAATAACTTTTTAACTGTTCCTAAATGGTCTTACTTTTTAAAATCATATCATCCTCAGTGCTACTCCAGTCTTTCCTATGAACTACTGTATTCCCTCATAAAAAGGTCTGTCCTTATTGAGTGCCCTGTAATTAGTCTTTGCTATGTGCCTTAAATTTCTTTTGGCTCTTGTATGAAAAATCTTCTGTTAACTTCAGGCTTTGTTTTTTTAAATAAAGTCCTAGAAATCCGACAATTTATTAAATGTCCTTTTTTGCTATTCAGTATTATCTTTAATTTTGCTGGGTATGACATTTTCGACTGGAACCCCAGTTCTTTTGCTTTTGATATATAGTGCTCTAAGACCTGTTTTCCTTTAGTGTCACTGCTCCTAGGTCTTATGTGCTTCTAATTGAGGCACTGCCACATTTTAATTTCTTTTTTTCTTGATGTTCATAACATTTTATTCTTGAGCTAAGGGTTTCAGAATTTTACTATAATATTCCTGTAGGCTTTCTCATAGGATTGCTTCTTCTTTCTATTTTATTGCTGAAACTTAAATACATAACAAGAAAAAGAAACACTATAAACTTAAATACTGAAACTTAAAAAGTAAATAAGAAAATAAAATAAAAGTATGTCATGTGTCCAGCAGGACATGAGAGGATGCAAAATATATAGCAATAAATTTCCATTTCAAGAAAGCCTGCATAATAAATATTATGCAAGATGAAGATCTTTGCTTCTTTGTTAATTTTCCTTTGTTCTCTACTGTGCACTGTTTCACTACTAAAATCACATTTACTAAAATTTATCTGCTATACAATAATTATCTATATATTATGCCACCCAAAGTGTTCTTTTTAAAAAATTTAATTAATTTCTTTGTTTTAACTTTTCAACAATCACTTCCATAAGTTTTAAATTTTCTCCCCCTCCCTCCCTGAGATGGCACACAATCTTATATGGGTTCTACACATATATTCTTATTAAACGTATTTTCACATTAGTTATTTTACATAGAAAAATTAAAATGAATGGGAGAAACCATGAAAAAAACCAAACCAAACCAAAATGTAACACAAGAGAAAACAGTCTGCTTCATTCTGCATTCCAGTTCCATAGTTCTTTCTCTGAATGTGCATGACATTTTGCCTCAAGATTCCTTTGGGAATATTTTAGATCCATGCATTGCTGTGAAGGGCTAAGTCTACCAGATACACACTGTGGCTGTTTCAGTGTATAATTTTCTCCTGGTTCTACTCATTTCACTCAGTATCAGTTCATGTAAGTCTTTCCAGGTTTTTCTGAAGTTCGACTTTTCATCATTTCTTAAGCACAATAGTATTCCATTGCATTCATATACTACAACATGCTCAGCCATTCCCCAATTGATAGGTATTTCTTTGATTTGCAGTTTTTGGCCACCACTAAAAAAGATGCTAATAAATACTTTTGAACATGTGCGTCCTTTTCCCATTTTTATGATCTCTTTGGGACATAGCCCTTGAAGCAATATTGCTGGGTCATAGGGTATGTCCATTTTTGTAATCCTTTGGGAATAGTTCCAAATTGCTCTCCAGAATGGTTGGATTTTTCATTTTTTCATATGACTACAGATAGCTTTAGTTTCTTCCTCTGAAAACTGCTTGTTCATATCCTTTGCCCATTTATTAATTGGGGAATGACTTGTATACTTGTAAATTTGACTCAGTTCTCTATATATTTTAGAAATGAGGCCTTTATCACAGACACTAGCTGTAAAAATTCTTTCCCAGTTGTCTGATTCCCTCCTAGTCTTGGCACCATTGGATTTCTTTGTGCAAAAGTTTTTCAATTTAATGTAATGGAAATTATCCATTTTGCAGTTCATAATGTTCTCTTGTTTGGTCATGAATTTCTCCATTCTCCATAAGTTTGAGAAATACATTATTCCTTGCTCCCCTAATTTGTTGATAGTATCAACCTTTAGACATAGATTGCATACTCATTTGGATTTTCTTCCTGTGTACAGTATCAGGCATTGATCTATGCCCAGTTTCCTCCACGCTGTTATCTAGTTTTCCCAGTAGTTTTTGTCAACGAGTGAGTTTTTTTCCCAGAAGCTGGGGTCCTTGAATTTATCAAACAGTAGACTGCCATATTCATTGAATATTGTGTCTTGAATAAATAACCTATTTCACTGGTCTACCCCTCTCTTTCTTAGCCAGTATCATGATGATTGCTGCTTTATAATACAATTTGAAATTTTGTAGGGCTAGGCCACCTTCCCTAGCAATTTTTTTTTCATTAATTCCCTTTATATTGTGGATCTTTTGTTTTTCCAGATGAATTTTATTATTTTTTCTAACTCTACAAAATAATTTTCTGGTAGTTTCATTGGTATGGCACTGAATAAGTAAATTAATTTAGGGAGAATTGTCATTTTTGTTATATAAGCTCACCCTACCCATGAACGACTGATGTTTTTCCACTTACTTAGATCTGACTTTATTTGTGCAAAAAATGTTTTGTAATGGTGTTCATATAGTCCCTGTGTTTGTTTTGGCAGATAGACTCCCAAATATTTTATAGCGTCCACTAAGTTTATTTTGTAACCTGCAACTTTGCCAAAGTTGTTCATCATTTCAAGTAGCTTTTTAGCTGATTCTCTAGGATTTTCTAAGTATATCATCATATCATCTGCAAAGAGTGATAACTTACTTCTTTCTTTGCCTATTCTGATTCCTTCAATTTCTTTTTCTTCTCTTACTACTGAAGCTAACATTTCTAGTAACATATTGAATAACAGTGGTGACAATGGACATCCTTGTTTCAGCCCTGTTGTTATTGGAAATGCATCTAACTTGTCTCCATTACATATAATGCTTGCTGATGGTTTTGGGTAGATATGACTTATCTTAAGGAAGACTCCATGTATTCCTATGATCTCCCATGTTTTCAATAGGAATGAGTGTATTTTGCCAAAAACTTTTTCTTTATCTATTGAGAAAATCATATGATTTCTGCTAGTTTTGTTGTTGATATGATCAATTATGCAGATAATTTTCCTAATATTGAACCAGTCCTGCATTCCTGGTATAAATCTTACCTGATCATTGTATATTATTCTCATTATAAGTTGCTGTAATCTTTTTACATATATATTATTTAAATTATTTGCATCTATATTCATTGGGGAAATTGATCTCTAATTTTCTTTCTCTATTTTGACTCTTCCTTGTTTAGGTATCAGAACCATATTTGTATCATGAAAAGAATTTGATGGCACTCCTTTTTCACCAATTATCCCAAATAGTCTATGTAATATTGGAATTAACTGTTCTTTAAATGTTTGTTAGAATTCACTTATTAATTCATCTGGGCCTGGAGATTTTTCCTAGGGAGTTTCATTGATGGCTCGTTCAGTTTCCTTTTCTGAGATGGGGCTTTTTAAGTTTTGAACTTCCTCTTCTGTTAATCTGAGTAACTTATATTTTTTAAAAAATTCATCAATTTCACTTAGATTGTCAAATTTATGGGCATACATGTGAGCAAAGTAATTCCTAATTACTGTTTTAATTTTTTACACTTTGGAGGTGAGTTCACCCTTTTCATTTTTGATATTGGTAATTTAGTTTTCTTTTTTCTTTTTGAAAAATCCAGTTAATCTAAGGTTTATCAATTTTATTGATTTTTTTCACAAAAGCAACTGTTAGTTTTATTTATTAGTTCATTAGTTTTCTTAATTTCAGTTTTACTAATCTCTCTTTTGGTTTTCAATATTTCTAATTTGGCATTTACTCCGGGATTTTCAATTTGTTCTTTATCTAGCTTTTTTTTCAGTTTCATGCCCAATTCAATGATCTCCTCTTTCTCTATTTTATTCATGTAGGCATTCAATGATATAAAGCTTCCCCTAAGAAGTGTTTTCGCAGCATCCCGTAATTTTTGGTAAGTTGTCTCATTATTGTCATTCGTTTGATTGAAGTTATTGATTGTTTCTATGATTTGTTGTTCAACCTACACATTCTTTAGGATTAGATTATTTAGTTTCCAATTAATTTTTGGTCTATTTTTCCATGGCCCTTTATTCCATATAATTTTTTTTTGCATTATGATCTGAAAAAGATGCATTGACTGTCTCTGCTTTTCTGTACTAGATTGTGAAGTTTTTATGTCCTAGTACATGGTCAGTTTTTGTGTGTCTGCCATGTATTGCTGAGAAAATGTATATTCCATTCTATTCTCCATTCAATTTTATCCAGAGATCTATCGTAGCTATCTCACCCAGAGTTCTATTCACTTCCTTAACTTCTTTCTTGCTTTTCTTGAGGTTAGATATATCAAGTTCAGAGAGGGGTAGGTTGAGGTTCCCCACTATTATAGTTTTTCTATTTCATCTGGCAACTCCCTTAACTTCTCCTCTAAGAATCTGGATGCTATACCACTTGGTACAGTTATGTTTATTTATGATATTACTTCACTTTTTATGGTGCTTTTTAACAGGATATAATTTCCTTCCTTATCTGTTTTATTTAGGTCTATTTCTGCTTTTACTTTGTCTGAGATTAGGATTTCTACCCTAGTTTTTTTACATCAACTGAACCATAATAAATTCTGCTCCAACCCTTTACCTTTACTCTGTGTGTATCCCCCTGTTTCAAATTTGTTTCTTTTAAGCAACATATTTATGAATATGGCTTTTAATCCATTCTGCCATCAGCCTCTGTTTTATGGGAGATTTCATCACATTCACATTCACAGTTATGATTACTCTCTATGTCTCTCTCTCCATCCCATTTCCCCCCATTTATTTCTCCCTTCCCCTCCACAACAGAATTTTATTTTTGACCACAACTTTCCTCAACCTTCCCTCCCTTCTATCAGTCCCCTTTCCTTTTATTTTCCTTTTCCCTTACTACTTCTTCCTTCCCTTTTAACTCCCCTCCTTTTTCTTTCTCTTTTCCTCTACAACTGCCTATAGGTCGAGTTTGATTTCTATATTTAACTGAGCATGTTGTTCCCTCCTTAAACTAAATCAGATGATAGCAAATCTTGGACAATGTTCATCTCCCTCTCCTCTTTCCCATTACTATAATATGTTTTTGTGCCTCTTCCTGTGATGTAATTTACCTTTTTCTGCCTCCTCATTTTCTCTTCTCCCATTGCAATCCCTTCTCACTCTTTAATCACGTTTTTCATAATTACATCAGTTAATTTATGCCCACTCCTTCTATCCATGTATATCCTTTAAAATGTCAATAAACACACAATTCTTAAGATTAAGAAGTATCATCTTCCTGTATAGGGATGTAAATACTTTACTCATATTGAATAACAAGTTTTTTTCCCCCGTGTACCTTTTTATACCTCTTTTGAATATTGTATTTCAAGATCTGAAATTTCTATTGAACTCTGGCCTTTTTGTTAGTAAGGTCTGGAAATCCCTTATTTCATTGATTGTCCATCTCCTTGCCTGAAATATTATACTCAGTTGTGCTGGATAATTGATCCTTGGTTGTAGTTCAAGTTCCCTTGCCTTACAGAATATCATATTGCAATCCCTCTGAATGTAGAAGCTGCAAAGTCTTGTGTGATCCTAATTCCAGTTCCTCAATATTTGAATTATTTCTTTCTGGCTACTTGTAGTTTTTTCTCCTTAACTTGATGTTTCTGGAATTTGGCAACAATATATTCCTTGGCATTTTAAATTCAGGATCTGTTTCAGAAGGTGATTGGGGGATTCTTTTGATCACTATTTTGCCCTCTGTATCTACAACTTCAGAGTAGTTTTACTTGATGATTTCTTGGAAGACGTTGTCTAGTCTCTTTTTTTCATCATGGCTTTCTGATACATAAATAATTCTTAGGTTTTCTCTCCTGGATCCACTTTCCAGGTCATTTGTTTTTCCAATGAAATATTTTACATTTTCTTCTATTTTTTTATTCTTTTAATTTTTCTTGTCTGATTCTTGATGTCTTGTAGGGTCATTAGCTTCTGTCCCACATTTCTTGTGCTGAGGATGTGAGGCTTTGTGTGTTGTGACCTCTTGTTCTTTCAGCTAGTGACTAGAATGCTGTAGCTTACCTGGTGCTGAACAGTCTGGTGTATGCCAAGGCAGACGCCAGGTGAACTCTTTCTGATTGTCCCCAAGGTTACCCTGAGGCTTACTGTGTGAGGCATGTGGGAGGGGTGGTCTGGCCATAGGAGATCTCTTTCCCTGAGCTGGTGAATCCCCCTGTGCACTGGAGTCTGCCCAATTTCCTGGCTGTACTAAGGCATGCCTGGGGTCCTGGTGTTCACACTTATGGACTCCATACCCCTGGAGTTCGGATCTACTTCTGGTTCGCTGAGGTTGGGCTGTCTGGACAACTACAGTCTTGCATTGGTCCCCTTCAGCCACAGCAAGAGTGACTCTCCTTGACTATCTCCCTAGCCTCAGGAGCTGAGAGACTGTTTAGCCCTTGACTGATCCCACTATTCCAGGATTTTTCCTGGGGCAGTATTCTCTGGGTTTTTCAAGGTCAACAAGGGGAGGGTGAGAGTACTGACAGTTTACTCCACCATCTTGGATCCTGGAAGTTCAAGTAAGTGATTTTCCAACATTTAATATGTGGACTGATAGTCTCAGGAGTGGCTGCTATTATTACTGCAAGCCCTGCACTTCTCACTCACTCACTTTTACTGGGCTCCCATCCTGCATTGATATGTTTAATAATCCACACTGCTGCTTCTGATTCAGTCCACTCTCGTGGTTCCACCTCTCTGCTATGGTGGATTCTGCTCTGGTGAGAGCCTGTGCACTGTGTTCCCATCCTGTGAACTTTTTACTTCCCCTCTTCTTCTTCCAGCCCTAAAAGTCTACAATTAAGTGCAGATATACTGATATAGAGATATGGCTACAGACACACATATACATATACACATATATGTATACATATATAGACACATATTTTCCCTAACAAATTCTACTTTCTTGTTGCTTTTAATATTTTATTCTTGAGCTGGGGGTTTTGGAATTTGAATATTCCTATGAGTTTTCTTTCACAGGATTTCTTTCAAGTGATCTTTCATTGATTTTTTCTATTCCTGCTTTGACTCCTTGTTCCAATGTTTCAGGACAATTTTCTTTAATTATTTCTTGTATTACAGTACCATGATTCTTTTTAAAATTTATTTTTAGATTTCCACATTCATTTCCAAAAAAATTTTGAGTTTCAATTTTTCTTCCCATCTTTTCCCTCCCCCACCCCATACTACCTTGCATTCTGATTACTTCTTCCCTCAATGTACCCTCCCTTCTATCACACCTCACTCTTCCCTTATCCCCATCTTCTCTCTTTTCTTGTAGGGCAAGATAAATTTCTATACCCCATTACCTGTATTTCTTATTTCCCAGTTATGTGCGATATTAATTCTCAACATGCGTTTCTAATACTTTGAATTCCAATTTCTCTCCCCCTCTCTCTCCCTCCCTCCTTCCCTACCCATTCCCACTGAGAAGGCAAGCAATTCAATGCAAGGTGAATTTGTATCATTTTGCAAAAGACTTCCGTAACAATCATGTTGTTAACTATATTGCCCTCCATCTTACCCTGTACCCCTCCTTTTTTCCTATTCTCTCATTTGACCTTGTCCCTTCCCAAAAGTGTTTACTTCTAGTACTCCCTCCTCCCATTTGCCCTCCCTTCTATCACCCCACTTGTCCTCTTCTCCCCTACTTTACTCTAGTGTAAGATAGATTTTCATACCAAATTTAGTGAGCATGTTATACCCTCCTTAAGTGATATGTGAAGAAAGTAAGCTTCACTTTTCCCCTCTCACCTCCTCACTTTTCTCCTCCATTGAACACGATTTTTCTTATCTCTTTTATGAGTGATAGCTTGCCCCATTCCATTTCTCCCTTTCTTCTCCCAATATTTTCCTCTCTCACCCCTTAATTTAATTTAACTTTTTTTATGGATATCATCTCTTCTGATTCAACTCAACGTGTACTCTCTGTTTATGTGTGTATGTGTGTGTGTGTGTGTGTGTGTGTGTGTGTGTAATCCCTCCACCTACCCAGATACTGAGAAAAGTCTCAAGAGTTACAAATATTGTCTTTCCAAGTAGGAATGTAAACAGCTCAGGTTTAGAAAGTCCTTTATGATTTCTCTTTCCTGTTTATCTTTTCATGTTTCTCTTGATTCTTGTGTTTGAAAGTCAAATTTTCTATTCAATTCTGGTCTTTTCATCAAGAATGCTTGAAAGTCCTCTATATTATTGAATGATCATTTATACCCTTGAAGTATTATACTCAGATTTTCTGGGTAGGTGATTCTTGGTTTCAATCCCAGTTCCTGTGACCTCTGAAATATCCCATTCCAAGCCCTTCAATCCCTTAATGTTGAAGCTGCCAGACCCTGTGTTATCCTGATCGTATTTCCACAATACTAGAATTGTTTCCTTTTAGCTGCTTGCGATGTTTTCCCCTTGATCTAGGAACTCTGAAATTTGGCCACAATATTCCTAGGAGTTTGTCTTTTTGGGTCTCTTTCAGGAGGTGATTTGTGGATTCTTTCAATCCTCTGGTTCTAGAATGTCAGGGCAGTTTTCCTTGATAATTTCATGAAAGATAATGTCTAGGGTCTTTTTTTGGTTATGGCTTTCAGGTAGCCCTATAATTTTTATATTCTCTCTCCTGGATCTATTTTCCAGGTCAGTTGTTTTTCCAATGAGATGTTTCACATTATCTTCTATTTTTTCAATCTTTTGGTTTTATTTTTAAGCTTTGTTTATCTCATAGTCATTAGCTTCCCTGAACTCCAACCTCTCTTTCAGAGAACTATTTTGTTCAGTGAGCTTTTGAATCTTGTTTTCCATTTGGCTAATTCTGCCCTTCTCACTGGCTTTTTGGACCTCTTTTTCCAATTGAGTTAGCCTATTTTTAAAGGTGTTATTTTCCTTGGTATTTTTTGGTTCTCTTTTAGCAAGTTGTTGACTCACTTTTCAAGCTCTTCTATGGCTTGAACCCATTTAATATTCATTTTGGAGGTACTGGAGGCAGAAGCCTTGACTTCCTCTGACAGTATGCCCTGTTCTTCCTCATCTGAAAGGATGGAAGGAGACACCTATTCACCAAGAAAGCAACCTTCTGTGGTCTTATTTTTCCCCCCTTTTTTGGGCATTTTCCCAGGCAGTTACTTGACTTCTGAATCCTTTGTCAAGAGGAGGGTCCTAGTGCTCCTCCTCCCCCCAGTATAGTGCTCAAGGCTGAGATTCAGATCAGCTGCTCAATTTCCCCAGAGGCTTTAAGCTGATTTGCCTGGACAATGAACTCAGGCTGCTTCTGTGGCCAACATAGCAGTTTGCCGTCCACTGCTGCTGCTGCTGCTGCCACCTCTGCACTGCCTGGGGCCAGTGCTGGGAGGACCCCACTCCCCTCTTGTCCAGTTGGAAAACCCCTCCCACACTGACCTTTGGAACTTTCTTTGTCACTTGTGGGTTGAGGGATCCTGGACCCTCCCTGCTGGAAATTCTGCTCCGTATGTCTGTTCAGGTCTTGTTCCTCCCAGTGCCATGTGGCCAAGGTTGGGCTCTGCTCCGTTCAGTGTTCTGTGAGATAGACATTTCCTGTTGGCCTTCCAGGTTACCTTTGGCTGGAAACCCCTTTCACTCTGTTGTTCTGTGGCTTCTGCTGCTCTAGAATTTGTTGAGAGTCATTTTTTACAGATATTTTGTGGGCTATGGGGGAAGCACTAGAGTATATACTAGAGTATATGCATCGTTCTACTCTGCCATCTTGACTGCCCCCGATTCTTTTTTTAATCATAACTTTTAGGTAGTTCAATTATTCTTATGTTTTCTCTTCTTGATCTGTTCTCTAAATCAATTTTTAAGAAGAGTTCACTTTCTTTCATTCTTCATATTTAATTATCTCTTGATCTCTTATAACTTAGCTGGATCCACCTTGCCCAATTCTAATTTTCAAGGTTTCATTTTCTTCCTTAACATTCTGGATATTAATTGGCTTTCTTTTCATAATCTTTTTTGGGAATTATTATTTTTTCTTTTAGTTTTTCCTCCATCTCCCTCATTTGGTATTTAAAGTCTTTTTAAATTTCTTCTATAAATTTTTTTTGGGTGGGTGACCATTTGACTTTACTGTTTGGGGTAGAAAGGATTTCTTTGCTTCAATATCCTCCTCTGAAGTTGAGCCTTCTCTATTCCCATTTTAACTTTCTATGGTTGGATACTTTCTCCTTTGCCAATGCATTTTTTGGATAGTAATAACTTAGTTTTTGTAATCATTTCTGGTCCTGAATTGGGGGCCATGATGTCTCTTGCCCCAGATATTCCGTTCTCCCCTCTATCCTGGAACCAAAACCCAACCTCGAGTCTCCTGTAAGTGTCCATAGCCAGAGTTGTTTTGCTCCACTATTTCTGCATTCCCCATGCATGTGTTGGTTCCTTCTCATCCCCACTGTGGTCCCCAGAACACCTTGTGTTGGAATTTCTTGTCAGCAGAGATTTCCTTGATTTTCCCAGTTTCAGAAGCCCAACTCCTCTCACTATGGGGTACATGTGTGTAAAAGTTCCTGTGACTGGGGCAGAGGTGGCTTCCCAAACCAACTAACCTGAGGACTTGTCACTTGTTAAAGTGGGCCCTGGCTTGGAGGTGTTTACTTTACAAACCTCCCACCAGGATTTTTCTTCTGATCTTCTCGAATTGTCACAGGAAGACCCCTGTTGCGCCCCTAGCCTTATTTGTTTTTACCAGTTTTGTGTTCATACCAAGGTGCTATTTTATGTCTTTTGTAGGGGAAAATCTTGAGAGCTTGGAATTTTCTGGTTTCCTCCAACATCTTCCCAGAATCCTCTCCAGGAATGTTTTTTATTTTTTTTGCCAAATCTAGTGACCAACTTTTCAATGTAGTTGGAGAATCATGCTTTGATCATATGAACTGATATTGGTAATAACTAGGAATAGAAATTATGTCTTGTTTAGGATTTAAAGGGCATATATGGAGACATTCCTAGTGTGATTATAAACTTGATATTGCTTAAAGGAATCTGAAAATGTAGAAGATATTAAAAGTAAAAGTAAAAAAAATCAAATGAATGTTAAATAACAATAATTTACATTACAGAGTATTTTAGGGTTTATAAGCACTTACTCTCACAAGGATCTTGAGAAGCAAGGGTACTAGTAGTAGTACATCAATTTTATAAAAGGAAATATTGAATACATACAAATTTACATGAAAATATATATGTAAATATGAAAAGGTTCTGGAATTATTATTAGCATAAAGAACTTGTAGTAGAAAAGTCTACCACTCCAGTCACCTTTTTTGAGCTAATGCAGCTTCTCTTGGGTCAGTGGCCTGCAGAAGTTCTATTGCATGTCTTTCTGCAGCATTCAGGTAGGCCAGTTGGCCATGAGTCTCTAACCTTAAATGGGCACCTGGTCACCCTTTGGAATACTCTCCCCAAACACCTGCCTGACGGGGTTGGGAGGATTGGGAAGGATTAGTGGGGGTGGAGCTAACTGTTGCCCTGAATTTGACAGCACCTCCCAGAAATCTTAGCTTTGGCTTTTCTTGGAGCTCAGACTTAGTGGCAGGATGAGGCACCTGCCATATTTCTGCCAGGGTAAAGGGGTTTGATGCTTTGCACATGGCTCCAAACAGTTTGGCATACTCACAGTTAACTTTCCTGACCAAGTATTAGATAATCTTCTATGAGATTTATCCCCTGAAATTTACTATGATTGGGCCTCTGTTAGAGATGGAGATATTCATAAGATGATTTTAAGCATAGGATGCAAGCCATATTACAAGAATACTAAAAAATCAGTGGAAACTCACATTATATGTACCTTCAGAGGTCTTCCATGGAGAAATCCTTAGTATAGTCATTAGTGGCTACATTAAACCAAAGAAAAGCTTTAGTTCAATTGATGACTTTATTTCAGGTATTCAAGATGATACTGAAGAAACTAAAAGATAACTGAATTTGATGGGGTGCTTGAGTACATGTGCTTGGACCCCAATTCTACAACCACATTTCTCTTTAGAAATCACATTTCTTCCTACCCTCTAAACACTCTCCCAGGCAGTTTCTCCCCAGCCTAAGGACACAGCCTATCTCAGTAACAACTGTTATCTCCCTTCCTTCTATAGCAACCAGCTACAGCTATAGAATTTATTGGTCTGAACCAGCTGTGTACTGGCTGAATGTACTGTGCACTGGGTCATAACATTTACTACTCTCTGAGCAATCTATGTATCCTAGACTTAGACATACTTATACTCCCTTACATTTTTCTTGTCTAATAAGACATTGATGAGAGCAGCTTGGTTATTCCTTAGTCAGTCCTGACTGCTAGTTGACTTAGTGGTGATTCAGGCCTCAAACCACACCCCCATGTAGCCCTTCCTGGGCTATTTCCTGATGAACTCTGGGTAAAATACTTGTGCGGTAGATACTACATGTGCATGTTCCTTTAAGAACTGACCTCTCCTTAACCACTCCCTAATCCTACCCCAAAATATCTAGTTAACATATTTGGCACATGTTTAACTATAGAATATCCTATATAAACTTTACCTGTACCTTTCTAAGTTTGCAAGTTCCCTAAACTCTTGCTCACTGAAAAGTATAATAAATTTTTACCTTGACTTCAGCAAAGCTTGAGTCCATGAATTCTTCTCTAGACAACCCATGCAGGGAGCTACTTTCTTGGAGTTCTTATACCCCTCCTTCCAGCCCTCATCATATGTTTGGTGCCCAACGTGGGACATAGTCTGAGGTCTCAGGCATTCTTCAAGTCAAGGTAAGCTACCCCTCTCTTCCCCTTTCCCTTAAGCTTCCCAAGCTGTCTCTCTGTCCTATCCCTATAGTTGAGGTTCACTCCATAAATACTTAGGAAGACTTACTGGGGTTTGGGTGGAGCCTCAACAGGCTCTGGCACAATTCTCCCAAGACAAGGGATGCCTTGTGGGGATCTGTGTAGGTTGATTCCCTCTTGGGAAGCCTTGAGGCAAGAGTGTAAACTATGGGCTCTCTGTTGGTACCCTTCTCTTCTATGCTCATCTCTAAGGCTTACAGGCAAAAGGATGGGCCACCTCCACCTCCCCATTCACCCCTAGGGAACTTGGTTCCCAAGATCATAAAGAACTTGTTACCTGGCCTCCATTATGAACTGGAGAGCCAAGAAAAGGGGTTTGATTTGTGCAGAGGATTTCTGACAATCCTCTCTGGGTTTTTGGATTCTTCTTTTCATTGTTTGTATATGTTCTGTCTGTATATGTTCTGTGTCTGTGTAAATGACTTGCTTCAGCTGGACTTGGGAATACAGTTATCAATTTCCCTCTCCCTCTCTTACAGCAGCATCAGAGTAGCAGATGGACAGGAGAGAGAAAGAGAGAAACAAATATCATACTATTCAGTTTATATGATTGCTAAAGGCAGTGTCACTTCAGAAAAAGAAAGAAATAAGGTACGTGGAGTTTTAAAGGAGCTTTAATCAAAGCCCAGCAGAAGGAATGAGCATGTAGGAAGGATAAACTTTCTACATGGGTAGAAAGTTTAAGGAAAGCATAAAAAGTTTGGAAATTTATGGAAAGTTGTTGATAAAATTCTCTCTCTCTTTCTACCTTCTAAGCCTGGCCAGGTTTTGGATGTAGGAAAAAAAAGACAAGAAAGAAATCGGGGAAACTTTTCCCCTCATATCAGAGAGGTAGACTGACTAGCACTTAATTATTTTATGCCTCACTTAAAAGAGAAGTTTTTGTGTAATGGGATACAACCAAAAGGTAAATGCAATCTGGTCATATTTTAAGCAAAACATGTCACTCCCAATTTGATTTTTAAGATAGGTCAGAATTTATTATACTATTTGGCACTAAGACAAATTGGGAACATTCATAGATCTGAAAAAGGGACACTTCAGAGACAAAGATTTGAGCTCTCCAGTAGAGAGGAGGGGACTAGGTGCCACTGGATCTTTTTCCAGAGTCTCCTCACTTCTACTGACAGATTCATAGTGTTCTCTTTCAAAGAAATTTTTAAGGAATGAACAGAGAAGTGAAGTTTACTTGAGTAAAAGTTA
The DNA here is from genome assembly GCF_028372415.1 of Notamacropus eugenii. Lineage (NCBI taxonomy): Eukaryota > Metazoa > Chordata > Mammalia > Diprotodontia > Macropodidae > Notamacropus > Notamacropus eugenii. The sequence continues at coordinate 247,756,710 of NC_092872.1, read as the reverse complement.
GAACCATTAAGATCTTTCACCTTGTAGTTCTGACTTTGACAACCAACCTAGGGCTGCAGTAAATAGTTAGAACAGCTAAAAACATTTTAGCAGATTCTGTTAACTCCTCTCATCCCATATCAGATCAAGGTAAGAGAGTGCTACAGAATCCTAGGAAATTAGAGTTACCCTTCACAACCTGGCAAAAGAAAGGGGGGAGGCAAAGTAGCTATATCTGGACCCCACTGATGACAGCCCTGAGTCCCTGGGCTACCTGAAGCCCACCCCTCTAGGCAAGCAGAGGAACCTCTCTTCTCAAACCCCTCAGTTCTTGCTCCTGTACCACAGAAGCTTGGAACTTTGCTCCAAGTTCCCTGAAGCTGAGCAATCCCTATCAGGAAGCTCATTCATTCTTCAATTATCCTTCTCATCCACAAAATCTGCCTCTTCAATGACCCCTGGACATTTAATTCGGATGATGGACTCCACAATCTCCCAGTACTCCCTGGTCCTTAGATCCCCTTTCTTCCCCCTTCCCAAATCTCAAAACCAAAAAAACAGATTCTGCAACTGTGGGGACAGTAGGGGAAGGGCCAGTACTAGATCACAAGCCAACCAGCCTCTACATTTGGTAAGCCCAATCTTCTATTAAAAATTTTTACGTGTGGTGGTTTGGAAATGCAATTAATGTCATCTAAGTTTACTGTTTGTATTGCTATTGTGTTTCCAAATTGTAATAAAATTCTCTTATATTGTAAACATTGAATGACCACTCTGATCTGGAAATGGTGTTAGACAAAGAAATTTTTAATCTGAATTTTGTTGAAACTAAAAGATGTTGGAAAAATATGTAAAACCAGTTATGTTATTTTATCAGCCTTGTTAACTCTGTCTTATAATGTTTTATAACTGCCATTTAGAAAACCAGGTCTTTTCACTTTTGCCTGTTGAAGAGGTTACAGCTAAAGCAATTTGGATATCATTTATGAAAGTTGTAAGGTTGCTAACTAAGTTATTTGAGGTTTCTGTTTTAAGTTATTTGAGGTTACTGTTTTAATACTGAAACCTAAAATTGTTAATTGATTATTGTGTATGGAAAGGAGGGAATTGGGTGAAAACTTTATTAGGATTGGTTCTGCCCATTCAGAGCAGTCCTCCTGTATGTTGACAGACAGGGGCACTAGCATCAGTGGCTCTCCCCCCCCGGGGTCCATGCCAGTTCTCCTTATTTGGTAAAACTGCTAAGGCCCCGGGAAACCAAAACAGGAACTAGTTTGGGTTATATAGTTCCTAAACAATGAATATGATTTGCTCAGAAGTTGTAATAGATAGAAAGGATTTCTAGCAATTGGCTTTTTACACCAGTACAAGTTTTAAATTCAAGAAGGAAAGATTTTAAATGGAATCCTTTATATATGTGAGATCTGGCAAATCTTTTTTGCCTACTGCAACTTCATGAGAATAAAAGTAACTGTATCCGGCTCTAAGCTGTGATTAGTGAGACTTGTTGTTTAAGGTAAAAGGCATTTGGGACCATAACTATTACTGAGTTTGAATTTGGGTACTGCTGTCTGAATTAAATCAGTATCTGAGAGAAATGCCCCAAGGTACTCAGAGGGAATGCGATCTTGTACTGTTAATGGGTTGAAGTTAGTATCTGGAAAGGAAAGGGCAAGGGGACAATTCTAGCCTCAATCTAGGATGGCATCCTCCTGGCTCAGTTTTCCCATTATATTCCTTTCAAAAAGAATGCTTCCCACCTGACTATTCCTGAGTCTGGCTATGAAACACATACTTTGTGATTGAAGAATTTCACTCTTATCTGAATTCAAACAGAATCAAGGATGTTTTATCCTGTCATATTTGATATATCACATGTCCTTGCTTTTTTCCTTCTGTAGTAAATTTCTATGATCAGAGAAAGTAGTTAGTAAATGTGTGAGACCTTTTGTGTAATCTTACTGGGAAATAAAATATTACTTTTATCTAAAATTAGAATATATGCAGAAATTCACATAAACTACTTGAGATGCACCTTAAGACATTCCCATTGTTTAAAAGGATTTTTAAAAGCAGTAGTGATTTTCTGCGATCAATCTCTTACTGTGACCAATGTGAGATTCTATTACAATACCTTTTTGATCATTTTGTGGTATCAAGGAATTCTGCAATAACTAAGATTTAGTTTGTAATAATTATGTTGGAATTCGTGTTACTTAAGGACATTTTTACACCAACTAAGGTTTAATGAAAAGAGAGCTATCATTTCAAAAGTTTTCAACTAATTTTCTTTATAAAAGTTTAGTGACTTTCTTAACATCAGGATAAATTTTAAACTGTTTTAAAAGAAAAGGAAATAATTTTAGAAGAAATGCTTTTGTAATCTCTCTTGTAAGGCCTACTAAATTTTCATTTTGAAGATAATGTGCTACTAAATTAATGTAATGGGCTATAAAGCAGAAGAGCTCTTGTTATTTTGATCTGAATTTGCAGTCATTCCATGGCCTAAGCAAGAATTAAAGTTAGTTTTTGAACTTATCATATATAAAAAATCCTTAACTTCTAAAGTTTCTCTTCCAGAGGGAATATAATTAGAGAAGGGTAAACAAACTTGTGAAAGTGAGGATCAAGTCACAAACCTCTTATGTTTAAGGCAGTACAGCCATGCTAGTGATATATGCTAATAACTTGTGAGCTATCTTGTCTGTGGTAGAAACATAATGGAAAGTAAAGCAGTCTGAGTAATGGGTTCAAAAAATTTGGGAAAAAATAAAGATGACCAAAAATATGGAAAGCAGATGAGAAGGTTTGGCACAAGAAGGGGTCATCCAAGCTCCTCCTGTCCCTGGATAGTTACTAAGTATGATGAAAGGTTTGAGAAAGTTTGACAGTATTCTCATACTGACCCCAGTTCTAGTCATTTTCTTCTACTCCTTTTTGATCCTTGTTTGTTTAATATCTTTGCCAGATTTGTGTCTTCTAGATTCAGTACCCTCTACTTGCAGATGACAGCTCAGGCTGTCATCCTATCATCCTCTCTATTCAAGACCATGACTCCTCACCCCTAGACCTGGCATCACAGTAACTACAAACCCAACTCCCGAATGACCAAACCCTACAAGGCAGGGACAGCTCTTGTCCTCTCTCACCATGAAGCAGTTTCAGAAGCTGAGACCTTCATCCCTTACCCCAAAAGATTTTTGGTCCCATATGTTTAAGGGGGGAATGATGGAGTGCTTGGGTGCATGTGCTTGGACCCCAATAATTTCTATGGGTACAGCTGGAGATCAATATGAATTTATTGTCTACTTTATGCCACATACCATTTTATGTTTAGATTTACTGTTACATTAAACCCATCATGCAATAATACCAAAAAGGTTCATTTAAAAATCAAGATTATTTAAAATTGGTGAATAATAGAGAAGCTTCATGAAACACACTACAGTAAAAGCATAGTAGGATCTTAAGTTTTTATGATGGAAATACATGTATATAAGTAAAAACTTGACTGGCTTAGCTCTAAGTCATTTGCTACAGATGAGAACAGAGATCATTCTAGTAGTTACAGATTCTCTATAACACTTCTGACTTCCAACTAGCTAGTAGACCTAGATGCCACAGAGAAATCAAATGTGCATTATGTGAAGCTTTGGCAGTCTAATACCCTGAAAGGAAGAAATGGTAGGTAGAAATGACTTGATATGTGTAGTGCAATATATTTTGTTTGTTAAAGATGAGATTTTGTGAAACTTCATTTTATTTGGGACTATTTGTCAAAAAGAAATTTTTTATTGGGTTCATATCATATGCACTGTTTTCCATTTTATATTCGTTTTCATGCCCTGAAATGTAAAGGTTTTTGGATTTTTAAAAATAGTTCAGAATTATAATTCTCAATTTTCCATATGCTTTCTGTTCATTTATTATAAATGGAACTACTTGTACTCAAAATTATTTGAACCTCTTTTTACTCCTTCAACTTTAATTTCTTTCCACTCATAGTATTTTTTCCATTTTTTAACTTTATACATAGTGTCATATCGAGACCTTTTCCTGCACTATCATTAATTCTGAACAAAAATAGATATGGAAAGATTATTGGATTTCACTTCAGAAAAACAAAACTTTAAATATTGCATTTCATTTCTAATACTTCCTCGGACAGTTATATATTGAGTTACTCTTGGATTTTTTAAATTTTAATTTCTGAAAACAGTGTTTAATTTTAATGAAACTACTCCCCTACAAGTAACTTTTTAAAGTAACTCATTAAGGGGTGGGGAGGGAAGGCCACTCAGAATTAAGCAGTTGGATAGAAAAAGCCAAAGTATAGCTAATGTTTCCCAGAAGGAAAATATTTAAGGACAAATTAAATTAGAAAATATATTTCTAGCTATGTAACTTAGTTTAAATGTATATTATGCATGCTAAGCATGTGTAAACTCTGCTGTCGTTGTGTAATTACAGTGTTAATGCCATTCTTACTAAGTACTAAGAATTTTTGACAAGTTTTTTTTTTTTTTTGGAAGTGCTATTACAAACATTGGGGTTTTAGGAAAATGTACTCAGATGTAATTTGCTTTACGCTCTTAAATAACAGATTACTCTACTTTATAAAACAAAATAAAAGAGAGAATTTAGAAGAGATCTTAGCCATCCCTAAATCATTTCTGTTAATTTGTTTTAAAGTGAACTGTTGTGTAGTGCCTAAAAGATGAAAATGTTCAGGAGCAGACATTCTAAGAATGTTAAAAGAAAAACAAAAGTTCCGGCCTATAAATAATGATATCCTTTGAGGAAAACTACTGTTTTTTTTAAACAATGTAAAAACTAATGGATGATGAGTGGATAACTGATTTCTATTAAGTGTTTTAGATTACTTTGTAAAGGACTTGTTTTGACAAAACAAAGCAGTTCATGGGATTGTTGGTTTTATTTTCCTTATTTTAATATTTAAGTGTCATTTAATTAACAACCCCATGATTTATTGTCTAGTGATAAAATGTTAGTGGTTTTACAAAGTAAAGATTCAAAGCGAACAGTTATAAAGTACAACATGCACTCATGCTTATTGTTTGAATAGCTTTAAAACAACAGTGTACTTGAGTCACTTATCTTGCTGTTCTAACATTTATGACCTCTGAAAGTTTTTTGTATTTTGCTTTACTGTTGATTCACATTTTTTTAGGTGTCAACCATTACTTTTTGATTTGATTGTTTATTGTTCTTGATGTTTGGACTTAACTAAGTATTAGTTATAAAACATTGACAATTTAATGTAGTACAAAAAAAGTTACTTGTAGGGGAGTAGTTTGATTAAAATTAAACATTGTTTTCAGAAATTAAAATTAAAAAAGTCCAAGAGTAACTCAATTTATAACTGTCTGAGGAATTATTAGAAAGGAAGGCTTCCTGACTCTAAGAAGAGAAATTTATCCACTTCTTCACATATCCTTAATATTTTAATGCCAAAAAAGTGTTTATAGTGTGCTCTACATTCAAGGCCTAAATCTACCAGTAACAATTTTTATTTAATTTAGCATGGTTCAATATTTAAGCCATTTTTAGCTTAGAGAGACAGATGTTTAAACTTGTGTAGTTCCCCTATTCCCTCCTACATTCCTCTATCCAAAGACTGTTTGAGGTAACATTTATAGCAATGTTGAAGAAAGAAAATCACAATATGCACAAAATACAGTTTTGGGATAACATTCCAAATAGTTAGGGAAAGTCATCATCCCATTCCTCCCTTTAACATTCACTTCAAGGAGTCAAAGAGACTTGTCTCAGAGATCAATATTGAGAATATACCCTGGATAATAAAAAGAGTTTTTCTTTGAATGAAATAGAGGGTACTTCTCTTGGGTAGGTCATAGACCAATCCTTTTAAAGTATAGGGAGGGCAAGAACCAAAAGAAGACAAGAGGTCTCTTTTGTTCAGCCCTCAGTTTTTGTCCCCAATCTATTACCCATCTTTCCTAGGATTGGAGGAAAGCCTAGAAAGGGCTTTTACAACATAAAAAATACTATATTTTATCATTTGTAGGTTTATTAAAAAGGGAAATATACTTTCACAATAGGTAATAAGGTCTGTATTAGGTGAAGAAGATACAATCCCTGCCTTCATATAGGAAAAAGAGGCAAAGCTAAAAAATAATGAAAAAAGTGCACTATGAAACAGAAGAAAGTAATAAGGATGGAAAAAAAGAAATGACTATTTTTAGGAAGGGATGTTGTGAATAAAGGGAAGTGGTGAATGGATTAAATTTTCTATCATCTAGTTTTCAACGAATGCCATTGTTATTTTTATTATGTCATTCTTGGTCAGCTGATCAATACACATTAATTGTCTACTTTATGCCACATGCTGGGGGCATTTACAATATAGGATTCTCTGATAACGGACATTTTGTCTAGAGTTGAAATATATTTTGAACTACAATGTAATCCTATGTATTTTTTTCTTTGCTAAGGCTCAGCTGATTTGTCCACATATTCCATGAAGGAGCCCATGCTGCGTAAAACTTCCTTGGAGTGATACAAAGACCTCATCTTGTTGAATGGCATTGAATAATCAAACACTGGTGACAGAATTTGTTCTACAAGGTTTCTCAGAGGCACCTCAACTCCAGATATTCTTGTTTAGCATCTTCCTTTTTTTTTATCTTACAGCCCTCATGGGCAATATTCTCATTGTCATGGCCATCAGTCTGGACTCAGGTCTCCATACTCCCATGTATTTTTTTCTTGCTAACTTGGCCATTTTAGATATTGGCTGCACAACCACAGTTCTGCCCAAATTGCTGGAGAACCTTTTTGTGGAGAAGAAATCCATTTCCTATGATGGCTGCATGACCCAGCTGTATTTCCTCACTTGTTTATTGGGGACTGAACTTCTTCTCTTCACGGCCATGGCTTATGACAGATACGTGGCCATCTGTCATCCGCTACATTATAGTACTGTGATGAGCAGAATGATTTGCGTGGTTTTAGTGAGCAGTGTGTGGGCCATTGGTGCTCTTGGCTCATTATTACATACTTGTCTAATGTTGCGGTTAACCTTTTGTGGTCCTAATGAAATTAAACATTTTCTGTGTGAAATCCCTTCTTTGTTGCTGCTCTCCTGCAGCTCCACATATGTGAACAACATCATGATAGTCATTGCAGATGTGTCCTTGGGGGTGATAAATTTTGTGCTCACTGTGCTATCCTATAGCTTTATCATCTCCAACATCTTAAAGATCCGCACCACAGAGGGGAAGAAGAAAGCCTTCTCTACCTGTTCTTCCCACCTCATGGTTGTAAGCATGTATTATACCACAGTTATATATACTTATGTTTTTCCAGGCTCTGGCTCTTCAATGGATAATGGCAAAGTGGTAGCTCTCTTGTATACCACAGTTGGCCCCACCTTAAACCCTCTTATATATACTCTGAGGAATAAGGATTTTAAAACTGCTCTCAAGAAAATATTTCCATTTATTCATTAAACAATTGAACTGGCAAAGATATGTCACTTGGAATATTATTTTTGTAGTGGAATTTTGACTGTCTGAATATAAGGGAAAATATAAGGTTGTTTTAACTTCTTTTGTCCAAGAGTTATCTTGTCCCAGTAATTATTTAGGATGCTATACTTGGATGGAGCAGCTAGATGGCAGAATTGATAGAGTTCAAGGTCTTCGAATCTTACAGAACTTGTTTGATTGATATCATTTAAATTATTAATGAGTGGTTCAATGTCAACTTCAATTCAATAAATATTTAAGTACTCACTATGTACTGCCCATTTCACTAAGTGCTGAGGATACAAAAAGAGGCAAAATACAGTTCCTGCAAGGAACTATATACAAGGAGTTTACAATCTAATGAGAATGGACCGCATGCAAAGAAATATATGAAAAGCTGTATGTAAGATAAATCAGAAATAATAAACAGGGAAAGTATCAATTTTTTTAGTTGCAAAGAATTGTCTTTATTTTTCTTTTCTTTTTATTATTTTAGTGTCTTTTTTTATTCATTTATTTGTTTTCAGTTTTCAACAATCACTTCCATAAGTCTTGGATTTTCTCCCTCTTCCTTCCTCCTTTCCCCTGAGATGGTGTGTGATCTTTTATGGGTTATACATGTGCATTCTTATTATACACATTTTCATATTAGTCATCTTGTATAGAAGAATTAAAATGAATGGGAAAAACCATGAGAAAAACCCCAACAAAACAAAACATAATCCAAGAGAAAATATTATGCTTCATTCTGCATTCCAATTCCATAGTTCTTTCTTTGGATGTGTATGGCATTTTGCCTCAAGTGTCCTTTGGAAATATTTTAGGTCCTTGTATTGCTGTGAAGGCTTAAGTCTACCAGAAAAATTCCTCTAACATTGTGATTGTTACTGTGTACTATGATCTGGTTGTACTCCTTTCACTCAGCATCAGTTCATATAAGTCCTTCCAGGTCTTTCTGAAGTCTTCCTGTTCATCATTTCTAATAGCACAATAGTATTCCATTACATTCATATTACCACAACTTGTTCAGCCATTAATTACCTTTATTTTTAGACAAGCAACAAATATGACTTTAACCATCAGTACTTAATATATTCATTTTTTTTTTTGTCCAGAATCCAGTAAGCTAACAGATGATCAGAGGACCTAAACCATTTGAGAAGTCACCAAATTAAGAGGGTTGAGGAAGACTTTCTGCAGGAAGTGGGATTTTAGTTGGAACTTAAAGGAAGCTAGGGAGATCATTATTCAGAGTGGAGGAGGAAGAGTGTTCCAGGAATGAGGAACAGCCAGAGAGAATGCCTGGAGCCCAGAAATGCAGTGATTTTTTTTTGTGGAACAACTAGGAGGCCAGTGTCATTAGATCAAATAGTACATGTTGGGGAGTTAGGTGTAAGCACACTTTAAAGGTAGGAGAGGGCGAGGGTATGAAGGGCTTTGAATGTCAAACAGAGCATTTTACATTAGCTCCTGGAGATGACAGGAAGCCACTGGAGTTTATTGAATAGGGGCTGACATGATCAGACTTACATTTTAGGAAAATCACTTTAGTGCCTGAGTAGAGAATGGATTGGAGTGGGGAGAGACTTGAGGTAGGCAGACCTAACAGCAGACTATTGCAGTAATCAAAGTGTGAAGTGATGAGGGCCTGAATTTGAGCAGTGGTAGTATCAGAGGAGAGAAGGAGTATTCAGGAGATGCTGTGAAAGTGAAATCTGCAGAACTTGACAACAACTTGGAGATAGTGGGGGAAGGGAGAAGGTGAGAGATAGTGAAGAATACAGGATGAAAGAGATCTGCAGTGGAGTTTCCCAGGGATGTGTGCCTGGAATTGTGCTATCTTATTGTTTTACCAATATATCATATGAACACATCAATAGCATTCTTATCAGATTTACAAATGACAGGAAGCTGAGAAGTATATCAGTCATGCTACAAGAAGCAAGATGGAAAAAGAATTTGACAAACTAGAGCAATGGACTGAAGTAAATTATATGGAACCCTATGGTATAAATATGGTCTTATTGCCAATGAAAAATGGAACAATATTTGATGATTTGTTACACCATGATAGATTGGAAACAGCATGTAAGAAGATAAGTATAATAAAAAGATAAGTTAATAGAGACAAAGATAAAATACAGGTACTGTACAACAAATGTTTATGGATAGAAATTATATACAAACTTTATGGACATATTTAATTCAATCATTAAAGTAATTACTAAGCACCTACTATGTTCCCAATATTGTTATGTGTTTTGGGTTACAAATACCAAAATGGGATAAAACAGTCTCAATCTCAAGGAGATGCCATTCTTTTAGGGTGGGGAGAGAATATAACATATGAACAGGTAACTTTAATACAAAATAATTTGAAGTTAGGAGAGAAAATTAGCTACTATGAATAAAAGGGAGAGAAAGGCTTTACGTAGCACTTAAGTTGAGCCTTGAGGTAAGCTAAGAATTCTAAGGCATTGAAGTGAGGAGGGAGGGAATCTGTGTGAAGAATACTTTTTTCAATTATGCTCAGTGTAGAAACTGGCAAGACAGTTCTGTGAGTTATGCAGGTTGAGCGCTTTCCACCACTAAAGCTCTCAATACTCAGGGATACCACCTGCACACATTCATTTTCTAAATGGGGTTCTAGCCAAGCTCCTACAAAGATATAGGTGGTGGTCTTTGGGGTTACTGAAACCCCCAAATTAATAGAACTTTCTTCTAGTAGGTACAGCTCTTCCTTAATTTCAACTCATAAAATGCTTTCTCATTTAGGACAATGGAAGGAAGGAAGGTTGGCATTGAAATATTTTATGACTGAAAAAAGTAATGATGGGTGCAAAGTCATGGTGGCAGATGGTCCTTCACATGCAACCTGTAAAGCATATGCCATATTATAAATTTGCACTCTTTGTAGACTTGTGCACATATATTCAGCTTTCAGAATAGTTTTGCAAATTATAAACAAACAAAAAAGGGTAGACATTTTAATAATGAAAGATGAATTTATAAATGATCTGCATTAGAATGTAAGAAATCTCCAGTGCTGTCAACTATTATATATGTATTGTACAACTGATATACTCTATTTTAGTTGGTAGGAAAGGACTACATAACCAAAAATGCATGAAGGTGAGAAGTCTGAAATGGGAAAAGTAGAATGGAGAGAAAGTATGCAGGGCAGTAAAGGCTAGGGTGAGGAGTTTGTGTTTTATTATAGAGGAAATAGAGAAACGCTAATCTAGTTCTTAACCTTTTTTTTGTGTCATGAATCCCTTTCTATATCTGATGCATCATATAGACTCAGATAATGTTCTTAAATGCATAAAATAAAAGGCATGAGATTACCAAAGAAATTATATTGAAATAGTTATTAATTAAAACGAAACCTCAGACCTCAGGTAAATTATTTCTGTCTTTAGGGAGGAAAGAAATACAAGAAATGGCTGTGTGGAGGGAATGCATTATAGTCAAGGAAATAAGGCAGAGGGAATTGAGATGACATGACACTCTGAGTAATAGGTAGTAGGAGACTGACTGGAACACCGAATATGTGAAGTAGAGTAATATCAAATAAATCTGGAAAGGTAGTCTGGATCCATATTTGAGAGATTTATGAGTTTATATTTAATTCCAGAGGCCATAGGGAGTCACAGATAATTTTTAAATAGGGGGAATGGCATGCTTTAGAAAGATGACACTGGTAGCCGAATGGAAGAGAATGGAAGTGAGGAAGGAGATGAACTAGAGATAAAAGAAACTGAAAGCTGATGCATAGGGCTGAGATTTGGAGTTTTTATTTACCTCTGATAAACATCTTTGAAGAGTAAAATCTAAAGAAACGGGTTTGGATGAGAGCACCAAGGGAGAGAAGAGAAAGTAGCATAGGACAGAATATTTTTTTTCTTTGCACTTTTTTGTCCTCATGGAATCATAACATTTCACAATTGGAAGAGAACTCTAAGATTATAAAAGCTAGTGTGAAACAAGAAGCTCCTTCATGACACTCTTGAAACCTGGTCATCCAGACATGGGAAACTCATCATACCCTCAGGTGTAATTTACACCATTGTGTTCTGTTGCCCCAAAGTTCCCTACTTATATAAACTATTGTAGGGTTTGAATGTGTATGTGTGTGTGTGTGTGTGTGTGTGTGTGTGTGTGTGTGTCTGTGTGTGTGTGTGTATGCAAGCACCAAAGTTAGCATCCTGAACAATTACAGAAGGAAAAACATTGTATAAATCTAAACAGACATTCTAAAACTTATATTATTTCTTAATCCATATCTCAAAAGAGTACTACAAAAATAACATTTAAAGCAAGTTATGTTGACCCATTCTAATTATTTAATGAATGAATAAAAACCTTTCTTGCGTGCTGCTTTTAAAATAATTGTTTCTCAGAATGTGGAAAAGAGGGCTTAAATTGGGGCCAATTGTGGTGTATAAGAGAGCTACCATTTAGCCATTATCTATTCAGGTGCCAGAACCCGTATAGGTATATGATTGTGGAATAACACATGTTGACCATCTCAAGGTGGGGAGAATCAGTGGAGAATGCTTTCTTCTTCCCTTGGTGGTGCAGATCTTTAAGACTTTGGAGTTGATGATGGCATAAAATATCATAGTGAGCACAAAAATGATCATCCCAAAATACACATCTTTAGTGACTCTCATGACATTGTTCAGGTATGTAGAGTCACAGGAGACTTGCAGTAAAGAGGTGATTTCCCATAAGAAGTGTTTAATTTTACTAGGACCATGAAAGGTCAATTGTACCATCAGGCCAGTGTGTACTGATGAACTGATTGTAGCAGTGGTTCACATATTACTCACTATGAGTATGCAAACCATCCTATTCAAATATAGTGCCATAATGTAGGGGATGGCAGATGGTCACGTATCTGTTAAGGTACAGATGTAAAGATTAGGAGCTCAGTAACCACAAGTCAAGAGAAGAAAAATAACTGACTCATGCTACCGTCAAAAGAGATGGTTTTCTTCTCCACAACAAAGTTTTCCAGGAAATTAGACAGAACAGTACACATGCAGCCACCATTTAAAATGGAGAAGCTGCTAATGAAAAAAATACATGGATGTATTGAGATCTGAGTTCAGACTGATTGTAATGAAAATGAGCATGTTTCCTATGAGATCTGTAAGATAAAGTAAAGAGCTAAATAAGAAAATCTGCAGTTGAAGTGTCTCTGAGAACCTTGAAGGATAAACTCTGTCACTAGTATTTGATTTTTCATGGTCATTTGACCATGTTAGACCTCTTAATCAATTCAGAGGAAGTCTTTTTCAGTATGGGATTGTAAAGAAGTTGAAAGGTTAAAATATGTTTCAATAGTAGGTAAAATGGTTGTCCTACCCTAAATATCGTACCCTAAATAAGTAGCATGTTTCAATGCTTCTCAAACCTCTGCAAGGACCACCTACTAAAGGTAGTAACAGTGATATTATTCCAAAATGAGGAAATGATCAGAAAATTCAATCCCTCCATCAGTGCCCATTACAACCAACATTCTTTCACAATCACACTTCTCTTTTCACTCGCTTATTTCCTGTCCAACTGTAGCAGTAAGCACCCAACATGCACAGGGGGCCCTGCTTTCACAGGTTCTTAGATCTGAATTCATAAAAGGAAAACAACTTTCAAGGGACTAAAAGTTACTTTAATAAAGCACATGTATCATTCTGTTAACCAACTCCATATATTACTCAGTTAGTTCAGGGAGTCAGCACTGTGAATTTTCAAGAAAACACAGAAATCAAAAGATCAATAGACATGGCTTCCTCTGACTGAATTCAACAGATAATTATCTTGAAAATTTTGTTTAACTATAGTTACCAGAGAGGGAAGCACTACATCTGGAATCTCAAAGCTAGGGAGCTCCTTAGCAACTTCCTAGAGTGCTCATCTGGCCAAACAAACACTTTCAGTCAGTAAACCTCAAAGTAATCAACAGATATGGCTTCCTCTGCCTGGCCATAATTCAACAGACTGGTATAGCTGTCTGACCATCGTTACCAGACAGAAAAGCACAACATCTGGGTTCTCAAAGCTGGGGAGCTCCTTAGCAGCTTCCCAGAGTTCTCATTTGGCTCTCAAACCTTCTTACCAAAAACTAATCCCCAAACTAAAACCTCAACTCAGAGTATTTATACCATATCTTTTTGGAGCCAGAGGGCATCATGACCCTTGAGAACCAGTGCTTCATTAACAAAAGGCTTGGTCCTTCCCACAAATCTTCCCTAATCAAACTCCTCTTAATGGGCAGACCCATTAATGGGTGGGGAAGATCTTTAATCACATTAAAATAATTAACAATACAAATAGGTATACTATTTCTAGTTAAGGAAACTCTTATTTCTGTACTTTACTCCTTTAAAAGCCTCTTGATTAATAAAGGCAAGATTCAATTAGAGGCACTTGATTGTACTAAAACAAAAGCAGCCAAAGATCCTAATTTAATTACCATTACACCAACATGATAACTGTCCTAAATGTTTTTGGCTTTGACTCTTTTTCCTCTCTGAGAATAAGATCTGTGTCTTATGTCTTTGTTATACCTAGGGTGATATCAGAGAGACCCTGGAATTTGTTGAGCAGAGGGGTTGTATTTTTTAAAAAAGTAAACCTACTTAAATCTACTGCACTCTGAAACTGGGACTCCACTGGGGCTCTGCCTGAGGACTCCTCTGGACCCTCCTAGCTTGAGATTGATTATCAATAGTAACTTGCTGTTTCCCAGTCAGTGTGATATCTTTCTTTTTCTTGACCTTATTAAAGAGGCTATGCCCTAGCTACTTCTTAAGCCTATTCAATGAATGGGCATTGCCTCACCCTAAGTGAGTGCCTGCAAAGACCCTGGCCTAAAGGGCCCAAGGTCTCCCAGTCATCTCCAGTCATCCTGATGATTATCTGATCACTGGATTCAGATGGCTGTGAAGGAGAAGTGAGACTAGTGACCTGCACAGCCCTCCCTCACTCAAAACAAAGTCAAGTGTAAGTCATGTCATCATTTCTCTGATGGCAAGGTCTTCTTCGGCAAGGAAGGACGAACACAATCAGACAAAGAATGTTCATTGGAAGACTATTTCCATAGTCCAGATGAGAGATAATGAGAACTTGAACTAGGAAGTGATGCTAACTAGTTAGTGATGATGTGAATAGAGAAAAAGGGGTATATATGAGAGTATAGAAGCCTCAGAATGAGGATTAAGAACTTAGGAAGAAGGGTAGAGGGGGAGTGAGGAGTCAGTGATGATAATGAGATTGTGAGCCTAGACGACTAGATCATTCCCTTAACAGTGACCAGAAAGTTCAGAATGGGAGAAAGACAATGATTCTGCTTTTACATGGTGATTTCTTTTCTCTGAAGGAAGCTTAATTTAGGTCTTTAGAATTGTTCATGAACTTCTATACTCAGGAGGCTTAGTCCTTGGTTTTTACCATCTTTGTGGCCATCCTGTGGCCACATTGTTCACTGGAGGGTCCCCACCAGTGAACACAGCTTTCTCCACCAAAGGAAGCTATTTCAAGTCGCTGTAGCCCCTTTCATCTCTTTACCTCATTGTTTTGGTATCTGCTTCTGAAGTTCTGTGCTTAGCCTCTTTTACAGAGGCCAAGGACTGAAATTCAGCCTTTGGTCTCCATTATATCCTTCCACCTCCTCAAATAATTAATTCGATGCATATTTATTAAGAACCCGCCATATACCTCGGACTGTGTAGACACGAGAGAGAGACCAAAAAATGAAATGATCCTTGCCCTCAGAAAATGTACATTTCTGTTGGAATGTAATTATCAGGCCACTGGGAAAATATCTCTTTGCTTTCTGAGATAATCTAATACTGACCCAGCATGTCAATCTGATACTTTCAGATCTTTGATTCCTGACAAATGTGAGTGATCTTTGCCCATAAAACAGTACATTATTTTGTACAAGATTAGAAAGCTGCTTAAAGAGATTGGTAGAGATATTCATAACACTAGCTGTATAACTGTGCCCAAAAATCACAAAGCCAACAGAAAATATGGTTAGATATACTACTAATGTCATGTAAAGATTCAGTAGACAAGAGTATGAAATAATAACAATAATAACTGATATTCATATATCCATTTCTCCTTGTTATTTTATTCGATGCCCACAAAATCTTATGAGATTCACAGGAAAGCTATTTCTTTATCTGTTTTCATTATGATATGCTGTATGAAATGAAAAGGGATTAAATGAATTTCTGAAGGTCATGTGACTAGTAAACAGCAGAGCCAGATCTTGAAATACTCTGAAATAAGGAAGGAAGCTGAGAAAGTCACATGTTTTAGAGCAAATATAAAATGTAGAATGTAATGTAACTTTGGTTCCACTAAAAACAGGCTGATTAATAATTTTATCAAAGTAGCAGGATATAAAGTAAATCCATATCCTTCATCAGCATTCATATATATAAAAAATAATACCCTGAAAGAAGAGATAGTAAGAGATACCCCACTTTTTCCTGTTTTCTCTCCTTCCCCACCCTAGAGGTGGCTACCACTAGACACATTATATATGTGTGAATGTCATTATGTATGTAATGAATGTGTGTGTGTGCATAAAATAATTCTATATGTTCTGTTTATCTATTCTTTCTCTGGGTGCAGAGAGTGAATTCCTTCATAAGTTCTTTGAGGATTTATTTATATATTTATAATACTCAAAATGACTCTGGTTCAAAAGTTCTTCTTAACACAATATTACTTTTACTTTATACAACTTTCTCTTGGTTCTGCTCATTTTGCTCTTTATTGTTTCATTCAACTCTTTCCACATTTTTTTGTGGTTAGCAAGCTTATTTCTTAGGGCATAACTGTAAATTATATACTAGAACTTGTTTAGCCATTTCCCAATTTATGGGTACCACCAGAATGTCCAGTTTTCACCCCCACAAATAGAGCTGCTATAAACATTTCAGAACATATGGGTTCTTTTCCTTTTCCCTAACCCTCTTTGGAAATAAAGCTAGTAGTGGTATTTCTGGGTCAAAGGTTACAGGCAACTTTCCTTCAGATCTTCATTGACTGATGCCTGAATATGGTACCTATATTATTAAATCCAACTAAATTGCTGGTCAGTTTTTATGAACAATCTCAGATACATAACTGGATTTCAGGAAATGCACTTGGTTCTATGTAATTAGGGCAGTCAAACTGTGCCTTAATTGATCCTTTAGGGCCAAAAGTAATATTATTTTTAGAGTGATATCCCAAGGGTCCAACTCTTATCCTTTCAACTAATTTTATTTTCCCCATGGTTCAAATGCCTACTTAACTACTTTCAGTTAACAGACCGACAGTAAATTTATTAGGAATAGAGGAAGCATCTTGTTTAAATGAAAGGCAGAGGCTGACTAAGAAAAGGTCTTTTACTCCTTTCTGGTTATAAGATGCTTCTTCTTAAAAGAGTTTATTCCACATGATGCCTGTATTTAAAAAGATAAATGAGGTCCTATTGGACAAAAAGTCAGACATTTGCATTTTGACCTGAAACTGGAATATCACATTCCTTAAGCTTCCTTTTTTTCAGTTTGAAGAAACAAGCAATGAAGAAGGAACATCCTCTAGTCCATATGAAGAAAGAGCAGTCATGGACAGAGTACTGGATTTGGAGTCAGATAAGCTGAGTTCAAATTTCTTTTCTGTTTTAGGCTACTGATATGACTCTGGGTAAGTTCCTTAACCTCTTTGGGCCTCAGTTTCTTCCTCTGTGTGATAAGGTGTTTATGAGGTTTAGGGTCCATTTCAGCCCTGAATCTTATGTTCCTAGAGACATAAAACAGCCCAAGAGAAAGAGCAAGAGGGATGAGTATTGTGTGCTTTAAAAATCATGAGAACAATAGAGAACAAATGGATGGTCTGGTTCCATCTTACTAAGAATACCATGAAGAATGTGGACCAGCTTTTGCTTACTATTGTACTCCACAAGAAGGCTTACCAGGGCAGCCAAGGAAAGACCAACAGTCATTCTGCTATTAATTATAAATGACCTTATTAATGGGAATTGGAGATGGAAAGAACCTCAGAGGTTCTTTCAGAGGTCATTTAGTCTGACCCACAACTGAACAATGATCCTTGCTACACCATAGGGAAATGAGTCCTAGGGAGACAAATGACATACAACTAGGAAGTGTTAGAGCTGGGATTTGAACCAGGGCCTCTGACTCCAGAGTTTATATGTTCTTTACTGTATCCCAATATGAATGAAAGTGTAGTACACAAACATGGGAATGATCCTGGAGATGTTATTGCCTCTTGATGGTGGTGGTATATTCCACTTTGAAGACAGGAAATTATCATCAATGAAATGATACTGACATTCGCTAGTTCATTAATTCATTGTTTCCCCAAAGTTCTGATTGTTTAGAACTTGTACAAATACTTTCCTGTAGAAGTGATGTTAGTCATAGTGATCATATTATCTGAACAGTGCAAAAAAGCTTATTTAATGTCATACATCAAAGATATCTATGCCTTGAACTTACTGTCAAAGGAGTATAGAAGCAAACCACCTTTTGTAACCATGTTTCCATGGAATGTCAGGATTCTAACACCAGGAACATATACCCTGTCTGCCCTTCTCTAAATGGAATTCTGAGTAACCACAGTCCAAAACTTCCTTGTTGTGGTGGAAATACCACCAGAGTTAGAGTTTGAGTACTGGAATTCACATAATGATCTTGTTAGTGTAACCTCAAGCAAATCTTTTCCCTTCAGGTTTCAGTTCCCATATCTGTAAAATAAAAAAGATAGAGTAGTGGGAGTTTCTTATTCCTACAGTTAATGAAATTCAAGAAAACATCTTGATAACTATATTTAATAGAATTGACTCCTTTCACTACCCTGTGTATTTTATTTTATGCACTGAAAAATATTACTCCAAAAAGGGGCCCTTAAATTCTACCAGACATAGCAAAAGGGGGCCATGTCCTAAAAAAAGGTTAAGGTCCAAGAGATTTCTAAGACCCCTTTCTACTCAAAGTTTTATTGTAGCCCTGATGATGGTATTTAAGGGAGGAGTTTCAGCTGATTGAGGGTTAGTTGAGGGTAGGAAATAGGAAGGGAAGTGGCATAGGTCTTTGGTGAGTTTGACTCATCTGCAATTTATAATCCCAGAAAACTGAAATTCCGAGAGAGTAACTGACTTGTCCATTGCTCCATAACTAGTATATGGCAGAAACAGGCCTCTAGCCCAGGTTTTTACTACTCAAATCTGGCACTTCGTTTCGTATGATATGCTTTGTTTCAGGTCCTTTTCTACCCTTTTATTCATTCTGTGGCTTCAGGGATGTATCTCCACACTTCTCTTTCCATGGGTGCCACATATTGCTTGTGACTAAAGTTTCCTTTTCATCCTCCAAGGCTGAGGACCATGAATTTCTTTGAAGGTTTTCTAAGAATTTTTTTATGGGTAGTAGAGGAAGGGGAAATAAACAAGGAGAGAAAGGGCCCTTAGGATAAATTGGAGAAGCTCAACAGTGGGCAACATGTAGTAAGAAAGGGACTGCATAGGGGAATCAGAAAACCTAGGTTCTAGCCTTGAGTCTGCTTCTCTCTAGTTACAAAACTTTGAGCAAGTCATTTAATGTAGATCTTCAATTCCTAATCTGTAAAATGGGAACAATAATACATACCTTCAAGAGCTGATGTGAAGCTCAAATGGAATAATACAATAGCTGATGGGATGTGAAGTAAGATGGTTAACAGCTGTGTGTGGATGTTATTTTTTGGCAGCTGTGTGGTATGTTGGGGGATGTGTTTAACTAAAGAATAGAATCTTAAAAACACTTAAAATGACACTCTACAGCACTTAAAGTGTAGTGTAAATGTCAGCTATTATAAATACACCAAGGCTTCTGGGAATCTGGGTCCCTTAGGCTTCCGAATGGGCTCACTCACATTGAATATTCGGTGTGGGGCTTTATAGAAGTCTCAGAGGCACCTAGGTGGGACAGTAGCTAGAATGCTAGGCCTGTAGTCATGGATGACTCATCTTCATAAGTTCAAACTGGTCTCAGACACTTGCTAGCTGTGTGACCCTGGGCAAGTTACTTAACCCTATTTAGGCAAACTAGTCTTATCTAGGAAAATCCCACCTGGGTTCATGATGAACCGGACATGACTAAACTGAACTTACAGATATCCTTTTTGATTTTAGTTAATTATTCCTTGGTAAAATGGAAAAAAATGAGAATACAGTTTCAACTTTGGAGTTGCTATGTTTTGCTTAAACCTCTAAAGGCAATACATTTTCTCCTTAACTTCCATTTTCTTTGAGGCGGGGGGAGGGCATTGGAAGAAGAGGGAGAAGGACATTAGTTATTGTGGGTTTTTTATTGTTGTGGTTGGGGGGTTGTTAGTAGTTTATAGAATAGCAGAAAGTCTGCTGAGTAGAAAAACAAAAGGGGTTTATATTGAAACTTAGCAACAGCGACCCAGACTTATGTCATATTTTAAGGCATTTGAAACACTTTAGTTTAGATCATCATATGAGGTACACATTATAAGTATTTTGATTTTTGTCTTGCCAATGGGAAAGCCAAAGCTCAGAGAGGTAAAAATTCCTTACCCAAATTCACTTATCTAGAATGTGTCAGAGCAAACTCAGACCCCAAACTTTGGACTCTACAGCCTGTGTCATTTCCACTATACTGTGACAGAAAAAAGGGGACCTACAAGACAGTGAAGACACAGTCCCATCCCTTAAAAAGCATAAAAATAACAGATCAAAACTAACCCTGGCAGAGAGATGCCATTGTTAGCCACATTTTACAGTTGAAGAAAGTGAGGCAGACAGAAGCTCCAAAGTTGCAAAGCTAGAAAGGGTTTAAGTCTGGATTTGAACTCACTTTCCTGATTCCAGGCACAGTGTTCTATCTAGTGCACTATGTAGCTGCTTCCACAGGAAGAAAATACAAAATGATGGAAGCAAAAAATTAAAAATAAAACATTGGGACAGAAGAAAAGTGAGAAGATAAAGAAAGAAATTTGGGAAAGGCCAGTGAGTGTGGAAGGTACTGGTGAAGGGACTGAACCTCTTGATACTCTCTGTTGAGCTCTGTAGTAGTGCTAGAGTCATCATTAGGTGATTCATGGGCTGAAATGTTGACAATTGCAGTTTCTAACTTGGACATGATAACCACTCAATCTAAAATTAAAACACTTTTCAACTTTAATTCAAACCTCTGCCTGATATCTCTATTAAAGTTCAGCTGAATTATCCAGTACTATGTGAGGGAGCCTCCACTGTGACAGACTTCCTGTGACTGATTCCAGAGGAATCTTCGGGTCAAATGGAAATGATCAACCAAACACTGGTGATCGAATTTGTTCTACAGGGTTTTTCAGAGACACCTCAACTCCAGTACTTCTTATTTATGTCTTTCCTCTTTCTTTACCTGATGGCCCTCACTGGCAACATGCTTATCATCATGGCCATCTGTATGGACTCAAATCTCCATACTCCTATGTACTTTTTCCTTGCCAACTTGGCCATCATAGACATAGGCTGCACATCTGCAGTTCTGCCCAAATTGCTGGAGAACCTTGTTGTGGAGAAGAAATCCGTTTCATATAATGGCTGCATGACTCAGTTGTATTTCTTCTCTTGGCTTTTGGGAACTGAGCTTCTGCTCTTCACAGCTATGGCTTACGATAGGTATGTGGCCATCTGCCACCCTTTACGTTATAGTACCATGATGAACAAGATAGTTTGCATGCTCTTAGTAGGCAGCGTATGGGCTACTAGCACTCTCAGCTCATCACTGCAAACTGGCCTGATGACACGATTAACTTTCTGTGGTCCCAACCAAATTAATCATTTCCTATGTGAAGTCCCCACTTTGCTACTGCTGTCCTGCAGCTCCACTTATATGAACAACATCATGATAGTCATTGCAGATATATACTTTGGAGTTGTCAGTTTCGTGCTCACTATGGTGTCATATGGATTCATCATCTCCAATATCCTGAAGATCCGCACCATGGAGGGGAAGAAGAAAGCTTTCTCTACCTGCTCCTCCCACCTCATCGTGGTCACCATATATTACAGCACAATCACATACACTTACATGCTTCCAGGCTCCAGTTCTTCAATGGATAATGGCAAAGTGGTGGCTCTCTTGTACACCACAGTCAGTCCCACCTTAAACCCTCTCATCTACACACTGAGGAATAAGGATTTTAAAGCAGCCCTCAAAAAAATGTTTCCATCTATTTGGTAAATAATTGGAATACACCAAGATGGCTTCCTTGAAATATTATTTCTAAACACTACTCTGAAATCTAGATACAAGAAAAATGCTTTTGTGAATGTCTTTATTCAGATTTACATAATGCTTTTTCTTGTAATTGTTGTTTTTCTTGTAAATCCCTTGTCATCAAAGCCCTCCACAACTTCCTCCTCTTCCCCACCTTTCTAGGATTCTTACAACTTGTTATTGTGTTATTATTGACTTGTGTCCAATGCTTCATGATCCCATGGACCACTCTGTCCATGGGATTTTCTTGGTAAAGCTACTGGATTGGTTTCCATTTCTTTTTGCAGTGGATTGAGGCAAGCAGAGATTAAGCAATTCACCCAGGGTCACACATCTAGTAAGTATCTGAGGCTGGATTTGAATTTAGATCTTCCTGACTCCAAACCCAGTACTCTATCCATTTCTATATCTAGCTGTCCCTAATACCTTACCTTCTCACCAAATCCTCTTTTGTGCAATGACACAGGCCTCTGTATTGTTCTGTGAATAAACACTCCATCTCCAGGCTCTGGTTCTTGTCTTTGGCTAACAACCCATTCCTGAAACATGCTCCCTACTTATCTCTACTTTCTGACTTCCCTGGGTTCCGTCAGGTCTCAACTAAAATTTCACCTTCTTCAGGAAATCTTTCCCAGCCCCTCTTAATTCTAACGTCTTCCTTCTGTTAATTACTTACTAGCTATCTTATAGGCACCTAGGTGATGGTAGTGGATAGAGTGCCAGGTCTGGAATCAGGAAGACTCCTCTTTCTCAGTTCCAATCTGGCCTTAGAGACCAGCTGTGTGACCTTGGGCAAATTCCTTACCCCTGTTTGCCTTGGTGTCCTCATCTATAAAATGAGCTAGAGAAGGAAATAAGCAAATCTCTCCAGTATCTTTGCCTGGAAAACCCTAAATGGGATAATGTAGAGTCAGACATGAGTGAAATGGCTGAATAACACTGTTTGTTCTATACATCATTTATGTAGATTTGTTTGTTTTCTCCCCTCCCCACTAGATTATGAACTCCTTGAGGACAGGGACTGTTATTTGCATTTTTTTTATATCCTTAGTGCTTAATACAGTGATTGGCACATAGTAGGTGCTTAGCAAATGTTTATTGACTGATAAACTCAAGTTGTTGTACTTGGATATTTATCCAATACCTTCAAATGACACATCATTCACTAACGAACTATCTGTGGGGAATCACAGGAAAACGTATCATGGCTCTTTAGAAGTTAAATGTGTTGCCTTAGGAGGTAATGGACTCTTGATCTTTGGGGGCCTTTGAGTAGAGGCTTGATGACCAGTTCTGAGGGGCACTGCAGAGGGGGTTCTGGCCTCAGGGATGAGTTGGGTGGAATAGCTTCTGATTTTGTAAACTTTCTTTCAAAATCTACCTCTTTCCCTACCCTACTCAAAAAGTCACTCTTTAAAAATGCATTTTATCATGATCTTTTGTTTTGCATTATCTACATTTTCCAATGTCTCTTTTTCCTCCACCTCCAAAAGAATCAACTTCTATAAGAGAGAATAAGAAAAACAACACCCGACCAACACTAAAAAAGTTTAACATACAGTTTCACATTTATATCCTGGCCCCATCTCTGTAAAATAGGGGATGAAGTGCCCTTCTATATCTTCTATTCAGGTTCAGAATTGGTGATTACATTTTCTTTAAAAATATTTTTATTGATGTCTTTATTTTATATTATCAAAATTTCCTTCGTCTCCCAGAGAGTCATCCCATATAACAGATAATATTCAAAAGAAAGCAAAATTTAAAAAAAAAAAGATGAAATGGTTGGAGTTTGGTTTTCTCATCATATCTCTACTTTTGAACTATCTTTATTCTTTGTCATTTTACAACATTAACTTTTACTTGGTATGGTCTTTCCATTTTCATTGTTTCATTTATATTGTATATATTGTTTTCTTGGCTTAATTCACTTCACTCTGCCTCCAGTCATTTTGCTCTTTCTATTAGTTTTTGTTATTAACATTTCTATCTTGTTGTAGACAATAGGACTTTCTTCTCATTGATAGCCTCTGGTCATTATTTCACAACATTCAGCTTCAGCCATTTTGCTGTTGTTTTTACTTGTTGTAGCCGTTGAGTATATATCTATATATATGTCTATGTCTACATGTACATCTATCTGTCTACTTATCTGTCTGTCTGTCTGCTATTGGCCCCACGTTGGTGGGCTCCAAGTTGCTGTGGTTACGGCATAGCTTACCAAGAGGAGCAAGTTTTATGCCTGGCCAGCAGGCTGCTCGTCCTCCTGTGGAGCTTGCGAGTAAGAGAACGAGGTGGGAGAGCAGGTCAGTGAAGCAACTCTGATTTATTCAAGCAAGCACTCTGATTATATAGTCTCTGCTAGCTAGCCCAGTGAACAATGGTAACACACCTAAACAAACCCGAAACTATAGAAATGAACACAAGCTGGAACCATAGTGACAACAACAAACCAGGGGTGGGGCTGTCCCTTCCAGCGCCATCTTGTTCACCCTTCCCTGCTCCGGACTCAGTTTACCTGATGTCCGTCAGTGTGGCGTCCCAGATGGTATGGTGGTCAGCGCCCCTTACATCTGTCTATCTATTGTTTCCCTGAATATGCTTTCCATACATTGAAACAATTCATATGTTTTCCCATGCTTTTCTGTATTTGTCCTATTAATCATTTCTTACAAAAGGATAATATATTCATGTATCATAACTTGTTTAGTAATTGCTTAACAGGTGGTCATCTACCTTACCTCCAGTTTTTTTTTTTTGTATTATAGAAAGTGCTGCTGAAAACATGGGTTTCTTTGGGGGGAACTGGGAAGGGACATATGAAAGCTTTTTAAAAATAATTGACTTCTTTTGGATTTATATTTAGCAGTGGGCCTTCTGAATCAAAGTGTGTGGATGTTAACATTATTCTAAATTACTTTTCAGAATGATTGGGTCAGTTAAAATTCCATCAGCATTAGTGTGTGCTACTCATCCAGTATGTTCCTCTTCCTATAAAAGGAATGACATTTTAGGATGCTTTGAAGGACCAAACACATTTTTGTTTCAATTGATGCACCTGGTCCTGGGGAATTCTCTTACTATAAGTGACTGAAGCATTTCATTTAGCTGTTGACAATGTATGGCTCTTCTATTTCTTTCCTTAGACTACTTTCTGTTAGGAAATGGCTTTTGGTCTCATGTGTTTCTGTTAATTACCTTAGAACTTGGATATCTGACTCATCAGAGATAGGTGATAAAAATATGTTTCCCCAGTTTCCCTTCTTATCCTCATTACCTTAATATTCTTAGTGTGGTATAATCAATTAAAATTATTTCCTGTGAAAATTGGATCTATTTTAGTGACCTTTGTCACATATCTTTATCAGTTAAGATCTCTTAGTCAGGGGAAAATATTTATTGTATTACCCCAGCCCCAGGTCTAGCTCCAAGCAGGATGAAGCCATCTTGGCTACTGCTAGCCCCAGATCTCCCACGTACCATGTGTTGCTCATGGACTAAGAACTCTCAATCAGACAGAGACCTGTACATACAATACAATCCTACTCATACCCAGACTGCATGTGGTAGAGTTACCTGATAATATCTCTAATCTGGCAGCAGAAATCCCTGAGCCCACCCCCTCCTCTCAAACCAAATTTCCAACCTGTGCCTTGAATGCCGCACATTACCTGAAGTTAATATCCAGTTAAAAATTGAAGGTATTGAAGGAGATCCAAAGGGATTGGCTACTTTGTTTCAAACTAAAATAAAAAGGAACACATTTTTACTAAGAGGGCAGATTGTAGGAACAGGCACACAGAAAAACCAACAATAGAACTGATAAAATTGTAAGAGATAAACAACCAATCATGGAAAGAAACCAAAATAATGAATGTGTTATTATGGAAAGGAAATAATTTTTCAATGAAGAGAAAAATTTTTCAATAAATTCATTCCTCAGAAATGTCAGTGGAGCAGGCAAAAGAATGTCCAGCAAAAATCGAATAAGAAGTAAAGATGGAAATCTGAATTGAAATTGGAGCTCTCAAAATAGAAACTGGTGAGCAAAACAGCCATGTCAAAAATTTAGAATGAAGAACATATCATGCAACAGTATATTTTTTGGCAGAGATCAGCATATTCAGAAAGCAGATATTTTTGGATAAAATCAAAAGGCAAGAAGATAGGAAAAAATGCATGACATTTCCATATGTCAAGGGAACTGAACTGGGAGAGTGCAAGAATGTATTATAATTGTATAAGTCCTCACAATCTCTGCCTGACTCCAATTCTGTGGTACTTATCTCGATATCCATAATCTTTTGTTAGAAACCAGTGATATTGGAGTTTTTTCCCCAATACCTGAAGATAGAGTTTATCTAGACCTGGTGATTTGACTTCTTTAGGACATGCATGTGCTCTTCTTTTATATCCTTATTTACCTTGTGTAACGGGCTCAGGGGAGTGCGAGTCCTGTGATCAAAGCCATAGCAGAGGCAAAGACTGTTCCCGTAGGACTTGTGCTTACTCAAACCCTGGCAGAAGCTCTCCATGACCCTGGAACCTGATGTTCCTGCAGATAAGTTGCAGTTGGGTCTGGGAACTCAGGAACTAGCTTCAGGAGCTAGGTAAGCTTCATTACTTGCTTTGGGCACAAGGACATGGGTTAGTCATGAGATGGTGAAGTAATGGGATGAGCTCAGCCTGCATGTGATTGTGGTTACAGCCTTTATAAACCCTGATTCTCAGCTGAATAAATGGAGTTGATTGCCATCCTGCCTCCTGCCTCATTCATTACTCGCAGAACAAGGTCTCTTGCTGGACAAGAGCATCTTGAGTCTGGGGTCTCACGGACCCCAGGGTCGGGGGTCACAAAGCCCCCGACAACCTTGTGGTTCAACTTTCTATTATGACTTTTCTTCCCACTCAGTCCTTTCAAGTCCAAATATTATCTTCCTTGTTAGAGAAAGCCAATGTAAAACATGAGTGCAGTATCTCTACCTTTATTCACTATTGATTAGAGTACCCTAACCACTTCAACCCATAACCATGTCCCTTAGCCAAACTTCTTCTTTCCCTCAATATAGCTAATAATCAGACAGAACACCTCTTATTTCATTTCCTTTGTTTTTCCTGAAACTTTGCTTCATTTTGATCTCTTGCTACTATTCTGGCAGGCCCACACCACCCTTTTTAAGTTTCTTCTCTCGCTTTCTTTACTTCTTTATATATCTTCTTAAAGTCAGTTTGGTTGGTAAAGTTCTACCCTTAGGGCCAGCTAGTTAGTGCAGTGGATACAGCACCAGTGCAGGAGTCAGGAGGACCTCAGTTCAAATCTCACCTCAGACACTTGACACTCACTAGCTGTGTGACTTTGGGCAAGTCACTTAACCCCAGTTGCCTCATCCTGGGTCATCTCCAGTCATCCTGATGAATATCTGGTCACTGGATTCAGATGGCTTTGGAGAAGTGAGGCTGGTGACCTGCACAGCCCTCCCTCACTCAAAACAAAGTCAAGGGCAAGTCATGTCATCATTTCTCTGATGGCATGGTCTGCTTTGGCAATGAAGGATGAGCACACATTCCTTTACCCACCCCATAAAATGCTTTTCTCCTCAGGTCCTAGATTTATTTTGATATATGACCCTAATATTAGAAGTCAATCATTTCCTGTTTTTTAATGTTATAGGCAGTTTTATTTTCTTTGTGATATTTTTCAGTGGTCATCTGGTGAAGAGGGCCTGGAGGAAAGAAAGGAATGAGTGTGAAAGGTTTTATGCAGGTAATGTGAGTTAGAAAGAATGAAGAATAGGAGATAA
This sequence comes from Notamacropus eugenii, assembly GCF_028372415.1. Lineage (NCBI taxonomy): Eukaryota > Metazoa > Chordata > Mammalia > Diprotodontia > Macropodidae > Notamacropus > Notamacropus eugenii. The sequence goes on along the minus strand of NC_092872.1, from coordinate 247,729,113 downwards.
TACTGAGGTTATGAACTTGGAAGCCTGGAAGAATGATATAGAAGAGTCATTGGTGGGATGAGGGAATTCAAGATAAGCTCTGTTTCAGCCATGCTGAATTTTAGATGTTTCTGGAATATCCATTTTGATATGTCTGATAGGTGATCAGTGATCTGGGACCATAGCTCAACTCAATAGAGTGACTGTTGGGGAGGAGAAAGGATAGGAGCTGATATACAACTCAGAGAATCATCTATAAAGACATGACAATTAATGTGCTGAAAAAGATGATGAGGAGAGATGAGGGGTCAAGAGATCTAAGACAGAGACTTTGGGCGCATTCATAGCCAAAGGATTATATGAATGATAGTCCATAAAAGTAGCCAAAGAAACATTTAGAAAGTAGGAGAAAGAGAGAAGAGAATAGTAGCAGATGGCAGTCACCAGTGTCTAAAGAATCGGAGATACCAGGAAGATAGAGAAAAGACCGTCAGGTTTGGCAGTTAAGTAGATTATTAGTAACTTTGGAGAGAAAAATTTCAGTTGAATGATGTTAGAAAAGGGTTGAAGAAAGAGAGGAGAGAAAATATAGGGAAAGAGTGAAGAAAGATTTTTCTAGTAGTTGCTGAGAAAAGGAAGAGAGATATAGGTTGGCTCAACTCTGATGAATCATTAAACCACAATGTACCAAGACAATTGATCAAATCTGAGTGTGGGTTGTAGTATGTACCACTGGAGTAATGGAGAAGCAAGATTTGAAATTAGCACATTAATTGCTCTGGTAGTTCTAAAAGGCTTAAAGAGATTTCTAGATATTTTACTTTATGGATTGAATGTTCTCTCCCTCTCTCTGCTCCTGTCTGCATTTTTCAGGTTCTCTTTCCATTTCTAATAAAGTGATGCAGATGGACTAAATGCACTCTAAATTTTCTTCTGACTCTGAATCTATGACCCCAAAATGATGATGAAAATACCAGAAGATCTGGGTTTAATAGCCAGTTCTGCTTTACTTCACTTTCCTGAGTTTTTTTCTTCCTCTATAATGAGGGAGTTGGACTCCACTATCCTCAAGATCCCTTTCATATCTCAAGTTTGATGAATGCCTCTTTTAATTTTTCCCAAGAGCTCTGCCCTGGAAGCAACTTCTATGTCCCTATAGTAGTGATGGTATAAACACCACCATCTAATTACTCCTTCACATATTTTCTGTGCAACCAGGCCTGACAGAATCCCATGAGAAAACTCTCAATCCTACCTCTCTCCTTAAAAACTGGTTTATTTTCTACCTTTTTGAAAATTCCTGTGAAGGAGGTAAGAATTCTTTTTGCCATTATAAACTTAGATGTCATAAGGAATGAGCACACTAATATTTTTCACTCAACTTTCCCATGGACCCAATGTTGACATCCAGGATACTGCAAGAGAAATTTGTGTACTTCATAGCATTTTTGTAAGAACACCTGTTGAGCATCAATCTTCGTGGATATTGGACTTTATGAAATTTACTGCTCTAAAACAAATGTTAGCAAAAGAAATAGAACTAGATATGGACTGAAATTTAGGTGATCTGGGTTTTATTCTTAAGTCTGGCATTAACTCTCTATATGTCTTTGAGAAAGTCACTTGACCTTTCTGAATTTCAGTTTCCTTCTGTCTAAAACAAATCAATTGGGCATAGATGACCTCTAAGACTTCTCCCAACTCTGATATTCTTTGGTTAATTATATGGTGTTGTTTCTTTGATAGTGGAGGTAGTGACTAAGGAAAAATCATTGTGCAGGATCCCTGTTTCTCATCGGGTAGATACTTATCTGGTCATGGTTATAAAATGATTGAACAGTCCTATCTAATCATCCTCCTTTCATTGTCTGTCACTGTGCATATATATATACATATATATATATATATATATGTATTAATGTAGGTGATCCTACATATGACCTTCAGTTTTCTCATATGTAAAATGAAGGAGTTGGATGAGATGGCATGTAGCAATTTTTCTGGAGCTCATGTCTTATGATTGCACTTGCTGGGTTAGCAGTATCTAGTTATCTTGACTGTTATGGAGTCACTGCCCCATAAGGTCCTCTCACAAAAATGAGGCACATGGGAAACTAGAGAGTTAGTGATTATCTAAGCGGGGACCTATTTCTCCTCCTGAGGGAGCTTAAGCCATGCTGATAGAAACTCATTTTTCTATATGAAGATATAATGTAAAAAACCTTATTTGAAAGAATGTTATATGTACGTCCCTTGTCTAGTTGTGATGCCCTGCTCACATTACTCTATGGATAAACTAGACTTTTTCTTTCAAAACATGTCCATAATATTTCCATCACGGGGCCTTTGTTTATACTGTTTCCTCCATTTTAAAGACCAGATCACATGATTCCTCTTCTATGAAGCCTTGTCTAGTCCACCCAAGTATAATCTTTCTCTCCATGGAACTCATATTAATTTCTTCTTCTCCCAAGCAGTATTTTGTTATAGATTTAAAAAAACTGAACACAGTCATTTAGTATATATCTTTCCTACTAATCAAAGTTCCATGGGGTTAATAACTGAAGTTTATTCATCTTTGGATCAGACCTCAGCATGGGATCATGGTGCTGATTTGCAGAGTCATTTTAGAGTTGTATGATACAAGTATGTTGACTTGATATACAGTATTTAGATGGACTCATCCTTCTACCTGTTCATATGAATCAACACATCTAGACTCAATAGTGATGGAGAGTCCATTAAACTATCGACAAAGATACCTCTTTGCACAGAGGAACACAATGAGGCTTAGGGAAGTTATTTGGCAGAGTATCCTAGCAAAGGAGTAGCCAAGAAGGTTCCAGAGGTAAGAATTTCCCACTTTAATTTTGCATTCTGAGACACTAGAACTGTCTGCTTCTTTCTGTGGGTTCCCAGTAGATTCTCAGTGCTCTTCTGGGGAAGAGTCTGCTTCTTCAATGATAATATCCAACTCAAAACAAAAGATTCTTTCTTCAAAACACTTGAATTCAGGTCACTGAAGTAGAAATTCCTGATCCCAAAGCAGAGGAGTCAATATGAATGTGCTGAGGATTCTCTAGGTCTGGATGCCTTAGACTTCAGAGTGAACACACTCACATTGGTATATTTCAGGTGAAACTTTGCAAGGATTTGCTATTTCATATTGTTTTGCAGTTTAGTGTATTTTTCTCCAGTAAAAGAAGATTCTGGGAAGTACCGTTTTGGTTCAGTACCCTGAACTACTAATAGCAATGTGGCTTCTCCTTAGACTTGGAATATAGCATCAGAAGAGAACAGTCTTTTGATGTGATCTGTCATCAACCCTACCTCCTTGGGAAGGCTAGTGAGAAAATGATGCTGGTAATGTGGTTAAATGATTTTCTTTGGTATAAGGAGATGATATCTGAATATGAGTGTAGGATTCATGATTTTGTAATAATCTCTATATACTTTCAGTAACTGAGAGAAATAATGGTCATTAACTAATGATCATTGATTATTAATTACTGATAAAAAAGTGATGATTGCCATTAGATATTAAGGATAACTAAGGAAAACTAGGCCAAATCTAACTTGAGATATTAATAATGAAATTGCATTTTTATAGCACTTCCTGGTTTAGAGGTTTTGTTGCAACAATTTTGGGGTCTCCATTCTATCTACCTGAAAGTAAAGGGCTAAGATATTGCTTTTGTTGAGTGGGGAAAAATTATTGCCTCCTGAATGTTAAAGCTTTCCATCTTTTCTATGTTTTCTTGTAAGTTTTCTTTTGTTTCCTGCTGTGCCCTTTTTATTTGGTCCTTTTTCGAACCAGAAGGCTACAATTAAGTGTGGGCATATTTCTATATAGAGACACACACAAATACATATACACATTTAGACATATACTTTCCCTAATAAATTTTATTCCTGATCTTTGTTTTTGTGTTTGTGCATATCTTTTGTTTCTTATCCTTCCTGAGGCCTCTGCTTTACTTCTCCCCACTACCTTAGCCTATAACTTCTTCCCTTACCCTCTCTTCTAGAGATACTTCCTTTGTCCTCTCCCCCTTCCCTATCCCTATACCATTTTATTTCTTCTGAATTTAGAAGATTTTTATATTCTTCTAGATGTATATGTATTGTTCCATCTTAAATCTATCCCCATGAAAGTAGGTTACCAGAACTACCTGACCTCTTCCTTTATCTAATTCCTCTGTATCGATTCTTCCTCTTGTCCCTCATTTGTATAAAAACTCTTAATTGTTCCTAAATGATTTTACTTTTTAAAATCATGTCATCCTCTTTTCTACTCCAATCTTTCTTACAAACTGCCCAATTAATAATGACAATCTTAGACATATTTTATATTCCCTCGTAAATATAGTCTGTCCTTATTGAGTATCTTGTAATTAGTCTTTGCTATGTACCTTAAATTTCTCTTGTCTCTTGTATGAAAAATTTTCCATTAAATTCAGATTTTGTTGTTTTATTGAACAAGATCCTAGAAATATGACAATTCATTAAATGTTCATTTTTTCTATTCAGGAGCTTCTTTAATTTTGCTGGGTATGATATTTTTGGCTGCAATCTCAGTTCTTTTACTTTTTGATTGATAGTGTTATAAGACCCGTTTTCCTTTAGTGTTGCTGCTGCTAGGTATTGTGTGATTCTAATTGAGATATTGCCATATTTAAATTTATTTTTCTTCATGCTTATCATATTTTATCCCTGAGTTGGGGATTTTGGAAATTGACTGCACTATTCCTGTAGGTTTCCTCATAGGATCTCTTCCTTCCTTCCTTCCTTCCTTCCTTCCTTCCTTCCTTCCTTCCTTCCTTCCTTCCTTCCTTCCTTCCTTCCTTCCTTCTTTCTTTCTTTCTTTCTTTCTTTCTTTCTTTCTTTCTTTCTTTCTTTCTTTCTTTCTTTCTTTCTTTCTTTCTTTCTTTCTTTCTTTCTTTCTTTCTTTCTTTCTTTCTTTCTTTCTTTCTTTCTTTCTTTCTTCCTTGGCTTTTTTATTACTGAAACTTAAATACACAACAAGAAAAAGAAACATAAGCTTAAATATTGAAACTTAAGAACTAAATTAGAAAAGGAAAAAAAAGTATGTCATGTGTTCAGCAGAACATAAGAGAGTATTCAAAATATATAGCAATAAATTTCCGTTTCAAGAAAGTCTGTGTAATAAGTATTGTACAAGATGGAGAGCTGTCCATCTGTTTTTGCTTCTTTGTTACTTTTCTTTTGTTCTCTGCTGTGCACTTTTTATTATTAAAATTAAATTTGCTAAAAATTGTCTATTATACAGTAATTATCCATGCATTATGCCACCAAAAATATTCTTTTTAAAAATTTAATTATTTGTTTTAAGTTTTCAACAGTCACTTCCAGAAGTTTTACATTTTCTTCCCCCTCTCTTCCTCCACCCTCCCCGAGACAGCATGTAATCTTATATGGGTTCTACACATATTTTCCTATTAAACACATTTTCACATTAGTCATGTTGCTTAGAAGAATTAAAATGAATGGGAGAAACCATGAGAAAAAAACGAAACAAAATATAGTAAAAGAGAAAATAGTCTGCTTCACTCCATTGTTCTTTCTCTGGATGTAGATGGCACTTGCCTCACACACTGTGACTGTTACTGTGTATAATGTTCTCCTGGTTCTGTTCATTTCACTCACCATCAGCTCATTTAAGTCTTTCCAGGATTTTCTGAAGTCTGATTGTTCATCATTTCTTATAGCACAATAATATTCCTTACATTCATATACCATAACTTGTTCACTCATTCCCCAACTGATAGGCATTCCTTTGATTCTCAGGTTTTGGTCACCACAAAAAGAGCTGCTATAAATATTTTTGTACATGTGGAACCTTTTCCCATTTTTATGATTTCTTTGGGATACAGAAGCAATATTGCTGGGTCAAAGAGTATGCATATTTGCAGCCCTTTGGGCATAGTTCCAAATTGCTCTCCAAAATGGTTGGATCAGCTCATAGCTCCACCAACAATGAATTTAGTGTTCCAACTCTCCCAACATCTTTTCTAACATTTATCATCTTCCTGTTTTATGATATTACCGAATCTGATAAGTGTGATATGATACCTTAGAGGTGTTTTTATTTGCATCTCTCTAATCAATAGTGATTTAGATTATTTTTTCATATGACTATAGACAGCTTTAATTTCTTCCTCTAAAAACTGTCTGTTCATATCCTTTGACCATTTATCAGTTGGGGAATGACTCGTACTTTTGTAAGTTTGTCTCAGTTCTCTATATATTTTAGAAGTGAGGCCTTTATCACAGACACTAGCTGTAAAAATTCTTTACCAGTTTTCTGCTTCTCTCCTAATCTTGGTTGCATTGGGTTTATTTGTGCAAAACTTTTTCAATTTAATGGAATCAAATTATCCATTTTGCACTCCCTAATGTTCTGTTGTTTGGTCATAAATTTCTACTTTCTCCACAGATCTGAGAAATACACTATCCCTTTCTCCTCTAACTTGTCTATAGTATCAGCCTTTATACCTAGATTGTTTGCCTGTTTGGACATTATATTCTTGTGTATGGTGTTAGGCATTGGTCTATGCCCAGTTTCCACCACACTATTATCCAATTTTTCCAGCGGTTTTTGTCAAAAAGTGAGTTCTTATCCTAGAAGCTGGGGTCCTTGAATTTATCAAACAGTAGACTGCTATATTCATTGACTACTGTGTTTTGAGTACCTAATCTATTCTACTGATCTACCCCTGTGTTTCTTAGCCAGTACCAAGTAGTTTTGATGATTCTTGCTTTATAGTACAATTTGAGATCTGGCAGAGCTAGGCCACCTTCCCTAATATTTCTTTTCCTTAATTCCTTTGATATTCTGGAACTTTTGTTCTTCCAGACGAATTTTGAAATTTTTCTTGCTCTAGGAAATAATTATCTGATAGTTTGATTGGTATGGCACTGAATAACCAAATTAATTTAGGTAGAATTGTCATTTTTATTATATCAGCTCAGCCTACCCATGAACAACTGCTATTTTTCCAATTACTTAAATGTGACTTTCTGTGAAAAGTATTTTATAATGGTGTTTATATAGTCCCTGGGTTTGTTTTGGCAGGTAGACTCCCAAATATTTTATAGTGTCTACTGTAACTTTAAATGGGATTTGTTTTTCTATCTCTTGCTATTGGACTTTGATAGTAATATATAGAAATGCAGATGATTTATGTAGATTTATTTTGTAACCTGCACCTTCGCCAAAGTTGCTTAATATTTCAAGTAGTTTTTTACTTGACTCTCAGGAGTTCTTTAAGTATATCATCATATCATCTGCCAGGAGTGATGTTAGTTTCTATTTGCCTATTCTAATTCTCTCAATTTCTTTTTCTTCTCTTATTACTAAAGCTAATATTTCTAGTATTATATTGAAGAACAATGGTGATAATGGACATCCTTGTTTCTCTCCGATCTTATTGGAAGTGCATCTATCTTATCCCCATTGCACCTAATGCTTGCTGATGGCTTTATGTAAATACTAGTTATTATTTTAAGGAAGACTCCATTTATTTCTATGTTCTCTCGTGTTTCCAATAGAAATCGGTGCTGTATTTTGTCAAAAGCTTTTTCTGCATCTATTGAGATAATCATATGGTTTCTGCTAGTTTTGTTGTTATGCTCTCTTATGCTGATGGTTTTCCTAATATTGAACCAGTCCTGCATTCCTAGTATAAATCCTACCTGATCATAATATATTATTCTTGTGATAAGTTGCTGTAATCCTTTTGCTAATATCTTATTTAAAATTCTTGCATCTATATTCATTAAGGAAATTGGTGTATAATTTTCTTTCTCTGCTTTGCCTCTTCCTGGTTTAGGTATCAGAACTATATTTGTATCATAAAAAGAATTTGATAAGACTTCTGCCTTAGGAATTTTCCCAAATAGTCTAGATAGTATTGGAATTAACTGTTCTTTAAATGTTTGATAGAATTCACTTGCAAATCCATCTGGCCGTGGAGATTTTTTCTTAGGGATTTCATTGATGGCTTGTTCAATTTCTTTTTTCTGAGATGGGGTTAAGTATTGAACTACCTCTTCTGTTACTCTGGGAAATTTATATATATTTTAAATATTCATCTGTTTCACTTAGATTGTCAAATTTATGAGTATACAGTTGGGCAAAGTAATTTCTAATTATTACTTTAATTTCTTCCTTGTTGGAGGTAAGTTCATCTTTTTCATTTTTGATATTGGTAATTTGGTTTTCTTCTTTCTTTTTCTTTTTTAAATCAAATCAACCAAAGGTTTATCAATTTTATTTTTCTTCATAAAACCAACTCTTATTTTTATTTATTAGTTTGATCACTTTTAAAATTTCTCTCCTTCGGTTTTCCATATTTCTAATTTGGCATTTACTTGGGGATTTTCAATTTGTTCTTTTTCTAGCTTTTTCAGTTGGATGCCCAATTCATTGATCTCCTCTTTCTCTATTTTATTCATGTATACATTGAATGATATAAAACTTCCTCTTAGAACTGCTCTTGCAGCATTCCATAAATTTTGGTAGGTTGTCTCATTATTGTTGTTCTCTTGAAGTTATTGTTTCCATAATTTGTTATTTAACTCTCTCATTCTTTAGAATTAGATTATTTAGTTTCCAATTAATTTTTGGTCTATCTTTCCATGGCCCTTTATTACATATAATTTATACTGCATTATGATCTGAAAAAGATACATTAACTATCTCTGCCTTTCTACACTGGATTGTGAGGTTTTTATACCCTAGTACATGGTCAGTTTTGTGTATTTGTCATGTAACACTGAGAAAAAGATATTTTCCTTTCTAGCCCCTTTCAATTTTCTCCAGAGGTCTATCATATCTACCTTATCCAGAGTTCTAGTCACCTCCTTAACTTCTTTCTTATTTTGAGGTTAGACTTATTATGTTCAGACAGGAGGAGGTTGAGGTCCCCACTATTATAGTTTTGCTGTCAATTTTGTCCTGTAACTGCTTTAATTTCTCCTCTAAGATTTTGGATACTTAACCACTTGGTGCATATATGTTTCATATTGAAATTACTTCATTGTCTATGGTGCCTTTTATCAGGATATAGTTTCCTTCCTTATCTCTTTTGATTAGATCTGTTTCTGCTTTTCCTTTTCTGAGGATTGCTGTCCTTATTTTTTTTACATCAGTTGAATCAGAGTATATTCTGCTCCAACCCTTTTATCTTTATCCTGTGTGTATCCCCCTGTTTCAAATGTGTTTCTTGTAAACAACATATTGTAGAATTACGGTTTTTAATCCATTCTGCTATCTGTCTCTCTTTTATGGGAGAGTTCATCCCATTCACATTCATAGTTGATTACTGTCTGTGTTTTTCTTTCCATCCTGTTTCCCCCCATTTGTGATTAATTTCTCCCTTCTCTCTTCCCCTCTACAATAGTGTTTTACTTTTGACCATCACCTCCCTCAGTCTACCCTTCCTTCTGTCAGCCCCCCTATCTTTTATTCCCCTTTTTGTCATTACTTCTTCTTTCCCTTTAACCTTCAAGCTAGATTTCCATACTTAACTGAGTGTGTTGTTCCCTCCTTGAAACAAATCAGATGAGAGTAGTTCTCAAACAATGATCATCTCCTTTCCCTCTTTGCCTCTACTATAGTATGTTTCTGTGCCTCTTCCTGTGATGTAATTTACCTTTTTCTCCCTCCTCCTTTTCCCCAGTTACCATCCCTTCACACCTTTTAATCACAAATTTTACTATCATATCAGATAATTTATACCTACTCCCTTTATCTATGTATATCTCTTTTAAATGTCATAATAAATACACAGTTCTCAAGATTAACAAGTATTATCCTCCCATATAGGGATGTAAACAGTTTTGAATATTGAATAGCATATTGAATAATAAGTTTCTCCCCCCTGTTTATATTTTTATGCCTCTCTTGAGTCTTTTATTTGAAGATCAAATATTCTTTTGTTTTCTGATCTTTTCATCAGGAATGTCTGGAAATCTCTTATTTCATTGAATATCCATCTTCTTGCCTGAAATATTATGCTCAATTTTGCTGGGTAATTGATCCAAGATCTTTTGCCTTATAGAATATCATATTCCAATCTCTCTGATCTTTTAGTGTAGAAGCTGCAAGGTCTTGTGTGATCCTAACTCTAGTTCCTAGATATTTGAATTGTTCTTTCTGCTTGCTTGCAGTATTTTTTCCTTAACTTCATGGTTATAGAAACCAGTAACAATATTCTTTGGTATTTTCAATTTGGGATCTCTTTCAGGATGTGATCAGTGGATTCTTTCTATGAGTATTTTGCCCTCTGGTTCTAGGACCTCAGGGCAGTTTTCCTTGATGATTTCTTGGAATATACTTTCCAGGCTCTTTTTTCATCATTGCTTTCCAAGACACCAGTAATTCTTAGATTTTTCTCTTCTGGATCTATTTTCCAGTTCAGTTTCTTCTCCAATGAGATATTTTACATTTTCTTCCATTTTTTTCTTCCTTAGAATTTGTTTGATTGATTCTTTTTTTTTTAATATATATTTTCAATTCGTCACATTCTCTTCCACAAGAATTTGAATTCAAAATTTTCTCCCCATCTCTCCCCACCCCCAACTCAGGACAATATGCACCTCATCCACCCCTTCCTCCATTCTGTCCTCCCTTTTATTACCCACCTTTCTTCTATACCCATTTCCCTCTATTTTTCTGTAGGGCAGAATAGATTTCTATACTCTATTGCCTATATAGCTTAATTTCCAACTGCATACTAAAACAATTTTTAACGTTCATTCTCAAAGCTTTGATTTCCCCATTATCTCCCTCAATCTCAACCCACCCTCACCGTGAAAACAAGTAATTCAATATAGGTCATACATGTGTAGCAATTCGAAGCACTTCCATAATAATTATGTTGTAAAAGGCTAACCACATTTCCCTCTGTCCTATCCTGCCCTCCACTTATTCCATTCACTCCCTTCACCTGTCCTCCCACAATAGTGTTTGCTTCTGATAATCCCTTTCCCCAATTTGCTGTCCCTTCTATTATCTTCCCTTTTCTATCCCTTTCCCCCTTACATTCCTGTAGGGTAAAATAGATTTGCATATCCAATTGAGTGTGTGTTATTCCCTCCTCAAGCCAAATTTCATAAGAATAAGGCTCAATTATTTCATTTCATCTCCCCCCTCTTCCCCTCCATTGTGAAAGCTCTTTCTTCCCTCTTTTATGTGAGATGATTTGCTATATTCTACCTCTCCCTTTCTCTTACTCCTAGTACATTCCACTCAACAGTAAATTTTATTTTGTTTTTTTAGGTATTCTCTCTTTATATTCAGCTCACCCTGTATATACATACACACATGCACCCATGCACGTATACTTACCTACACATATATTATACACACACACACACACACACATACCCATACCCACCTACATATATATGTGTGTGTATATATATATGTATACACATATATACATATATATATATATATATACATACACATACACACATACATATTCTCTCTGACTACTCTAATATTGAAACAGGCCTCATGAGTTACAAATAACATCTTTCCAACTTTAATGAGTTCCTTAAGGCTTCTATTTACTGTTTATCTTTTCATGTTTCTCTTGATTTTTGTATTTGAAAGTCAGATTTTTCTATTCAACTCTGGTCTTTTCAACAAGAATGCTTTGAAATCCTCTATTTCATGGAATTTCCATTTTTTTTTCTCTGAAGCATTATACTCAGTTTTGCTGGATAGTAATTCTTGGTTTTAATTCTATCTCCTATTATATCCTATTCCAAGCCCTTTGATTCCTTAGTGTAGAACCTGCTAAATCCTGTGTTATCATGATTGTATTTCCACAACACTCTAATTGTTTCATTGTAAATATTTTCTCCTTGACCTGGAAACTCTGGAATTTGTCTAAAATATTCCTAGGAGTTTTTTTTTGGGGGGATCTTTTTCAGGAAGTTATTGGTGAATTCTTTCAATTTCTATTTTTCCCTCTGGTTCTAGAATATCAAGGCAATTTTCCTTGATAATTTCTTAGAAGATGATGTCTAGCTAATTTTTTTGATCATGGTTGTCAGATAGTCCCATAATTTTGAAATTATCTCTGCTGGATCTATTTTCCAGGTCACTTGTTTTTCCAATGAGATATTTCACACTGTCTTCCATTTTTTTTCATTCTTTTTGTTTTGTTTTGTAACTGCTTGGTTTCTCATAAAGTCCTTAGCTTCCACCTATTCCATCCTAATTTTGAAAGAACTATTTTCTTCAGTGTGCTTTTGGACCTCCTTTGCCATTTGGTCCATTCTGCTTTTTAAAGCATTCTTCTCCTCATTGTCATTTTGGACCTCTTTTGGCATTTGTGTTAGTCTATATTTAAAGGTGTTACTTTCTTCAGCATCTTTTGGGTCTCCTTAAGCAAGCTATTGACTCACTTTTCATGATTTTCTTGCATCACTTTTATTTCTCTTCCCAATTTTTCCTCCACCTCTCTTACATGATTTTCAAAATCCTTTTTGAGCTCTTCCATGGTCTGAGAGCGTTGCATATTTACTTTGGAGGTTTTGGATATAGAAGCCTTGACTTTGATGTCTTCCTCTGATGGTATGCTTTCTTCCTCCTCATCTGAAAGGATGGAGGAAAATACCTGTTCACCAAGAAAGTAACCTTCTATAGTCTTATTTTTTTCTCTTTCTTTGGCATTTTCCCAGCTTGACTTTTGAGTCCTTTGTCAAATGGAGGGCATACTTTAGGAACCTGTATGTACTCAGTTCCTCCAAGGTGGCACAATCAAGGGAGAGGAGTTTACTCCTGTCCTGGTCTGTGCTCTGGTCTGTGAGTAGGATTCTCTCTCCAGAGCTTCCTCAAGTTCCACCTCACCAGTGCTCCTCCTCATCCCAGGGCCATCACTCAGGTCTGAGGTCTAGATGGGCTGCTCAATTCCCCCAGGGTCTTTAGGCAGAGGTCTCCAAAAGTGGATGCTGTTGCTACAGTGACTGCCATCACCCTGAGGTTGGGGTTAAGGCTGGACTCTGCTCCCTCTTTTACCAGGTGAAAGAACTTTCTTACTGACCTTTGAAGCTTTCTTTGGCATTTGTGGGTTGAGAAATCTGGGAAATGCAGCTGCTACCCTGGATTTTGTGCCCTAAAGTCTGCTCCAGTCCTGGCGGTGTGATGCAGCCATGGCTGTATTGTGTTCTGCTCCAAGTCTGGTGCAATAGACCTTTCCTGTCAGCCGTCCAGGCTTTCTTGGGCTTAAAATCTCTTTCACTCTGTCATTTTGTGGCTTCTGCTGTTTTAGAATTTGTTTAGAGTTATTTTTTACAAGTATTTTGTGGTCTTTAATTTTAGAACTAGAGTAGTTCTGTCCTCTACTCTGCCATTTTGGGTCCATCCATTGTTTGACTGACACTTGATTTCTCATAGAGTCATTAGCTTCTGCTTGCCCAATTCTAATTCTTAATAAATTGTTTTCTTCAGTTCGCTTTTACACCTGCTTTTCCATTTGTCCAATTGTTTCTTTTAATGAGTTATTTTCTATAGTTACATTTTGTATCTCTTTAGCCATTTGCTCAATTTTCCTTTTGAAGGATCCATTCTCTTCAGTGAATTGCTTTTTCATATTTTAAAAATCATTTGCCAACTTTTCTTCTACCTCTCTAATTTGGATTTTAAAATCCTTCTTGAGCTCTTCCAAGAATGTTCTTGAGGCTTGGGATCAGTTCACATTCCCTTTTGAGGTTTCAGATGTGAGTACAGTCTCAGTGTCTTCCTCTTCTGAGTTCTTATTTTGGTCTTTGTCCCCATGGTAAGATTCTATGCCCTTTGCTTTTCTAGTTTGCTTCTTTCCCATGATGATTACCTTTTTCTTGACTTTTAAAGTGGATCTCTGCTTCTGTGCACAGGAGGCCCTGTCCTCAATTTCTTGTGCTGAGGACTTGGGGTTTTGTGTGTTGTGGCCTCTGGTTCTTCTAGCTAGAAACTAGAACTCTGTAGCTTACCTGATGCTGAAATGGCTGGTGTGTGCCAAGGCATAAGCCAAGTGAAGTCTTTCTGAGCATCCCCAGGGTTACCTTGGAGCTCAGTGTGTGGGATGTGGGGTAAGGGTTGTCTGACCTCAGGAGGTCTCTTCCCCTGAACTGAAGCACAGGCAGGCTCAGTGGCTCATGAACCCCCTTCTGCACTGGTGTCTTCCCAATTTCCCTGTCTGGGCTAAGGCAGCCTGGGGTCCTAGTGTTGGTGTTTTTGGGCTTCACATCCCTGGGTCTCAGGATCTCCTCCTGGTTCACTGAGGTGGGGCTATCTGGGACAGCTCTGGTCTTGCACTGGTACTCTTCAACAACAGCAAGAGTTACTCTCCTTGACTACCTCTCTAGCCTTAGGAGCTAAGAGACTGTTTACCCCTTGGCTGATCCCACTATTCTACGATTTCTCGTGCAGCAATATTCTCTGGGTTTTTTAAGATCAAGAAGGGGAGGGTGAGAGCCCTTACAGTTTACTCTGCCATCTTGGCTCCTGGAAGTTCAAGTAGGTGACTTTCAAATATTTAATCTGTGCACTGATAATACTCCTACATTATACATAAATTCAGAGGACTTCTATGTAGAAATCCTTAGCATAGTCATTATTAGCTACATCAGACCAAAGAAAAGCTTTAGTTCAATTGATGACCTTATTTCAGGTATTCAGGATGATGTTGAAGAAGGTAAGAGACAACTGGATTTACCAGAACATTTGAAACTAGAAGAAGATAATTTCTTCTATATGCCTGAAAGCAAAATAAAGAGTGGCCACTGATCAAAAGTCATTTTATTTAGGTGTTCATTTTTTTCTTGTATTCCAGTACTCTTTATCACTGCTGCAACTTTGTACTTAATTAGCTTAAGAAAATTTTTCTAATAGCTGTGAATTAGTCTATGCAATACAGTGTAGTTACCATTTTATGTTTAAATTAACTGTTACATGAAACCCATCAAGCAGCAGTACCAAAAAGGGTCATTTAAAATCAAGGTTTTTAAAAATATGTTGAAATACACAGAAGCTTTGTGAAATACACTGCAGTATTAGCAGAGAGCATAAGTATTTTATGATGGAAATATATGAACTGACTGACTTAGCTCTAAATGATTTGCTGCAGATGAGAACAGAGATCATTCCAGTAGTTACAGATTCTCTATAACACTTCTGACTTCCAACTAACTATTAGACGTAGATGTCTTAGAGAAGTAAAATGTGCATTGTGTGAAGCTTTGACTGTCTAATGCCCTGAAAGAAAGAAATGCAGGTAGAAATGGCTTGATATGTGTAGTGTAATATATTTTATTAAAGATGAAATTTTGTGAAACTTTGTTTTACTTGGGATTATTTATTAAAAAGAAGTTTCTCATTATTGTCATGTTATATGCACTGTTTTCCATTTTATATTTATTTTCATGCCCTGAAATATCAGGGTTTTTGAATTTTTAAAAATAATTCAGATCTATAACTCTTAATTTTCCATGTGTTTTCTGTCCTTTTATTATAGATGGTATTATTTGTATTCAAAATTATTTGAATCTTCTTTTACTCTTTCAACTTTGATTTCTTTCCATTCATAATATTCTTTCCAATTTATTATCTTTATGCATAGCATATATAGTTCTTTCTCCCACTATCATTAGCTCTGAACAGTAATAAATATGCAAAGATTATTGGATTCACTTCAAAAAATAAAACTTTAAACATTTCAACAACCCCAGTTTTTAAAATAATACATTAAAGCGGATGGGGGAATAGTCAGAATGAGTCAGTTGAATAGACAAAGCCAAAATTCAGCTAATGTTTCCCAGAGGGAAAGCATTTAAGGGCCCATTAGACTAGAGAATTTATTTCTAAAGTTATATAACTTTATTTTTAAACAACTTTTTAAATGAATTTTTTTGTTTTTAGTTTTCAACAATCACTTCTATGTCTTAAATTTTCTCCCCTTCCTTCCTCCCTCCCTCCCTCCCTCCCTGAGACAGCATACAATCTTATACGGGTTCTACATATATATTCTTATTAAACACACTTTCACATTAGTCATGTTGCATAGAAGAATGAAAATGAATGGGAGAAACCATGAGAAAAACCAAACCAAACCAAAATATAACACAAGAGAAAATAACCTGCTCCATTCTGCCTTCCTGTAATTTACTTAAAATGCAAATTATGTATATTAAGCTTGTGTAAGCTCTGCTGTAATTATGTAGTTACAATGTTAATGCCATTCTTACTAATCCTTATAAATTAGAGAAGGATTTAGAAGGTTTACAGGTTAAAATTTTGTTTAAATCTTTCCCTTTTAATGCCATGCACTTTTCTACTTTTTAAATATTTGAACTTTTGACAAATTCTTTTTCTTTTTTTTAAAGAAATGCTATTACAAACATTTGGATTGTGTTAGGCTCTTAAATAATAGATTACCTCTACTTTACAAACCAAAATAGAAGAGAGAATTGAGAAGAGATCTTAGCCATCCCTAAATCACTTCTGTTAATTTGTTTTAAAGTGAACTTCATTGCGTAGTACCTTAAAGATCAAAATATTCAGGAGTAGATATTCTAAGAATGTTAAAAGAAAAACTAAAGTTCAGGCTTATAAACAACAATATCCCTTGAGGAAAACTACAGTTTTCAAAAAAATGCAGAAATTACTGGAGGATGAGTGGATGACTCATTTAAATTATATGTTTTAGATTACTTTGTAAAGGACTTATTTTGACAAAACAAAGCAGTTGATTTTTCGTTTTAATATTTAAGTGCCATTTAATCAGCAACACTATTTTATCTAGTGATAAAATGTTAATGTTATGATGTTAGTGATTTTAGAAAGCAAAGATTCAAAGCAAACAATTATGAAGTACAACATGCACCCATGCTTATTGCTTGAATAACTTTAAAACAGCACTCTATTTGAATCACTTCTCTTAATGCTGTGACATTTATGAATTCAGAAAACAGTTTTTTTTTTTTACTTTTCTTTATTGTTGATTAACATTTTGTTAGGTGTCAACCATTACGTTTTGATTTGGATGTTTATTACTTTTAATGTTTGGACTGAACTAAGGATTAGTTATAAAACATTTGCAATTTAATGAAGTACAAGAAATGTTAATTGGAGAAGGGTAGTTTAACTAAAATTAATTAAAAATCCTTTGGAGAAATTAAAATTAAAAAAAGAAAAGTCCAAGAAAATTGTTTATGAACCTATGATTTTGTCCACAGTCAATTTATAATTGTCAGAGGAAGTTTTAGAACTGAAGGATTCCTGACTCTAAGAACAGAAATTTATCAATTACTTCACACATCTTTAGTGTTTTAGTGCCAAAGACAAAAGTATTCAAAATGTAATCCACATTTTAGACCTAAATATACCAGTAATAATTTTAATTTAATTTAATATGATTCCATAGTTGATCCATTTATAGCTTAAAGAGAGAAATGTTTAAACTTGTATAATTCCCCTATGCCCTCCTACATGCCTCCATCTAAAGATAGTTTGAGGTAACACTTATAGTAATCTTGAAGAAAAAAAATCAAAATATGCATAAAATGCAGTTTTGGGATAACATTCCAAATAATGAAGTAGGGAAAGTCATCATCCCATTCCTCCCTCTAACATTCATTTCAAGGAGTCAAAGTCACTCCTCTCCAAGATGAATATTGAGAATATATTCTGGATAATAAAAGAGATTCCTTTTGAATGGAATAGAGAGTACTTCTCTTGGGTGAGTCATAGACCAGTCCCTTTAAAGGACAGGGAGGGCAAGAACCAAAAGAAGACAAGAGATTTTCTTTGTTCAACCCTCAGTTTTTGTCCCTGATCCATCACCCATCTTTCCTAGAATTGGAGGAAAGTCTAGAAAGGGTTTTTACACTATAGAAAGTACTATATTTTAACATTTATAGATTTATTAAAAAAGGTAGATTTATTAAAAAGGGAAATATATTTCCATAACAGATAATAAAGTCTCTATTAGGTGAAGAAGATATAATCCCTGCCTTCATACAAGAAAAAAGGCAAAGCTAAAAAATAATGAAAAAAGTACACTATGAAACAGAAGAAAGTAACGAGGATGAAAAAAAGAAGTAGCTATATTAGGAAGGGATGTTGTGAATAAAGGGAACTGGTGGATGGATTAAATTTTCTATCATCCAGTTTTCAACTAATGCCATTGTTATTATTTTTAATATGTGATTCTTGGTCAGTTGATCAATACTCATTTATTAAGTGTCTACCTTATGCCAGATGCTGGGAGAGTTTACAATATAGGATTCTCTCATAATGAACATGTTATCTACAGTTGAAATATATTTTGAATTTCAATGTAATCCTGTGCATTTTTTTATCCTCTAAGGCTCATCTGATTTGTCCACAAATTCCATGAAGAAGCCCAAGTTACGTAAAAATTTCTTGAAGTGATACAAAGACATCAGCTTGTTGAATGGCATTGAATAATCAAACACTGGTGACAGAATTTGTTCTACAAGGGTTTTCAGGGACTCCTCAACTCCAAATATTCTTATTTAGCACCTTCCTTTTTCTTTATTTCACAGCCCTCACAGGCAATATTCTCATTGTCATGGCCATCAGTCTGGACTCAAGTCTCCATACTCCCATGTATTTTTTTCTTGCCAACTTGGCCATTTTAGATATTGGCTGCACATCCACAGTTCTGCCCAAATTGCTGGAGAACCTTTTTGTGGAGAAGAAATCCATTTCCTATGATGGCTGTATGACCCAGCTGTATTTCCTCACTTGTTTATTGGGGACTGAACTTCTTCTCTTCACGGCCATGGCTTATGACAGATACGTGGCCATCTGCCATCCCCTACGTTATAGTACTATGATGAGCAGGATGGTTTGTATATTTTTAGTGAGCAGTGTGTGGGCCATTGGCTCCCTCAGCTCATTATTACATACTGCTTTAATGCTGCAATTAACCTTCTGTGGTCCTAATGAAATTAAACACTTTCTGTGTGAAATCCCTTCTTTGTTGCTGCTCTCCTGCAGCTCCACATATGTGAACAACATCATGATAGTCATAGCAGATGTGTATTTTGGGGTGATCAATTTTGTGCTCACTATGGTATCCTATGGCTTTATAATCTCCAACATCCTGAAGATCCGCACCACAGAGGGGAAGAAGAAAGCCTTCTCTACCTGTTCCTCCCACCTCATGGTTGTCAGCATGTATTATACAACAATTATATATACTTACATTTTTCCAGGCTCTGGCTCCTCCATGGATAATGGGAAAGTGGTTGCTCTCTTGTATACTACAGTTGGCCCCACCTTAAACCCTCTTATATATACTCTGAGGAATAAGGATTTTAAAACTGCTCTAAAGAAAATATTTCCACTCATTCATTAAACAATTGGAATTGGCAAAGATACATCACTTGGAATATTATTTTTGTAGTGGTACTTTGAATATCTGAATATAAGGGACAATATAAAGTTTTTTAACTTCTTTAGTTCAACAATTATCTTTTCCTTGTAATAAGCTGTGTGATCCTAGACAAGACACTTAACACTGTTTGCCTCAGTTTCTTCCTCTGTAAAACAACCCAGAGAAGGAAACCTCAAACCATTTAAATATCTTTACCAAGAAAACCCCAAAAGAGGTCATGAAGAGTTGGACAGAACTGAAAATATCTCAACAATAAATATTTGGATTCTTTCCAAAGACATGCTCACCTCCTACAGTACATATATTGAGAATGTCAGAGTGATAGATTATAGATGATTAGAAGTAGAACTGGTTGTCTAAGGCTATAATGAGTTCCCAATATGTAGACAACTAATGGGTCATAGAAGGGCTTTTTGCTTCAGACTGGTCTTGATGACCTCTGAATGTTGTTCTCAATATGAGATGTTATGATTCTAAGAGAACACTGGGATATAAGGTTTAATAAAGGAGAAGACTGGGCCATGTGGTGAGAACAGGAGGTAGCAAAGTGTGCCAAAGGCACCAAAAATGGTAAATAATGACGCTAAGGAAGGCTATAATCATGTAGGATGGACTTACTTTCTATTTCAGATACAAGGAAAATTATTCCAAAGGATGGAAAAGTATGAGTGGGCTGTGATACATGCAGTGGATATAAAGAATACTCACACAATGAGATTGTGGATTCACTAAAGAAAGATCAGAAAAGAAGGTCTTGAGAAGAAGAAAAAACAGAAAAAGCAGAAACAGATGAAGGAGTTGAGGAGAAGGAAGGAGAAAAAGAATGGCAGTTGTGATGACTAGATGTTATAATGGGTTTCATGGCTACTTGCGAAGAATGGGATGGTTATTATGACTAATTAAATATAAGAGGTCAACGAGAGAAAAGGAAACTTGTTGGCCATCAAGGTGTTAAGTAGTACTAAAGAAATGCTGATCAAACTGTCATTGTTTGTCCTTCGTTTTTGAAGACAGCCACTGATATCACTGGTGCTGTCTTGATTTGTGTATGAATTGGGTTTAAGTGAAGAAGAATTGCACATAATTGTAGGCATATGTTTCCCAGAGTCATCAAAGTCCAGTGACAATACAAAAGTGAGCACAGCTGGTGATGCATTGAATTAAGGGGTGAACAGAAGGTGTGGAGGAAAGCAATGCTGTGGTAGAAACAACTGACTTTCAACTTTCCAGGGAAGCTACATGCAAGAAAGATAAGAACTAAGAAGTCACTTCCAGTAAATATGGACACTTGGATGAACTTTTTAGGGATATTTACTGGGTGTGTAAAGTTTGCACTTTTGTCATAACAAAATGATTTTCATTTTTGCTGAAACTGATCTCTGGCTTATTAGGAAAGGTAAGGTGTTCAAGGAATATATCTCATCTATATATGATTAGGGCCAATTATGTATTCCTTTGAAATACATAAAGAAATGTTTCTGGATAAAAACAAATAAGAAAAAGTGTCTGAAGAGGCAGAGGGAAATACAGTGTTAGGAGATTTAAAGGTGAAAAAGGTAAAAGGAGAAAGAAGAAAGGGCAAAAGAAGGAGTACTAGGAGAATTAGGCAATAGAAAGGAAAGGAGAGATAGTTGATTATTGTTTTACCTCTTTTTTAAAATTATTTTTATTTTTATTTATTTTATTTATTTATTTATTTTTAGTTTTCAACATTCATTTTCACAAAATTTTGAGTTCCAAATTTTCTTCCCATCTCTCCCCTCCCCCCACCTCATAATACCTTGCATTCTGATTATCCTTTCCTTCAATCAATTATCCTCCCTTCTGTCATCCCCCACCCCATTTGTTCCCATTCTCCCATACTTTCCTGTAGTGTAACATAGATTTTCATACTAAATTGAGTGAGTATGTTATTTCCTCCTTAAGCCAAATGTGAAGAGAGTAAGCTTCACTTTTCCCCTCTCACCTCTTCTCTTTTCTTCTCCATTGAAAAAGCTTTTTCTTGCCTCTTTTATGAGAGTTAATTTGCCCCATTCCATTTCTCCCTTTCTCCTCTCAGTATATTTATTCCTCTCTTTCCCTTTAATTTTATTTTTTTAATATCATCCCTTCTTATTCAACTCACCCTGTGTTCTCTGTCTACATGTGTGTGTGTGTGTGTAATCCCTTCCAGTACCCAAATATTGAGAAAAGTTTCAAGGGTTACAAATATTATCTTTCCATGTAGGAATGTAAACAGTTCAACTTTAGAAAAGTCCTTTATGATTTCTTTTTCTTGTTTACCTTTTCATGCTTCTTTTGATTCTTGTGTTTGAAAGTCAAATTTTCTATTCAGTTCTGGTCTTTCCATCAAGAATGCTTGAAAGTCCTCTATATCACTGAATGACCATTTTTCCCCCTGAAGTATTATGCTAAGATAGGTGATTCTTGGTTTTAATCCTAGGTCCTTTGACTTCTGGAATATCATATTCCAAGCCCTTTTATCCCTCAATGTAGAATCTGCTAGATCTTGTGTTTTCCTGATTGTATTTCCATGATACTAAAATTGTTTCTTTCTGACTGCTTGCAATATTTTCTCCTTGACCTCAGAACTCTGAAATTTGGCTACAATATTCCTAGGAGTTTATTTTTTCAGATCTCTTTCAGGGGGTCATTGGTAGATTCTTTCAATATTTATTTTGCCCTCTGGTTCTAGAATATCAGGGCAGTTTTCCTTGATAATTTCATGAAAGATAATATCTAGGCTCTTTTTTTGATCATGGCTTTCAGGTAGTCCCACAATTTTTAAATTGTCTCTCCTGAATCGATTTTCCAGGTTAGTTGTTTATCCAAGGAGATATTTCATATTATCTTCTATTTTTTCATTCTATTGGTTTTGTTTTGTAATTTCATTGTTTTTCATAAAGTCATTAGCTTCCATCTGTTCCATTCTCATTTTTAAAGAACTATTTTCTTCAATGACCTTTTGAACCTCCTTTTCCATTTGACTAATTCTGCTTATTAAAGCATTCTTCTTCTCATTGTCTTTTTGGACCTCTTTTCCCAATTGAGTTAGCCTATTTTTAAAAGTGTTATTTTCTTCAGCATTTTTTGGGTCTCCTTTAGCAGCTGTTGACTCACTTTTCATGATTTTCTTGCATCGCTCTCATTTATCTTCCCAATTGTTCCTCCTCCTCTATTACTTGATTTTTGAAATCCTTTTTGAGCTCTTCCATGGCCTGAAACCATTGCATATTTATTTTGGAGGCCTCTAATAGTAAACGTTCTTCCTCATCTGAAAGGATGGAAGGAAATACCTATTCACCAAGAAAGTAACCTTCTATATTCTTATTTTTTTCCCTTTTTGGGGCATTTTCCCAACCAGTTTCTTGACTTTTGAGTCCTTTGTCAAGAGGGGGGTACACTCTGGGGCCCTTTAAGTTCTCAGTTCCTCCAAGGTGGCACAATCAAGGGAGAGGAGTTTACTCTCTCTGGTATTTGTGCTGGTTTGGGATCTACAAAGCCTTTTTTTTTGCCCAGGATCTGCAAAGGGAATTCCCTTTCCAGAGCCTCCACCAGTTCCACTTAGGGCTGAGATCCAGATCAGTGGCTCAATTCCCCAAGGGTCTTTAGGTGGAAGGCTCCAAAAATGGATGCTGCTTCTGCTGCCACCTGGTGCTGCCTCCTCCTTTTCTGCTGCTGCAGCTGCCTGTGGTCAGGGTTAGGGGAGGACCCTTCTCCGTTGTAACATAGTTGAAAAAGCTCTCTCACTGACCTTTGAAGCTGTTTTTGGCGATTGTTAGTTGAAGAATCTGAGAACCACTGCTACTGTTGGGGATTCTGCCCCTGAGGCCTGTTCTGGTCCTGTTCTTCCTTGTGCCATGCAGCCAAGGCTAGGCTGCATTCAGCTCCATGTCCCATGTGATAAACCTTTCCTGTCTGACTTTAAGACTACCTTGGGCTGGAAATCTCTTTCACTCTGTTGTTTTGTGCCTTCTGTTGCTCTAGAATTTGTTTAGAATCCTTTTTTACAGGTATTTTATGGGCTGTGTGTGAAGAGCTAGAGCATGTGCATCTTTCTACTTCACCATCTTGACTCTGTCTCCCCACTTCTCTTTTTTAAAAAAAAACCCATTTATTTTTAGTTTTCAGTATTCACTTCCACAAGTTTTCTATTTTTAGTTCCAAATTTTCTCCCCATCTCTCCCCTCAGCTCACCCCAAGATATCTACATTTTGATTACCCCTTCCCCCAATCTACCCTCCCTTCTCTTATCCCCTTCCCTTCTGCTTTTTGTGTGGCAAAAAGAAAGATTTCCATACCCCATTGCCTGTATGCCTTATTTATCAACATTTTCAACGTTCATTTTTAAAACTTTGAGTTGCGACTTCTCTCCCCTTCTCCCTCCCTATCCACACCCATTGATAAGGCAAGCAATTCCAAGACTTCTCTAATTGTCATGCAGTGAAAGACTATCTATATTTCCCACTATCCCAGCCTACCCCCACTTTAATCTCTCTTTTGACGCTGTCCCTCCTCAAAGGTGTTTACTTCTAGTTATATTACAGAAGAGAGGGGAAATGAGAGGAGAGGGTATAACTGAATAAGTTATGGTATATGAATGTAATGAAATACTATTGTATTCCATTACACACCCAAGCCATTCCACCTTAACCCCTTCCACCCTACTTTCCTGTAGTGTATGATAGATTTTATAGCAATTTGAGTGTGTATTTTATACCCTCCTTAAGACAAATTCAATAAGAGTAAGGCACACTCTTTCCCTCTCACATCGCCCCTCTTCCTCCATTGAAAAAATTTTTCCTTGTCTCTTTTATGTAAGGGATAATTTACCCCATTCTGTTTCTCCCTTTCTGCTTCTCCCAGTACATTCCTCTATCATCCATTAATTTTATTTTTTTAGATATCCCTTCATACTCAACTCACCCTGTGCCCTTTGTCTGTAACTATATAATCCCTCCAACTACTCTAATATTGAGAAAAGTCTCAAGAGTTACAAATATAATTTTTCCATGTAGGAATGTAAACAGTTCAACTTTAGAAAGTCCCCTATTATTTCTCCTTCCTGTTTACCTTTTCATGCTTCTCTTGGTTCTTGTGTTTGAAAGTCAAATTTTGTATTCATCTCTGGTCTTTCCATCAAGAATGCTTGAAAGTCCTCTGTTTCATTGAATGACCATTTTTCCCTTCTCACCCAGGTGAAAGAATTTTCTCTCTGATCTTTGAAGTTGTCTTTGGAATTTATGGGGTGAGAAATCTGGGAACTACAGCTGCTGCCTGTGATTCTATGGCCTGAAGCCTGCTCCAGTCCTGTCCTTGCCACACTGAGCAGCCAAGGCTGGGCTGTGCTCTGCTCTGAGCCCAGTGTGATAGACCTTTCCTGTCAGCTTTCCAGACCATTTTGGATTGGAAATCTCTTTCACTGTGTTGTTTTGTGGCTTCTGCTGCTCTAGAATTTGTTTAGAGCCATTTTTTACAGGCATTTTATAGAATGTAGGGGGAGAGGTTTTACAGGTCAATCCTTCTGCTCCACCATCTTGGCTCTGCAACTTTCCACTCCCTTTCATTCCACTCTTGAAAGCTGGTCATCCAGACATGGAAAACTCATCATACCCTCAGGTGTAATTAGTAACTTTGTGGTCTGTTGCTCCAACATTTCTTACTTATATGCACTGTTGTAGGATTTGAATGTGTGTGTGTGTGTGTGTGTGTGTGTGTGTGTGTGTGTGTGTGTGGGTGGGTGAATGCAAGCACCCAAGTTAGCATCCTGAACAATTACAGAAGGAAAAACATTGTATGAAACTAAACAAAGACATTTTAAAATTTACATAATTTCTTACATCCAGATCTCAAAATAATACTAGAGAAATAATATTTTTAAAAAAATAAATTTATTTATTTTTAGTTTTCAACATTCATTTCCACAAGATTTTGAGTTCCAAATTTTCTCCCCATTTATCCCCTCCCCACTACCCCAAGACAACATGTATTCTGATTTCTCCTTCCCCTGATCTGCCCTCTCTTCTATCACATCCCTCCCTTTCCTTATCCTCATCTTCTCTCTTTTCCTGTAGGGCAAGATAGATTTTTATACCCCATTACCTGCATTTCTTATTTCCCACTTGCATGCAAAAACAATTCTCAACAGTCATTCCGAAAATTTTGAGTTCCAAGTTCTCTCCATTCCTCCCTCCCCACCCATCCCCACTGAGAAGGCAAGCAATTGAATATAGGGTATACATGTGTAGTTACACAAAAGATTTCCATTTATAGTCATGTTGTGAAAGACTAACTATATTTCCCTCCATCCTATCCTGCCCCCATCTACTCTATTTTCTCTTTTGACTTTGTCCCTCCCCAAAAGTGTTTACTTCTAATTACTCCCTTCTCCCATTTGCCCTCCCTTTGATCATCCCCACACACACCTCACTTATCCCCTTTACCCCTACTTTCCTGTAGTGTAACATAGATTTTCATACAAATTGAGTGTGCTTGTTACTCCCTCCTTAAGCCAAATATGAAGGGAATAAGTTTCATTTTTTCCCTCTCATCTCCTCTCTTTTCTTCTCCATTGAAAATGCTTTTTTCTTGCCTCTTTTAGGAGAGATAGTTTGCCCCATTTCATTTCTCCCTTTCTCCTCCCGATATATTCCTCTGTCACCCCTTAATTTTATTTTTTTAGGTATCATTCCTTCCTATTCAACTCATCCTGTTCCCTCTGCCTACACATATATATGTGTGCGTGTGTGTGTGTATATATATATATGTATGTATATTTGTATATAATCTCTTCAACTACCCAAATACTGAGAAAAGTTTCAAGACTTACAAATATTATCTTCCCATGTAGGAATGTAAACAGTTCAAATTTAGTAAGTCCCTTATGATTTTTCTTTCTTGTTTGGTTTTTCATACTTCTGTTGATTCTTGTGTTTGAAAGTCAAATTTTCTATTCAGCTCTGATCTTTTCATCAAGAATGCTTGAAAATCGTCTATTTCATTTAATTACTATTTTTTCCCCTGAAATATTTTGCTCAGTTTTGTTGGGTAGGTAATTCTTGGTTTTAATTGTAGCTCCTTTGACTTCTGGAATATCATATTCCAAGCCCTTTTATCCCTTAATGTAGAAGCTGCTAGATCTTGTGTTATACTGATTGTATTTCCACAATACTCAAATTGTTTCTTTCCAGCTGCTTGCAATATTTTCTCCTTGGCCTGGGAACTCTGGCATTTGGCTGAAATGTTCCTAGGAGCTTTCTTTTGGGATATCTTTCAGGAAGTGATCAGAGGATTCTTTCCATATTTATTTTGCCCTCTGGTTCTAGAATATCAGGGCAGTTTTCCTTGATAGTTTCATGATAATTAATGTCTAGGCTCTGTTTTTGATGATGACTTTCAGGAAGTCCTACAATTTTTAAATTTTCTCTCCTGGATCTATTTTCCAGGTGAGTTGTTTTTCCAATGAGATATTTCACATTGTGTTCTATTTTTTCATTCTTTTTTTCTGTTTTGTAATTTTTTGTTTTCCCATAAAGTCATTAGATTCCAACTGCTCCATTCTAATTTTTGAAGAAGTTTTTTTCAGTGAGCTTTTGTAACTCCTTTCTCCATTTGACTAATTCTGCTATTTAAAGGAATCTTCTCCTCATTGACTTTTTGAACCTCTTTTGCCCTTTGTGTTAGTCTATTTTTAGGGGTGTTTTTTTCTTCAACATTTTTTTTGGTCTCCCTTAGCAAGCTTTTGACTTGCTTTTCATGATTTTCTTGCATATCTCTCATTTCTTTTCCCAATTTTTCCTCCACCTCTCTTACTCAATTTTCAAAATACTTTTGAGCTCTTCTGTGGCCTGAGATGGTTACATATTTTTTTTTGGAGGTTTTGAGTGCATAAGCCTTGACTTTGATGTCTTCGTCTTATGGTATGCTTGGTTTTTTCTCATCTGAAAAGATGGAAGAAAATACCTTTCCATCAAGAAAGTAGCCTTCTATAGTCTTATTTTTGCCCTTTTTTTGACATTTTCTCAGCTTGTTACTCGACTTTTGATTCCTTTTTGAAGTGGAGGGTACACTTTAAGGACCTGTAAGTTCTCAGTTCTGCCAAGGGCACAGTTAAGGGAGAGGTGTTTACTCTTCTCTTTGTCTGTGCTCTGGTCTGGAAGCAATCACAATCACAAGCTTTTCTGCCCAGGAGTAGAATTCCCTCTCCAGAGCCTCCACCAGCTCCACCACATCAGCTGTCTTCCTCACCCCACGGTTGCCACTAAGGACTGAGAGTCAGATAAATCGCTCATTACCCCAAGGTTTTTATACCAAAGGTTCCAAAAATGAATGATGTTCCGCCATGGCTGCTGCCCTAGGGTTGGGGTGTAGGCTGTCCTTGCTCTCTTCTCTCCTAGGTGATGAGCTTTTCCACTAACCTTTGAAGCTGTCTTTGGCTTTTGTGGGTTGACAAATCTAGGAACTGCAGTTGCTGCCCATAATTCGAAGCTCTGAAGCCTGCTCCAGTCCTGTTCATGCCACACCACATGAGGCCAAGGCTACACTGTGCTCCATGGGCCGCATTGTGCTCTGCTCTGAACCCAGTGTGATAGACTATTCCTCTTGGCCTTCCAGGCAGTCTTGGGCTGGAAATCTCTTTCACTCTGTCATTTTGTGGCTTCATATGCTCTAAAATTTGTTTGGAGTTACTTTTTAAGTTTAGAGTCTACTGTAGTAGAACTAGATCACACCCATCTTTCTACTCTGCCATCTTGGCTATGCCCCCCAGAAATAACATTTTAAGCAAGTTATGTTGACCCATTCTAAATATTTAATGAATGAATGGAAACCTTTCTTGTGTGCTGTTTGTAAAATAATTGTTTCTCAGAGTGTGGAAAAGAGGGCTTAAATTGGGGCCAGTTGGGGTGTACAAGAGAGCCACCATTTAGCCATTATCCATTTAGGTGCCAGAAGTCATATATGTATATGATTGTAGTATAACACATGCTGACCATCTTGAGGTGCGTAGAGTTGGTCGAGAATGCTTTCTTCTTCCCTTTGCGGTGCAAAAATTTAGTATTCTCAAGTTGATGAAGGCATAATGTGTGTATTTATCTTTCATTACAGAAGAAGTCCATGCCATCAGAGAAATAATGATATGACTTGCATTTGACTTTGTTTTGAGTGAGGGAAGGCTGTGCGGATCACTAGCCTCACTTCTCCTCCAGAGCCATCTGAATTCAGAGACCAGAAATTCATCAGTATGACTAGATGAGGCAATTGGGGTTAAGTGACTTGCCCAAGGTCACACAGCTAGTGAATGTCAAGTGTCTGAGGTGAGATTTGAACTCAGGTCCTCCTGACTCCTGCACTGGTACCCTATCTACTAAATACCATAGTGAACATAAAACTGATCACCCCAATATATGCATCTTCAGTGACTATTATGATATTGTTCTGGTATGTGGAGCTGCAGGAGAGTAGCCTTAAAGAGGAGATTTCCCATAGGAAGTGTTTAATTTTACTAAGACCACAAAACGTTAATTGCACCACCAGGCCAGTGTGCACAATGAACTGATTTTAGCAGTGGTCCATATACTACTGACTAAGAGTATGTAATTCATCCCACTCAAATATAGTGCTATAATATAGGGGATGGCAGATGGCCACATATCTGTTAAGCTATGAATGTACATAGCAGGAGTTTAGTATTCAAAAATCAAGAGAAGAAAATTAGCTCACTCATGCTACCATGAAAGGAAATGGTTTTCCTCTGCACAACAAAGTTCTCCAGTAAATTAGGCAGAACAGCACATATGCAGCCAACATTTATAAGGCCCAAGTTGCTAAGGAAAAAAGTATGTGTATGTATTGAGGTCTGAGTTCAGACTGATTGCAAGGAAAATGAGCATGCTTCTCATGAGAGCTGTAAGATAAAGAACAAGTAAGGAGCTAAATAGGAAAATCTGTAGTTGAGGAGTCTTTGAGAAACCTTGGAGGACAAATTTTGTCACTGGTGTGTGATGCTGCATGGCCATTTGACCATGTTACACCTCAATTCAGAGGAAGTCTTATGCAACATGGGACTGTAAACAAGTTGGCTGGGCTTTAGCCCAGGCTGCATTAAAGTTTAAAATATGTTTCAATAGTAGACAAAATGGTTTATCCTTCCCTAAGTAGTAAATGTTTCAATGTTCTCAATCCTCCTCAAGAACCACCTACTGAAGGTAGTAACAGTGAAAATATTCCAAAATCAGGAAATGATCAGAAAATTCAATTTTTCTATCAGTGCTCTTTACAACCAACATTCCCTATCACAATTCTGTTTTACTCTCTTAATTTTTGTCCAACATGATAATTGTCCTAAATGTTTTTGGCTTTGCCACTTTTTCCTCTCTGAGGACAAGTTCTGTTTCATATATCTTTCTTATGTATATGGTGGTATTAGGGTAACCCTGGAATTTGTTGAGTAGAGTGGTTATATTCTTAAAAAAATAACACTGACATTTTAGTTGAGGTTGGATTGGAATAGGGGCTTCAGACAAAGAACATTCATTAGAAGGTTATTTCCATACTCTAGATGAGAGATAATGAGATCTTGAACTAGGAAGTTAAGTTAACTAGTTAGTAATGATATGCATAGAGAGAAGGGGAGTATACATGAGAGTATAGAAGCCTTAGGATGGGGGTTAGGGAACTGGGAAGAAGAGTAGAGTGAGAGTGAGGAGTCAGTGATGATAATGAGGTTGTGAGCCTAGATGACTGAATCATGCCCTTAAGAGTGACCAGAGAGTTCAGAATGGGAGAAAGACATTTTGGTTTGTATATGTTGATTTCTTTTCTCTGAAGAAAGCTTGATTTAGGTCTTTGGAATTATTCATAAAGTCCTTCTATGCCCTTGAGACATCCTTGGTTTTTACCCTTTTTTGGGGACCACTGTCTCTGATTTTCACCATCTTTGTGGTCATGTGGTTCCTCTTCTCCTGTGGTCACATGGATCACTGGAGGGTCTCCACTAGTGAACACAGCTTTCTCCACCAAGGGAACCCATTTCAAGTCTGTGTAGCCCCTTTCTTCTCTGTACCTCATTGTTTTGATGTCCTCTGTTTCTGGAGTTCTATGCTTACTCTCTTTTTCAGAGGCCAAGGATTGAAACTCAGCCTTTAATAACCATTATATCCTTTCACCTCCTCAAATAATTAGTTCAAAGTGTTTATTAAGGACCTGCCTTGTGCCTGGGAATGTGCTAGACACTGAGAAGAGACAAAAATATGAAATGGTCCTTGCCCTCAGAATATATACTTTTCTGTTGGAATGTAGTTACTAGGTCATTGGGAAAATACATCTTTGCTCTCTGAGGCAGTCTGACACTGACCTGGAATGTCAATCTGATCCTTTCAGATCTTTGATTACTGACAGGTGGGAGTGACCTTTGCCTATCAAAAAGTATATTTTTTTGTACAAGGTTAGAAAGCTGCTTAAAGAGATTGGTAAAGATATTCGTAATTCTAGCTATGTAAGTTTGCCCTAAAAACACATAGCCCAGAAAATATGGGAGGATGTACCATTTATTTAGGAGAAAACCTCATGTAGAGATTCAGTAGGCAAGAATAAGAAATAATAAAATTAATATATGACATTCATATAGCCATTTCTCCTTGTTATTTTATTTGATGCCCACAAAACCTTGTGAGATTCACAGGAAAGATATAACTATATCTATTTTCATTGTGAAAAGCTCTATAAAATGCAAAGGGATTAAATGAATTTCTGAAGGTTGTGTCACTAGTAACTGGTAGAGCCACATCTTGAAATCCTCTGAAACAAGTATGGAAGGTGAGAAAGTCACATATTTTAGAGGAAATATAAATGTAGAATATAGTGTAACTTCAGTTCCATTAAAAACAGGTTGCTTAATATTTTTTGCAATGTAGCAGGTTATAAAGTAATTCCACATACATCATCAACACTCCTATGTATCACAAAGAAAATTCTGAACAAAGAGATAGTAAGAGATACCCCATTTAAAGTAACTCTCGGCAGTATATAATACCTGAGAATATACTTGCTAAAAAACGGTAATCATACAAATAGTATTATATATAAAAAATTGTACCAATAAAATCATATTTATATAATTAAATAGTAATTATCATGGATAGATAGGGCCAAAATGAGAAATGACAATATAATAAAAATGACAATTTTACCTAAACTAATTTATATATTCAATGTCATGCAAATTAAATTGTTAACAATTATTTTACTGAATTATAAAAAAAATCAAAATACTTTTGGAGGAACAAAAAGTCAAATATATCTAAGGAACTAATAAAACAGAAAAAAATTAAAGGAAGGAGATTAGACAGTGCCAGATCTCAAATTATATTATAAAACCGTAATTATCAAAACTATCTGGTACTAAGAAATAGAAAAGTAGATCAATGGAATAAAATAGACACATACTTTATAGCAGCAAAAAATACACATACTAACCCTGCATGTGGCAAGTGCAAAGACTTATGTTTTGGGGATAAAAAAATCATTATTTGGCAAAAATTGTTGGGAAAATTGGAAAACTATGGCAGAAATTGGGTGCAGATCAGTGTCTTGCACCATTTACCAAGGTAAGGTAAAAATGAATATATGAACTACACATAAAGACAGATACTAAAAGAAAATTAAAAGAACATGAAAATATTACATGCCATACTTATGGATAGTCAATTTATGAATAAAAAGAAACAGAGAGCAGAGTGATGCGTAATATGGATAATGTCAATTACAATGAATTTTTTAGAAAAATTTACAGATAAAATAAATGCAGCCAAGTTTACAAGGAAAGCAGAAAATTGGGGAAACAGTTTCTCAGATAAAGTTCTCATGTCTCAAATATGTAAACAACTTTGGCAAATCTATGAGAATATGAGTCATTGACCAATTAATAAATGGTCAAAGGATATTAACAGAAAGTTTTTCCAATTAGAAATCAAAATAATTTATAGTCATAAGCAAACATACTCTAAATCATTATTGATTAGAGAAATGCAAATTAAAACAACCTTGAGATTTCATTTTACATGTGTTTGACTAAAATGATTGAAGGGTAAAGTGACAAATGTTGGAGGAAATGTGAAAAAATTGGGACATGAATTCACTGTTGGTGGAACTTTGAACTGTTTCAACAATTTTAGAGAGCAATCTGGAATTATGCTCAAAGAGATTTTGAACTGCCTATACCCTTTGACCCAGTAATTCTGCTACAAGCTCTATTTCCAAAGGTGAATAGGGAAAAAGGAAAAGAAGCCATATGTTCTAAAATGTTTATAGCAACTCTTTTGTGGTGGTAAAGAAATGGAAATTATGGTAGCACCTGTCAATTGGGGAATGGCTAAACAAGTTGTGATGTATCATTTTGATGACATAAACTATGTTCTAAGAAATGATGAGCTTGATGATCATAGAAAAACATGGAAAGACTTGCATGAAATAATGAAAAGCAAAATGAGCAGAACCAAGAGAATGTTGTAAACAGCAAAGGTAATATTGTTTTAATAACAACTTTTAATAACTGAGTCATTTTGAGTATTACAAATATTTAAATAAACTACAAAGGACTTATGAACAAATTCACTATCTGCATCCAGGGAAAGAATTGATAAACAGAAATATGTGTAGAATTATTTTCATTTTATACACACACACACACACACAAACATTCATAGATACACAATATGTCTAGTGGTAGCCATCTCCAGGGTGGGGAAGGGGAGAAAACAAGAAAAAAATTATATGATAATTTTACACATTTAAAAGGAATAGGAAGTTGTACATTATAGATATGCAGTTTCATGCGCAATCACCTTTTTTGTTTTTAAATTTACTCTTATGGAAATGCTTATTTTGTTTTTCATATTAAAAATAAAATAAAATAAAAAACCACAAACTGGTTCAGTCTAAGGTGATTTGTTTGGACAATGAAGAAGGCTTGAGTTATTTGCATAGAAGAAAATATATAAACGGCAAGCAAATGATCAGTATATAACATGGCTCCATTTCTGGGGTTGAAGTCAGTTTGATCAACCATTGACTATCGATGGTTCGATGACTTGTATCAATAGTCTTTAATATGTAGGATTTAGATCTGGAAAGGACCTTAGAAGTTATCTAATCCAAATTCCTCCTTTTACAGATAAGAAAACTGAGACCTTCACCACACAGGTGAAATTATCTGCCCAAGGTCCCAGAGGTAATGACAAAGCTTGAATCTGAACCCAGATCATTTGACTCCAGAGATAGCATTCCTTCTATTGAGTAGGAAGGGAAGCTAGAGGTCATCTAGACCAACCCTTAACAAATTATTTAATAGGCAGTTTGTTATATATCGGTGTAAACCACACAGGTATTATTCAAGAATCCTCTTTTCATGAAGAACAGGATTATTTTGAGGCACTTACATTGTTCCCACAACAATATTAATAGTTTTACTGATAGCATACAGAGTCTGTCTAGATGCAAAGTCATACCAACCATCCTGTGTTAATTCGTCAACACAGTCTTTTGACTTCACTGAATTTGACATTTCAGTAAAAGAAACACTCAGGCTGATTATAATATTGATGACTTTCATTCCATTTCACCTATTATAGCTAATAGCGAGCATATTATGTATGTGTGTATACATACACACAAATGTACAACTTTATAGTTTATAAAGAGCTTTGCAAATATTATCTCATTTTATTCTCACTATAACTTTAAAAGGCAAGTGCTATTATTATGCCCATTTGACAGATGAGAAAATTGAGACAGAAAGAAGTGATATGATTTTACACAGACAGGATCACATAGCTATCATTATCTGATACAGGATTCAAACTCACATCTTTCTGACTCCAGGCCCAGCACTCTATCCACTATACACTTACCAGCCCTATGCTATGCCTGGGAATACAGCCAGACACTTGTCCAGTACTACTCTATATCCTTGCACAGTAGGCCAGAAGCTTTATCCGATGCAAATAACTCTCATTTCTTCCTGAATATGGTAACTGCTTTATTAAATCCAACTAAATTGTTGGTCAGTTTTGGTGAACAATCTCAGACACATAAACAGATTTTGGGAAATGCACTTGGTTCTATGTAATTAGGGCAGTCAAACTGTGCCTTAATTGATCCTTTAGGGCCAAAAGTAATATTATTTTTAAAGTGATACCCCAAGGGTCCAACTTCTTATCCTTTCAACTAATTTTATTTTCCCCATGGTTCAAATGCCCACTTACTACTTTCAGTTAACAGACTGACAGCAAATTTATTAGGAGTAGAGGAAGCACCTTGTTTAAATGAGAGGCAGAGATTGACCAAGAAAAGATCTTTTTCTCCTTGTTGGTTGTAAGAGACTTTTTAAAAAAATGTTTATTTTACATCATGCTTGTGTTTAAAAAATAAATGAAGTCCTATTGGACGGCTACGTTGGGCACTTGCATTTTGGTTTCAAATTGGAAAATCACATTCCTTAAGGTTGATTTCTTTTTCATTTCCAAGAAAGAAGCAACAAAGAAGGAACATCCTCTAGTTCATGTGAAGAAAGAGCAGTCATGGACAGTGTGCTGGATTTGGAGCCAGAGAAGTTGAGTTCAAATTTCATTTCTGTTTTATGCTACTTGCATGACTTTGGGTAAGTTCCTTAACCTTTGGCCTCAATTTCTTCCTCTGTGTGATAAAGTGTTTATGAAGTTTAGGGTCCATTTCAGCCCTGAATCTTATGTTCCTAGAGATATAAAACAGCCTGAGAGAAATAGCAAGTGGGAAAAGTTTTGTGTGCTTTAAAAACTGTAAAAAGCATGGGGAACAAACAGATGATCTGGTTCCATCTTGTTAAGAATTCCATGAGGAATTTGAACTAGTTTGTACTTACTATGGTTCTCCATAAGAAGGCTTAACAGGGCAGCCAAAGAAGGACCACCAGCCATTCTGCTATTCATTACAAACAGCTTTATTAATGGGAATTGGAGTTGGAAAGAACCTCAGAGATCTTTTAGTCCTACCCACAACTGAACAATGATCCTTGCTCCAACATACGCACCAAATGATTATTACAATACCTTAAAAATCTCCAAGGGAGGGAGACCCTCTTTAAAAGAGTTTGATTTCACTTTATGATTAAAAAGATTTCCTGCCAATCGGGGACAAAATTGATCTCTTCACAACTTCTGCTCATTATTCCTGTTCTGTGAGTTTAAATAGAAGAAATCTAATCCTTCTTCCACAGGTCCTCCTTCAAAGATAGATGCTCCCCCTCTCTGCTCCCTTTCCACTCCTTAGGTCTTCACTTCTAGAGACACAAACCAGTTCCTTTTACTAATCCTTTTCACCCTCATGCCTGGAATGGTCTCGTTCTTGACCTTTGCCTCCTGGCTGCCTTGGTTCTGTTCAAGACACTCATTTCTTACATGTATAGATAGATAATGTTATGGATAGATAATGTTAAAACTTTTTTTTTTTTTTTAACATTCTCTCTTTTTTAAAGTCTTGGGTTCGAAATTCTATCCCTCCCTTTTCTTCCACATCACCATATGTATATAGTTTAGCTTATTATCATCCCCATGTGAATGAGAACTTCAGAATGACCATATTATACTTGTCCATTTCTTTGTTTCCCCAGCATTTGCTGTAATGTCTAGTGTAGAGCACTATTTAATAAATGCTTGCTGATTGACTAATTGACTCTTTTGTATTTACTAAATGCCCTTCACCAGATGAGCTGATTTCAAACTAGGGCAGAGTGCAGCAATCCTATTTCCTCTTTAGCCCTAGGCACTATGGTTATTGATGCAGCCTTAGCTTTACTGGTTCTCCATATTATTGATCTGCCTTGAGAATATGGTCCCAGAAACCTACACATCTTTTTCAGATGAACTGATGTCTAACCATAGCTTCCCATCTTGTATTTAAGGAGTTGAGTTTTTTGAGCCCAGTTTTAAGACTCAATGTTTTTTTTCCCTCTCAATTTAACCCAGTGTTCTATCTTATCAAGATTTTATGAATATAGATTCAACCAATGAGGAAACTATTCTTGCCAGCTTTGCTGTCATAGACAAATGTGTTAAGTATTCGATCAGAACCTTTTCCCAAGTCATTGATAAAAATGTCCACTAACTGAGGACCAAAGAGTAATTCCTGGGGCAGATGAATGTTGCCCTTGTCCAGAATCCCAAAGTCTTCAGTGAAGAAATGGTGAAATAAGTGTTTTTTGACTCAGTCTCTGTAGAAGAGTTTAACTTGAGTCAAGGTGTAGCTATTATAATTAACTATAAGGGGGAAAAGCACAGTGACACACATACATGCATCCTTTCATGATTTTCAATGTACTTTCCTCATATCTACCCTCTGGGGTGGATAGTGGAAATATTCATTTTTATTATTTTTATTAGTGCTAATTCTAAAACTGCAATTAGAAAAAAATGAGTAAACCATAACTAAGAAACTGACATGGTCAAAAATGAGCAATTTTTTAAAACTCCATAAATCAGTAAATAAACGTAAAATAAAAATAAATTGTAAAGTAATCTTCTAAATAACTCTTTACAATGAACACATAAATTTAAGCTTTCACCACTTCTGGTGTGGTTTTTCAGGGGAGTTTTTTACTTGGAGGAACCCGAAGGGAAGACAGAGTGGATTTGGGCACTAATATAATTAAATTGTCCATTTCATAAATATGGAGAATCAGATGCTAAACATGGAAATGAAACTTCGAAAAAAAGCATAACATGTATAGACGTGGTGTCTCAAAAGTCTTAGTGAAATTTAAAACACGTTTTAAAGCTTTAGTATCTTGAAACTGCACTAAGACTTTTGAAATAGCCTATATATGGGAAACAACTTCTCTCTCTTATTATTGATTTTATTTTATTTTATAATCAGTTCTTTTACTCAATTATCCTCTTTGAGCCATTAGAACAACCGGAAGGGTAGCACAATTGAGATATGAAGTACAGAAGGCAATAATTTCCCCCCAACTGCCTTAATGAGGACCTTTATTCTCTCTTATTCCTCCCTATAAAATCAAGGAGTGCTGGGGCACCTGGGTTGGTATGTGTTAGGTTGTACTTTGTACTCTGGTGTTTGTTATGGGGACCCTTTCTGTAGTTATTCATCTTGGAAAGAAGGAACAATACCGAGACAGTAGAAACTACTTGGTGATAGATCAAATGAGCTTCTGAGAGCTGTAATTCCTTGGTCATTTCTCCAATGTCTTTGTATTAGTGTTTATTGCATGTGTACTTGGGAAGGTCTTTTGTGGAAGCTACAGATGGTGCCTTGGTGATCCAAGGTTATTAGAAATTATGTCCTTAACAAAACCCTTTGGGTTGTTCCTGATTCTTCTAGGTGTGCCCTTGTCAGATATCATTAACTATAGTAGCACGGAAAGTATTGGAAGAAACGGGTTTCGTGGCCTGTTGCAGAAACAGAGCCTCATCAAGTGGTCAAGGCTTTGTGATTTTGTTGGTGGTGTATTTAGTGAAAATAACAACATTTGTTTAACCTCATAGAGAAATCTAAAAAAATTGTCTGAAGCTCAGAGAGGTTATAGCTTACCTTAGTTCAGATATCTACTAAGTGCCAAAAGCAAGATTGAAGACAGGTCTTTATTATTCATTACTTTATAAACAATACTAGCAGTTCTCATACTTTTTCATCTCTGAAAATTTTACTCTGTTAAAGATTGAGGATTCTCTTGAGGAGGTTCTGTTTCTATCAGTTATATCTGTTGATACTTTCCCTAATAGATATTAAAATGGATAAATTTTAAAATATTTAATCCACTTAGTAATGCACAAATCATCTTAACACAAATCCCATATTTTTATTAAAATATTTAAATATATATATTTTTAAAGTATCAAAAATAGTGTCATTGTTTTATGTATTTTTGTATTTCTGTTTAATGTCTGGCTCAATAGAAAATAGTATTTGCATATCTTATTCTAAATTCAATCTGTTGTGATAAGTTGTTCTGGTTGAAACAAATGGAAATGGGTAGTACAGTAAGTAAATTACTGGACCTGAAGTCAGAAAGGCCTGAGTTCACATCCAGCCTTAAACATTAACTTTGTGACCCTAGACAGGTCACTTAATTTTTTAAAATTTAGTTTATTTTATTCTGAACTTAAGAAATACAACAAGCATTTCCATAATAATAAAATAGAAATATATTTCCAACACAATAAAATAGAAAGAAAGATGACTGTACATACAACTGAAAATCTATGTACAACTTGCTGTTCTTTTTAAAATATATAATAAAGTTATCATGTATCTTTCCCCCATTTTATTCTCCCTATCCTCCCTTTAGATTGTCATCATTAGACACAAATATGTATATATATATCCATGTCTATATATGTAAAACCATTCTATATATTTCTATTTATCAGTTCTTTCTCTAGATGCAGAGAGCATCTTCCTTCATATGTTCTTTGTAGTTAATTTGGGTATTCATAATTGTCAATATGACTTGGTTACTCAAAGTTTTTCTTAAAACAATATTATCATTATTATATACAGTGTTGTCTTGGTTCTGCTCATTTTGTTGTTCATTATTTTATGCAAGTCTATCCATGTTTTTCTGAGATCATTGAGCTCATCATTTCTTCTAGGACAGCTGTATTCCATCACAACCATATACCATAATTTGTTCAGCCATTCTCCAAATGAAGGACATTCCCACAGGTTATGATTTAAGACTCTACGTTACAAAGCAGATGCCAACTTGAATCTTCTAAGGAGCTTCCTCATTGGGAGCTCCTTATACCAATTAAATAAAAGGTCCAGTAAATAAAAAAGGGTGTGTATTTTGTGTTCTGAAGATTGACAGCCAAAAATGAAACACTATTTGACTACTAGGTGATTATTACAGTTTAATGGTGAAAAGAATAATTCAAATTCAGCATTATTTTTATAACTGATCTCTTTCATGAAGATACATATTGTTTATTGGAGAAAGACAGTGTGCTAT
The DNA here is from genome assembly GCF_028372415.1 of Notamacropus eugenii. Taxonomy (NCBI): domain Eukaryota; kingdom Metazoa; phylum Chordata; class Mammalia; order Diprotodontia; family Macropodidae; genus Notamacropus; species Notamacropus eugenii. The sequence goes on along the minus strand of NC_092872.1, from coordinate 247,689,693 downwards.
GATGGAAAAAGACACTGGAAATGGAGTCTAAGAACTTAAGTTCGAGTTCCCAGCTCTGTTCTGGAACCTTGGGCAAGCGATTGAGTTTCTCTTGGTCTCAGTGTCTTCATCTGTAAGATAAAGGGTTACCCTGCACGACTTTCAAGTTCATTTCCAGCTCTAAAACAATTCTCTTATCTTATGATTAACAATACTCAATCAAAAGAAATAGGATGTTTTCCTGAGCTGTTTGTATCAGTCTTTAATTAAACAGAAACTAAAATTTATTTCTGACCTGAATTCCATTTTGTTATGTGATTTGACACAAATAACTAACTTTTATATCTAAAACAATGATGAAATTTTTTATTATAAATTATAAGAATATGACACATTATAATTTGCAACATGCTTTTTCATTTGTTATCTAATTTGGCTCCCATGAAAGTGCTGGGAGATAGATAAAGCAGTTATTATAATTCTCATTTAACAGATTAAAAAAACCTAAAGTTTGAAGGGAGATGATAGAGATAATCCCACAATTAGTGACTTTAGAAGTGGGATTTAAGGCAGAAAACACAGTACCAACCAAGATCAAATTTTGTTCTAATTGATGACAAACCTGTAAAGTGTAACTCACTATTAATATTCAATCAATTTTTTTCTTCTTTTACTAGGCCATAACTAAGCTGAAAAGTGAGTGAAATCTCTAGGACATAGTCCAAACTACCCATTGTCACCCACCCTATGGCATGGATGAATCAGACACTAGTCACTGAGTTCTTTGTGAAAGGATTCTCAGAAGCAACTCATCTTCAGCCCTTGTTCTTTGTCTTTTTCCTCTCCCTCTATGCAGTGGCCCTCTCAGGGAACATCCTCATCTTTGTCACGATCAGTTTTAATCCCACATTACACACACCTATGTATTTTTTTCTGGTCAACCTAGCTGTGGTTGATATCCTGTGTACTTACACAATTCTTCCAAAGCTGCTTGAAAACATGGTGGGTAGAAAGACCATATCCTATGAAGGTTGTATGGCTCAACTGTATTTCTTCACTTGGTCTTTAGGAGCTGAACTGCTGCTTTTCACAGCCATGGCTTATGACAGGTATGTGGCCATCTGTCATCCTCTCCACTATAGCCCCATGATGAGCAAGAGGGTCTGTATGCTGTTAGCTGCTGGTGTTTGGTCAATGAGCATTCTCAACACCAGCATTAACAGCAGTCTTATGTTTCGATTGTCTTTTTGCCACTCCAATGTAGTCAACCACTTTTTCTGTGAGATTCCCCCTTTACTGAAGCTCTCTTGCACCCCTACTTACCTGAATGAAACCATGGCCTTTACAGCAGATGTATTCCTAGCTGTGGGGAATTTCATGATCATGATGCTTTCCTATGCCTGTATTATCTCCAGCATCCTAAAAATCCGCACTACTGAAGGTAAAAAGAGAGCCTTCTCTACCTGCTCCTCCCACCTCATTGTGGTTAGCATGTATTACAGCACTGTAATTTACACCTATATAAGGCCATCTTCCAGCTACTCACTGGATAAGGATAAAGTTGTATCTGTGATATACACATCAGTGGCTCCCACCCTCAACCCTCTTATTTATACTCTGAGGAACAAAGATGTCTCTTTCTTCAAAAAATGTTGAGCTGTCCAGATCCTGAAGTTGTGAATGAAGAGACTTCTAAATACCCTTCCAATAATCCTGGCTTTGTATTAATGATTGAACACATAACTGATATCTTCTAATCCAAGCTGAACTTCTCGACTTTCAAAAATATTGTTGTTATTCTGGACACTTACATAAAGTGAACTTTTCTCCCACCTCCTGAAGTTTGGAGGCACAATTTTTCTAGACCTTTCTTTGGTACTTTCTGTTCTATTATCTCTTCTAATAGGAAAAGAAAACTTTTAAGTCTTTCCAAAGAATAATTCAGTTCAGAGGTGAACTAGAATATTTCACTTATAAATGTTTTTACAGTTGTTTATTAATCCCCATTAGAGGGGGTCAAGGTATAGTATATAACAATGTTTTCAGATATTGGTGTCACTGAATTGCCTTTTTACTTTCCTTCAATTTTCTGTGTAGTTCTCTCTCCCTGTGTAGGCTTTTGCACTGTTGTTTGTTAGTTTGCTTTTTTCAGAAAAAATCATTCTATGAGTTAACTGTCATGTGGACTTTAAAAAAAACATCTGCCACTAACTAGCTATATGCTATTGGACAAATAATTTACTTTTTCTGGACTTTGGTTTCCTCATCTGAAGTTTGCCCTGCCTTTTTCACAAAGTAGTGGACATTAATTGAAAAGCAGTTTCTCATTTCTTTTAGAATTTAACACCAAAAATTGGCTTTTATAGACATAATTTTATTTAGCCTTTTCAACAATACTATGAGATACATATTAGTTTTCCTATTTTTCATATGAGGAGACAGAGGCTTTGAATGATTCAATAAGTTGTCCAAGGCCATGAAGGTAGTAAATAAGTGTCAAGAATGGAGCATAAGTCTTCTGTCCCTATGTCCAGAGAAACCTTTTTCCTAAGTCAAGCTGGTTTCATGAAGTATAGAAAAGTGCAAAGGAAATTTCAAAGCAGTATACAGTAGAACCTCAGTTTACGAATTTAATTCGTTCCAAGATTCTGTTCATCATGTGATTTGTTCGTACTGCAAAGTGAATTTTCCCATAGAAAATAATGTAAAGTGGGATAATCGATACTATCTCCAAAAATATTCTTATAAAATAATTATTTGTAATTCTAAGTAAGTTTTCTTGTCACTAATGCACATGAAATACAACAGTAATGATTAGTACACAATATGAACTGAAAATAAAATAAATTAACCTGCACTTTACATTTGAGAATAGTTGTCACTGGCATGAGGGAGACAAGAAGGAGGAGGAGGAGGAAAGGTCATTGCTTGAAAGGGGAATCTCCTGTGAGACTATGGGGGATTTGATCGTGGGAAGCATTCTCTCTTATGCTACTTTCACTAAAAATAAGAAGAACACTGTTGCCTTTACTTATTTTTCATTTTGTAGAATCACTTTCATGTTTTGACTCCTTAATTTTTTTCATTCATTTCTGATTAGAAATCTATCTAATGACCCTCATTTTGGCCATTTTTTTCAGAATATCATGGAAATGTAACATTACATTATCGTTAAAAATATTCGTGGTTTTCATTGCTACAACAAAATTTTGATGTTTGTGCTGGTTACTCTAACCTGAGGTTCTACTGTATGGCATAAAAGATTCTTCTCTGGGCAGGTCACTTAACTTCTGTTTGCCTCTGCTTCCTTAACTACAAAATGAAAATAAAAATAGCACTTACCTCTTAGGGCTGTTGTGAGGACAGGATGAAATAATATTTATATAGTGCTTAGCACAGTGCCAGACACGTAGTAGGAACTGAATAAATGCTTATATTTCTTTCATCCATGCCTCCTTCCTTCCTTCTCAGAATGTTGACATTCTTGGGAAGGGTAACAGATTAGGTCATTATAAACTTACTAGTACTGTGATATTTAGCAGGAATAATTATAAAATACTAAGTTAGATTCAGAAAATAAGTAGTTAGACTGCTCACGTAAAAGAGACTTGGTTTTAGTGGATGGCAAGCTCAGTGTAACTAAACATTATTATAGGGCAGTCTTTTGCGGGGAAGGGGATAATCCAGCAGAGCACAAAGATACACTCCTTGTAGACAGAAAGGCAGCAAGGAAACAGCTTGAAGTACCTAAGGTCCTACCTTCTATAGGAAGCTTTTCTATATTCCTCTCATTTGAAGTAACTTTCCTCTGTTTGTTTCCTATATATGCTATTTATAGTTTGCGCACATTTGTTTGTTTATTGTTTCCCTCTTCTACTGTGAACTCTTGGAGAATAGATTCTTTTACCTTTCTTTGTGTCCCCAGTACTTAGCACAGTGCCTGACACATAATAGGTGCTTTATAAATGTTTATTGACCAATCAGCGGTTTCCAACTCTCAGTTTCATTTGAGTCAGCAGTTTCTTTATTATATTAATAATGAAAAGGAAGGAGGAAGAAGCTCTGCTGGTGTTGGTGCTAGTATGATATATGCTGTCATTTGATATGACGCTGGTGCCAGTCAGTTTCCTATTATCCTGTTGCCTGTTTCCAAGGACTCTGTGATGCAGATTCTAGGTAGTTGGAATAGGGCACATGAACTGAATATGTGTTTTTCACTTCCCCATTTTAAGGCTGGAGGATGTAGAGAAGCTGCCCAATGAAAACCATTCCAAGGTGGGTGGCCCTGGGACCCTTCCAACTTTCCTCGAACTTTCCCACATGGCCAAGTCTCTGGCATGCACCTGAGGCATAGACTCATCCCAGTAATCCTTTCAAATAGGCCCACACCCAGACCTCCAATTCTGTTACCTCTCACCTAGCCCAGCCCTTCAGTGTCCAGAACACTCTGGGCCACTTCCCATCCTAGATTCCATCTAGACCCTTTCCCTATTACCTTCTAGTCACCTAAAAGTTATCGGTTACTCCTTGATCACATCTACATCTTCCCACAGTTTTTCTGTATATAAGGTCCACTTGCACCCCTTCTCCCCGCATTAAATTGCCAAGATTTAATGTGGTCCAATTATCAATGTAAATGTCACAAATGCTCAGATTCCTTAAGAGTCTGGCCAAAGCTCAGATTCTTAAAATCTGACCAATAGCATGGATTCTTAAAATCTCACCCATCCGAAGAGGTGTTTTAATTAACCTTGTGTCTGACTGAAAGTATGCTTGGATTGAATTCATGTGAGGCAAGACCTGCTTCATTCGCCCTTGAATTTTGGGGTCCCTAGCACCTCTAAACTGCAACAGTCTTTAAACCTTACAGCCTGCTGTTCCAGAAAGCCTCACACAAGCTAAATATTCCCCACACCTTGTGCATCTGCACTGCTCATATCCGCTGCATAGTCTTCCAATACCAGTTAGCTTCAGAGCATCCTGTCACTTTACTGATCTTTCAGGGAATCCAGAATTATCCAGAATACTGGAATCCCACCCTACTCTAGATCCTGGTCTGGGCTCTAGCCAGCCAGAAAGAAGTAGGTACTTTGAGAATTGGTCTCTATTTAGTAACAATTCATTCTCAAAATGATGATCCCTTGAGCCAAAAATCCCATGTTTTGGGGTGTTCAAGACAACTTGGCCAACATGGTTTTGGGGTGCGGGCAGCATTGGTAAGGACTTCTTTGAGTGACTAGGAATTAAGAGACAACAAGCTTGACTATACATTCATGAGGACTGGTCCTCTAGACTTGGAGGAAAACTCTTCTGTATACAGATTGAAGATGCGCTGTTTTTCCCCAGGGTAACTGGGGCCCTAAAACCTTACTCCTATCTTTCTTTCAAAGAGACTATTTATATATTTTAGATGATTCTTTCATTTTCTTTTTTTCTTTCTCTTGCCCCTGTGAAGGGAATTATAACTTTCATAATAATCAATATGACATGTGTAATGAATACACTAATAGATGAAATTTTTCAGAATGGCCTTTGGGAGTCAGAAGTTTACAATGCAGCTTGAAATGATCAATCAAACCTTTGACAATGTTCATAATCACTGCATCCTTGTGCAGTGTACCTTAAGTGAAGCAAATCAAAGATTTTAGAACCTGTTCCTATCACAGAACTCTGGTCTTGTGACTCTCATGATTCCCAAAGATTGGATTCCAAGACTACATTGTTTTCCATTTGTGGGTTTGTCATGGGAAATGGTTCAAGACTAGGAAATGATTGTTTGCTAACCACCTTGCCCCATCCCTTCCCATTTGTAATTTACATATAAAATCTCAGTCTGCACTTCAACAAGGTGGAATTCTGATCAGGAGAATTGCCTTTTTGAAAATCTGTTCCTTTTAATGAAATTAATTAATTGAACAGCTACTTGATTATTGGTATATTTTCTCTGGCCTGCTGTTTCATTCTTCTCAGGTTATAGACTAGCTCAGTAAAATCCTGTTAACACCACATAACTCCACACCATCCTTATCCCATAACTCCACATTTTGCAAAAAGGGGAAAATGCACTTTTTGGAAATGCATGAAATTAAAATCTGTTCTTTCTTGTGTTACTGAAAAAAATAAGAATAAAAACAAACAACAAGTAGGAAGATCACACCTCAAAGACAGAAAGACCTGGGGTCAAGTCTTGCTCTGAGACATGTTATCTGTGTGTCACTTGACTTCTTTGTCTCCTAAGATGACAATTCTTTACGTTGCAGTGAAGGTACTGACCTGTATTGGTAAAGGGAATTTCCTCATCTGGGAGTTACAAATGCTAATAAAATAAAAAGTCTAGACCCAATCTGTAATGCAAGGAAACTCATGGGAAACACTCTCCCCTCATTCTTACTTGAAGGAGTCCAAATGAGAGTAGTTCTAGTCTATGTTTAAAAAGAAGATGGAATTGAGTTTAGTTTCATTTAGTGTAGCTGCTTCATTTTAAGGGAAAGGGAATCAAGATTAACACACTGGAAATAGTTTTCTTAACATCAAAAAGTTCCTAGAATGAAGAACTTGGACTAGAGTCAGTATTATTCTTTCCCTAATCAACTATATTTTCTAGTCTACTGCAATGGATCACAAAATGATGATCTTGAACCACATAGCTCAGGTAGGTCAGTGCAAAGAAATCAACAGCAACATTAGATAAAGAGTTAGGGGATCTAAGCTAATACCAATCTCTTCCACTATTTAAAAAAATAATTTATTTTATCCTGAACTTAAGTAAACTAAGCATTTTCATAAGATAGTAGAATTGAAAAAAAGATGATTGTATATGAAACTGCAAATATATTATGTACAACTTGTTATTCCTTTTTAAATATATAAGAAAGTTATCACATAACTTTCTTTTTCTCCTTTTTTTCTCTCTACCCTCCCTAGAGATCACTTCCATTAGACATAAATGTGTGTGTGTGTGTGTGTGTGTGTGTGTGTGTAAAACTATACTACATATTTTTATTTTTCAGTTCTTTCTCTGGATGTATATAATGTCTTCCTTCACAGGTCTTTGGAATTAATTTGTGCATTTAAAATAGTGAAAATGACTTATTTGCTCATTTTCTTAAAATAATATCGCTGTTAATGTATACAATATCCCCTTGTTCTGCTCATTTTGTTTTTCATTATTTTATGAAAGTCTATTTATATTTTTCTACAATCAATGAGTTCATCATTTCTTCTAGCGTGTCACAATCATATGCCACAACTTGCTTGACCATTCCCAAAATGACAGGCATTTCCTCATTTTCCTTTTCTGTCATATTAGCCAATCTGTTAGGTATGAGGTAGCATCTCAGAGTTGTTTTAATTTGCATTTGTTTCATTCTACTATTGATAGCTTTGATTTCTTCATCTAAAAACTGCCTTTTTATGTTTTGACCATTTTTCAATAGGTCTGACTGAATGACTGAAAACTAAAAATTGTTAATTAAAATTAAAAATTCTTTCCCAACTTTCTGCTTTCCTTTTAATCTTACTTGCATTAGTTTTTTTTTTTTTTTGCAAAACCTTTTAAATTTAAAATAGTCAAAATAATCCATTTTGCATTCACAATATTCTCCACCTCCTGTCTGGTCATAAATTCTTCCCTTCTCCATTGATCTGACAGATAAACCACTCCTTATTCTCCCAATTTGTTTACAGAATCACCCTTCATGTGAAAATCACGTACCCATTTTGACCTTATCTTGGTATATGATGTGAGGTTGGTCTATACCTTGTTTCTGCCATATGATTTTCCAATTTTCCCAGCAGTTTTTCTCAAATAGTTAAGTTCTTTTTCCAAAAGCTGGAGCCTTTGGGTTTATCATCTGTTTCTCCAATCCACTACTCAGTTTTTTAGCCAATACCAAATAGTTGTGATGATCACCACTTTCTATAATACAGTTTTAGATCTAGTATAGCCACACCTCTTTCCTTTCTAAATTTTTCATTAATTCCCTTCATATTCTTGACCTTTTATTGTTCTATATGAATTTTGTCATTTTTTTCCCACCTCTATGAAATAATTTTTGGTGGTTTGATTGGTGTGACACTGAATAAGTAAACCAATTTAGGTAGAATTTTCATTTTTATTATATTATCTCAGCCTACCCATGAGGAATTGATGTTTTTGAGTTGTTTAGATCTGACTTTATTTATGTGAAAAAGTGTTTTGTAATTGGGTTCATATAGTTCCTGGGTTTGTCTTGGCAGATAAACTACAAAATATTCTATATTTTTAACAATTATTTTAAATGAAATTCCTATCTCTTGTTGCTGGGGTTTGTTGATAATCAGTAGAAATGCTTGTGATTTATGTGGATTTATTTTATGTCTTGCAACTTTGCTGAGGTTATAATTATTTCGAGTATTTGTTTAGTTATTTCTTTAGGATTCTCTAACTATACCATCACATCATCTATAAAGAGGAATAGTTCTATTTCCTTATTGCCTATTCTAATTCCTTCAAGTTCTTTTTGTTGTCTTATTGCTGACATGAACATTTCTGGTACAAAATGTTGAATAATAGTGGTGATATCAGATATCCTTGTTTCACCCCTCATTCAGAATGCTTCTAGTTTATCCCCATTACATGTAATACTTGCTGCTACTTTTAGATAGATACTGTTTATCGTGTTAAGGAAAGTTCCATTTATTCCTATGGTCTCTAAGTATTTTTAATTGGAATAGATTCTGTGTTTTGTCAATTTTTTCTGTATTGATTGAGATAATTGTATGATTTCTGCTAATTTGTTATTGATATGGCCAATAATGCTGATAGTCTTCCTAGCAAAGAACTAGCTCTGCATTCCTGGTATAAATCTCACCTGGTAATAGTGTATTTTGGTTACATTAAATTAGAAAGGTTTTGTACAAATAAAACAAATGTAGCCAAGAAAGTAGAAAATGGGGGGGGGGGGGATTTTTACAGACAGATTCTCAGATAAAGGTCTGATATCTGAAATATATAAAGAACTTTGTCAAATCTATAAGAATCTGAGTCATTTCCCAACTGATAAGTGGTCAAAGGATATGAACATGCCATTTTCAGAAGAAAAAATAAATTGATTTCTCTTTGAGCATAGTTCCAAATTGCTCTCCAGTAAAGTTGGATCAATTCACAACTCCACCCTGCAATGCATTAGTGTCCCAATTTATCTCCAAAAGACTTACATGAAGTATTGCCTAGTGAAGTGAGCAGAACCAGGAGAACATTGTGTGATGATCAGCTACGACAGATTCAGCTCTCCTCAGCAACAAAATGAATGATCAAGGACAATTCCAATTTCAAGAACTGATGGAATCTGAATGTAGATTGAAGTATACTATTTTTACCTTTTTAATTTTTTCTCCTTTTGTTTTGTTTCCCTTCACAAAATGACTAGTGTGGAAATATGGTTTACATGATTGCACACATATAACCTTATATCAAATTGCTTGCTGTGTTGGGAAAGTAGAAGGGGAGAGAGTGAGGGAGAAAAATATAGAATTCAAAATCTTATAAAAATGAATATTGAAAATTGTCTTCACACGTAATTGGTAAAAATAAAATACTACTTACAAAAATTAATATAATGAAAATCATCCATTTTATACCTCACTGTGCTCTCTATGTCTTCTTTATTCATAAATTGCTTGCCTATCCACAAGTCTTTACCCTTTTACCCCCACCTTCTTCCTCTGTAGACTTTTTCCATTCATACCCCATTTTAGGAGATAATTATTCCTTTTTATCTTTCCCTAGTCAGTTTTTATTTTTTGGAATCACCCCATCATGGACAACTCAGCCCAAACTTTTGTTTCAAACTACTCTTAAGGCTGATGACAATCTTAAGAATACTGATAGCATTTTCATATATAAGAAATAAACAGTTTGATTTTTCAGTCCCTTATATATGTCCCTTATTTATAAGTCCCTTATACTTAGTTTTTATGTTTTTCTTCTACTTATCCTGAATCTTTAATATTGGCTTTTCCATTGAGTTCCGGTCTTTATGTCACAAAATCTGAAAGTCTTTCAGTGCATCAAATATCCATTTTCTCCCCATTAAGGATTATACTGAACTTTGCTGGGTAAGTTTTTCTTGATTGCAAACCAGATTTTTTGTTCTTTGAAATATGATGGTTCAAGGTCTATGGTCTTTTAGTGTAGAAGTTGCTAGGTCTTGTGAAATCTTGATTAAATCTCTGCCATCTTTATTTATTTTTATTGTTGCTTGCAATCTTTTCTCCTTAACCTGGGAGTTTTGAAACTAGGCATGGCATTCCTGTTAAGTTTTCCTCCTGTGATCTCTTTCAGGTGATAAATAGACATTTTTTCAAAATTTCTACTTTGCCTTCTTGTTCTAGAACTTCAGGGCAAATTTCCTTAACAATTTCTTGTAATACTGTATTGAGATTGTTTTTTTAAATTATAACATTCCAGTAGTCCAACAATTATTTTATTGTCTTTCCTTGATCTTGTCTGTAGATCAGTTGTTTTTTCTAATGATGTCATTTCAGATTCTCTTCTATTTTTCTACTTTTATTATTTCTTGATGTCTTATAATGTTATTTGATTTCTCTTGCCCAGTTTGAATTTTCAGTTATTTTTTCCTTGATATCTTGTATCTCTCTTTCCAAATTGTTAATTTTCTTTTCATAAATTTCTTGCTTTTATCTTTTTCCCTTAATTTTTATGCATCTCTCTTATTTGATTTTTGAATTCTTTTTTAAGTTCTTTCAAGAACTCTTTTTGGGCTTGTGACCATTTGATGTTTACCCCTTTGGAATAGGAGTGGCTATTTTGTTTTTTACCTCACTGTTTTCCTCTGATTATGAACTCAGATGTTCTTTTACACCACAGTAGCTATCTATGGTTAGGTTCTTTTTCCTTTGCTTACTCATTTTTATTTATTTCACTTTTAGTTGTTTATTGTAATTGGGTTTTAATGGCAATTTATGGGTAACAGTGCCCCAGACCTCAGGTCCTCCTTACTATTATTTTCTGCATTCTGTTCTGGAGCCCAACCTCAGTCAATCCTCTTTTTCTCAAAGCCACAGTTAGGGCCACTAGACATGATGTCTGTACAATGCTCTTTCTCCTAGTGGCACAACACTCACAGAGTGTGTGCTCACTTCTCCCCACTTACAGCCACAGTTAAAGATCACATGTAGTCAGTACCTCCAGGCCTTGTATCCAGAAACGGTAGGTGGTCCTTCAATCTTCCTTCATTCAGCTAGGGGGTGCGGTGGATAGAGCACCAGTTCAGGAGTCAGGAGGATATGCGTTCAAATCTCACCTCAGACATTTGACACTCACTAGTTGTGTGACCTTGGGCAAGTCACTTAACTGCAATTGCCTCATCCTGGGTCGTCTCCAGTCATTATGATGAACATCTGGTCACTGAATTTAGATGACTCTGGAGGAGAAGTGAGGCTGGTGACCTGCACAGCCCTCCCTCACTCAAATCAAAGTCAAGTGCAAGTCATGTCATTATTTCTCTGATGGCATGGTCTTTTCATGTTGGCAGCAAAGGATGAACACACACACACATCTGATCCCCAAACTGTTCATTAGATGAAAATCTGTGGGCTGAAACTGAGGCTGTGAGGTGAAATTTTGTAAGGTGAAAGTTCTTAAGGCTTAATCTGTTTCCTGTCCAGTTGTTGCCCCCTGGGCCTGTTGTTTTTTGGTTCAGCAGAGTTGTCCTGGAGGTGTTTGTTTAAACTTTATTGAGGTCAAACCTCAGTCCCTGGAGGTCCTGTCCTTCCTGAGGTCCTCTCAAGTCATCTCAGGAGGACAACTGTTTTGCCCCTTTATTTTTGATGCTTTATGTTCATTTTGAGGTGGTGTTCTGTATGTTTGTAGAGGAAATTTGAAGAGCATGGAATTTTCTCACCTGCTATGTCATCTTCCTAGAATTCCACAGATTTAGTACCAATTTAGTGGATGGCCTGGGTCAGATCATGCTATTTCTGTAAGTCTCAGTTTCCTTGTCTGTAAAAGGAAGCAGCTGCATTCATTTGTCTTTGAGATCTTTTCCTGTTCTAAAAATCTGTGATCACAGGATCATAGATTTAGAGATGGAAGTGACCTCATGAGACTTCTAGTCCAATCTCTTCATTTTATAGTTGAGGAAACTGAGGCCAGAAAGGTTGTGACTTGACCCAGGTCACCTATTAATAGGTGTCAGAGGAAGCACGTGAAGGCAGGTGCTTTGACTCCAGACCCAGGTTCCTATGGATTTTTCCTTGGAGTCCTGACTTGGAAATAAGTTCCATGTTCCCTAAGGTCTTCATTGTACCAGAATTGGCACTTAATTGCTTCTTTGGCATGTTTACATTTCTCTGCGATATTCCTTGCATCCTGGAAAGATTTCTCCTTAAAGGATCTCTAAATTTAACTACAAGAAATTGACTGTGTTTCCCTTCTAGTTTTTTCCTCTTTCACACTTTCGACATATTCTATGAACTCCTTTGTTGATTAGTATTTTGCCCCATATTCACTTGGCTGTCATTGATTCATTCCTTCTCTGTAGGTGGGTCCACTGATGGTCCTCTAGTTTCCTTGGTTTTCATTTTTTTCTCACTGTCTTTTGAAGTTGTGCCGTTCTGCTGCTGGAATTTCTGATTTGAGAGATTGTTGCTTGTTCCCTTGTGAGATACTCACATCAATGGCTCTTTAAGACTTTTAACAGTTCTATTGTTTCCCAGTCTCATGGTAACACAATATGAATGCAAGTGGAACACAAAATTCCTGCCTAGGCAGCTCTTAGAATGGCCACCTTGGTGTTCTCAATAGAAAGTGCCCAAACCTTACTCAATATGGTGCAGTATGTGAGTGATGAAATTCTATTCATCTTTTTTCTTCTTTGAGATTCAGGAGATATGTCCCTTATTTCCCCTGTTCTTCCTCTCAAATAAATAATAAGAATCTAAGGAATAAAACTTTAGAGATCATCCAATTAATTAAAAATCATTTCAACACCTGTTATGTTCCAGACACTGTACTAGGCACAGGGCATGCAAATACAATATCAAGAAAGTCCCTTCCCCTGAGACCCAGAAAAAGGAAGGAATTTAGTTAAAGTCATGGAGTCAGGTAGTGGATAAACAAGGGTTAGATCATTCACCTTTTATTTACTGTGTTTTCTATTACCTTGAAACTCCTGTCAAAACTACAGGTGATGAAAGGAATATCAGTCTAGCGATGTTTGTAAATAGTACATTTAGAATTCATGATCATATGGTAGTGAGCATTGTTCTAGGAAACAGGTAGCCTGGTTTCTAGCTTCTTCTTTGCAACTGATTCACTTCATGGCTTTAATCAATTCACTTTTACTCCGTGTCTCAGTCTCATTATCTGTAAAATGAGAGGACCCTAGATGATCACTAATAATTTTTCCCCTTCTAAAGTTCTATGAGTGACTTTAGAAATTTTCCTCTTGGAGGTATGACCCAGAATTTATACCTCAACAGTAGTCATAACACCATCATCATCAGGTAATTGCTCCTTCAGAATCCTTCCCACAGAAATTTAATTAAGAGAATCTCTTGTGGCCAGTGTGAATCTATCCCCTTCAGACAGTGTAATTTTCTTAAAAGCTAGTTCATTCTTTGCTTTCTCCAGAATTGCCCTGTAGGTGGTTAGAGATCATAGTATTATCAAATATTTGCATGACATTGCTCCGAACGACCTAAAATGATCCCCTCTCCCAACTTTTCTGAAGGCAAGGCTCTAGGTTTATATATAGGAGACTGTGATGGAACTGCCTCCATTTGATAGCATTTATGGAAGAATTTCAGGTGAGCGCCAACCTCATGGCTGTTGGATTTTATGGGATTTAGTCAACAAAAACAGCGTTGGCAAGAGGTTGCCATGAGGTAGCCTGAAAGTAGTAGGGAGAGTAATAGATTAGTTTCTAATCCTGGTTCTGCTGCCTAAATACACATGTTACCTTGGAGAAGTGAGAACATCTCTGAGCCTCAATTTCTTCACATGCAAAAGTATGGTATTGGAATAGATCTCCAAAGTCACTTCCATATTTAAATGCATGATCCTATGACCTAGACCTTCATTTTCTGTGTCTAAAATGTGTCTCTTGAAATATGACCTACATAATAATTTTTAACTTTAATGTTCATTGCTTTTGTTTTGAAATTAGTTTTCCTTCCCCCTAGTCTACCATGGGTGGCTAATGAAATATCAACTCAATTAAATTCTTAGCAATTCTTGTAATTGGATTTTTTTTATTTTAGACATGATTTTATGGATATAAGAAAAACTTTTCAGATACTGAGAGTTTTAATTGACTTGCTCATAGTCACAGCATCATATGTAACAGAGTTAAGAATTAAGCATGGGTCTGTTTGACTCCAAGGTTGGTCCTTTTCGCATTAGTCTTAAGAATCTCCCTCTGCTTATCTGTGTATAGAAATATATAAATATACATATATATGTAATTGTGTATATACATATGCACACATACATATCTCTGTCCCTATCTATCTATCTATCTATCTATCTATCTATCTATCTATCTATCTATCTATCTATCTATCTATATGTTTATCTATCTATCAATCATCACAGAAACCTAGTTGTGTGATCCTCTGTCAAGTCATTTACCTGCTCTATCACTCAGTTTCCTTATTTTTAAATTTCCTTATTTGGAAAGATGAAGGAGTTAGATTAGAAGATTTCTAAGAGCATTTCCAGCTACGCTCTATGATTCTATTAGTAGGTGCTGTAATCAAGCACCAATTAAAAAAAAAACAACTTTTTTTTGAAATGTCTGCTATGTGCCTGTCCCTCTAAGTCTTTGTCCTTAGGTTAATCTAGATGGCTCAGAAATGTTGATGACGACAACAGATGATATTATCTGGGTGATTGGATATAAATCCACTTCAGTTCCTGAATCTCCTTCCATTCCAACATTTGATCTCTAGATATTCATCTCCTGTCTTAAAGAAGACATATAAAATCATAGCTGAAAGCTTGTTATATATACATAGCTCCCATTATAAATAAATCTTTGAGAAATTACACTAAAAATATTTCAGAGAGAAAAAATTGAGGGGAATTGGAGGCATTGTGAGATGTGACTTATACACATCCTGTCTTGTTTCCTGTGTACCATTATGTAAGGATTTCAAAGGAAACTGATTATGTTGAAATGCAGTTAACAAAATATTAAAAGCAACAGGTTCACCCACAGACCCCAGGTTAAGTGTACCAGTCCCACATGACAGTATTCTCCTTGAGGGAGGTTTGTACCTAATATTCCTGAGATTGAAGTCTGACAAGCCTAAAAACAGGAAGAGAATTTATGCTACTGTACCTGATAGGTGCTAGAATTGCTTTGTAAGGATTCTCATCCCTGTGGAGCATTTCCCAGCCCAGGCAATGCTAAGAGGAGGTGTGCATTACAGGGGCAAGGGAAAGGAATCTCTTTTTCTTCCTAGTCTCTTCATCGTCTGTTTCATCTGGGGAACTATTGCTATCCATAATTCATGAACTGGAAAGAAAGAATGAAAGTCACCTCATCCACTATTCATCCATCCTTCCTTTTTCCTAGGCTCAGGGACTCTCTATTATAGATGAGAATGTTCACTGATGGAACATTTATGGCAATGTTGATAATCACTCAATCTAACCACTACTTTCTTAGATTATTGAAATAGCCTGCTACTTGACCCCTGCCTAAAGTGTCTCCCCACTTTACTCAGATGTCAAATTAATCTGCCTAAAGTGAAATAGCCACAGAAATAAACTGTACTTGGATCCATATAACCCCTAAAATCAAATATGAAATTCTCTGTTTGGCATTCCAAGCTGTTCCCAATCAGACACTGTTCTATATTTTCAGTCTTCCTACACCTCATTTCTCACCAGTTCCAATTCCCATGTACTCTGTGATCCAGTGAAAAAGACCTTGCTATTCTTTTCTCAGCACCTTTTATCCAGACTCTAAGTATTTTTGCAGCAGTTCCCTATGTTTGGAATATTCTCCCTCCTCATCTCCCTGCTTTAAAGGGGAAGAAAACATACAAATAACTCTATACAAACAAGATATAGACAGAATAAATTGTAGACAATCTCAGAGGGCAAGCACTAGCATTAAGATATACCTGGAAAGTCTTCTTAAAGAAGACAGGATTTTAGCTGGGAAGTCATAGCCCATTAGGTGTATTCCCATAGCTGGGAAGAAAGACCTTGAAAGTCTTCTTAAGAAAGATAAGATTTTAGCTGGGAAGCCAAGATGGAATCCAAGAAAGAAATAAGGTGGCAATGAGGAAGAAGGATATTCCAGGCCTATAGGAAAACCAGAGAAAATGCTCAAAGTCTAGAGATGGAGATTTTTGTGAGGGTAACAGCATGGTGGTCAGTGTCATTGGATCACCGAGTAAGTGGGAGTTGTGAAAGAGTAAAGTGTCTAAGGAGACTGGCATGTTAAAGAGGTGCACATTGTGAATGACTGAGTGCCAGAAGATTTTGTATATGATTCTAGCAGGGGTAAGAAAATACAGAAACTTATTGAAGGAGGTATAAAATGATATAGTCAATTAGGAAGACTAATTTGACATTTGAGTGAAGGGGATAATGAATGGACATAATTGAAGTAAGGAGATCAACAGCAGGATACAGAAATAGTTTAGGCATGAAATGATGAGGGTCTGCATCAGGGTGGTCACAGTGTCAAAGGAGAGATGGAGAAAGATGTTACAAAACTAAACTCAGTAGAACTACTATTAGATTGAATATGGTGTAATAAGAGGAGGAAAAGACAAGGATGATACCTGGAGTCCAAGCCTGGGTTAATAGTAATAAGAGAATTCATAAGGGAGAGGGTTTGCAGGGCAAGTAGTGAGTTCAGTTTTTGACATGTTAATTTTAAGCTACCTGTGGGGCATCCTGATTGAAAGGTCTAATAGGCAGTTGGAGATGCAAGACTGGAGGCGAAGAGATAGGTGTTGCTAATGTTTTATTGTATGAAACAGCAGATGGCTCCTATTCATGACTGACTATTGTCTCTATGTTCAGCTGCCTCAGATCACTGACTTTCCTATACTGGCATGAAGCCTGGGCTGCAAATGAATTTAAATTGTTTGGCAGAAGTAGAAGACCCAGAAGAGGTCATCCCTCTGGTTGTGAGGACCAGCTTCTTCTTTTCTTGGTATTGTGAGTCCTCATACCCTTCCCTGTTACAGTCTTTAGCTCAGTTCAGGGTTATTTAGTCTTCTGTGTTCCTTAGAGCTCAAGGATCTACTATTGGACCCCACTGGTCTAAACAGTGAAAACTCAATAGCATAAGTTATAATGTTTTTTTTTCTTTGTTGTTTCCTTTTAAGTCAGGGATGGGAACATTAGACATCATTAAAATGCTTGTCAATTGAAAAGGAAAATGCAATTTAAAAAAACACAAGTATATCCTTGGCATCACCTATGCCTCAGCTTTACTGTACTAAGTATATCAAAGTCTAGTGTCTGCATTGTAATTGCATTTCTTCATTCTATCCATGGTAAACATTAAGTCTGATTTTTGCTTAAAATCAGGCAACAAAAATCATTATTTTTCTTCCTTTCTCAGGCTGTGTGCTTCCCCACAAATACCCAATTCACCCATCAGGGACACATCAAGGACACAACAGTCATGAGTGGTCTTCTAGCTAATCTGGACTAATCAATCCCCCAGGCCTTTGGACTAATCAATCCTATGGCTTTTAATAACTAGACATAGGTCACTGAATTCATCCTACAGAGCTTTTCTAAAAAGAAATCCTCTTCTTTTATCTCTTCCCATTCTCCTATGCCCCTGGATCTTTTTGACAGTTTCCTCATCATTGCTTCAGTTTTGGTCACTTTAAGTCTTAATACACCCATACTTTTTTTCTCATCAACTTGGCAATGTTGGATATCAACTGCACAACCATGGTGGTACACAAATTGTTGGAGTACCTGGTGGAAGAGAAGAAACCATCTCCTTTGTTGGCTGCATGACCCAGGTCTGCGTCTTCTCTTGGGCTTTACATTTGAGCTCCTCTTTTTTTTAATCAGCTATAGCTTATGATAGGTATGGGGCTATTTGCCAGTCCCTGCATTATAGCACTCTGTTGAACAAAAAGGTCTGTGGGGTTTTGGTCAGTGGGCTGTGGACTGTGGGTGGGCGGTATTCTGGAATGCACACAGCAGTGCTGGTACAATGGTCTTTTTGTGGTCCTAATGGCATTGATCACTTTTTCTGTGATATTTCCCCCAATCCTGTCCCTCTCTTGTTCCTCAACAAAGGTGAAGGAGCTTCTGATGCCTGTGACTGACCTCCTCTTGGGTAGTACCAACTTCTTTCTGACCATAACGTCCTATGACTTCATCATTGCCAACATCTTGAAGATTCTGTCTGAAGAAGGGAAAAAGGTGGCATTTTCTACCTGTTTCTCCCACCTCATAGTGGTCCCCATGTACTTTTTTGTTGTATTTTGTGCCTGTGTAAGTTCAAGTGCCAGCTATTCTCCTGAAAAAGGGAAGGCCGTGGTTGTGCTGTATACCATTGTGAGCCCTGCTGTAACTCCACTCATCTATACTCTGAGGAACAAAGATATTAAAGCAGCCCTCAGAAAACTCTTTGTGAGGTGCTTCTCATTTTAGGGTGCCTTCAAATGTCAATACACCTCAGATTATATGTCCATTCTCTGCCAGTGAGTCTTAATCAGGGATCCATGGACTTCAAAACATTGTCTTGATAGCTATCTATCTTTGTATATTTTCATAAAACTTCATTGGTTAGAGTTTTTTTAGATGTGTGATTTCTCATAAGAGCCCATGCAATGATGCACTGTGATAAAATCCTTGTTACAAATGGGAAACTGAAACCCAACCTAGGTGTGAACCTGTTGTGAGATTGCATGAAGGCTTCCTCCAGGACTAAGTCCTTTTTATCTATAGTACTCTTTTTTAAAGTTTATTTATTTATTTTTAGTTCCCAACATTCACCTCCACAAAATTCTGAGCTCCAAATCCTCTCCTCATCTTTCCCCTCCCCCCACCCCATGAAGCCCTGCACTTTGATTACCCCTTCCTTCAATATGCCCTCTCTTCTATCACACCCCTCCCTTCCCTTATCCCCATCTTCTCTCTTGTCTTGTCGGGCAAGACAGATTTCTGTACCTCATTACCTGTATTTCTTATTTCCCAGTTGTATGCAAAAAGTATTCTGAACATTAGTTTCTGATACTTTGCATTCCAACTTCTCTCCCTTCCTCCCTCCTCACCCATCCCAACTGAGAAGATAAGGAATTCAATATAAGCTACATATGTGTAGTTTTTCAAAAGACTTCCATAATAATCATGTTGTGCCAGACTAACCATATTTCCCTCCAACCTATCCTGCCCTCCATTTATTCTATTCTGTCTTTTGACCTTGTCCCTCCCCCAAAATGTTTACTTCTAATTTCTCCCTCCTCCCACTTGCCCTCCCTTCTAACATCCCCCCCATCCAACTTATCCCTTTCTCCCCTACTTTCCTTTAGTACAAGACAGGCTTTCATACCAAATTGAGTGAGCATCTAATTCCCTCTTGAAGCCAAATGTGAAGAGAATAAACTTCACTTTTCTCCTCTAACTTCCTCCCTTTTCTCCTCCTTTGAAAAAACTTTTTCTTGCCTCTTTTATGAGAGATAGTTTCCCCTACTCTATTTGTCCCTTTCTCTTCCCAATATATTCCTCTATCACCTCTTAATTTTACTTTTTCAGGTATTATCCCTTCTTATCCAACTCAACCTGTTCTCTCTCTCTCTCTCTCTCTCTCTCTCTCTCTGTCTCTCTGTCTCTCTCCTCTCTATATGTATATGTGTGTATGTGCGTGTGTGTGTATGTGAATAAACCTTCCAACTACCCAAACACTGAGAAAAGTTTCAAGAGTTACAAATACTATCTTTCCATGTATGAATATAAACAGTTCAGCTTTAGTGAGTCTCTTGTGATTTCTCTTTCCTGTTTACCTTTCCATGATTCTCTTCATTCTTGTGTTTGAAAGTCAAATTTTCTATTGAGTTCTGGTCTTGTCATCAAGAATGCTTGAAAGTCTTCTATTTCATTGAAAGACCATTTTTTTCCCCTGAAGTATTATACTCAGTTTTGCTGAGTAAGTGATTCTTGGTTTTAATCCCAGTTCCTTTTACTTCTGGGATATCAAATTCTCAGCCCTTTGATCCCTGAATGTAGAAGTTGCTAGATCTTGTGTTAACCTGACTGTATTTCCACAATGCTGGAATTATTTCTTCCTAGCTGTTAGCATTATTTTCTCATTTACCTGGGAACTCTGAAATTTGGCTACAGTATTCCTAGGAGTTTCTCTTTTAGAATCTCTTTCAGGAGGTGACTTGTGGATTATTTCGATATTTATCTTGCCCTATGGTTCTAGAATATCAGGGTAGTTTTCCTTGATAATTTCATGAAAGATGATGTCTAGACTCTTTTTTTGATCATGGCTGTCAGGTAGTCCCATAATTTTTAAATTGTCTCCCCTGTTTATATTTTCCAGGTCAGTTGTTTTTCCAATGATATATTTCATATTATCTTCTGTTTTTTTTATTCTTTTGTTTTTGTTTTTCAATTTCTTGGTTTCTCCTAAAGTCATTAGCTTCCATCTGCTTTATTCTACTTTCTAAAGAACTATTTTCTTCAGTGAGCTTTTGAACTTCCTTTACCATTTGACTAATTCTGGTTTTTAAAGCATTCTTGTCCTCATTTTCTTTTTGGACATCTTTTGCCTATTGTGTGAGCCTTCTTTTAAAGGTGCTATTTTCCTCAGCATTTTTTGGGGTCTGCTTTAGCAAGGTATTAACTCACCTTTCATGATTTCCTTGCATTGCTCACATTTCTCTTCCCAGTTTTTTTCTCCACCTCTCTTACTTGATTTTCAATATCCTTTTTGAGCTCTTCAATAGCCTGAGATGGAAGAAAATACATGTTCACCAAGAACGTAACCTTCTATAGTCTTATTTTTCTCCCTTTTTTTGTCCATTTTCCCAGCCAGTTACTTGACTTTTGAGTCTCTTTTCAAGAGGAAGGTATACTCTGGGGACCTGTAAGTTCTCAGTTCCTCCAATGTGGCACAATCAAGTGAGAGGAGTTTACTCCTCTCCTGGCCTGCACCCTGGTCTGAGAGTAACAAACAACTTTTCTGCCTAGAATCTGCGAGTAGAATTCCCCCTCCACAACTGCCTCTAGCTCCACCATCCTAGCACTTCTCACTCCAGGGCCAAATTCAGGACTGAGATTCAGATTAAGAGTTCAATTCCCCCAAGGGCTTTAGGTGAAGGTCTCCCAGGGATGCCACTGAGGGCTGAGATTCCTATCAGTTGCTCAATTCCTCCAGGGGCTTTAGCCCAAGGGTTCCCAGGCTAGTGCTCAGAGCTGAGATTGAGATGAACTGTCCAGTTCCCCCAGGGGTTTTAGGTGGAGGGCTGCAAAAATGGACGCTGCCACTGCAGTGGCTGGTGCTGCTGATCCAGCCTATGCTGCCTTTTCCTGGGTGAAGAAGCCCTCCCACTGACCTTTGAATCTGCCTGTGTCATTTCCTTGTTGAGCAATCTGGGAACTGCTGCTTCTGGTGGATCCCTGAAGCCTTTTCTGAGTCCTGTCCCAGCCACATCGTGTGATCAATGCTGGGCTGTGCTCTGCTCTTCTCCAGGTGTGATAGATCTTTCCTGTTGGCCTTCCAAATAGGGGTTAAGTGACTTTCCCAGTGTGACACAAGTAGTAAGTCTCTGAGAACGGATTTGAACTCATATCCTCTTGACTCCAAACTCCAAAGCTGCTGTACTAGCTTTCTCTGATATGTGTGTGTGTGTGTGTAGATATGTATATGTAGATAAATTTGTCTATATGCATTTTCCCCTCTTCCCACAAAAACAGCATTTGCAAAGTTTGGTGAAACAACATTATCTCATTTCAGTAACAAAATTTGATCCTTGTCACAATCCTATAAGCAGAAAAAAATATCAATGAGTCTGGAGCACCAGACTTTTGCCCAGTGGCAGAAAATATAGAGTTCTTATGTCTCTGTCCCATGAAATGACTTTCCCTTTTGGAGTCCTAGGGGAGCAACATTCAAACATGCCTCTTCTTTCAGTGTGAAGAATGTGACACTTAGACTTAGGAGTAGCCAAGTTCAAATCTCACCTCAGCCATTTGTGAGATATATGACCTGGAACAAATCATTTATCTTCTTTCAATTTGCTTCCTTATCCATAAAATGGGAATACCTTACAGGCTTGTTGTGATAATTATATGAGATAACGTCTATAAAGCACATTTCAACCCTACAGTTTTATGGCTAAAAACTTTGTGCGCCTCCAAGATATTTCTAACCCCTTTAACTATTACTCCATCATCATCATCATCCTCATCATCCTCATCTTTATTATTCCCAGCAGCAGTGTCAGCAACAACTACAATATAAGGGAAGCAGAGGAACTTCTCATTCTCTTTCCCCTTTTACTTGAAGTTGGAGTCAAAGCAAGAATTGCCTTAAAGATCAGCCTGCCTTTCTGGTTTTAGGGGACTTGGTCAAAAAGAGCAAGGGTCTGACCTTTTCCCTCTCATTCTTTTCTTAGATTCCCACATATCAAGAACTAGAAGTTCATCCTCTTCATGTCTGTTCCATTTCCTGATACCTTGACCCTCCTGCTACCAGACCTAGAGCTAAAAGAAATCTTACAGAAACATCAAGAACATGGTTCCAAACTACCTTTTGTATTACTCTCCTTTAAACAGTGCTAAGTGCTATAGCCACAGAGACAATAATTAAATAGCTCCTGCCCTCAAGAATATTACATTCTATTAAGGTTGTTGTGGTTGTGCTCTTCCTTTGTTTTCAAAGAAGACTATCACATCAGAGAAATGATGACATGACTTGCACTTGACTTTGTTTTGAGGGAGGGAGGGCTGTGCAAGGTCACCAGCCTCACTTTCCTCTCCTGAGCCATTTGGATCCAGTGACCAGATATTCTATTAGAGGAGAAAAGATGAACATAGACAAGTAGTTTGGGGAGGGAGGAACAAGCAGCAGGGTCAGTCAGATAAATATGAAGAAAATGAAATTTTAAGAGGGGCAGGTAAGGAAGGTGGCACAATATCGTAAAAAGGCCAGCAGAGACTTTGAGTAAACTGAGTAATTCTTCCACAGAGAACTCAGTGAAGGATAGCTTAAAAGAATCACACAGGATCAGAAAGTGCTGAAGAGGCTGCACCTTATATTAGCAGAGGGAAGAAATACCTACACTGATGATTTTATGAAATGAAAAACAGTCCCTTATGTCACATACAGATTTTAAAATCTCTGATTCAAATAATCTAAATAAGGATGCCATAGTGCTTAAAGCAGGTAAAATAAGAATTTTTCAATAAGAAAAATTTGATAGTGTTTATGGGATACAAGAAGACTCTGTTTCTTTGTCAGCACTCTGTCAATAAATCAGTTAGTATTTATTAAGTATCTACTATGTGCCAAGCACTGTGCTAAGTGCTCGAATTCAAAATTGTTGGAGGCAATCTCCAACCTCCTCTACTGTATGTGTAATTAGCTTAGCATATGAAAATTTGGCATATAGGATTTTATTGATTTCTCAAATTTTCCAAAGTACAACCTTTTTGGACACATTGGATGTTCTATATTCAATATTGTCTGAAGACAAATTTCTGGGTGACCCATATTCAGATCTAATCTCTATAGCTTGCTATCTCCATGACCCTGGCAGGAGGCTTTTCCCGTTCTTCTTTCTTCTCCCCTTGACAGTGACTTCTTTAGAGATTACCTTCTATTTACACTGTATATATTGTATATGTATAATTTTTTGTATGTTACCTCTTCAATTAGAGTGTGAGTTCTAGAAATGATGAACAGGAAGACTTCAGAGAGGCCTGAAAGGAGTTATATGAACTGATGCTCAGTGAAAGGAGCTGAACCAGGAGAACTTTGTACATAGCAACAACTACACTGTGTGAGGAATTTGTCCTTTATGGCAATGCAAGGAGCTAAAACATTCCCAGTGGACTCTTGAGGCAAAATGCCTTCCACATCCAGAGAAAGAATTATGGAATTGGATTGGAGAATGAAGCAGATCATTTTCTCTTGTGTTATGGTTTTTTTAATGGTTTCTCCCATTCATTTTGATTCTTCTATGTAACATGACTAAGCTGAAAATGTATTTAATAAGAATGTATGTGTAGACCCTATATATGATTGCATGCCATCTCTGGGAGGGAGGAGGGAGGGAGGAGGAAAAGAAGGAGATTGAGGGGAGAAATCCGCGATACATGGAAGTGATTGTAGAAAACTGTAAACGAATAAATAAATTAAGTTAAAAAATGTGAGTTCTATGAGGCAGGGACTATATTTTTGCCTTTCTCTATATCCCCTTACAAAATACAAGTACCCCACTTACATACCAAGGTCTTAATAAATGCTCATTCACTTACATATAATATGCACAAAACCATCCCCAGTGAAACAACCAATGCTTAGAAAGACAAAGTGCTAAGCAAGTTCTATAGAGGGAGATAAGATTCCTGGTTTGAACAGGCAAGAATTCATTAAACCCGAATCATGTGATCTAGACCTTGAAAGATAGGAATCACTACAAAAGGAAGAGATAAATTAGTCTATATGCTAGACATGGGAAAAAGGGTGAAAAAAGGAAATGAGGTGGGAAAATTCAGGTTGTGATTATAATAAAGACATATGATTAGTCTAGTTTGTCTGGGAAATAGTTTGAGGAAGAAGTACCACAACCAGAGGAAATATATATTTCTATCTTCTCAGTAAAGATTCTTTGCCATCTCCATGTGGGAAAGTGAATCTACTGAACAGGAAGGCAGTGGCTAAAAGGGTCTAACAAATCCTTTTTAATTTCAGGGTCTACAATCAGGTCTCACATTTTGCTACTAGAATTGGAATAGTTTAGCCTGATTTTCTTGTTTGCCTAAGCTGCTGGGCTAGAGGTGAGCTGTTAAAATTTCTGGTGTATTGTAGGCAAAGCCTTTAAAGATGTGTGTTCTGTAATATGATTGTACTAAGGAGCAGTAATGGGATTGATGGAACATAGGAGAGAGTGGTGGTAACAGTCTATGTGGACATTGCTGGTGTAGCCATATTGGTTCAAATAGGACTTCTGAGAGGCTTGCAACTTTCAAAACCCATGGCAAACTTGACCTAATTGCTTCCTTGGAGCCTTTTGAAATAATGAGTCTCCCAAGTGACCTATGCCATCTAGTGCATGAAATGTGTTAAATAGAAAAAAAAACTTTTCTTAGTCATTAAACTCCCACCTTATAAAGGTTGTACTTAAGGTATGTCACTCTATCCCATGCCTTTACAAAGGTCTGTTTTAATTGTACTTAAAAAGGGACGCAACATTGGCCTCATATGCCATTTCTTCCCTCACTCCAAGCATTTCCTGTTCTTATGGGAAAGCCCATCATCATAAAGGTATAGGCAACAAACATTGTTGCAAGAAGATTGGTTAGCAATGAATCCAAGTATAAATGTTGTAAATTCTTGGTCATTCCATTTCATCACAGTTCTTATGCTTATATTGCTGTCAAGTTAGTGGTGTGAAAGTCAGGGACAAGTCCTTCCTTTTTATCCAACAGTAAGCCAGTCCAATCTGAAAAATTACAAAAAAAAAACCAAAAGATGGATATCTGAGGGTGAGTTTGTTCCTGGCTCTCTTCTTTTCTACTTGTAAATACAGGCATGCTAATGGTGGTCACTGAAGAAACTGGGAATGTTTAGCCTGGAGAACAGAAGATGGAAGGGGGTGGTACATGATGTGTAAATATCTTCACACATTTGAAGGGCTGCTATATGGAAGGGAGACTAAACCTTTTCATTGCTCCTTCAGGGCAGAATTAGGAGTATGAGATGAAAGTTGTAGAAGAATATTTAGATTTCAAATAATTTTTTATCTTTAAAATGCAATAGGTTTTCCCAGGAAATAGTGGATGCCCCTCTCTGTCCCTCAGTGGATGTCTTTAAATAAAAGATGATTGCCAAATTGGAAATTATGTTGTAGAAAAATTTGTTTTTCCATGTACATGTTGAGTCATATTGTTACTGACTTCTCTTACAACTCTGAAAATTCATAATTCTGATTAAGTGATCAGAGGAAAATACCCTAGAGACCACATGGTCCAAAGCTCTCATTTGGTGGATGGGGAGACTGAGATCCATAGAGCCAGGAGATGATCTTAGATCCAATTTCTTAAAATCCACTTTTCTTTTGACTGTGTCATTTTGCCTCTACTCCAGGGGAGGGTACTCTTTGTAACACTGTTTTGGAATTTAAGACTTCTACCTTTAAACATTGTTATTTAGTATTCACAATAAGTTGATAATGAGATGTCAAGTTACTAGGAATAGGGTTAATGAAAATAAATTCTATAAAAGGGGATTGAATATCCTTGAGAAAAAGGAGTTCATAAAATGGATAATTAACGAAAATTAATTAACTCATTCTGGATGAGGAAGAGGTCCTGTGCGAAAACTTCTTATTTCTGAGCCAAATGATGTCCCCCAATTTTCACTGCAACGTTGAAGGCAATTTAAGGAGATTTATAGCTGGCACCATTTTGTTCATGATCCTTATGGTATCATAATCTTATAAATAAATTTGTATTCTGGGGAAATTACCATTTTGATATTTCTCTCACATTGCAAGTTTTAGATCAGCTGCCTAGCTTAAATGGGAAAATCAGTTTCCTTATTTGGAATTCCCTATACCAATGAAATCATTGGTCTGGTCTTAGAAAAGAAACTTTCAATGAGGAAACTTTAGTACCAAAGCAATTTCTTGTCGTCTGGGAACACTTCCCAGGGACGCTAAGTATGTAAATGACTTGTTCTGTAATACAAGCAGCATGAGAAAGAGATAGACCTGAAACTAGTTCTTCCTGACTCCAAGGTCAGCTCTTTAGACACTACCCCACTCTGGTAGTTATTTTTACCAATGTAAACGTATGTTCAATCCTCAAATACTATCCATCTATCTATCTATCATCTATCTATCTATCTATCCATCTATCTATCTATCTATCTATCTATCTATCTATCTATCTATCTATCTATCATTTATCTCTCTATCTATCTATCTATCTATCTATCTATCTATCTATCTATCTATCTATCTATCATCTTCCTTCCTGTCTCTCTCCTTCCCTGCCTTTCCTCTTTCCTCCATTCCACCCTCCCTCTCTTCCTTCCTTTATTCCTTCCTCTTTCATTCCTCAATTACTTCCTTCCCCTCCCTTCCTTCCCCCCTCTCTTCACTCTCTCATTGTAATTCTCTTACTGTTGGAGATGGTCAGGATTAGTTAATTCTTAACTATTCTGTTGAATATTTGAAAGTCAAGGGGAAAATAGACAGAGTGGGCATTTTAGAAGCTGAGGCAATACAACAGAGCCTAGCTGGAATAGGTATGACCTGATTGAGTTTGTCTGGCAAACTATGTAAGAAAAAATTTCACAGTGACAGAGAAAATATTGTACTTTGAAGTATTGAAAAGAAAGTCATCATGAAAGGTTGGATTTAACATATTTTCAAAATATTGATGACACTTTTGCTCACTTTTCTTTGGTCAGTGAAAGAAAATATGTTTTTTTAACAATGATTTTTTAATTCTTCAAGAAATTGATAGAACAAAGTGATCGTGACATCCATTTCATCTTTAGCTGAGCTATGAAAGAAGAAAATCTCTGAACTATAGGACTCATATGACTAATGTAACAGTGATTTAGTCATGAATAATCAGACTTTTGTGACAGAATTCATTCTAAAGGGATTCACTGATATCCCTCAGTTTCAGGTTCTATTTTTTGTCCTTTTCCTCTTCCTCTACATGGTAGCTCTTATTGGAAATTCTCTCATTGGGGCTGCTATCAGCCTGAATTCTGGGCTTTACACTCCGATGTACTTCTTCCTGGTCAACTTGGCTTTGTTGGATGTCATCTGCACATGCACTGCTGTGCCCAAGCTGCTACAGATTTTGGGGGGAGAAGACAATACTATTTCTTTTAGGGGGTGCATGACTCAGTTGTACTTTCTGACTTGGTCTGTGGCTGCTGAGCTCTTGCTCTTCACTGCCATGGCTTATGATCGGTATGTAGCAATCTGCCAGCCACTGCATTACAGCAAGATGATGAGCAGAGAAATTTGTCTCTCTTTGGCTGTGGCTGTGTGGGGGATCAGCGCTTTTGATGCTGCAACAAACACCAGCCTCTTGTTGAGGCTGTCATTCTGTGGTCCCAATGTGATCGATCATTTTCTCTGTGAGATCCCTGCTCTATTACCACTCTCTTGCCCATCCACATATTTGAATGATGTCATGACCATCGTGGCTGACATATTCTTTGCTGTTCTGAATTTCCTACTCACCATGCTGTCTTATGGCTTCATCATCCTCAGCATCATGGCAATCCAGACCACAGAGGGCAAAGAGAAAGCATTTTCCACCTGCTCCTCTCACCTCATCGTAGTGACCATGTACTACTCCACTGTAATCTATGTCTACCTAAGTCCAGGCTCCAGCTACTCCCCTGACAAGGGCAAAATCATGGCTGTGCTTTATTCCTCAATGAGTCCTGCCTTGAATTCTCTTATCTACACTTTGAGGAATAAGGATGTCAAAAGGGCCCTCAGGAAACTCTTTATCTTTCTCATGAGGAAATTATAATTCGTTCCTCTAAATTCTCAGGAATGCTGGCTCAAAGAATTTTTAATATGTCATCTATCTTTATCTTTATTTTATTTAGATACTTTTAACACAGCCTTATGTTAAACCCTACTCAGTACTAGCTTAATAGATAAGCTTTCTCCATTCTAGCTCATACGTCTATGATACTTTTGAAACTGCCAAAGCACTTTTTTTTAACAACTAAAGCTATTAGATAGGTAGTACTGCTGTTGTAATTATCATTGCGTGGATGAAGATATTGAGACTCAGAGAGATTGTGATTTTCCCAAGGTCATATAGTCTTAATCAATGAATGGGCATTGCCTCAGTCAAACTGAGACCTGTTAAAAACTTAGCTTAAATAGGTCAAGGTTTCCCAGAGCACCCTGGTCCCTCTCCTGTAATCTTGATCTATATCTGACCACTGGATCCACGTGGCTCATTTTTTTTTTTGTTATATAATGTTTTTTTTTAATTTTTTTAAAAATTAATTAATTTTATTTATTTTCAGTGTTCTACAATCACTACCATATAACTTATATTATTTTTTCCCTCCCTACTCCCTACCTCTCCTCTTCCTCCCCGAGATGGAATAAAATTTTATATAGGTTCCATACATACATTCCTATTAAATACAGTTTCACTATAGTCATGCTGTGTACAAGAATTAAAATGAATGGGAGAAATCATATAAGAAACCAAAACATAATACACACACAAAAAATGATCTGCTACATACTGCAAATGAATTTCAAAGTTCTTTCTCTGGGTATGGAAGGCATTTCCCCTTAAAAGATCATTGGAAATTTTTTTAAATCTTTGCATTTCAATGAAGTTCCAAGTCTACCAGAAAAAATCTCACACATTGTACTCATTGTTGTGCACAAAATTCTCCAGGTTCTGCTCCTTTTGCTCAGCATCATATCATATAAGTCTTCCCAGGCCTCTCTGAAGTCTTCCTGTTCATTATTTCTTATAGTACAGTAGTATTTCATTACATTCATATACCATAATTTATTCAGCCATTCCCCAATTGATTGGCATCCCCTTGATTTCCAGTTTTTGGCCACCACAAAGAGGACTCCTATAAATATTTTTGTACATGTGAGGTCCTTTCCCATTTTTATGATCTCTTAAGGATACAGTCCTAGAGGAGGTGTTGCTGGGTCAAAGGGTATGCACATTTTTGTAGCCCTTTGGGCATAGTTCCAAATTACTCTCCAGAATGGTTGGATCAGCTCACAGCTCCACCAATAATGAATTAGTGTTCCAACTCTCCCACATCCTCTCCAACATTTATCTTCTAACTATTCTGTCATGTTATCCAATCTGATAGGTGTGATGTGGTACCTCAGAGTTGTTTTGATTTGCATCTCCCTAATCAATAGTGATTTAGATCATTTTTTCATATGATTATAGATATCTTTAATTTCTTGCTCTGAAAACTGCCTGTTCATATCCTGTGACCATTTATCAACTGGAGAATCAGATGGCTCTTGAGGAAAAAGTGAGGCTCATGACTTTGCACAGCCCTACCTCACTTAAATCCAATTCACTTGCATGTCATGGCCTCACCTTGCTGATGTCATCCTCCTCTTCGAGAATGAAGGACAAACAAAAACAACAACCAGCAAATAACCCAGGATTCAAAGTCAGCTTTCTTGGCTCAGCTTTTCCCAAAATAGATCATAGATCCAGAATACTGTAGAAATGTCGGAAAGAATTAAGAATGGAAACAATAATGACATTCTCTATCTTTTATCTGTAACTGATCTGAAACAGTGTGATTTGAATTAAAATCTTTTGATTTCTCTTGTGTGAAATGACTAGTGTTATGGAAGAGTGTTCAAGCTAGTAAAAAAGAGGGTATCAAGAATATCTATCAGTGACATTACCTCCGCTTAGATTCCTGGTCTTTATCTGATGAACTCACATTCACTTTGTGTGAGATGGATCTTGAGAGTCCCAAAAATAATCAATCAGAGACTTGTCTTAGGTAAGGCAAAAAGGAGTGTATTGCTTTCTCATGAGAAAAGGTATCCTCCCCTCCCCTGTCGCACTAATAGAGCTGGCCAGGGAGTACAAAGGCATAGAGAAAGCCAGGTTAATTATACCCTAATGTGAATTCCTCCTCTATAACCCCTTCCTCTATCCAATTGGCTGGACTTCAGGGGGTACAATTTATTTGCAGAAATATTCCCCAGCAACAAAGGACAGAAATGTGGTGGGAATTTTTGCAAGGGTAAGCATTTTTGTTGGGGGAGGGGTAGGGCATGAAACAAAATCGGGACGAAGGCGGAGTTGGACACAGTACAAGATATGTTACAAAGTGTGCTTCTGTACAAGGTTAGCAAGCTGCAGATGCAGTTTTTCAAATGAGTGTGCTGAACAATACAAGAAACAGTTAATTCTTTGAGGAGGCTTCACTTCTGAGAGATCATCTCTTACAACTTGTATTAACATTTATTTAAATTCCATTCAGGGGCAGTTAGGTGGCCCAGCAAGTAGAGTATGGGCCCTTGGAGCCAGGAGGACCTGAGATCCAAAACGGTCTCAGACACTTGACACATTTACTAGCTGTGTGACCTTGGGCAAGTCACTTATCCCCAATTACCTTGCCTTCCCCACTCCAAAAGAAAACAAAATAAATTCCATTTAGTCACAATTCATTAAGTACTTTCTCTCCACATCTGTGCATCACCAGTTTCCTCAGAATCCCAGTTTCTATAATAAACCTTTTCCGATCACTCCTAATTCCAATGCCTCCCTTTAGGCGATTAGTTCCCATTTATGTGTTTATCATTTATCTCTCTCTCTCTCTCTCTCTCTCTCTCTCTCTCTCTCTCTCTCTCTCTCTCTCTCTCTACCTACCTACCTACCTACCTATCTATCTATCTATCTATCTATCTATCTATCTATCTATCTATCTATCTATCTATCTATCTATCTATCTATCTATCTATTTATCTACCTGTCTGTCTGTCTGTCTGTCTAGCTAGCTAGCTAGCTATCTTCTGTCTTGTTTCTATATAGTTTGTATATTGTCTACCCCAT
This sequence comes from Notamacropus eugenii, assembly GCF_028372415.1. Taxonomy (NCBI): domain Eukaryota; kingdom Metazoa; phylum Chordata; class Mammalia; order Diprotodontia; family Macropodidae; genus Notamacropus; species Notamacropus eugenii. The sequence goes on along the minus strand of NC_092872.1, from coordinate 247,657,922 downwards.
TAGACATTTGCATCCTCAAAAGCAGGGACTATTTTCACCTCTAATGTTGTCTCTAACACTTTACCCAGTGTCTGGCATATTACAGTGTCTGACATAAATATTCATTGACTTACTGGTCCACAACCTGCCAGGCATTATGCTGGATTCTTGGAATATGAAGAGAAATCTTGTTGAGGGTATGAAGATGAAAATATAATGTCAAAGGTTGAATTGTGCTGACAAAGTCAGATATTCAAGGGGAAAAACAAGTCTTTTTCCTTCTATACCAAGAATTCATCTCTTAATAGCCCTACTTTTAGTTTCACCCAAAATTTGTACTTATTAACGTAGTTGTAAGTCACAAACTTTGCTAACCCAAGTCCTTTTGAACACATTACTGTTGAGGAGACAATCCTAGATTGCTTAATGTGTTTTTAAAAATGCTTTCAATTTTATTAGAAAATACAAAAATACTGTAAAATGTATGCATTTTAACCATTTCAATGACAATTATTCTATCCCTTCATATATGTCAGATTTTCCTCACTCCCATTCAGATGTGAACCTTTAATGCTATATAGTCAATCAGAAGTTCAAAATACTAGTCTTCTGGACTTTATATACTTCCAAAGTAAATAAAATCTCATGTTCTTGCCATGTTTCTTAGTTTTCCTTCTATTTATAGCATTCAGGTATTAAAACTAGCTTTGGAAATTTCCTCATTGGTTCTTTCCAAATTTTTTATTCATTCATCAATGATTTTCCAGTAGATCTTTCTAAGTAGAAAAATTTATTTCCCCAAATTTCTGGTTCCTCTAGTACACCCTATCTTTTAAACTTTTGAAGAAAATTATAGTCCAAAATATTGGTGATATCCAAGAAATCAAGACCTTATAACACTAGATTTGTGGCTGTTAGAACTCTTACTTATTCTTCTGTTTAATGCTTATCCATAATTGCTGTGCTCTTGGTTACCATGTGATGATTATATAATTGTAATGCTCAGATCACTAAATGTATCATCAATGATAGACTTTTTGCCTGCAAAAATAGTTATTTTATCTTCAAATTTCATTGTTCCTAATAAAAGGTATGAATGGGTTTTATTCTGTTTTTAAGATAACCTCCTACCTGACATTATTTACTTCAACAAGGTCCAAAGTCCCAGTGTACACTCTCATCGGATAGTTGAAATTTTTATGTGAAAAGCAATGTACAACCTTACAGTAGGTAGCAGTGGGCATAACAGTATTTTTTTCTTTTTGGCTATACCACTAATAAAATTTTTCATTCCTGAGATCAGGACTGACTTACTTTTCTCTTGTTTCCCCTATATATATTTGCACATGGTAAATATAACACTGTGTTTCAGGATAAATCATATTTAACATGTTAATAAATCATCATCAAAAACCAGTACACAGTGAAGTCACTCTATCTCTCATACACACACACACACGAGCATGGCTGTGTACTATATATATATATATATATATATATATATATATATGTATGTATGTATGTATGTATATGTGTGTGTGTGTGTAGAGACAGAAAGAGAGAGAGAGAGAGAGAGAGAGAGAGAGAGAGAGAGAGAGAGAGAGAGAGAGAGAGAGAGAGAGAGAGAGAACAGCAGCCTTGGAATCATGAATATTTAGGTTGGGTTGAAATATGGCCTCAGGCACTTACTAGCTGTGTGACCCTGGGTAAGTCACTCAATACCATTTGTCTGAGTTTCTCTTTTGTAAAGTGAGCTGGAGAAGGAAATGTTAAACCTCTCCATTATTTCTTCCAAGAAACGCCAAATAGTGTCAGGAAGAGTTGTGCATGTGTTCACTCTTCGTTGCTGAAGAAGTCCATGCCATCAGAGAAATGATGACATGACTTGCACTGGACTTTATTTTTTGAGTGAGGGAGGACTGTGCAGGTCACCAGCCTCACTTCTCCTCCAGAGCCATCTGAATCTTGTGACCAGATATTCATCAGGATGACTGGAGATGATCCAGGATGAGGCAATTGGGGTTAAGGGACTTGTTCAAGGTCACACGGCTAGTGAGTGTCAAGTGTCTGAGGTGAGATTTGAACTCAGTTCCTCCTGATTCCTGCACTGGTGCTCTATCCACTTCACCACCTAGCTACCCTTTTATGAAGAGCTAGACAAGACTGAAAAATGACTGAGCAACAACAGGTAATGTGATGATTTTTTTCAGTCTAATCTCATTAAACATAGCCCTTTCCATGATTTTATTTATCCAGTAATCTTTTCTGATCTCCACCTATGTATGAGACAATAAATCATTATTCTATTTTGTATATATATATAAATACACACATAGATTATAGAATAATATATGTGTGTGACCATACTTAACCTTGTTTACCTCAGTTTCCTCATCTGTAAAATGAGCTGGAGTAGGAAATGACAAATCACTCTAGTATCTTTACCAGGGGACCCCCAAAATGGGGTCATAAAGTATAAAACTTAGCTGAAATGAATGAACAGCAACTCTCTTACGTTAAAATTATTTTAGAAAGATTTTATATATATACATAAATATTTTGTTAATACTTTTCAGTGTGTATGTATTTGTATTTTTAGAAGTTTAGCCTATGTTCTGGGTACTTCTATTGATTTTGACAAGACATCAAGTAATACAATTAGTTAAGAATTACTGAAACTGAAACAAGAATATTGTGAGTTGTGATCCCTGTTACAACCCAGAAATACGTTTCAAATTCTATAACTAACATGTACAGTTTTTAATGTTATATACAAATAAGAATTACCTGGGTGTCATTGGGAAAGATATTGGAAATCACAGAATTATGGCATTACATAATTTCAGAATTGAAAAGGAATTTCCAAGGACAAATTATTCCAACCTCTTCATATTCAAGATAGAGAAACATCAATCCAGAGAAGTTAGGCATTTCACAAAGGTCATACAGGTATAAAGCTGCAGCGTTGGAATTTGATCCAAGGTCTAAATAAAAGACAAAATCTCATCTTTCTTTTATAGGAAATCATGCTTCTACTGCATGTGGAATTCCAGGCAAAATTTAGGTGCCACATCTCAAGGACATACATGGTGATTGATGGCATATGGTAGAAAAAGCATTGAACTAGGTGTCAAAAGGACTAAGTCAAATACTAATGAAGTGCCTGATACCCAGTAACCTCTTTACTAGAAAGACTACTTGATTGATTGACTCTGTCACACACTACTGTTATATTTGGGGCAAATTGCTTCCCGCTCCTGGAATAGAATTATTGCATTATCAACTTATGTTTGGAAAAGACTTCAGAAACCATCTTCTCCAACTCTGTAATTTTACCAGTGAGGAAGTCGAGAATAAGGGAAGTTAAGTTTCATCAGTGTGAGGGTCCCATTCCTCAATTAATAAATGAGAACTTAATTTGGGGTTTACAAATACTCTAAGATCTTCCTATGGCTTAAGATCTGTGATTTTTATGAGTGATCTGAACCTCTGTGGAATGGGAAGAGAATTAGAGTTTTCTAACTGTAGTATAACTTTTGGATTAATTGCATCATCGTTTTTATATCTTTTTTATTATTCTCCACTGAATGATTGCTCCTATTTAAAATTCTAATCTTTTATATTATTCTTGTGAATTATTATTCTAACATTGACTACTTTAGTTTTATTTTATTTATTATTTTACTAAATACTTAACTAGTTGAAAGAAAAGTTTCAGGACTATTTGAACTGACATGTAAGTAAAACGATGCCAAGAATGGGAAATGAAGGAAGCAAACCAATTCTCAACAGCATGGTGAAAAATGAGAAACTGGTGACTGAGTTCATCCTTCGAGGCTACTTAGTAGCCACTAAAAGTCTTGCTTTTTGGTATTTTTTTCCATTATGTAAAGTAACCCTCTTTGGTAATATCCTGATTATTTCATTGGTTATTTGGAGTTCTGTTCTTCACAGCCCCGTACATTTTTTCCAAGTCAGCTTGCCTATTTTGAATATCATGTGTCCAATCTCTGTTCTTCCCTAGGTTTTGGACAAACAGGCTTCAGAAAGGAAGACCATCTCCTTTGCTGGATACATGGCCCAAGTGCACTTACTTATCTCATCTGTTTCTGGTGAATTCCTGCTCTTCACAGCCCTGGCTTATGACAAACGTACCACCCTCTACATTATGACACCATGATGAGCAAGAAGATTTGTGTCTTTCTGGCAATTGGAATAGGGAGAATCTCTGAACTTAGCACCACCAGTGATACTAGCATGAGCTTTCAATTCTCTTTCTGTGGTCCTAACCATTTTTAATCAATTCTTCTGTGAAATCCCCCATATCTCTTCTCTCTTGCACCTTGATATGTGTGAATAATATGACAGTCCTTGCTAATGTCTTTTTCTCAGTTCTGAATTTCCTGGTGATCATTGTGTCTTATTGTGTCATCATCTCCAGCATCATGAGAATCTAGGTCACAGAGGGGAAGAAGACAGCATTCTCTACCTGTTTCTCACACCTGATTGTGATTGTTATGTACTACTGCACTGTTTTTTATGGCTATGTCAGTCCCATGTCAAATTAGTAACTGTGTCATATGCAACAATTAGCCTCCCCCCAACTTAAACCCTTTCATCTACTCGTTGAGGAACAAAGACGTCAGGATAACTGCCAGAAAAGTTTTTAATTTACTAAGTAAAGCCTAGAAATTTATAATTTGCTGGATAGGGTTGATTCAGGCAAGTGTGTTGTTGTAGTAAAGATGGAAAATCCTAACACTGATTTTCTAATATCTGAAAGATGTTTTTCTCACTGTGGAATCTCATATTCTTGAGTGTGATCAATAAGTTATTCTTGTACACAAGAATTGTAATGCTTAAAATTCCCTGATTAAGTGTTGGTGGGAATGCAGATGTAATGGGTCTCCAAGTGAATTTAGTTTTCTGGTAGCCAAGAGCTGTGTGTGTGTGTGTGTGTGTGTGTGTGTGTGTGTGTGTGTGTGTGTGTGTGTGCGCAAAGTGGAATCTTGTGAAAACAGGAGAAAAAGGGCTCATCAGCAGGATGGCCATGGAGCTCTGAGCACAGCACAGCAGAAGAAAAGTTTCAAGCAGAGTAATAAAACCCTGGTTCAACCTCACCCCTTTATCTTAATTAAATATGTTTACGTATCATAATCTCTCTGCCTTTGCCACTATTTATGTTTCTTTTTCTGTAAAATCATATTCAACTTTCCTTTTTTTCTGGTTCAGATGAATGTGAGGGTCATGAGACACCTATACCCCCATTCCTTCCTCTGCCTTTGAATACTATTAATCTGATGCATCTCTTTTATGTGAGAGTGATTTTCATCTTCCTTTACATTTCCTCCTCACTAGGGACCCTCTATCCCTTTCATTTATGATTTCTTCTAAGATGGTAGAAACATAACAAAACTCTCCTAAAGTGCTGTGTTTGTATTATTTACCTTTTCTATAACTCTTAAAGATATTAACATTATGAGAAGACAAGTATTTCTTATGATTCTATTAAGATAGAGCAGTCTATCTTTTCATAATATTTTCCTTTTATGATATATAATTTGTTTTTCAGTTCTCAACATTAAATTCTACAAGAATTTGAATTCAAAATTTTCTCCCCATATCTCCCCACCCCCAATCCAGAACAGGATTCACCCCATCCACCCCATCCTGTAGTCTCTCCCGTTTATTAACCTCCCTTCTTTTATCCCCCTCCTCTCTATTTTCCTGTATGGCAAAATAGATTTCTATACCCTATTGCCCGAACGTCTTTTCTTTTCACTTGCATGGTAAAACAATTTTTAACATTCATTATTAAAGCTTTGAGTTCCATATTCTCTCCCTGTCTCCCTCCCTCACTGAGAAAACCCTCATTGAGAAAAGAAGCAATTCATATAGGTCATACATGGTGTAGCTATGCAAAACACTTCCATAATAGTTATGTTGTGAGAGACTAACCACATTTCCCTTTGTCCTATCCTGTCCTCCATTTATTCCATCCTCTCCCTCGACCTGTCCTCCCACAATAATGTTTGCTTCTAATTATCCCTTTCCACATTTTGCTGTCTCTTCTAATATCCTCCCTCTACTATCCTCTTCCCCCTTGCCTTCCTATAGAGTGAAATATATTTCTATATCCAGTTGAGTGTGTTTTATTCCTTCCTTAAGTCAAATTCCATGAGAGAAAATTCACTTAATTCTTTTCATCTCCCCCCTCTTCCTCTCCATTGTAAAATCTCTTTCTTCCCTCTATTATGTGAGATGATTTACTACATTCTACCTCTCCCTTTCCCTTATTCTTAGTACATTCCACGTAACAGGAAATTTTATTTCATTTGGCATTTTTTCTTCACATTGAGTTCACCCATATAAATGTATGTATATATGTATATATGCACACATACACACATGCATGTACATGCCTACACATGCATAATGTATACATACATACCCATACACATCTACATATGTACATATATTCCCTCTATCTACCCTAATACTGAAAAAGGTCTCATGAATTACAAATAACATCTTTCCATGGAGTAATGTCAACAGTCAAACTTTAATTTGCTCTTTAAGGCTTCTCTTTCCCATTACCATTTCATGTTTCTCTTGATTCTTGTATTTGAAAGTAAAATTTTCTGTTCAGCTAAGGTCTTTTCAACAAGAGTGTTTGGAAGTAAAAACATGGACAGTTTTCATTCACAAGTTTTTGAAATATGATTTCCAGATTTTTTTTTTTGCTCATGATTTTTAGACAGGCTTTTTTCCTCCTCCACTTCCTCATCCTTATTTTGTGTTTTAACATTTTGTTTGTTCCCATATTGCATCATTGTTGGAAAACTTATCATTATTTATGTCTAGCTATTTTTTTTCAATCATGTCCAATTCTTTCTGAATGGTATTTAGGGTTTTCTTGGTAAAGATACTGAAATGGTTTGGCATTTTCTTCCCCAACTCATTTTGCAGATGAGGTAACTGAGGCAAACAGAATTGAATGACTTGCCCAGGGTCACACAGTTAAAAAATATCTGAGGCCACATTTAAACTCAGGTCTTCCTGACCAGGCCTAACTCTCTATGCACCGCACCACCTAGCCACACCATGTTGGAGAATAGTTCACCTGTTTGTCCTATTCTAATTTTTAGGGCATTTAGGTCTTGGGCGCAGTTTTCTACCATCTATTCTAAGTTTGACATTCTCCTTAAAATTCTTTCCATCTTGCTTATTCCATTCTTTTCTTTCTTATTTTCTCTCCCAAGAATTTTTGCAATCCTGTGACTAGGGTATCTTTTTGTTTGTTTCTTTTCTCAAATGCGTGACCTAAGTTTTTTTTTTTTACGAGGTTGCATTCCTTTTTAGAATTTACCCCTACTCCCACCTCAGATGCCTCTCAAATCAAGGAATTTCTTCTTGGAATTTGGAGTTTTCCTTGATTTATTTCTCATCAGCCCAGTTACTCTTACCTCCTTCAAAGGACTGTGTGAATGCGTCTAGAGACTGTCTTCTCACAGGTCTCCAGGACCTTCCTTACATTAGGCTCTGCTTGTGTGCATACTTCCATTGTGGGCTTAATGGTTATTCACTTGGTGGACTCCCATCATGACCTTCAGAGATATCCCAGGATGACCATGTCTAGGGTCTTCCTCTTACTTCTGAGCTTAGCTTCCTAATACCACACTGGATCCCACGTAGTGTTTTATGCTGCTGCCCTAAACATTGGGTTTTTGCCTTCATTGTCTTTAGACTTTATTGACATCCAAACTGGTCTTTGTTATGGGCCTTTCTCCTTCTACCAGTCTGGTTGTCACTAGTGCAGAATAGACACAACTTGGGGCCGATCAGAAATAGTAGCTACTGATTATGCAACTGCCATATGCTACATAATTGGAGAAAAAGGAAACAATTTTGATATAATGCCTGTCCTCATGGAACTTATGCTTTATCAAGTTATCAAGTTGTAAATGATAAATGTATAATAATGACAATTCAAAATCAATGTGCAATAACTACTGTACAAAATTAAATATAAGACTATTAGGCAGAGAAATACAGCTCTAGATGTACAGATCAATGGAATAAGAATGGTCATTTATGAAAGCAGGAATCCTTAGAGGGTATATCAAGTGTCCTTTGCACAAATAACCTCATTAGTCCCCAGTTAAACAGAGCCCAGTGACAACTTTCTGTAATTAATTCTTTTGGGACACTTGGTCCTTAAATCACTGAATGGCTACATGCAGTTTTTCAATGGCTTTTCAGCAATATAACGATATTCTTCCATTAATATCAGGTCACAGTTTCTCACGTTAATGATCCATGACCATGTGAAAGGATACATAATTGAAGTAAAATTTAGCACTTCTTTGTGAAGAAATGTTTGCTGAAGTATATTAACATTACAAATTCAAATGAAAATGCACTGATTCATAGGCAAAATATCAGAAGTCTTTGTTTCAAAAACCATTTTTTTTTGACAAATGGAAGTATGAAAAGTAAAAGGTCGTGAATGAAGAAGACTAGTAGACATTCTTGATTTAATGAAGGGTAAACCATGAAGAGAAATGATGGCACCAATGAGAAAGGGTGGAAGAAACAGAGAAGATAAAGTAGTTCAGGTACTTACTGAATAAGTGTGACATATAGTCAATAATGCACTTCAGAGAACATAATGCTAAAAATCAAAACAAATAAATGCATCAACTTGAAATGATCGGCAGTAAGTCAAGACATAAGAGGAATAGCCAGAGGTATACATGCTATAAAGGTATTATAACCTATTAGAATCTAAGAAAAGAATACATAGATGAAGCATAATGTGTAAGCAATTGGAAGTGGGGGAGGATTGTTAGCAGGTAAGGACAGTACTATATGAATGATACATGTTGAAACAAGAAAAAATTAATTAATATGAGGGAAAGTAATTCTATTTGGAGCTTAAAGACTCAGGTTAAAATCATGTCTCTTTCACTTATTTACTGTATGACCTTAGATGAGTTACTGAAGCATCACTGGGTCTCCATTTCTTTTGCTATTAAATAAGAGAGTTTGTCTGAAAGATATCTAAGCTCTCCTCCATGTCTCAATATAGTATCCTACGATTCTAAAAGGTATATATTATGCCAGTGACTTAGCTGATAAAAAGAGTATTACTTGGAAAGCTTGAACATGATTAAGGAACAAACAATTTATATTAAGAAATAATAATAAGGACTTCATTGGGGCATGCTTAGCAAGATGCCTTATCAGGGGAAGATTTAAATGTAAGCTCTTGGGACAAAAAAAATGCCTGCTTCTTGAAATAAGAAGCTATTAGAAAATGCAAGAAAATTAAATCAAAATTCTGCTTTGTTTTTTAAGTAGACTGGAGATATGGATGACTTGCTCAAGGTAACACAAGCAGGTAAAAGCAGATCTAGAGTTTAAAAATAAGGTTCTTTGACTTCAGGTACAGCGATTTTTATCCCACCGCTCTCTGTTCTATGGATGGCAGAATAAAAAAAATGATCTTTGAGGTTGGTAGTACAAATAATATCCTTCCCATATTTTCCATTTGCCCAGGATTATAGATTTAGTCCTGGAAAAGACTTTAGAGGGCATTAAGCCCAAACTCCATTTTACAGAAGAGGAATCTAAGGCTCAGAGATGCCAGGATCACATGACTTCTAAGAATCAGCCACAACTTTCAAACTGAGGTCTTTTAATCCTAAGCCTTGCGGGTATTGGACTAGTATCTTGATAGATACAAGCCAAAAGACAGTGCCCCTCAAAAAAAAAAAAAAAAAAAGAATGAGTAAATTGAAATGCTTGGCAGCAAATAAAGTTAAGTTAATTACATTGGGTAATTTCTTCAGCTAAGCTATGATCACCTATAAGATGACTGGGGAAAGTAAAATACATATGGTGTGGTTTATGAGTAATCAATCAAGCCAAAAATCTTAAGAGATAAAGGGAATCCTAAAACCTTCAATAAGACTGAACCATCTTGGGAATGGAAATGTAGTTTCTGTAAAAGAAGAGACAGTACCTGAGTTGTCTGAGTATTTGTAGGAGAAAATAGGTTTTTAGACTTCAAAATCTTTTCAGAAAATTCCACACTAGATAGCATTTAAAAAATTCATTCTCAGACTGCAAAGAATGCTTGCATAAGTTAGAAACTATTTTATTTATTTATTTATTTTCATTATTTTTTTTTAATTTTTCATTTTTAACACAATTCATATCACATAAAACAATTCCAACTTTTGGTCAGGTGATACTTCTTTGTAAAGCATTTACAATATAGATGACAAAAGAATTTTTTTAAACATTAACCAACTGAGACACAAATAATATTTATGTGTGCTAACAGAAGCCCTTGACCTAATTGTCTCCACAGTATTACTAAGAATTAAAAGACCCTAACTTATTGTCGTTGGTTTAAAGTCCTAAGCCTAATAGTTTAATTTTAGGCTTAACCTCAGATGTTCCTCTGCCAACAATCTATAATTTGATAGATCTGGTACTAAACTTACAAACCTTTTGACTATAGGAAATTACCACTATTTGTAAGGATATTGCAGGGAACCAATATCTCCCCAACTTCATGTCAATTTCATGTAGGAGTAGATTGTCAACATGCATTCAGTCAGGCTTAAAGTCTGCCAGGTATCAGTAAGGAAACTGAGTCAGGAGAATCCTAATTCAGCCCAGGCTTAACAGCTGCTCTCCCACCCTTCTCTTTTGCACATCACCTTTTGCAGTTCATACTGGCATCTCATAGGCTTACTGCCATCATGGATTGGAGGCTCAGACCGCTTTTCTTGCTATCCATACCTGTAGTTAGACTCAGAAGAACAGTCACTTAATAGTCCCATAGCATCTTAAAATAGCAAGTTCCAATAGCCAGATTTCAAATATGACTATAATTTCACTTTGGCTAAGGAACATCTTTTGAGGCAAGTATTAAGTGGCTTACATGCTTTTCTGTACATGTTCTAGTTCCTGATTAAATAATAATCATAAAATCAAATTTACCATTAAAACCTTAACTTTTCTATCCATGCTAAATTTTGCCCGAGGTTACTATCCTCTAGGAAATTTAAACTAAAATTCTTTTCCCCAAGCTAAAGATGCCTTTGATTTATTTTCAGTAATTAATTCAGTCAATTGTTCTACTACTAATTGCTTTTACATCATTTTGTAACATGTCCATTTTTTCTCCCCATCTCTCCCCTCCCCCCACTTTCTAATATTTTGAGTTCCGATTACCCCTTGCTTCAATGTACCCTCCCTTCTATCACACCCCACCCTTCCCTTATCCCCATGTTTTCTCTTTTCTTGTAGGGCAAGATAAATTTTTATACCCCATTCCCTGTGTTTCTTATTTCCCGATTATAAGCAATAAAAATTCTCAACTTTTGTTTCTAATACTTTTAATTCCAACTTCTCTCCCTCCCTCCCTCTCTATCTATTCCCACTGAGAAGGCAAGCAATTCAATACAGACTAAATATGTACCATTTTGCAAAAGACTTCCATAATAATCATGTGTAATATTAACTATATTGTCCTCTATTCTACTCTGTCCCCCCTTATTTGTTTTATTCCCTCATTTGATCTTGTCCCTACCACAAAGTGTTTATTTCTAGTTACTCCTTTCTCCCATTTGCCGTCTCTTCTATTATTCCCTTCACCCCACTTGTCACTTCCTCCCCTACTTTCCTGTAGTGTAAGATAGATTTTCATACAAAATTTAGTGAGCATGTCATTCCCTCCTTCAGCCATATGTAGAGAGAGTAGCTTCACTTCTCCCCTCTTCCCTTCTCCTTTTTCTCCTTTATTGAAAGAGATTTTTTTTATCTCTTTTATGAGTTATAGTCTGCCCCATTTCATTCTCCCTTTCTCCTCCCGGTATTTTACTCCCTCACCCTTTAGTATTTATTTTATTTTTTTGTGCGTGTGGATATCATTTCTTCTGATTCAACACAACCTGTACTCTCTGTCTGTATATGTGTATGTATGTACAATCCCTCCACCTACCCAAATACTGAGAAAAGATTCAAGAGTTATAAATATTTTCATTCCATGTAGGAATATAAACAGTTCAGCTTTAGAAAGTCTTTTATGATTTCTCTTTCCTGTTTACCTTTTCATGCTTTTCTTGATTCTTGTGTTTCAAAGTCAAGTTTTCCACACAGTTCTGGTCTTTTCATCAATATGAATGCTAGAAAGTCCTCTACATCATTGAGTGACCATTTATTCCCTTGAAGTATTTTACCCAGTTTTGCTGATTAGGTGATTCTTGGTTTTAATCCCAGTTCCTTTGAGTCCTGGAATATCCTATTTCAAGCCCTTTGATCCCTTAATGTTGACGCTGCCAGATCCTGTGTTATCCTGATTGTATTTCCGCAATGCTCAAGTTGTTTCTTTCTAGCTGCTTGCAGTATTTTCTTCTTGATCTGGGAACTCTGAAATTTGGCCAAAATATTTCTAGGAGTTTCTCTCTTCGGGTCTCTTTCAGGAGGTGTTCAGTGGATTCTTTCAATATTTATTTTGCCCTTTGGTTCTATAGTGTCAAGACAGTTTTCCTTGATAATTTCATGGAAGACAATGTCTAGGCTCCTTTTTTGATCATGGCTTTCAGGTAGTCCCATAATTTTTAAATTGTTTCTCCTAGATCTATTTTCCATGTCAGTTGTTTTTCCAATGAGATGTTTCACTTTATCTTCTATTTTTTCAGACTTTTCGTTTTGTTTTTTAACTGCTTGGTTTATCTCATAGTCATTCATTTCCATGAACTCAATTATCTCTTTCAACAAACTATTTTGTTCAGTGAGTTTTTGAACCTTCTCCTCCATTTGGCTAATTCTGCCTTTTAAAGCCTCCTCCTTCTCATTGGCTTTTTAGTCCTCTTTTTCCAATTGAGTTAGCCTGATTTTAAAGGTGTTATGTTCCACAGCATTTTTTTGGTTCTCCTTTAGCAAGCTGCTACCTCGCTTTTCAAGCTCTTCTATTGCCTGAGCCCAGTTTAAGTTCCCTTTGGAGGCCCTGGAGGCAGGATCCTCGACTTCCTCTGACAGTATGCCTTGTTTCTCCTCATTTGCAAGGATGGGAGGAGACACTTGTTCACCAAGAAAGTAACCTTCTATGGTCTTATATTTTTTCCTTTTTTGAGGCATTTTCCCAGCCAGTTACTTGACTTCTGAGTTTCCTGCCCACACCCACCTTGCCTCTAGTTTCACCAAGCCAGCACTGGGGGCTGAGATTCAGATGAGCTGCTCCAATCCCCCGGGGCTTTAGGTGGGGGCAGGGCCGCTATTCAGTGTGAGCTTAAGATCAGCTGCTCAGGTCGGGGCAGGACCTCCACACAGGGCTCAGTTCCCTCAGAAGCTGTATGCTGAGGCCTTCAGCAATGGATGTGGGCTGCTGCCTGCCTTGGGAGCCTTGGTTCTCTGCTGCCTCCACAGCTGCCAGTGGATTCCTGAGTTATGGGGACCTCCTGCTCCCTTCTCTGCCAGCTAAAATAGCCCTCTCACTGACATTTTGCACCTGTGGGTTGAATGATTCGAGCTGCTACTGGAGATTCTGTCCCTGAAGCCTGCTTGGTCCTGCTCCTCCTGGTGCCGTGTGGTCAAGACTGAGCTGGGCTCTGCTCTGTGTCTGGTGTGACAGACCTTTCCCATCAGTTTTTCAGGTTATTCTGGGCTAGAAATCTCCTCCACTCCATTGTTCTGTGGCTTCTGCTTCTCTAGAGTTTCTTGAGAGTCTTTCTTTACAGGTATTTTATGGGCTGTGGGGGAAGAGCTAGTGTATGTGTGTCTTTCTACTCTGCTACCTTGGCTCTACCCCCAAAACTATTTTATTTAGAGGTAATAAAAGATCTCAATACATCAGCATTTCTCTGGATATCTTCCCTGGGATGGGTGCCTGGAAAAGTCTTTGCTTCCATGTTTGAGTTTGGAGGTCTTATTTCTTTGATATATGCTCAAGGTGGATATTTTACATTTAAGGCATAAAATCTCTTTCCACTGACAGAATTCTGGAACTTGTATGTAACCTTTAGTCTTAGACAGTAGCCTCAGATAGTGAGAGGTAAAGAGATTTGCCTGTAGTTCCATAGATAGAATATATTAGACTCAGGACCTGAATTAACTTCTTCCTCACTCCAAGACTGGTCATGTAGGGCATATCACATTATGTTTCAGGTTAACTCTTACTTAGCATATTAATAAATTAAACCCAAAAGATAGTAAAGAGTGAAGACCCAAATATTCATATATATTTCTATAAGGAAAATACAATATTAAATATGTTGTTTGGAAAACTGCCAAGCTGACAGAATACTTGAGTTTTTATTTTTGGACAAAAATGTTGGACAAGTATATTGTTCCAAATTCTTTACATGTCTGCTCCTCACATGTGACTTTTCCTACATACTCTAGGTAAAATAAAACAAAGGTGAGAAAGATAACATGGATGATAAACATGAATCAACATTTCACCAGAAATGAAGGATGGAAAAATCATAGTAAAAGAGACAATATTTTGAACAGTTAAAGGGCCAGCTGGGTGGCATGGTGGATAGAGCACAGGGCATGGACACAGGAGAACTTGAGTTCAAATCCAGCCTGAAACACTTGACCCTTAGTAGCTGTTTGACCCTGAGCAAGTCTCTTAACACTAATTGCCTCTCTCTTTCTCTTCCTTCCTTCCTTCCTTCCTTCCTTCCTTCCTTCCTTCCTTCCTTCCTCCCTCCCTCCCTCCCTCCCTCCCTCCCTCCCTTCCTCCCTCCCTCCCTCCCTTCCTTCCTTCCTTCCTTCCTTCCTTCCTTCCTTCCTTCCTTCCTTCCTTCCTTCCTTCCTTCCTTCCTTCCTTTCTTTCTTTCTTTCTTTCTTTCTTTCTTTCTTTCTTTCTTTCTTTCTTTCTTTCTTTCTTTCTTTCTTTCTTTCTTTCTTTCTTTCTTTCTTTCTTTTTCTCTCTCTGTACTACGTAATAATTGTTGGATCACTTGGATTTTTCCCATGTGTTGTCCATAGATTAATTTAAAAAATTATTTTGTCATAAAACTCAGCAAGTTGGGAAAGAGAATCAGAGAATGATGTGAATATTTCAACTGACATTGGAACAGAACAAGAGAAAAAGTGGGGAAAATTCTGCTCTGAACAGGATGTTGCTGAATAACCAGACGCAGGTGACTGAGTTCATCCTTCAAGGTTTCTCAGATAGTGCTCCACTAAGGATCTTCCTCTTTGGGACTCTTTTCCTTATATACAGCTGCACTCACTGGGAATATCCTAATCATTGTGCTGGTAATTTGGAGCTCTGTTCTTCACACCCCTATATATTTTTTCCTAGTCAACTTGTCTATGTTAGACATCATGTGCACCACCTCTGTTCTCCCCAAGGTGTTGGAAAACCTGGTTTCAGAAAAGAAGACCATCTCCTATGGTGGATGCATGCCCGAAGTATACTTCCTCCCTTGGTCTGTATCTGGTGAGCTCCTACTTTTCACAGCCATGGCTTATGACAGGTATGTGGCCATCTGCCACCCCCTTCATTACAGCACCAAGATGAACAAGAAGATTTATGTCCTTCTGGCAGTTGGAGTATGGAGTATCTGTGGACTTAAACCACCATCAATACTGGGCTTATGATTCGATTATCTTTCTGTGGCCCCAACATCATTAATCAATTCTTCTGTGAAATCCCCCCTGTGTTGCTTCTTTCTTGCACCTCAACATACTTGAATGATATCATGGCAGTCCTTGCTGATGTCTTCTTCTCAGGTCTGAATTTCCTTCTAACCATAGTGTCTTACTGCTTTATCATCTCCAGCATCATGAAAATCCGGACCAGAGAGGGCAAGAAGAGAGCATTCTCTACCTGCTCCTCCCACCTGATTGTGGTCACCATGTATTACTGCACTGTGTTTTATGCCTATGTAAGTCCCATCTCCAGCTATTCTCCTGAAAGTGCAAAGGTGGTGGCTGTGTTGTACACAGCAGTTAGCCCCACCTAAACCCTCTCATCTACACTTTGAGGAACAAAGATGTCAGGGAAGCCCTCAGAAAAGTTCCTCAATTTAGAAAGTGAAGGTTTACAAATTTAAACATTTCTTCATTGGATTGATTTGGACAGGTGTGTTTTTATACTAACGAAAGAAAGTTCTAAGACTTTGATTGATTTTCTACTATCTACAAGACTTTTTTTTTACTCTCTAATCTCAGATTCAAGAGTATGAGTGATAAATTTTTCTTTCACTCATAAATGTGTAGTTTATAGAGCCCTCTGATCAATTTTGAGTGGAAATGCAGATGTAATGGGTCTGCATGGCAATTTAATTGTCTAGTAAAGCAGAATCATATGGCGGATGATCTCTCTTCCTTTTGATCTTTTAGAAATGATAAATTATAAGAGAGATAGAGAGAATGATATATAGACGCACAGACAGAGTTGGGGGCAAAATAAGAGACAATGTTTTCTGGTCATGAAACCTGCATAGAATATATAAAAGAGTAGATTAAGGTGAAGTCATTTAATTAAATATAATCCTTCTAAAAGTATGGATCACAATTCACTAACATCTCTAATTACATATAACATCACCATTTCATATCAAAGTAACTCCACAAATAAATTTAAAAATGTGTAGTAAGTAACACTCACAGTACCAAAGCAAAGCACCAAGGCTCCCCTCACCATTTTTTTGATGCAGTCCTTAGAGACAAGAAACCAAAATATTGGTCTAGCTCTTCATGGTTATGGATTGTGATTGGTGTATGGCCTCTTGCAGCTTTTGTTTTACATGATTATA
Organism: Notamacropus eugenii; assembly: GCF_028372415.1. NCBI lineage: Eukaryota > Metazoa > Chordata > Mammalia > Diprotodontia > Macropodidae > Notamacropus > Notamacropus eugenii. The sequence goes on along the minus strand of NC_092872.1, from coordinate 247,641,150 downwards.
TAACAATAATAAATATGTAAGTTTGTATCTCCCTGGCTATGACTTTGAGGGTGTGGATGAGATGGATCAGCACATTTCGCACAGTTGGAAATACTAGCATCTTGTTGGAAGTATCTTTCTATGGGACCTAGTATGATCAGTCATTTTCTCTGTGATCTCCATGATGCTAGTCTCCTGCTCTTCCACGTATAGGACTGATGTCATGAGCAAACATTCTTTGCTGTTGTGAGTTTCCTGTTTATCATGCTGTTCTATGGCTTCAGCACCTTCAGCATCATGGCAATTGGAGAGCACAAGATAACAGAGAATGTTTTCTATCTGCCCCTCTCACCTCATTGTAGAGACTCAATCATAGCCTATGTTTATATAAGCCCAGACTCGAGTTACTTCCTAGAGCAGGGCAAGATCATGGCTTTGCTTTACTCTATGGTGAGTCCTACCTTAAACACTCTTATCTATACTTTGAGAAAAAGGGATGTCAAGTGTGCCCCCAGAAAAGACTATTTTCTTTCTCCAGGAAAACTGATAATTCATTAATCTAAAGAGCTGCTTCAGAAATTAGAAATATCAATTATTTTTATCTTTAATATTAAGTATTGAGGTAATTACCTCTGGAATCTTTAACTATAAAGTTGTTTCTCTGCGTATCTCTTTTTCTTATATCTGTATTTACTGAAGAGTTAACTAAAAGTATGATTACTACCATATTTTATTTTAATTTTTTTAAACTAAAGTTTAATATTTTTTCTTTAGTCCATCTGACAGAACATTTATATTTCAAGAGTATTTCTTATAAATGGATTCTCTTTTCTAATTTGTCCTGCCATCTTCTTCCATTGAGGGGTTAAGTCATCTCATTTGTGTTCATTTTTATGGTAGTTATCTGCACAGTTTCCTCCATCCTGCCTTCCTTTTTCACTCTTCTCAACTCCTCTTTAAAAATCAGAAGTGAGTGATAAAGAAAGAATTTGCCTAACACTTATGATCAGTAAATAAAGCAGGGTGTTTCCTCTCCATTGTTTTTTGTCTATTCTTGCCTTTCCCCAAACTCAGGTTTTCACCATTTCTTCCTTTTATGACCCCCCCTTCCTATCCTTCCCTTTGATCATGGGCTTAGTTTTGTTTCTCACTATTCCCTCACATATTACTCTGTCATCCTTATTCCTCCCCCTAACCCATCTTCCCCATACACTGAACAGCATCCAGAGCCCAGATGGTGTGTGTGTGTGTGTGTGTGTGTGTGTGTGTGTGTGTGTGTATGTGTGTGTGTGTGTGTGTGCAATCCTATTAAAGTAGTAGAAAAATGCTTGATTATCAGGAAAGCCCTAGAAGCCTCACCACAGAAGAAGAAAGACTTTGAATATCATTATGAAAAACCTGGTTCTTCCTCATCGCTGTCCACTACTACATTCTTTTGAATTTACTGCTTTTATTTAATACAACCTCTCTGTCTCTTTCTATGATTTTGTATTTCTTTCTTTCTCCATTTTTCTAAAATTTATGTTCAACTTCTCTTTTTCTGATTCAGATAAATGTGACATTCATGAGATATCTATATTATCATCCCTTCCTCCATCTTTAAATTCTATTCATCTGATGCATCTTTATTAAGTTACAGCTATTTTCCTCACCTTTCTGTTCCTTTCCTTCCCACTGTGGACATGAATCTGTGTGTGTGTGTGTGTGTGTGTGTGTGTGTGTGTGTGTGTGTGTGTGTATGGTGTGATATGTGTGTATGTGTATGTGCATGTGTGTATTTCTCGTGCGTGAACTCTTTGAAGTCTATCCAAAGACCCTTGACTCTAAGGCAGTATATTTGATATGTATTTATCACAATCAAAATAGCTCTGTAAAATCCTATCCCAGTCATCTGAGATGGTAGTGTCATTGCTTTTACAGTTCTGTTTTATTTATTCTCTAGGTATTCTGTATGGTACTATTAAATATATGTGGTTTTTCCTCATTATAATGTAATCTCTTTGAGGGCAAGTACTATTTTTACTCTCTTTTTTGTATTCCTGGTGTATAACTCTTGGTATATAGTAAATATTTAATGTTTGTTAAAGGATATTCCATTGAAACCCTGCCCTATCTCTGACTCTGCTATGTTTCACCTAATCTTGGTGATGTGACCGGAGTTCAATGGAATTCATCACACACTAAATGCTTAGTGCTCTATTGTCTTCTCTTCAAACTCACCCTTCACCCCTCCCCCATACACTTAAAGGAGAGAATACAGGAGATTCATGCAGGGAAATCCAATTGCTAAATCCTGGACTCCTCACTGTCTTCAGAAGGATGATTATAAGTTGAGAGAACTTATATTTTGGAGTGACTTGGTTCCTCCTCATGCCTTGGCTCCTGGACTGAGGAAAAACCCCACAATAAAGGAGTTTTCTTCCTGGGAACTGCTTTGCTTAGACCAAACCCCTATTCTCTCTTGCCTCCTTCAGCTTTAGAAATCTGATTCTTGACAAAGAAGGAAATCTTACAACACTTAAAGTTAGGAGAAGGGTAGAGCTTCTCATCCCTCAATGCTTGTTTGTTTTCCTTAACCCATTTGGTTCTTGAACTTTTTTGTCTCCCCCTCCTTCCTCAATGTTCTTTACTAGCTAAGAGTGATTTTGCTTCCATCCCTGGGCCAATCCTGGCCTCTTCTTGTCCCTCCGCACCTGTTGAAATTTCAGGTACTCTACCTCACTCCCATTTTAAACTGTCAGGTATTATCAGAATTTACAAAATTGAACTTAAAAGTTCATACCCAAGTCTACTTCTCTGCATCAACACCACAGCCTACTAAACCTCAAATTCTATACAAATCTTGTGCAATTACAAATTAGGATCTTGCAAAGGTACTTCCTTACAGTGAAAATCACCCAAATAATTATTTAATGGTTCTATAGCATCATCCCTCAGCATTGCAAATAAAATTAATTCAACTCAATTGAGAAACATTCAATAAAAAACCTAGTAAATATAATTAATCTGCTAGGCCTCAGGGATACAAAGACAAAATTAAAATTGTCCTTGTCTTAAAGCAGCTTGCATTCTGCTGGGAGGACATAATAAGTACACAGACATGTAAATATAAGACAGTTTGATTATGCAGGCAACTCAGGAATGGTATTTGAGTTAAGCCTTTAAAGAAATAACTGAGGGATTAGAAGAGATGAAAGAGAGGATAAAATACATTCTATGCATAGTAGACAGCCAATGCAAAGGCATGGAGAGGAGATGAGAATTTAAAGTTCAAGGAATAGTTATAGACCAATATGGATTGAATATGGGCTGCATAGAAGGAAGCAAAATACGTCTGGAGAAGAGAGTTGTAAGGCCAAATGTCAAGTTCAACTTTGTCAGGGAATAGGGAGCCATTGGAGATTTTCCAACAGGGAACTGATATTGTCAGATATTATTCACACTTTGCTACATAGTAGGGCATGTGGAATAGAATTGATTGAAGTGAATCTGAAAAAGCAAAATGGTGTCAGAATATAGAAAGTCTTGAATGTCAGTCCCAGGAGTTTGGATATTAGTTAGTAATCAATAAGGAGTCCTTAAAACCTTTTGAGCAAGGAAATTGTGTAAATTGGGACAGCTAGGTGGCAGAGTGGACATAGAGCCTGGCCTCAAGTCAGGAAGATCTGAGCTGAATTCTGGCCCCAAACACTTACTAGTTGTGTGATCCTAGGCAAGTAAATCTTTTTTTTTTTGCCTCAGTTTTCCTTATCTGGAAAATAATCTGGAGGAGGAAATGTCAAACCATTACAGTTATCTTTGGTACGTAAACCCCAAAAGGAGTAAGACACTGCTGAAATGACTGGACAACAATGATAATATCATTTAATCAAGTCTAATGAAGTCAAAAAGCATTTATTAAATACTTACTATGTTCCAGGTATTGTATTAAGCTCTGGAGATACAAAGAAAGGCAAAAATAGTCCCTGCCATCAAGGAGGTCATAATCTAATGTGGTAGATAACATACAAAAACTATGTACAGATAATATATATATAGGATAAATTGCAGATAATTAGCATTACAGGGTGATGGAGAAAGGTTTCTTTCAGAAAGTAGGATTTTAGATGAAACTTAGAGGATGCTGGAGAAGCTAAGAGGCCAAATTGAAGGGGGATAGAATTCTAGGCATAAGGAAGAGTAAGTGAAAATGCACTAGTAGGAAATAGAGTGTCTTGTGCAAGATATAAAAGACAATCACAGTCACTAAAATTTTTAGTAGTGGACAAATCATCAGGGGTTAGATTATAAAAGACTTCCACAAGCTAAACAGAGAATTTTATACTTTTTCTTCAAGGTAGTAGGGAGCCCAGGATATTGGAACGTTACAGTGTGAGACCTTTAGGAAATGCTTTAGGAGGATCACTTTGACAGTTAAATGGAGAATGGTCTCGAGAGGGAGGAAACTACAGTCAGAGGTATCAGCCAGAAGGTTATTTTAAAATCTAGACATGAAGTGATGAGGCCTGTAGCAGGCAGGGGAGAAGGTGAGAAGGTTTGCATATGAGAGATGCTAGGCAATGTCAACTGCTTATGACAGTGTTTTAGATATAGGGTGATAGTGAATGTGGAGTTAAAGATTATACCCAAGGGAAAGATAATGTATCTAGTTTTGTGTCATTTTGAATTTAAGATATATAGGGGACATTCAGTTTGAGATGCCAATAGACAGTTGGAGATGGGAAAGAAGAATTCAGAAGAGAGGTTAAGATTGAGGAAGTAGACCAGAAAATCATTTCCACAGACATGATAATTGAGTCAGTAGGAGCTGATGAGAACCCCAAGTAAGATAATATAGAGGAATAAAGGAAGAAGTTTGAGGACAAGAGCTTTGCATGATACCCACACTTCGGGAAAGTGACTAAATAAAACTAGAAAAGGAGCAGTCAAGCAGATGAGAGATCCAAGACAGAAGAGCATAAAGAAAACCCAGAGAGAAGAAATTATTATGGAGAAGAGAGTGATTAGAATTAGAACAAGGAGCATTATTCTGGCAGAGGCATGAAGAATGTGCCTATTACAGAATCCCTATAATCCATTAGAATCAAGTTCCTTCAGGGCAAGGACTATTTTTTGCCTCTTTTTTTTTATCTCCATCACTTAGCACAATGCTTGGCACATAGTAGTTGCTTAACAAATGTTTACTGATTGATTGATTTTAACATATATAAGAGAAATTTTGGTCAAACAAAATTTTAAGGTAGATTTTAAGACATCTTTTAAAAAATTCAGCAAAGAAAAGACATAGAAGATACTTCCCATACTCCTTTGTAAGCACTATCTAGGTCCCTCAGGTATTTGTTATTGCCTCTTCTAGCAGGACTTTCTTCTCAGTTCTTCAATGTCCTCAGTTGCTCAAAGACTCCTCTATAGAATCTAGATCAATACTGCCTGCCCTCCTCTAACTCAAAATTACCTCTTATTCCTTATGCTCTCCTTCAAAAAGGAGTCTAGTTTTCTTGGTAATGCATTAACAAATCAACCATGAAAATATTCTCAAAATGTAATCGTTTGTGTTTCAGTTAAAAATTCTTATTGCCTTAGCAAATGACATTTGTATGTTCAGGAGTCTGATTTAATATTCTTTTGACAATGCATTTTGAATCATCCATTTACTTTTTTTTACAATTTCGTTTAAAAATGGTATGAATGTAATAATCACCAACACAAGACCATGTCTAACTGCAAACAACAAGAAAAAAGATTTAGCATCCCTTTGTAATAGACCATTAACTGTGTCATGGGATTATCATGGCTTTTAATGGGGCAAAATCTTTTCCTTTAATCAGTTCAAATGTCTTAGGCTTTAGACTCCAAATTGGGAGCTGGTGGAAGAAGAGGAGGTGTAGCAGTAGCTGATGACAGGACAACTCTGGTAAAGGAATGGAGAGAAATGAAATATAGACCACAAATTATATCCTTCCTCCACTCTCTACTAGTAATTCTAGAATTGCTTGTTTTAGCTATGGAAAATAAATGCTAAGGAAACATTTATAAGAGCCGCATATTATTTAACCTTATGTATTGGGAAGTATGACAGAGATTCTCTGGGCATGTAGGTGGTGCAGTGGATAGACTTTTGGGCCTAGAATGAGTAAGACTCATCTTCATAGATTCAAATCTGGTCTCAAACACTTACTAGCTATGTGACTTTGGGCAAGTCACTTAACTTTATTTGCCTTACTTTCCTCATCTGTAAATTGAGCTGGAGAAGGAAATGGGAAACCACTCCAATACCTTTTCCAAGAAAACCTCACAAAGTCATGAACAGTTGAACATGACAGACCAACAAAAAGACTCAATATTCTTCTGCCCATCATATCAAAGGAATATAGTTACTTTGTTTTAAGTTTATTGATTTTAACAGTAAATTCTCTTCACATATCCTTAGGTTTTAGAGACTGTAGTTCAAAATAATCTACACATTACACAAAATCAGTGGTTTTGGAATGAGCCAGTGAGAGAGTTTAATTTTCCCTTAGAGTTTTAACTTAGAAACTTTGTCCCCAGAGTTCTTAGCTATAATACGTTTAGTTATTGGATGAATTGAAATCTTCTTAAAGGCAAATTGGAAGTTAAATAAGAAGACTGTATCTGTATTGTTCAAAAATGAGGCTTTTTGAAGCTTTTATTCATCAAATCAATAGATTTACGTTAATAATTGATTGAAGACAGGAGGCCAAAAAGCTTACACCAGAAGACTTATTCGTAAGTAGGCATATGTTAGTATACTAAGGCATTAACAATTCTCTTCTTTTGAATTGTCAGGATAATATAGGATGCATAGAGATCATTTGAAAGTTTTTGTCATTGTTTCCATCATTACTGGAATTCTTAATGAATGCTTAGAAAATAATGATGCTCACTGATGTATTCCTAAACATTCATCATCAAACATTTCTTAAAGTTATGTTTCAGGAGAATGATCACAGACAATGGTCCATTTGCAAATGTTTATTACACTCCTCTGTCATGTCCATACATGGCTTGGAATTTTAGGGGAAGTTGTAGGGAAATGCCCTATGACCTCAGACTTCAACCTTCAACAGCCACCAAGAGGCAGCTAGGTAAATGGATGCGGAGTTAGGAAGAACTAAGTTAACGTCTGGCCTCAGACACTTCGCATATGTGTGACCCTGGGCAAATCTGCCTTCTTTAGTTTCTTCTGTAAAATTGGGATAATACTAGTACCTACTAGCAAGCATTGTTGAGAGGATAAAAAGAAATAATGTTTGTAAAGTGCCTTGCAAAACTAAAGCATTACATATTATATACTTTAAAGTGCTATATACACATGTTGACTGTCATTTTCATGATCATCATTAATGAGAACATTCTTTTCATGCGGAGAGGTCAATGAGAATAGTGGAACAAGAGTCAGGATGTGATTTTGATGTTTTTCAGGTAAATGAAAATCCCATATTTTCTCCTAAACAACGAAACAAATAAAACTTATGATAATGAAGTTGTAGTAAGGGCCTCAATTATGTTTGTGTTTCCTCATTTTTTTACTCTGTGTCATATACAAGGACAAATTCTCTGGCACTGAATTAGAGAACTGAAGAGGGAGCCAGAAGACTGATTGGTTTCTCAGACCTCCAGGAGAGTGGACAGTCTTTGTAAACTTTGAAGGTCTTCACACATATAGAGGATATCATGCCTGTAGTAAGAATGAAGATGATAGAGATGATGATGATGATGATGATGATGATGATGATGATGATGATGATGATGATGATGATCTGAGTTGGGAACTTGACCATAAGAAGAATATCCAGAGTTGTAGCCACAAAAATGCTCTAATCTTTAGTGAGGTCTCTTTGTATTATCAGGCTCCCATTTTTTCCTGAGGAAAGACAGGGTACTTCTGCCAAAGCACAATCTTATCCTCTTAAAGTGTGTACATTTGGCCAGAGGTTTTTCTAAATAAGAAAAGAAAGCTAGATGTTCATCAGAAGATTCCAACATTTCTGAGGTGGAAGAGGTAGCAGAGTTTATTCCACCCTAAGATTTACCTTATGCACTATTCCCAACATGTTGTCTTTCAGCCTGCTTTGGAAAACCTAAAATTAGGGAAAGACTTTGTTCTCAAGTGTTCTTAGACTAATGTTGCAAAAACCTTACTCTTGTTTTAAAAATATTTTGATAAGTGAATTTAGTCATAGTATCCTTTTTCATTCTATTTATTTTATTTTCTCCTTTTAAAAACATCTTGAAAATGGAAACACAAGTTTCACAAGATTGCAAAAGGGGTCTGTAACAGAGAAAAAAGGTGAAGAACCCTTGCACAACCTGGTATTGCAGCCCACATCACCTACCTATAAGAACAGAGTTGTAGCTTGAACTGAATAGGAAGAAAAGAGAGATTTGTAATGAATCAATTAGACACTAATTTTACCTGTTCCTTCCCCCTGCCGTGAAAAGACCATCTTTTCTAAACCAAATTCTCCTGGCATTGCTCCCTACTTGCTAAACTTGGAAGACTGGAAAGTGTAAGAAAGCAAAGTGACAGTTGATTGAAGAAAAACAGAGAGACATGGCATTTTATATGAGCTGCATTGCATTTCCAGTGAATAAGTAGACTTGAGAAGTTGCATGAGAAAAACAACTGAGAGAATATGGTCAGATTGCAAAAGTTTTAATTCATGGGAAGCTTCATTTATATTGATCTGGGTGTAGATGTTATAGGTCATTTTTTTTTTTTTTAGATTCAAGAACAGAACATTATTTTTGTTTTAAAATTCAATTGATCTGAGACCTCTGTCCTTGTAACTTCCATCTTGATTTCCTCTGTAGGGAAAAAGTTTTGTTCCTTTTCTACAACTTCGACTGTATTTATAATTTTTGAAGACATCTTTTGACTCACCTATATGCTTTTAACACAAAAATATCCCTGGGTCACTTAGTAGACTCTTAGGCTAATTTTTATCTACTAATTATCCTGGTTTCTCTTTTTTTGGATGAAATTCAGGTTGTTAATAGTATTCCAAAAATGTGGGACTCAGAAATAAGTGCAATATGTTAGATATTCAGAGTTCAATGGGATTACAATTCTCTTTACTTTGGATTATTTACCTATCTCAGTGAAGCCTAAGGAAACATTCATGGTTTAGGGTCTCATGCCTTACTGTGGACATGACATGAATTGACTGATCAATGCACTAAAACCTTCCTTCTCCCACTGCCCCTCCCCACCATGGTTAAAGGTTGTCCAGATAGAAGAGTTTAATTGTTACTTGTGAAATTGTTTTTAAAATTCATGTTCAATTCTCTAAGTGTATCCATATTTTATTTCACCCTATTTAGCTCACACCATAAGCTAAGAGATGGAACTCTGTCCAAAAATTTGAATATATTGTTACAGAAATGGCCACAACCATAATCTATCATCATCCTCAGAGTAAAATCACAATTAAAAATATAACTTGATTACAGACTAAATAGAAATAGAGGAAACTAAAGACTTTTTATTTTAAATTGATCTTTTGTATTTTCTTGGCTGAATATCATACATAACTGATTTAAATGATCTCAGGGTCAAATATTTCAGTGAAATATACTCAAGGATCAGAGGTCATTGTGAGAGAAATCATGAGGATCGTTAAGACTGTTCCTTGAAGAAAGAGTTCAGTGATCTGATATCTAATTCTCCTTTTAGCTGTCGTATTAGATAATTTCTTTTAGCACACTGGGTTTTAATTTCCTCAGTTTTAAGGGGCAGATTCATTGTTCTAAAAAAATTCTTTTTTTTTAAATTCAAGAAGCTGAACTTTTTTTTGTTTCAAAATTTAATTTAGTAATGAAATTATAAATGTTCTAAATAAATGCGTTATATATTTATTTTTCAAATATTTATTATTTAGTTGATCTAAAATCATTCTCTCCTTCCCCCTGAACCTTCCCTCACCCACTGAGATGTCAAACAATATAATATCAATTATATGTGTGAAATCACCCAGAACATTTCCATATTAGCTATATTGTACAAAAATTTTAAAAAATATTACTTTGTTGTCATGCTACTTTTCATCAAAATTTGGTTTCCCTGACTATCTCTTTTTATTCAGTCAATTGGTGTTTTTGCTTTGTCAGAAATCATGATAGCTACTTCTGCCTTTTTTTTTACTTCAGCTAATAGATTCTGCTGTCTCTCTCCTTGTTTTAACTCTCTTTCAAGTGTGTCTCTTAAAAACAACATATTGTAGGATTTTGGTTTCTATTCTATTCTGTATATCTACTTCCATTTATTGGTGAACTCATATCATTTACACTCCAAGCTATTGTTAATGTAAATTTTCCTCCATCCTATTTTCTTCTATTTGTTCTGTTTTTTATCCTGTCCTTCCTGAAAATTGTGTTTTGCTTCTGACTACTGACTTTGTTAATCACCATCCCTTTTATTATACTCCTTTCACCATGATAAAATGAAGTTTCAGTGTGTCTGATTGTGGTAGATCAGATCAATTGAAGCTTGGAATGCTCTACCACAGGTTGGGCACAGATAGTCAGTATGAATATTCATGATGGATACTCACTGTCCTTAGGAACAGGGAAATATCTTTCCAATTTTACTTGTTTGGAAATCAGGTTTAGAAAATACTGAAAGACTCAACAGAGATAAGGAATTTCAAGTACAATCCTTTTTGTCTGACTTGTGTATGTGCAAATTACTTTCTATTTGATTATTAAGTTCAGAAAAAGTGAAAAATTAATTAAAAAGAGAAAATACCCAAAGTAACCCATTAGGATTCTGTCAAAGTAGAGTTTTGGAGATCAACAACTAAACAAGAGGACATAGAATTAGGAAGGCCTAAGTTGAAATCTTGTCTCAGACACTTCTTACACATGTGACCTTGTGTGAATTTAGCTTCTTCAGTTTCTTTATGTATAAAATTTGGGTATAATAGCACTTACTAGCTAGGGTTGTTGTGAGGCTAAAAAGAAATTATATTTCTAAGGTACTTTGCCAAACTAAAGCATCATATGTTACATAACTTAAAGTGCTATATACAAATGCTAGCTATCATCATCTTTAGTACTAATAAGGACATACTTCTTATGCAGAGAGGTTAATGAAAATAACAGAACAAGAAAGTTAGGAAACGATTTTAACTTTTTCAGGTAAAATGAAATCCTATACCTTATCCTCAATGAAGAAAGAAATAAAATCTTGTGATGATCAAGTTGCTCCTATTATCTCATTTTTTCACTCTATGATATACACAAAGAGCATGGCTCTGGCATTAAATTAGAGCAATGAAGAGGGAGTCAGAGAACTGAATTGTTTCTGAGAATGCCTTGAGAAGTGCCAGCAGAGTAGAAGACAGTCTTTGTTAACTTTGAAGGGCTTTGCAAATGTAGAGGATATCATGCTTGCAGTGGGAATGTGAATGAGGAAAATTATGATGATGACACTGAATTGGGAAATTGATCATAACAAGAATGTGCAGAGTTGTAATCCCAGAAGTATCCCAGTTACCAAATCATTAATGAGATCTCTTTACACTAATAGACTCCCATCTTTTCCTGAGGAAATCTGGTTTCTGCTGCCAAAACACAATCTTATCCTTTGTAAGTCTATAATTTGATTGAATATAAAAGGCCAGAGGTTTCTCTAAATAAGAAAAGAGTAGCTATACGTTAATCAGAGAATTCCAACATTTCTGATGTGAAGAGATGTCAGAGTTTTTTCCACCCTAAGGCTTTATCCTTTATGTACCTTCCCCAGGAAATGGCCATTAAACCTCTTTTGAAATACCTAAAATTAGGGGAAAAACTCACCCTTAGGTATTCTTAGACTTGGGATCCAAGAACTTTTTTTTGTGTTAAAAATATTTTGATAAGTAGATCTAAACATAACTTTTTCATTCTTTGAATTCTATGTTCTTTTAAAAACATCTTGAAAAGGGATCTATAAACTTCACCAGAGAACCAAAGAGATGTACAACAGCAAAACAAGATGAAGAACACCTGAATAGCCTGCTACTGCAGCCTCTGTCACTTTCTGAAGGACAGAGAGTTATAGTCAGAATTGAACAACAGGAAGAGGGAGATTTTTAGTGGATGAATTAGAGAGTAATTTTATCTGCCCCTTTCCCCTACATTGGAAAGACCATCTTTTTTTATACCAAGTTCTGTTGCCATTGCTCCATGGTTGCTAAATTTGGAAGACAAAAAAGTTCAAGAAAATGAAGTGACAGTTGACTGAAGGAAAATGGAAAGACATGTCATTTCATAAGAGAGCTGCATTGCATTTCTAGTGAAGAAGCAGACATGAGAAGTTGCATGAAAAAAACAATTAAGAGAATATGGTCAGGTTCCAAAAACCTTCAATTCATGGGAAGCTTTCTTTATATTGATCTGAATGCAGATGTACTAGGTCTTATTTTTTAAATTGAAGAAAATGAATATTCTTTTTGTTTTAAAATGTAATCTGAAACCTCTATCTTTTTAACTTCTACTTTGTTTTCCTCTGTAGGGTAATATCTTGTTCCTCTTCTATACTCTTGACTGTGGTTCAAATTTTGAAGCATTTTTGTCCCAATTACATACTTTTTACATGGAAAATCCCCTGGGTCATTCAGTTGACAATCATGCTAATTTTTTTTTACCCACTCAATAACCTGTTTTCCCTTTTTTAGAAATCATTTCCACAAAATTTTCAGTTCCAAATTTTCTCCTCATCTCTCTGCTCCCCCCACCCCAAAATGCCTTGCATTCTGTTAGCCCCTTCTACCAATGTGCCCATCATTCTAACACCCACCCCTTATCCTCATCTTCTCACTTGTCCTGTAGGGCAAGATAAATTTCTCTACCCCTTTACTTGTATTTCTTATTTCCCAGTTGTACACAAAAACATTTTTTTAGGAACATTTGTCCCTAAAACTTTGAGTTCCAACTTCTCCTCCTCCCTCCCTCCCCATCCATCCCCATTGAGAAGACAAGCAATTCAATATAGGCCATATCTGGGTAATTTTGCAAATGACTTCCATAATAGTCATGTTGTGTAAGACTAACTATAGTTCCCTCTATCCTATCCTGCTCCTCATTTATTCTATTCTCTCTTTTGTCCTTGTCCCTCCCAAAGAGTGTTTAATTCTAATTGCTCCCTCCTCCCATTTGCCCTCCCTTCCATCATCCCTCCGACTCTGCTGATCCCATTCACCCCTACTTTCCTGTAGTGTAAGATAGGTTTTCATGCCAAATTGAGTGTGCATGTTGTTCCTTCCCTGAGCCAAATGTGATGAGTAAACTTCATTTTTTCCCCTCTCACCTCCCCTTTCTCCCCTTCCATTGAAAAAGCTTTTTCTTGCTTGTTCTATGAGAGATAATTTGTCCCATTCCATTTCTCCCTTTCTCTTCCCAACCTATTCCTCTCTCAACGCTTAATTTTATTTTTTTAGATATGATCCCTTCCTATTCAACTCACCATATGCTCTCTGTCTCTGTGTGTGTGTATGTGTGTATGTGTGTATTTGTGTGTTTGTGTGTGTGTGTGTGTGTGTGTGTGTAATCCCTTCAACTCCCAAGATACCGAGAAAAGTTTCAAGAGTTACAAATATTGTCTTTCCATGTAGGGATGTAAACAGTTCAACTTTAGTAAGTCCCTTGTGCTTTCTCTTTGCTATTTACCTTTTCGTGTTTCTCTTGATTCCTGTGTTTGAAAGCCAAATTTTCTTTTGAGTTCTGGTCTTTTCATCAAAAATGCTTGAAAGTCCTCTATTTCATTGAAAGACCACTTCTTGGCAGAGCCAAGATGGCGGAGTAGAAAGACACACATATGCAGGCTCTTGCAACACAGCCCATAAATACCTGTAGAGAGGGACTCTCAACAAATTCTGGAGCAGCAGAAGTGGAGAACAACAGAATGGAGGAAATTTCCAGCCCAGGGTGACCTGAAAGGTCCATGGGAAACATCTGTTGCACTGGACACAGAGAAGAGCCCAGGCCAGCCTTGGCCATGCAGCTTTGGGAGGAGGACACCTCAGGGGCAGAATCTCCAGTCACAAAATCCCCAGTTGCAGCAGCAGTGGGTTCACAGATTCCTGAAACCACAGGTACCAAAGGTAAGTGACAGGGTTTTTTCAGCTGGCCTGGAAGGGAGAAGGGCCTTCCCATAGCTCCGGGGTTAGGCAGTGGCTAGAGAGGCCACATCCGGCTGGTGGCAGCAGCTTCCACAGCAGCCCCTACAGCAGCCAGCATCTATTGTTGGATTGTAAAAACCTTGGAGGCACTGAGCAGCCCATTCTTACCTCAGCCCCATGCAGAGGCCCTGAGGGCCTGAGATCTTTATCTCACACTGAATGGCTGCCCTGCTCCCACAGCTTAACTAAATCTCAACACCCCCAGTGCTGGCTTGGCAGAACTGGAGGCCAGGTGGCTGTGGAGAGGAAACTGTGCTAAGATTCTGGGCACAAAAACCTTTCCCTGCTTCCAGAGCAGTGTATGTGCTTGATTGTGACACCTAGGAGGAACTAAGATCTTACAGATTCCCAGAGTATACCCTACTCTTGACAAAGGACCCAAAAGTCAAGTAACTGGCTGGGAAAATGTCCAAAAAAGGGGAAAAAAATTAAGACTATAGAAGGTTACTTTTTTGGTGAACAGATATCTTCTCCCATCCTTTCAGATGAGGAAGAACAATGCTTACCATCAGGAAAAGACATAAAAGTCAAGGCTGCTGTATCCCAAACATCCAAAATAAATATTCAATGGTCTCAGGCCATGGAAAAGCTCAAAAAGGATTTTGAAAATCAAGTTAAAGAGGTGGAGGAAAAATTGGGAAGAGAAATGAGAGAGATGCAAGAAAAGCATGAAAAGCAAGTCAACACCTTGCTAAAGGAGACCCAAAAAAATGCTGAAGAAAATAGCACCTTGAAAAATAGACTAACTCAACTGGCAAAAGAGGTCCAAAAAGCCAATGAGGACAAGAATGCTTTAAAAAGCAGAATTAACCAAAAGGAAAAGGGGGTTCAAAAGCTCCTTGAAGAAAATAGTTCTTTCAAAATTAGAATGGAACAGATGGAGGCTAATGACTTTATGAGAAACCAAGAAATCACAAAACAAAACCAAAAGAATGAAAAAATGGAAGATAATGTGAAATATCTCACTGGAAAAACAACCGACCTGGAAAATAGATCCAGGAGAGACAATTTAAAAATTATGGGACTACCTGAAAGTCAAGATCAAAAAAAGAGCATAGACGTCATGTTTCATGAAATTTTCAAGGAAAACTGCCCTGATGCTCTAGAACCAGAGGGCAAAATAAATATTGAAAGAATCCACCGATCACCTCCTGAAAGAGATCCAAGAACAGAAACTCCTAGGAACATTGTGGCAAAGTTTCAGAGTTTCCAGGTCAAGGAGAAAATATTGCAAGCAGCTAGAAAGAAACAATTCAAGTACTGTGGAAATACAATGAAGATAACACAAGATCTAGCAGCTTCTACATTAAGGGATCGAAGGGCGTGGAGCAGGATATTCCAGAAGTCAAAGGAACTGGGACTAAAACCAAGAATCACCTACCCAGCAAAACTGAGTATAATACTTCAGGGGAAAAAAATGGTCTTTAAATGAAATAGAGGACTTTCAAACACTTGATGAAAAGACCAGAGCTGAAAAGAAAATTTGACTTTCAAACACAAGAATGAAGAGAAACATGAAAAGGTAAACAGCAAAGAGAAGTCATAAGGGACTAACTAAAATTGAACTGTTTACATTCCTACATGGAAAGACAATATTTGTAACTCTGGAAACTTTTCAGTATCTGGGTAGTTGGTGGGATTACATACACACACACACAGAGAGACAGAGAGTACAGAGTGAATTGAAGAGGATGGGATCATATCTTAAAAAAATTAAATTAAGGGGTGAGAGGGAAATATATTGGGAAAAGAAAGGGAGAAATTGAATGGGGCAAATTGTCTCTCATAAAAGAGGCAAGTAAAAGACTTTTCAGGGGAGGGAAAAAGCAGGGAGGTGAGAGAAAAAGCATGAAGCTTACTGTCATCATATTCGAGTAAAGGAAGGAATAAAATGCACATTCATTTTGGTATGAAGCCCATCTAACAATACTGGAAAATGGGGGAGAAGAGGATAAGCAGGGTGGGGAGGATGATGGAAGGGAGGGCAGTGGGAGGAGAGAGTAATTACAAGTCAACACTCTTGGGGAGGGACAGGATCAAAAGAGAGAATAGAAGTAATTGGGTGCAGGATAGGATGGAGGGAAATATAGTTAGTCTTATACAACACGACTATTATGGAAGTCATCTGCAAAACTACACAGATTTGGCCTATATTGAATTGCTTGCCTTCCAAAAGGAGGTGGTGGGGAGGGAGGGAGGAAAAGAAGTTGAAACTCAAAGTTTTAGGAACAACTGTCGAGTTCTACTCTTGCCACTAGGAAATAAGAAATACAGGCAAAGGGGTATAAAAAGTTATTTGGCCCTACAGGACAGAGGAGAGGATGGAGACAAGGGCAGAGAGGGATGATAGAGGAGAGAGCAGATTGGTGATGGGGGTAATTGGAATGCTTGGTGTTTTGAGGTGGGGGGAGGGGACAAGGGGGGAGAAAATTTAGAACCCAAAATTTTGTGAAAATGAATGTTAAAAGTTAAATAAATAAATTAAAAAAATAAAAAAAATGTTTTAGATATCTAAAACAGGGAAAGCAAAACAGAGATCATATCAATAACCAAACTGACAGAAACCACATGATTATCTCATTAGATGTTGAAAAAGCTTTTGAGAAAATACAACACCCATTCCTATTGAAAACAGTGGAGAACATAGGAATAAATAGAACTTTCCATAAAATCTACCTAAAACCTTCAGCAAAAATTTTATGTAATGGGGATAAGCTAGATGCATTTCCAATAAGATCAGGGTGAAACAAGTATGTCCATTATCACCAATATTATTCAATATGATACTAGAAATATTAGCTGTACAAATAAGAGAAGAAAAAGAAATTGAAGGAATTAGAATAGGCAAAGAAGCAACTAAGTTATTACTCTTTGGAGATGATATGATGATATACTTAGGGAATCCCAGAAAATCAAGTAAAAACCTACTTGAAATAATAAACAACTCTGGCAAAGTTGCAGGTTACAAAACAAACCCACACAAATCTTTATTTCTATGTATCACTAACAAAGCCCAACAGCAAGAGATAGAAAGAGGAATCCCATTTAAAGCTAGGGTAAAAACTATAAAATATTTGGGAATCTACCTGCCAAAACAAACCTAAAGAGTATATGAACACAATTACAAAACACTTTTCGCCCAAATAAATTCAGATCTAAGTAAGTGGAAAAACATCAGTTGCTTGTGGGTGGGCTGAGCCAATATAATAACAATGACAATTCTACCTAAATTACTTTTCTTATTCAGTGCCATACCAAACTATCAGACAATTATTTTGTACAGTTAGAAAAAATGATATCAAAATTCATCTGGAAGAACAAAAGGTCCAGAATATCAAGGAAACTAATGAAAGGAAATGCTAGAGAAGGTGGTTTAGCTGTACCAGATCTCAAATTGTATTATAAAGCAACAATTATCAAAACCAGTTAGTACTGGCTAAGAAACAGAAGGCTAGACCAGTGGAATAGGTGAGGTACCCAAGACACAGTAGTCAATGAATACAGCAATCTACTGTTTGATAAACCCAAGGACCCCAGCTTCTGGGATAACAACTCTCTGTTAGACAAATTTGTTGGGAAAACTTGACAACAGTATAGAGGAAACTAGGCATCGACCAACACCTTACACCCAGAATAAAGTGCAAATGGGTACATGATCTAGGTGTTAAGACTGACAGTATAAACAAATTAATGGAACAAGTAATAGTGTAGTTGTCAGATTTATAAAGAAGGGGAGAATTTTTGACTAAACAAGAGATAGAAAATATTATGTAACCCAAAATAGAAAATTTTGATTACATTAAATTGAAAAGTTTTTGCTCAAAGAAACCCAATGCAACTAAGATGAGGAGGGAAGCAGAAAACTGGCAAAGAATTTTTGCAACTAGTGTCTGTAATAAAGGCCACGTTTCTAATGTACATAGAGAATTGAGTAAAATGTACAAGAATACAAGTCATTCCCCAATTCAAAAATGGTCAAAGGACATAAACAGGCAGTTTTCAGAGGAAGAAATCAAAGATACCTATAGTCATATGAAAAAATACTCTCAATCATTATTGCTTAGAGAGATGCTTGTTTGTAAAATAATGATGAAGCTGCTAATTATAAATTGCAATAATATGACACTATAATTTGCAAAACTTTTTTTCATTCATTACCTAATTTGGTTCTCATGATGGTGCCAGGAGATAGGTAAAACAGTTATATCAAAAAATAATACCAATGAAGGTCAAATTTTGTTCTCATTGGTGACAGACCTGTCAAGTGTAATTTACTATTAATATTCAACCCAGTTTTTTCTTCTTTTCTTAGGTCACAATTTTTTTTTTTACTGTTTACTCACTTATTTTTAGTTTTTAACATTCATTTTGACAAAATTTGGAGTTCCAAATTTTTTCTCCATCTCTTCCCTCCCCCACCCCAAATTGCCTTGCATTCTGATTACCCCTTCCCTCAATATGCTCTTCTTTCTATCACACCCCTCCCTTCCCTTACCCTCATCTTCTCTCTTTTCTTGTAGGGCAAGATTGATTTCTATACCGCATTACTTTTATTCCTTATTTCCCAGTTGTATGCAAAAACAATTCTCAACATTCGTTCCTAAAACTTTGAGTTCCAAATTTTGATTGCCTTTTTGCCACTGCAATATCGTCAACCACTTTTTCCTGGAGGTCTCCTGCACCCTTGCTTACCTGAGTGAAACCACAGCATTCAGAGCAAGTTTTTTCCTGAGCTGTGGGGAATTTCATCATCATAATGCTGTCCTATTCCTGTATTGTCTCCACACTGCTGAGGCCAAAAAGAGAGCTTTCTCTACCTGCTCCTCCCTCCTCATTGTGGTTATCATATATTACAGCAGCATAATTTACACTTTTATATGGCCATCTTCCAGCCACTCATTGGATAAGGATAAAGTTGTGTCTGTTATATACACATCAATGGCTCCCACCCTCAACCCTCTTATTTACCCTTTGGGGAAAACAACATCAAAGTGGGACTCAAGAAAGTGTTCTCTTTCTTCAAAAGATGTTGAGTTGTCCAGATGCTGCAGCTATGAATGAGACTTCCAAATACCCTTCCAATAATCCTGCCTTTGTAGTAATGATTGAAGATTACTGATGTTACAAAGTCTTCTAATCCAAGACACATCTCTCAACCTTCAAAAATGCTATTGTTCTTCTGGATACTTGTAGAAAGTGAACTTTTTTCCCACCTGAAGTTTTTCCAGACATTTTGGTACCTTCTTCTCTATTTTCTCTTGTAATAGGGAAATACAATTTTTAAGTCTTTCCAAAGAAGAAAACACAGTTCAGAGGCAAACTTGAACACTTTATTCATAAACATCTTTACAGTATTTGTTAAGCCCCATTAGAGGGACCAAGGAGTATTATATAACAACATTTTCAGATATTGTTGTCATTCAATTGCCTTTTTACCCTCCTCTAACTTTCTGCGTAGTTCTCTCCCTGTGTAGGATTTTGCATTCTTTTATGTTGGTTTGCTTTTTTTCAGAAATAATCACTCTATGAATTAACTGCCATGTGGACTTAAAAAAATGTCTACCACTAACTAACTGTATGCTCTTGGACAAATCATTTATTTTTGTGGACTTTAATTTCCTCATCTGAGGTTTGCCCTCTCTTTTTGACAAAGTAGTAGACATGGATTGAAAAAAAAATTCTCATTTCTTTTAGGACTTAACACTTAAAACTGACTTTTATAAACACTGTTTTATTTAGTCCTTTCAACAATGTTATGAGATACATATTAGTTTTCCTATTTTCATACGAAGAGACAGAGGCTCTGAATGATTTAACAAGTTCTTTAAGGCCATGAAGGTAGTAAACAAGTGTCAAGAATGGAACACAAGTCTTTTGTCTCTATGTCCACAGAGATCTTTCCCCTAAGCCAAGTTATTTTCATAAAGTATAGGAAAGTGCATGGAAAATTTCAAAGCACTGTATAACATAAAAGATTCTTCCCTGATCTCCTTAACATGATAAACAGTATCTATCTAAAACTAGCAGCAAATGTTTTATGTAATGGGGATAAGTTAGAAGCATTCTGAATAAGAGGAGGGATGAAACAACGATTCCTGTTATCACTCCTATTATTCAACATTGTGCCAGAAATGTTAATGTCATCAACAAGACAAGGAAAAGGAAATGAAGGAATTAGAATAGGCAATGAGGAAAGAAAAGTATTATTTTTTCAATTGGTGTGATGGTATAGTTAAAGAATCCTAGGAAACTAACTAAACAACTACTTGAAATAATTAACAAATTCTGCAAAGTTGCCAGATATAAAATAAACCCCAGTAAATCTTAAGCATTTATATTGTTTAACAGCAAAGCCCAGCAACAAGAGAAAGAAAGAGAAATTCCATTTAAAATAACTGTAGACAATATTAAATATTTGGGAGTCTACCTTCCAAGATAAACTCAAGAACTATATGAACAGAATTACAAAATACTTTTTCACATAAATTAATCCACATCTAAACAATTGTAAAATATCAATGTTCATAGGTAGGCTGAGCTAATATAATTTAAATGACAATTCTACCTAAATTGATTTACTTATTCAGTGCCACAATAATCAAACTACTAAAAATTAGTTTATAGAGCTAGAAAAAACAATGCAAAAATTCACCTGGAACATCTAAATATCAAGAATATGAGGGGAATTAATGAAAAATATACAAAGGAAGGTGACGTGCCTATATCAGATCTAAACCTATATTATATAAAGTGATGATCATCAAAACTATTTGGTGCTGGCTAAGAAATTGAGTAGTAGATTAGTAAAATAGACAAGGCATACAAAATACTGTAGTAAATGACTATAGTTATCCAGTGTTTGATAAATCCAAAGACTCCAGTTTTTGGAATAAGAACTTACTATTTGATAAAAAGGGGAAAATTGGAAAACAGCATGGCAGAAGTGAGTTATAGACTAACCTCTCTCATCATACACCAAGACAAGGTCAAAATGAGTACATGATTTAGACATGAAGGGTGATTTCATAAGCAAATTAGGAGTACAAAGAGTAGTGTATTTGTCAAATCTATGAAGATGGGAGGAATTTATGACCACAGAAGAGGTAGAGAATATTGTGAATGCAAAATGAATAATTTTGGTTATTTTAAATTTAAAAAGTTTTGCAAAAAAATCTAATGCAACCAAAATTAGAAGAAAAGCAGAAAGGTGGGAAAGAAATTGTAATCTTATTAGCAATTTTCACTTTTCAAGTCATTCCCCAATTGACAAATGGTCAAAAAATATGAAAAGACAGTTTTTAGAGAACAAAATCAAAGTTGTCTATAGTTGTATGAAACAGAAATGTAAACTAAAACAACTCTGAGTTCCCTCACACCCATCAGATTGGCCAATATGACAGAAAAAGAGAAAGATAAAAATTGGGAATATTTGGGGAAAACTTGTGACATTAATGCATTGCTGGTGGAGTTGTGAATTGATCCATTTATTCTGGAGAGCAATTTGGAACTATGCTCAAAGAGAAATCAAATTGTGCATACCCTTTAATCCCCGAGTGCATTTTGCATATGGACTGAAAAAAAGTAAATGGACCCACATATACAAAAATATTTGAAGCAGTTCTTTTTTTTTTTTTTTTTTGGTGGCAATGAATTAGAAATTGAGGGGTAGCCATTACCTGGGGAAGGGTTGAATAAGCTGTGGTACATGAATGTAATGGAATAGTATTTTGCTGTAAGAAATGATGAGCAGGTGGATTACAGAAAAACCTGGAAAGACGTGAACTGATGCTGAGTAAAGTGAACAGAATCTGAAATTATATGATGATTAACTATAATAGACTTAGCTCTTCTCAGAAAAACAATGAATGATCCAAGACAATTCCAAAAGCTATATAATAGAAAAGGCTGTCCACATCTAGAGAAAGAACTGATGAAGTCTGAATGCAGATTAAGTACACTATTTTTATTTTTTTTAAGTTTTTTTCTCTTTTTGTTTCCTTTCACAGATGACTAGAATGAAAATATCTTTTATATTATTGCTCATGTATAACCTATATCAGATTGCTTGCTGTCTTGGGGAGGGAGAAGGGTAAAGAGTGAGGGAGAATAATATAGAATCAAAAATCTTATAAAAATGAATGTTGAAAATTGTCTTTCCATGTAATTGGAAAAATAAAATAATATTTACAACAAGTTAATATAATCAAAATCATCCATTTTATACCTTATTCTGCTCTCTAGCTCTTCTTTATTCAGAAATTGCTTGCCTATTCACAAGTCTTTACCCCTTTCCCTCCTACTTCTTCTTCTGTATCAGTTCTTCCTTTCACATCTCAATTTATCGTTTTACTAGCCAATTTTGTTTTTTTAATCACTCCATAATAGACAACTCAGCCCACATATTTGTTTCAAACTACTCTGCTAACGAGGACAATCTTAAGAATACTGATTTTCAAAATTCTTTTTGAGCTCTTCCATGTCCTGAGACCATTTCATATATTTTTTAGAGCCTTTGGATGTAGGAAGCTGGACCTTGCTCTCTTCCTCTAATTGTGTGCTTTGCTTTTCCCCATCTAAAAGGATGGAAGAAAACACATATCCACCAAGAAAGTACAGTTTGATTTTTTACAGTCTTATTTTCCCCACTGGGGCATTTTCTTAGCCAATTATTTGACTTTTGAGTCCTTTGTCAAGTGGAAGGTATACTACCCCAGTCTTCAGAGGTTTTGTGCAGCTGTTCTGTAAGATATTTCTAGGGACCTGTAAGTTATCAGTTCCTCCAAGGTGGTATAGTCAAGGGAGAAGTGTTTACTCCTTTCCTGGCCTCTGGTCTTGTCTGTGAGTAACCACAAGGACTCTTTTCTGCCCGAGACCTGGGAGTGGGATTTTTTCTACACAGCTGCCACCAGATCATCCACACCTGTGCTTCTCCTCTCCCCAGGACTGGCAATCAGGACTGAGACCCAGATCAGTTGCTCAGTTCCCCCAGAGTCTGTAGGCATAGAGCTACAGAAGTAGCTTGATGCTGCCCTGAGTACAGAGATGGACCAAGTTCCCCTCTCACCCAGGTGAAAGACCTTCCTCACTGTCCTTTGAAGCTGTCTTTGGAATTTGTGGGTTGAGAAATCTGGAAACCGCAGCCACTATATCTATTTCAGTGCCCTGATGCTTTCTCCAGCACTGTTGGTGCTACAATGCCCACCCTGGATTGTGGTTGGCTCTGAACCCGGTGCAATAGACCTTTGCTTTCAATCTTCCAGGCTTTCTTCAGCTAGAAATCTGTTTCACTCTGTCACTTTTGTGGCTTTTGCTGTTGTAGAATTTGTTTAGATTCATTTTTACTAGTATTTTAAGACTGTTGGAAGGAGAGTTCGAGAAGGTATGTGCTTCTACTCCACCATCTTGGCTCTGCCCCCATGATCATAGATTTGGAGATGAAAATAACCTCATGTGATTTCTAGTTCAATCTCTTCATTTTACAGATGAGGAAACGGAGGCCCAGAAAGGCTGTGATTTGACCCATGTCACCTCTGTAATAAGTATGAGAGGCAGCATGGGAAGGCAGTTGCTTTTACTATAAGGCCAGAGTGCTAACCCTTCCTGTCTCTATGGATATTTCCTTGGGGTCCTGACCTGGAAATAAGTTCTATGTTCTTAAAGTCTTCACTGCACTTATTTGTTCCTTTGGCATCCTTCCCAGGAAACTGCACTCCAGAAAGTCTCAAATGACATCTCTTGGTATGTCTGCTTCAGGCCTTGTTCTGCCTTTCTCTTTAAAAGCTGGCTCATTGTTTGCTCTTTTTCAGATTACCCTGAAGGTAGTATTATAAGAATTTATATTGCTATGATGTCCTCACTAAACATTATTTATGAATTGACTAAAGTCCTTTTAATCTCTTTTCTCCTATGCTAGGAGTTCAGTGTCAGAATCCAGAATCTTGGATCTTTCAAACTGGAAGCAAATTCTCAGGTGAGCACCTCAGCCCTATGTGGTTCTATAGAATTTATTCATGTAAAATAGATTAAACAAAACTCTGACTAGAGATTAGCATATACTATATCCTGACAGGTGATGAAATCGAGATACAGAATGAGACATTTATTTTCAGGGAGCCATTGAGAAAATTTGTTCTACTTTGTTATGAATATGTATTGTAAGTTTTTTATTTCATATTTTTTTTAAATGGGAAGGAAAAAGAAGGATAGAAAAATAAATGGTTCTTAATTGACGAAAAAGTTACCATATTCAGTATTGGACTCTGAATCAGAATACTGGGATTGAGTTCCTCGGTCTGTTCCTTAACTAGCTATATGATCTTCATCAAGCCAATTTTTTCTCTGTAAATCTTAGCATCCTCATGTGAAGAATATATGGTTTGGAATATCATTAGCTATATCCTTGGATCCTCAACATTCTTGGAAATTTGATTTTTACCTGTTGATTTTCATAGAATTACTATCCTCTCTTTAATCACCCTCATTTTTTAGTATCTATCTCCTAGTTGTATGGCTTTGGGTAAGTCATTCAAGCTCTTTGTTTCTCAAATTCCTCATATATTAGATGAAGAAGTTGAGGTAGGTGACCCCTAAGAAATTTTACACAGATAGTTATCGATACTTCTCCCATGGTTAATATAAATGTTTAGAATTACTATTTAGAAGCCTATCCACATTCCAGGTGGTGCTCTCATTATGCTGGGTCATAAAGTAGACTGAAGAGAGAATAACAAAACCAATGAAATAGATAATGACATTGATAATAACTGACAATGTGACACCCTCTTTTTCCTCTGGTAATGTCATTTCAAATGAGAAGCCAAGAAATTTATGGACCTTGCTGACTCGTATTTTAGTGCCCACAGAGCACTAGAGTTCTTTACATAGTACTCTGTTGTCTCAGCTTGTCTTTATGAGGTCTGGGATAAGGATCTGTTTCTTATTCTTTTTTTTTTTTTTTTTCTGTTTCTTATTCTTAAACAAGAGATTCTCATTCCAAAGTGTTTCAATCCAGATCATCTCACTGAGACCTCAGGAAGGACAGGACCTCCAGGGGCTGTAGTTAGTTCTGAGTGAAGTTTAAACACCTCCAGGCCATCTCTGCTGAACAATAAATAGTAGGCTCTGGGGACAGCTCCTTGGCTAGAAGCAGATTAGGCTTTAAGAATATTCACCTCACAAAATTTCATCTCACATGAACCCAGTAAGTATTCCCTGTTTCTGGACCTTTTGATTTTCAGCATGGATATATTTACTTTGGGATAGTTTTGGTCAGACCACTATATTCCACATCCTTTTTGTTTTGCTGGTGAAATGATAGCCTCCTATTCTTCTGTAAATTAATGCACACCCAGAGTCATTACTAGAAGGCTGTTTAGTACATGAATTTCAATTTTTACCTTAGGAACTTCAAACATTTCACCAGCTGAATTAAAATGATTGCTTCACTTGGAAAACATCTTTAACTTTCCCACCTATGTGCCCGTGTTTGTAAATTTCACTCTGCCTAGATGGTGCTTTCCTTAATTCCTGTCATACTTTCCACCTTTCAAGCTTCAGGTCACATTCTTCCTCCTCCATTAAGCTTTTGGAGGTAAAATAAAGCATATTTTTTCTCTCTTTCTATGTAATTCTCATATTATTTAGTTCCTCTCCTGAATATTTCTTATATTGTGGTTTTATGTTGTGGGTATTTATGGGTACGCATGTTTCATCTTTCCTAGTATACTGGAAACTCTTTAGGAGAAACAAGTGAGTATGATTTATTTTTGCAATTAGCTCCAATATAGGAGGTACAGTGCAGATTGCATAAAAGTATCTATAGATTTCATGACTAATTTGGAGTGACATCATAATTTTTCCTTTATCAGGTGAGGTTTCATTTAATTGTTTTTCTGCCTGGGATCAAAGGAAATAATGCAACTACAGGTGTTAATAAGGTAACCCTACATAGAAGGAAGGACAGAGACTAATAAGATCCTGGGATGAGGGAAGTCAGAGTCAGGTCTGGGAAGGAAAGAAATTTTCCCTAGAAGGGACTGCTGATGCGGCCTTATGGGGAGGGTAGATCAAGGGAAAGAAATGTCCTCAGTATCTCAAGTGCACACCTTTAATTCCCAGTTAAGACTTCACTCTTGAGAGTCCTTTAGTGCATTTATTTGGTACTAAGGAAAGCCTAAATGAGAGGCTGAGATTTTGCATTTGAACTATTCTACAGGGCAGAAAATGATGCTCAGGGAAGGCATCTTTGCAAAGTCTCACTGAAAATGACACTAGTCATTGGTACTTGAACGTTGCCTATAGGGTTATTAGAGCTCTCTGAAGACTTTAATCTCATAACAGTTACTTAGAGCTGCCCTATGGAAGACTGTCTTTTTTTTTGTATCTCAAAGCCATGTCTTACTCTTAGAAAAAGGATTCTCTTTTTAAGTGATTTGAATCTAGATTTCTGGAAGGGAGTTGTAGCTGTAGGGCTGATTTTGCATCTGAGATTTGTTGAGTGCAACACAGAAGTCAAATGTACTTTTATAAAATTTTTTATAACCTTTGTCTTCAGCAAAGTATCAGGAAACTGGGAGACGAAGTTTTGACTTAGGAGTTGCCATGGTCACCTTCAAGAATCTAAGACCGAGGCTGTTTTTCTTCAGGTCCACAAGATGCAAATTATTTCCTTTTTTTCTTTTGTTTTGTTTTTATTTTTCAATGCTTTTAACATTTTTATTGTTTATTTATTTTTAATATTCATTTAAACTTTCTTGAATAATAAACTCTGTTCCTCCCTTGAAGCATTCCTGCCCCACCCAGTGAGAAGTCAAGAGATATGATACCAATTATATATGTGAAATCATGCAAAACATATTTCAATAATTTGTTTTTACTGTGTACAATATTCTTGTTTATGTTTACTTCTCAATGTGTCAGTTTATGTATGTCTTCACATGTTTCTCTGAAATCATAGTACTTATCATTTCTTATAGCACAATAGCATTCCATTACAATCATATACCACAGCTTGTTCAGTCATTTTCCAATTGATGGGCATCCCTTTGACGATCTCAATTCTTGTCCACCATACAAAGAGCAGCTATAAATATTTTTGTACAAATAGGTTTTTTCTTCTAATTTTTTTGAGCTCCAGATCTCTGATATAAAATTTAATATCCCCTTTACAGTTGGAAAAACTAAGGCTCAAAGATGTCATACTGATTTGTTTAACGTCACAGAGCTTAAAAGTGTCAGAGTTGCAACTCAAAATTCTCTCTTCAGATTCTCATACCAGTGTTTGGTTGTTGTTTTTCCTTTTTCTGCACTATTCACGATAGTCTTTTTCTTATCAGTATCCCCAGCGCTTATTACAGTACCTGGCACATAGTAGGTATGCAATACATGTTTATTAAGTTTATTAAATTTAATATGAAGAAGCAATATAAATAATATATGGTCCTCATCATCAAGGGGGAATATAGCCAAAGACACAACAATGGGAAAAGTGTATAGTGTGAAACAGAAGGAAGAAAGTGGTTAAAGAAAAGGATTCATTTTTTTTATTTCAATTTTTCATTTTTTAACATAGTTTGTAATAGATAAAACAATTCACACTTTTGGTCAGGTGATACTTCTTTTTAAAGCAAGAATCTTTGCCTTAAGAAATCATCAGCTGACACCTTAGCGGGGTGACAACTGGCTGAGAGTCTAACCTTCCTGAATAAAGGACATAGGAGGCAAGTGAGAGGCAGCGAGCCCAGGACAGACTCTGTCTTCTTTGTTATCTTTGCCTTAGCTCTCAGTGGGAAGAGGGAGAAAACAGGCATATGTTTAGCTCCTACTGTGTGACAGGCACTGTGCTAAGCACTTTTTACAAATATGGTTCCCCTTGGAGGAAATTGAGGCAAACGGAGGTTGATTGCCTTGCCCAGAGTCACACAGCAATAAGTGTCTAAGGATGTGTTTGAGCTCAGGTCTTCCTGACTCAAGGCCCAATGCTCTATCTATCATACCCCCAGCTGCCTCCTATTTGATGATAGTGACTCACAGTCATAAAGCATTTTTGCATTTACAATGCACTTGGCAGACATTAGATTCAAATCATGCCTTTGATCTTATTACCTGGGAAATAAATCACCACTAGTCACAATACTTTGGGCCTTAATTTCTGTATAAAATGGGAGAGATAGAATCAGTGACCTTAGAAAGGCCTTTCAGCTCTAGAACTATAATCCTATATTTAAACAGAACTTTAAAAATATAACAAACTACAACAAAATATAAGGGTGCAGGATCTCAGTGATGGAAAACAATGCCAATTGTCAATCTATGTTATAAAATACCTTCTGGACTGGATGCCACAAATAAGACGTTTTTAATTTCCTAGAGATAGTCTTTTTTTTTTTTTTTTGCTCCACTTTCTCTTGTGGTGCTTGCTGGTTTTAGAATAGTTTTCTTCCATTTCACCATCATAGAATTACAGATTTAGAGCTCAGAGGTCAACTAGTTCAGTTCTCAGTTTGCTGATAGGGAAATGAAGTCCCAGAAAAGTTGGATGAGTTACCCAAGGTCATATAGGAAGTAAGTGGTAGAGCTGGGATTCCATCTCATATCCTCAGACTCAAAAATCTAGCATTTTTATTTGTTCTTTGTCTATTAAGCAAGTTCGAGAAACTCTGGCTCTTGGTTTAATTTTTTCCCGATCCTTAGTGTCCTTTTTTCTGGTATACAGAAACAGTATCAGGAGGGGATGTCATTCTTGCCCATAACTGCAGGGTCACCACAGAGTTCTCAGTCATTCATGGTAATATTATAAAATGTCACAAAATGGGATTGTTACTCCAGACCTTTATCCATAAAATAATAGTAGATAATAGTAGCCCCTACCTCTTAGTGTTGTGATGAGGGTAAAAATGCAATCATATTTGGAAAATACTTTGCAAACTTGAAATAATCATGTAAATGTTAGCTATTATGATAATGGATTATAAGTAAAATGAAATACAACATATTCATCTTTCTAGATCAGGAAACTTGGGATTTTGTCTCTTTTAAATGAAGAAAATTGTGGGAAAAGACTTCTACACTACCAAATTTTCATTAGTAATTAAAACATTTTCATTTTTGAAATAGGTAATGCTTATTATCATTTAAATGAGCAATATGAGTAAATGAATTAGGTTGTTATGTGTCAGAGTTCTGGCAGATATTAAGTTATTATTTGGAAGATAGTAACTTCTCCCTCTATTTCCTTGCCCTGTCTCATCCACAGAACTGGGAACATCATAGAGCTGAAGGGCAGTTCTTTTAATTCATTGCATGTACTCAGTAGAGTATTGAATAGAATAAGGAAATATTAAGTGATATACTCAATGTACTAAATAGAATAATTGGCCAAAACATAGAACTAAAGTGTATTTCTTGTCATTTGTGCATGTATCAAATAGAGTTTTCTGTTTCTAACATTAAAAATTCTTTTTTTATAAAAAAAGAAAAAAAAGGATTCATATATTTGGTAAGTAATATCACTTAGAGGTAGAAGGCATTGATTAGGGATTGAATTTTATATTAATCTCATATGGAGCAAGTGCTAATGTTATTTTCATATGTCTTTTCACCAGTTAGTAACAATTCTAATTTTTTTCAATATGCACTTCACTCTATTTCTACCCCAGTTTTTAAATTTGAATGTAAAAATGTACATTTTGTTTGTGCTATAGTTAAGCTGATTTGTTTATTATCACATGAGGAAGCTTCTCCTTTGGAAGACATCCACTGGCAGATCCAGGAGGTATCTTCTTGTCAAATGGCAGTGAGCAATCAAACAGTGGTGACTGAATTTATCCTACAGGGTTTTTCCGTGACACCTCCACTTCAGCTTGCCCTCTTTTGTATCTTCTTCTTTCTTTACAACATGCCCCTAGCAGGCAATGCTCTCATTGTAGTGGCCATAAGCCTAGATTCAGGTCTCCATACTCCAATGTATTTTTTCCTTGCTAATCTGGCCATCTTAGATATTGGTTGCACAACCACAGTTCTGCCCAAATTGCTGGAAAACCTTGCAGACAAGAAGTCCATCTCCTATGTTGGGTGCATAACTCAGTTGTATTTCCTTACATGTTTTTTGGGTGCTGAATGCCTGCTTTTCACAGCCATGGCTTATGATAGGTATGTGGCCATCTGCTACCCCCTCCATTACACTACTATGATGAGTAAAAAGGTTTGCATCCTCCTAGCTGGTAGCGTGTGGGCTATTAGTACCATCGACTCATTAGTACACACTGTCCTTACCATACAGTTAACCTTCTGTGGCCCAAATCAAATTAAGCACTTTTTCTGTGAAGTACCCACTTTGCTACTGCTCTCCTGCACCTCTACATACCTGAACAATATCATGATAGTCCTTGCAGATGTATACTTTGGGGTGATTAATTTTATGCTCACTATGGTGTCCTATGGCTTCATCATTTCCAGCATTCTGAAGATCCGCACCACAGAGGGCAAGAAGAAAGCATTCTCTACCTGTTCTTCCCACCTCATTGTGGTCACGATATATTATACCACAATTATATACACATACATTCTCCCAGGTTCTGGGTCCTCCATGGATAATGCCAAAGTAGTGGCTGTCATATACACTACAATCAGTCCCACTTTAAACCCTCTCATTTACACTCTACGCAATAAGGATTTCAAAAGAGCCCTTAAGAAAATGTTTCCATTCATTATATAAATAATTGTAATTTGTTCACATGAATTGGTTGTAAAAATATGTAACAGTTTAGGTTGTATGAACCTTAGTTATTGGATTTATAGAATGATTTTGACTCAGAATCTCAGAACTAGAAGGGATCTCTGACCAACTTGAGCCTTATTACACCCCCTGTTCTACTCCCAACTTCCTTATTTCAGTTTTGGGCCACACAACACCCTCTCAGTCACCATAAGCTTATTTATCTTTGTGCCCTTATCATTTGTTCATATTGAATCAGTCGTCAACCAAATTCTGTTGGGTTTTACTCTGCAATATGTCTCACGCCATTTCCCTTCTCTTTGCCTGAAATCATACATTCCAAGTCATATCCTCATGATTCATATTATTTACGTTATATTTGATTACTCTATTTGCTTCTAATGTGTTCCTCTCTTCTGCTATGCAATTTGTTCTCCATACATAACTCTCCTAAAGTCCAGTTTTAACCATACCATTTTCCTACTAAAATGTTTTAGAAGATCCTTTTAAGAAATGGAAAGAGAGACAACAAATTATTTACTTTGAAACTTAGAGTTCCTTGCAGTTCCACTATCTAAAACAATATATTTTTATCCATGTTTTCCATGATTCCTTTATGTGCATTCTATTTTCCACCCAATCTGTGTTGCTGGTTTTGTGTTAAGGGCAATTAGGTTGCATAATGAAGAGATTATTGGATTTGAAGTTAGGGAAGCCTGAGTTTGAAACCTATTTTAGATATGTATAGGTTATGTGACCCCAGATAATTCACTCAACTTTTGTCAAGGTTAGTGCCCTCATATGTCAAATGAAAATAATAATATTTCCTTTCTCACAGGATCATTGTGAAGATCTATTAAGATAATAAATCTCAGTGTTAGCTTCTATTTTTATACTTGATAAATAGTTGGGTAAAAGTACTGAATGTGGAGCCAAAATACGTGGATTCAAATCCTAGCCCTTCTACTTCAGTACATGTGTGACTTTGAGCACAGCCCTTCATCTCCCTATCTCAGTTTTCTCAGCTATAAAATGAAGCATCTTTTGCTAAATGATCTCTGAGGTTTCTTCAGATATAAATTAATGATGCTATGATCTCTTTTAGCTCTAAGTCAATGGTTATTCTACTTATACACATTCATACAGGTAGTTTCAAATGCCTGGACTTCACTTCCTCCTTATCTCTGCTTTTCTAAGTTCTTCTTTCCTTTGTCAACTGAGGTTGAGCTCAGATGCTTCATTGTCCCCTAAACATCTTCAATGATGCCCTTCAGATGAAAATGTTTTCTCTCTCCCTATTGTTCAAACTATTTTTTCCTTAAATTTTTCTTAATTATTTGTAAACATTTAAGCATTTCTCTTTTAAAACGAATTCTGAGTTCCAAATTGTCTCCTCTTTTTCCATTTCCTCCTCCCTGAGAAAGAAAACAATTTGGTATAATTTATTCAAGTGAAGTCAAGTAAAACATGTTTCCATATTAGCCATATTACAAAAGAGAATGTACATGAAAAAAATAAAATGAAAAAAAATTAAGTAAAAAAAAAGTTTGCTTCAATTTGTACTCAGAGTTCATCAGTTCTCTCTGGAGATGAATAGTTTTTTTCATCATGGAGACATTGGAATTGTTTTATGTCCAGGGTGGGGAACCTGTGGTCTCCAGGTCACATGTGGCCTTCTAGGTTTTCAAGTGTGGCCTTTGATGGAATCCAAATTTCATGAAACAAATCCCCTTAATAAAAGTATTTGTTTTGTAATACTTGGACTTATTCAAATGACTATACCCAGGGATCTACAAAACCACAAATGCCCTCAATGCTGCAAGTTCCCCACGCCTGTTCTAGATCATTGTCTTGATCAAAATAGATGCTTTTCACTGTTGATCTTTCTTAGACTATCACTACTATTTTGTACAACGTTCTCTCAGTTCTGATAATTTTCCTTTGAATCTGTTCATATAAGTCTTTATAGAATTATTTATATATGTACATATATGTTTGCACATGCATGTACACACATATATGTATGTACATATGTTTTTTGTTTTCAATTTCTACTACCTCTCTACCCTGATTAAAGTTTCTCTCATGAAAAAAACTCCAAACTGTGTGCAACATAGCATACAGAGACTGAGTTTAAGAACAAACACACACACACACAGTATCTATAGGATTATATGCTAATACATGTATTCACCTCTAGCTATATATGTATATAGTATTACTTACACTTGCTCTAGTAGTCCCTTACCTCCCTGTCATGAAGTGTCTTTCAGTGTCTTTTCTCCAGGACCATTGTAGGTGTTGGGGAGAGCCTTTTATTCTCTTTCTGTCATGTCAAATATACATTTTGCAATTAGCTAACAGCATCTACACTGGATTTCTCTGTTCTCCAGGACTCCTAGTCATTTGGGAGCCTGGAGCTGGAATGTGTTGTTGAGATTCCTAAGTTCATAGAATCATAGATTAAGAATTGCAAGGGACCCTAGAGGCCATTAAGTCCAACTCCTTCATTTCACAGCTTCATTTACTGAAGCAAAGGGAAGTTAAATAATTTTGCCCAAGTTCTGTGAAGGTCAATCTATTCCTTTCTCAGATTTTTTCCCAGAATACCTTTGTAAAAGTGAATGATAATCAGTGGATAGACAAAGACTCTTGATGGAGACATAGAGGCAAGGATTGAGGTTAATTAATTTAAATGTAAATAGTTCCAAATCAAGTAAGATTGCTGGACCTGTGATTTCATTGACATGAAAAATGTCCGGGAGAAGAAAATCCTTCTATCAACATAGATCAGTACCTTCTCTACAAATTATAATCTTACACTTTTGCTTAGTGCTTAGAGGGTAAGAGATTTGCCCAGAATCACACAGTCAATGTGTGTCAAAGGCAGGTCTTCAACACAAATCCCTTAGACTTTGAGGCTGATTCTTTCTCTACGGTGAGAAGTAGGTGATCCAGTGCTGGGCCTGGACTCAAGGAGATGTGAATTAAAATCTGGTTTTAGACACTTACTAACTGTGTGACCCTGGACAAGTTACTTCACCCTGTTTACCTCAGTTTCCTCATCTGTAAAATGAGCTGGAGAAGGAATTGGCAAGCCACTCCAGTATCTTTGCCAAGAGAACCCCAAAATGGGGTCATAAAGTATAAAACTCAACTAAAATGAATCAACAACTTTATTGCATCAAAATTTATTTAAAAATATTTTAAAAGGATTATATACATGCATTTACATATATAATTATTTGGTTGATACCTTTCAGAGTGTATATATTTTTATTTTGGGCAGTGGAACCTGTCTTCAAGGTGCTTCATATTGATTTTGACAAGATATCAAGTAATACAATTAGTCAAGAACTATTGAAAGTGACATAATCAGATCATGAGCTCTGAGCCT
Organism: Notamacropus eugenii; assembly: GCF_028372415.1. NCBI lineage: Eukaryota > Metazoa > Chordata > Mammalia > Diprotodontia > Macropodidae > Notamacropus > Notamacropus eugenii. The sequence continues at coordinate 247,606,877 of NC_092872.1, read as the reverse complement.
TGTTCCACCCCAGGAATACTTTTCAAATTCTAGAACTAGCATGTACATTTTCTAATGTCATATACAACATGTACAGTTTCTAATGTCACATAAAATTAGGTTCATTTTAGTGATTCTTATGCACTTTGGACATTTTATGAAAGTCATATAAGTAGAAAGTTGCAACGTTGGAATTTGAACAAGGTCTAAATAAAATATAAAAGCTTTTCTTTCTTTTATAGGACATCATACCTCTACTGCACCTGGAATTCCAGGCAAAATTTAGCTGTCACATCTCAAGGAAATACATAATGGTTGCTGGCATGTAGTAAAAAAAAAGCATTGAAAGAGGAGTCAAAAGGACCGAGTTTAAAACCTAATTAAGTGCCTGGCACATCGTAAGGTCTTTGCAATAAAGATTTCTGGAATGACTATGCCACACACTACTGTTTCATTTGGGGCCAATTGATTCCCACTCCTAGAATCATGCAATTATTGCATTATCATGTTGTGTGTAGAAAAGACTTCAGAAACCATCTACTCCAACTCCATAATTTTACCAGTGAGGAAACTGAGAACAAGGGAAGTTAAGCCCAAGCAATGTGACGTTACCATTCCTCAATTAATAAATGAGAATTTAATTTGGGGTTTGCAAATACTCTAAGGTCTTCGTAGGGCTTAAGATGTATGATTTTTCTGAGTAATCTGAACCTGTGTGGAATGGGAAGAGAATTAGAATTTTCTAACTGCAGTGTGACTTTTGCATTAATTGCATTATCATTTTTATATCTTTTTTATTATTCTCCATTGAATTGTTGTCTCTAAAATTCTAATCAATCATTTGTATTATTCTTGTGAGTTATTATACTGAGATTGAATACTTTGGTTTATTTTATTTTATTTATTGGTTTATTTTATTTTATTTATTATTTTGTGATCTTACTAACTATTTAACTACTTGAGAGAAAACCTTCAGGATTATTTCAACTGACATGTAAGTAAAAAGATACCAAGAAAGAGAAATAAAAAAACAAACCAATTCTCAACAGCATGGTGAAAAATAATGAGAAACTGGTGATTGAATTCAACCTTCAAGGCTACTCAGTATTCACTAAAAATCTTGGTCTTTGACATTTTTTTCCACTATGCACAGTAACCTCATCGGTAATATCCTGATTGTTGCATTGATTATTTGGAGCTTTGTTCTTCAAATGAATTTTTTCCTACTCAAAGTGTCTGTTTTGAATATCATGTTTCCAATCACTGGTGTTTCCTAGGTTTTGGACAAACAAGTTTCAGAAAGAAAGATGATCTCCTTTGGTGGATACATGGCCCAAGTGTACTTCCTTATCTGATCTGCGTCTGGTGAGCTCCTGCTTTTCACATCAATGGCTTATGACAAATGTGACCATCTACCACCCCTACACTACAGCACCATGATGAGCAAGAAGATTTGTGTCTTTTTGGCATTTTTAGTATGAAAAGTCTCTGTACTTAGCACCACCAGTGATACTAGCATGACATTTGAATTAAGTTTCTGTGGCCCTAAACATTTTTAACCAATTCTTCTTTGAAATCCCGCATGTTGCTTCTCTCTTGCTCCTCGATATATGTGAATAATATCATGACAGTCCTTGCTGATGTCTTCTTCTCAGTTCTGAATTTCCTGTTGATCTTTGTGTCTTACTGCTTCATCATCTCCAGCATCATGAGAATCTAGACCACACAGGGGAAGAAAAACATTCTCTACGTGTTCCTCCACCTGATTGTGATCACTCTGTACTACTGCACTCTTTTTTATGCCCATGTCAGCCTCATGTCAAATTGGTGACTATGTCGTATGCAGCAGTTATATTGCCATGCCTTAAACCTTCTCATCTACTCCTTGAGGAACAAGGATGTCAGGGAAACTCTCAGAAAAGGTTTCAATTTAGTAAGTAAGGCTTAGAAATTTATTATTTTCTGGCTAGGGTTGATTTGGGCAAGTGTGCTATTGTAGTAAAGATGGAAAATCCTAACACTGATTTTCTAATATCTGAAATATTTTTTTCTCATTGTGTAATCTCATGTACTTGAGTGTGATCAATAAGCTATTCTTCCACCTCTCTAACTTGATTTTCAAAATCTTTTTTGAGCTCTTCCATGGCCTGAGCCCATGGGATATTTATTCTGGATGTTTGGGATACAGAAGCCTTGACTTCTATGTCTTTCCCTGATGGTAAGCCTTGTTCTTCCTCATCAGAAAGGAAGGGAGGAGATATCTGTTCACCAAGAAAGTAACCTTCTATGGTCTTATTTTTTCCCCTTTTCTGGGCATTTTCCCAGCCAATGACTTGACTTCTGAGTTTCCTTTCCACACCCACCTGGCCTCCAGATCCTCCCAGCCAGTCCTTGGGGTCTGAGATTCAAATGCTGCTTCCCAGCCTCAGGGTTTTCGGTGGGGTGGGGCTGCTATTCGGTGTGAGATTAAGTTCAGCTGCTGGAGTGGAGGCAGGGCTGCCACACAGGGGCTCAGTTCCCTTAGGGGTTTATGCAGAGACCTTCAACAATGGATCCAGGCTCCTGCCTGCTTTGGGAGCCCCTATCTGCTGCTGCCTCCAGAGGGGGCCTGAGCTATGGGGACACCCCACTTCCCTCTTGGTGAGCCAAAAAGACTCTCTCACTGACCTTTAGCACCTGTGGGTGGAGGGACCTGTGGGGCCACTGGAGATTCCATCCCTGAAGCCTGCTCAGATCTGCTCCCCTCGGTTCTGTGCAGCCAAGGCAGGGCTGGGCTCTGCTCTGGGTCCGGGGCATGACAGACCTTTTGGGTCAGTTTTTCAGGGCTCTCTGGAAGAGAAATCTCCTCTGCTCCATTGTGCTGTGGCTTCTGCTGCTCCTGAATTTGTTGGGAGTTCTTCTTTACAGGTATTTTATGGGCTGTGTGTTGGGAGCTAGCATACGTGTGTCTTTCTACTCTGCTATCTTGGCTCCTCCCTCAATAAGCTATTCTTATAGACAAGAGTTGCAATGCTTAAAATCCTTTGATTAATTGTTGGTAAGAATGCAGATGTAATGGGTTTCCAAGTGAATTTACTTTTCTTGTAGCCAAGAATTGTGTGTGTGTGTGTGTGTGTGTGTGTGTGTGTGTGTGTGTGTGTATAAAGTGGAATCTTGTGAAACAGGAGGAAAAGGACTCATCAGCAGATGGTCCTGGAGCCCTGAACACAGCAGAAGAAAAGTTCCAACCAGAGTTATGAAAACCCTGGTTCAACCTCACCGCTGTGTCTTTAGTTAAATATGTTTATATATCATAATCTTTCTGTCTTTGCCACTGTTTTTTTTTTCTGTAAAATCATATTCAACTTTCTTTTTTCTGGTTCAGATAAATGAGAGGTTCATGGGACACCTTTACCCCCACTGTTTCCTCTGTGTTTGAATATTATTAATCTGATGAATCTCTTTCATGTGACAGTGATTTTCCTTTTCATACTTTGTTTCCTTTTCACTTGGAGTCCTCTATCCCTTCCATTTATATCTTCTCCTGTGATGGTAGAAACAGAAAAAAACAATCCTCAAGTCCTCTGTTTGTGTTATTTACCTTTTTCTATAACTCTTGAAGATATTAAGATTAAAAGAATAAATAATTCTCTTAAAGTGGAACAGTCCATCTCTTCATAATATCTTTCCTTCTTAATATAGAATTTATTTATTTTTCAGTTCTTAACATTCACTTCCAGAAGAATTTGAATCCAAAATTTTCTCCCCAACTCTCCCCACCCCCTACCACAGGACAGCATACATTTTGTCCACCCCTTCCTCCAGTCTAGCCTTCCTTTAATTAACCCCCTTCTTTCATCTCCCTCTCCTTTATTTTTCTATAGGGTAAAAATAGATTTCTATATCCCATGGCCTGTAAGTCTTATTTTCCAGCTGCATGCTAAAACAATTTTGTACTATTTTTATTAAAGCTTGGAGTTCTATATTTTCTCCCTTTCTGCCTCGATATGCACCCTTATTGAGAAAACAAACAATTCAATATAGGTCATACATGTGTAGCCATACAAAACACTTCCCTAATACTTATGTTGTGATAAACTAACGACATTTCCATCTGTCTTATCCCTCCCTCCAATTATTCCTTTCTCTCCCTTGACCTGTCTTCCTACAATAATGTTTGTTTCTGATTATCCCTTTCTCCAATTTGCTATCCCTTCTAGTATCTTCCCTCTCCTAGCCCTTTCCCCCCAGCCTTCCTGTAGGGTGAAATAGATTTCCATATCCAATTGAGTTTTTGTTATTCTCACCTTAAACCTAATTCCATGAGAGCCTAATTCCATGAGGCTCATTTATTTTCTTTCATCTCCCCCCTCTTCACCTCCATTGTAAAAGCTCCTTCTTACCTCTTTTATGTGAGATGATTTGATACATTTGACCTGTCCCTTTCACTAACTCCTAGAACAGTACCCTGAACAGTAAATTTTATTTTTTAGGTATTCTCTCTTCATATTCAGTTCACCCTGTGCCCTCTATCTAAGTGTGTGTGTATATGTGTGTATGTGTGTGTGTGGATATATATGCATATATATATATATATATATATATACACACATACATATTCATATACATACACACACATAAACCCATGTACATATATACATTTATTTCCTATATCTCCCGTAATACTGAGAAAGGTCTCATGGGTTACAAATAATATCCTTCCATGTAGTAATGCAAACATTTCAACTTTAGTGAGTTTCTTTTTTAAAAATTTATTTATTTAAGTTTTCAACATTCATTTCCACAGAATTTTGAGTTCCAAATTTTCTCCCCATTTGTCCCCCCACCCCAAACTGTCGAGCATTCTAATTACCCCTATCACCAATCTGCCTTTCCTTCTAACATCCTTCCCTTCCCTTATCCCCATCTTCGCTTTTGTCCTATACGGTAAGATAAATTTCTATACTCCATTACCTATATTTCTTATTACTTAGTTCTATGCAAGAACAATACTCAACACCTCTTCTAAAACTTTGATTTCCAACTTCTCTCCCTCCCTTCCTCTCCACCCATCCCCATTGGGAAGGCTAGCAATTCAATATATTCCATATCTGTGTAGTTTTGCAAAGGACTTCCATCATAGTCGTGTTGTGTAAGACTAACTATATTTCCCTCCATCCTATCCTGGCCTCCATTTCTTCTATTCTCTCTTTTGACCTTGTCCCTCCCCAAGAGTATTTACTTCTAATTACTCCCTCCTCCTATTGCCCCCCCCCCCGCTTATCCCCTTCTCCCCCTCTTTCCTGTATTGTAAGATAGGATTTCATACCAAAATGGGTATGCATTTCATTCTTTTCTTGAGCTGAATGTGATGAGAGTAAGCTTCATGTTTTCTGTCTCACTTCCCCCCTTTTCCCCTCCACTGAAACGTCTTTTACTTGCCTTTTTTATGAGAGATAATTTTCCCAATTCCATTTCTCCCTTTCTTCTCCCAATATATTCCTCTTTCACCCCTTAATTTCATTTTTTTAGATGTGATCCCATCCTATTCAGCTCACCCTGTGCTCTCTGTCTCTCTGTCTCTGTCTGTGTGTGTGTGTGCATGTGTGTGTGTGTGTGTGTGTGTGTGTGTGTGTGTGTATGTGTGTGTGTGTAATCCCACCAACTACCCAGATACTGAATAAAGTTTCAAGAGTTACAAATATTGTCTTTCCATGTAGGAATGTAAATAGTTCGACTTTAGTAAGCCCCTTATCTTTGCTGTTTACCTTTTCATATTTCTCTTGATTCTTGTGTTTGAAAGTCAAATTTTCTTTTCAGATCTGGTCTTTTCATCAAGAATGCTTGAAAGTCCTCTATTTCATTGAAAGACCATTTTTCCCCTGAAATATTATACTCAGTTTTTCTGGGTAGGTGATTCTTGGTTTTAGTCCTAGTTCCTTTGACTTCTGGAAAATCATATTCCATGCCCTTCGATCCCTTAATATAGAGGCTGCCAGATCCTGTATTATCCTGATTGTATATCCACAACACTCAAATTGCTTCTTTCTAGCTGCTTGCAATATTTTCTTCTTGACCTGGGAACTCTGGAATTTGGCTACAATATTCCTAGGCATTCCTAGGATTCTTTCAATATTTATTTTGCCCCCTGGTTCTAGAATGTCAGAGGAGTTTTCCTTGTTAATTTCATGAAAGATGTTGTCTAGACTCTTTTTATGGTCATGGCTTTCAGGTAGTCCCATAATTTTTAAATTGTCTCTCCTGGATCTGTTTTCCAGGTCAGTTGTTTTTCCAATGAAATATTTCACATTGTCTTCTACTTTTTCATTCTTTTTGTTTTGTTTTGTGATTTCTTGGTTTCTCATAAAGTCATTAGCCTCCATCTGTTCCATTTTGATTTTTAAAGAATTATTTTTTTTCAGTGAGCTTTTGAACTTTCTTTTCCATTCGGCTAATTCTACTTTTTAAAGCATTCTTCTCCTCATTGGCTTTTTGAACTTCTTTTGCCAATTGAGTTATCCTATTTTTAAAGGTGTTATTTTCTTTAGCATTTTTAGGGTCTCCTTTAGCAAGGTGTTGACCTGTTTTTCATGATTTTCTTGCATCTCTCTCATTTCTTTTCCAGTTTTTTCCTCCACCTCTCTTACTTGATTTTCAAAATCCTTTTTGAGCTCTTCCATGGCCTGAGACCACTGAATATTTATTTTGGATATTTGGGATACAGAAGCCTTGACTTTTATGTCTTTCCCTTGTGGTAAGCATTGTTTTTCTTCATCAGAAAGGATGGGAGAAGATATCTGTTCACCAAGAAAGTAACCTTCTGTAGTCTTATTTTTTCTCTCCCTTTTTTTGGCATTTTCCCAAGCAGTTACTTGACTTTTGGGTCCTTTGTCAAGAATAGGATATACTTTGGGGGTCTGTAAGATCTCAGTTCCTCCAAGGTGGTACAATCAAGAGTGTACACTGGTCTGGGAAAAAGCAGAAATTTTTGTGCCCAGAATCTGAATAATAGAGTGTCCTCTTCACAACCATCTCACCTCCAGTTCTGCCAAGCCAGAACTGGGGGCTGAGATAAGCTGCAGGGGCAGGTCCACCATTCAGCATGAGGTAAGCATCAGCTGCTCAAATCCTCTAGGAGTATTAGGTGGGGACAGGGCCTCTACTCAGGGTTGAGGTAAGAATCAGCTGCTCAGTGCCCCCAGGGGTTTTACAATCCAACAATGGATACAGGTTGCTGTAGGAGCTGCTGTGGAAGCTACTGCTGCCCATCTGATGAGGCCTCTGTGGCTGAAAAAACCCTCTCACTGACCTTTGGCACCTGTAGGTTGCGGGATCTGTGAACCGTTGCTACTGAGGCTGTGGATTCCACCTATTCTCTACCTCCTCCCACAGTCACACCTCATGGCCAAGGCTGGGCTCGGTTTTGCTCTTTGTCTCGTGCAACAGACATTTCTGTTAGCCTTTCAGGTCACCCTGGGCTGGAAATCTCCTCCACTTTGTTGTTCTGTGGCTTCTGCTTCTTTAGAATTTTTTGAGAGTCTTTCTTTACAGGTATTTTATAGAATGTGGGGGAAGAGCTTAGTGTATGTGTGCCTTTCTACTCTGCCATCTTGGCTCTGCCCTCAGACAATCTTAAATGAGTTTCTTAAGGCTTCTCTTTCCTGTTTACCTTTTCATGTTTCTCTTGATTCTTGTATTTGAAAGTCAAGTTTTCTACTCAGCTCGGGTCTTTTCAAGAAGAATGCTTGGAAGTAAAAATATGAACAGTTTTCATCGTAGATTTTTGAAATATGATTTGCAGAATTTTTTTAGTTCATGGTTTTTAGATAACTTTTTTTCTTCTTCCTCTTCCTTCTCCTCTTGCTCCTCATTCTTCTTTTGTGTTCTAATTTTTTTTTGTTCCCATATTGCATCGTTGTTGGAAAATTTACCTTTGCTTATGTCTAGTCATTTTTTCAGTCTTTTCTAACTCTTTCTGGATGCTTTTTGGGGTTTCTTCATAAAGATACTGAGTTGTCTAGAGTCTTTCTTTTACTTCTAAGCTTGGCTTGCTAATACCATACCAAATCCCACATAGTGTCTCTTCCTGGCACCCCAAAGTTTGGGTTTTTGTCTTCATTGTCTTTAGACTTTGTGGACATCCAAAATGGTCCTTGTTATAGGCTTTTGTCCTTCTACTAGTCTGCTTGTCACTGGTGCAACTTGGAGCCCATCAAGCACAGTAGCCACTGATTGTACAGCTACCACATACTACATAATTGGAGAAAAAGGAAACAATTGTGATATAATGCCTGCACTCATGGAATTTATGCTTTAGCAAATTATCAAGTTGTAAATGATAAATATATAATAACAAAAATTCAAAATCAATGTGCAATAACATAGTACAATATTAAACATAAGAATATTAGGCACAGAGGTGCAGCTTTGGATGTAGAGGTCAATGGAACAACAAATTAGATCCCATCAGGCACAGTTTCCACTGATTATGCAGCTGCCACATACTACATAATTGGACAAAAAGGAAACAATTGTGATATAATGCCTGCACCCATGGAATTTATGCTTTAGCAAATTATCAAGTGGTAAATGATATATGTATAATAACAAAAATTCAAAATCAATATGAAATAACATAGTACAAAATTAAACATAAGAATATTAAAAAGAGAGGTGCAGCTCTAGATGTAGAGATCAATGGAATAAGAATGGTCATTTATGAAAGCAGGAATTCTTAGAGGTGAATATCCAGTGTCTTCTGCACAAATAACTTCGCTAGTCTTCAGTTAAACACAGCCAAATGACAATTTTCTGTAATTAATCCTTTTGGGATGTTTTGTCCCTAAACCCCTGAATGGCTACATGCAAATTTTTTAAGGACTTGTCAGCAACATAATGATATTCTTCTTTTAATGCCAAGTCACAGTTTCTCAAGTTAATGATCCCTGACCATGTGAAAGGATACATGATTGAATTAAAATTTAGCATTTTTGTGACCAAATGTATCCTGGAATATACTGGCATTTCATATCTAAATGCAAATGCACTGATTCATAGGCAAAGTGTTATACATCTATCTTTCAAAAAACATTTTTTCTTGACAAATGAAAATATGAAAAGTACAAGGTCTTGAATGCAGAAGATTAGTAGACATTTTTGGTCTAATGAAGGGCCAAAAATGAAGAGAAATGATGATACCAACGAGAAAGGATGGAAGAAACAGAGAAGACAAAGTAGTTCAGGTATGTATTGAACAAGTGTGAAACATAGTCAATAATGTGCCTTCGAGAAAATAATATCAAAAATCAAAATAAATAAATGCATGAACTTGAAATGTTTTGCAGCAAGTCAGGACCTAAGAAGAATAATCAGAGATAGGCATACTATGAAGTTTTATCATCTACAAGAAGCAGAGAAAAGAATACATAAATGTGGTATAATGTGTAAGCAATTAGACGTGGGAGAGGATTGTTAACAGGTAAGGACAATACTACATGAATGTTACATGTTGAAACAGGAAAAATGAGTTAATAGAAGGGAAAGAACCTTATATTTGGAGATTAAAGACATAGGTTGAAATCATGTCTCTTTCACTTACTTACTATATGACCTTGGATGAGTCATTGAAATGGCACTGAGTCTCCATTTCCTTTGCTATTCAATAAGAAGGTTTGACTGGACGATCTCTAAGCTCTCTCCCACATCTTAATCTTATGGTTCTAAGAGGTATATATTATGACAGTGAATTAGATGATTAAATGTTTATTACTTGGAAAGCCTGCAAATGATTAGAGAAATAGTAAATTGTACTGAGAAATAATAACAGGGACTTCACTGGGCCAAGCTTACCAGAATGCCTTATCAGGGAAAGATTTAGATGCAGGCTCTTGGGAGAAGAAAAATGCCTGCTTCTTGAAATGAGTACCTATTAGAAAATGCAGAGAAATTGAATCAATATTCTGTTTTGTTTCAAAGTATATCGGAGTACAGATGACTTGCTCAAAGTAACACGTGCAGGTAATAGAAGATCTAGGATTTGAAAAAAAGTTCTTGGACTCTAAGTACAGGGTTAATTTCATCCCACCTTACTCTCTTCTAAGGATGACAGAATAAAAAAAATGATCTCTGAGGTTGGTACAAATAATATCCTTCCCATCTCTCCCATTTGCATAGAATTATAGATTTAGTCCTGGAAAAAACTTTAGAGGGTACTAAGCCTGAACCCCATTTTACAGAAGAGGAATTGAAGGTTCAAAGAAGCCAGGATCACATGGCTACTAATCATCAGCCACAAGTTTCAAACTCAAGTCTTTTAATCCCAAATCTTGTGGGGATTTGACTAGGACATTTACATGTAAAAGCCAAAAGCCACTACCCCTCAAAAAAAAAGAATAGATAAATTGAAATGCTTCGTAGTAAGAAAAAGTTAAGTTAATTACATTGGGTAATTAATTAAGTTAATTACATTGGGTATCCTTCAGCTAAGCTATGATGACCTATAAGATGACTGGGGAAGGTAAGATATATATGGTGTGGTTTGTGAGTGATCAGTCAAGCCAAAAATCTTAACAGATAAAGGGAATCCTAAACCCTTCCATAAGACTGAACTATCTTGGCAATGGAAATGTAGTTTCTGTAAGAGAAGAAACAGTACCTAAGTAGTCTGAGTAGGTGTTGGAGAAAATAGGCTTTTAAACTTTTAAAAATCTTTTCACAAAATTGCACACTAGACAATATTAAATGAAATTATACTCAAACTGCTAAGAATGCTTGTATAGGTCAGAATCTATTTTATTTAGAAGTAATAAAAGTTCTTGCTAAATCAGCATTTTTCTAGATATCTTCCCTGGGATGGGTGCCTGGTTTTCCAGGCCTTTTGTTTCCAAGTTTGTGTTTGGAATTCTGATTTCACTGATGTACGCTAAAGGTGGACATTTTACATTCAAGGCATAAAATCTCTTTCCACTGATAGAATTCTGGAACTTGTATGTAACTTTTAATCTTAAAGAGCAGCCTCAGATAGTGAGAGTTAAAGAGATTTGCCTGTGGTTACATAGACAGAAAATATTAGAATCAGGACATGAATCTATTTCTTTCTCATTCCAAGGCTAGTCATGTAGGACATATCACCTTATGTTTCAGGATTAACCATATGTATTATGATTATAGCCAAATTATAATTTATGTTAATAAATATGTATTTATTATATATGTTAATATATATTGTTAATGGATTACAGCCAAAAGATTGCAAGCAGTGAAGTACCAAATATTTATTTCTGTAAGGAAAATAAAATATTAAATAAGTTGTCTAAAGAACTTCCAAGATGACTGATACTTGAGCTTTTATTTGTGGACAAAAATTTTGAGCAACTGTTGTACTGGTCCAAGTTGTTTCCACGTCTGCTCCCCAAGAGTTACTTCTGCAAACCTGAGTGGAGCCTATTATCATACTCTAAGTAGGATAAAATAAAAGTGAAAAAGACAGCATGGATGATAAATGTGAAGCAACATTTCAACAGAATTGAAAGATGGAAAAATCATAGCAAAAGATGTTTAATATTTTGAATAGATAAAAGGTTAGCTAGGTTTATGGTGGACAGAGCACTGATGATGGAGACAGTAGAATCTGAGTTCAAATCTAGCCTCAAACACTTGACAGTTACTAGCTGTGTGATCATAGGCAAGTCACTTGACCAGAATTGCCTCTCTTTGTCTCTCTGTCACTCTCTGTCTGTCTCTCAGTCTGTCTCTGTCTCTATCTCTATGTGTCTCTGTTTCTCTGTCTCTCTGTCTCTGTATCTCTCTCTCTCTCTTCCTCTCTCTCTCTCTATCTATCTATCTTTCTGTTTATATGTAATAATTGTGAGATCACTTAGATTATTCCTATAGGTTGTCCATAAATTGATTTT